>NW_028295737.1:1200000-1830717 GCF_964341445.2 Mesoplodon mirus
CTACTCCTGGCCCGTACGCTGGCACTGACCTGTGCGTCAGCACGTAGCCTTACATTCCCACGTTTCCGTACCCTCACCTGTGCGCTAAGCCTTGCCGTTCCCTAACCCTAACCCTAGCCCTGAACAGAAACCCACCCCCAGCCCTACACATAAACCTACGCCGTAGCCTACTCCTGGCCCGTATGCTGGCACTGACCCGTGCATCAGCACGTAGCCTGACCCACCCACGTTTCCATACCCTCACATGTGCCCTAAGCCTTGCCGTGCCCTAACCCTAACCCTAGCCCTGAAGGGAAACCCACCACCAGCCCTACACCTTACCCTACGCCGTAGCCTACTCCTGGCCCGTACGCTGGCACTGACCCGTGCGTCAGCACGTATCCTGAACCTCCCACGTTTCTGTACCCTCACCTGTGCCCTAAGCCTTTCCTTTCCCTAACCCTAACCCTAGCCTGGAACTGAAACCCACCACCAGCCGTACACCTTACCCTATGCCGTAGCCTACTCCTTGCCCGTACGCTGGCACTGACACGTGCGTCAGCACATAGCCTGACCCTCCGACGTTTCCGTACCCTCACCTGTGCCCTAAGCCTTGCAGTTCCCTAACCCTAACCCTAGCCCTGAGCGGAAACCCACCACCAGCCCTACACCTTACCCCAAGCCATAACCTAATCCTGGTCCGTACGCTGGCACTGACCTGTGCGTCAGCACGTAGCCTGACTCTCCCACGTTTCCGTACCCTCACCTGTGCCCTAAGCCTTTCCGTTCCCTAACCCTAACCCTAGCCTGGAACGGAAAACTACCACCAGCCCTACACCATATCCTACGCCGTAGCCTAATCCTGGCCCGTACGCTGGCACTGACCCGTGAATCAGCACGTAGCCTGACCCTCCCACGTTTCCGTACCCTCACCTGTGCCCTAAGCCTTGCAGTTCCCTCACCCTAACCCTAGCCCGGAACGGAAACCCACCACCAGCCCTACAACTTACCCCACGCCGTAGCCTACTCCTGGCCCGTACGCTGGCACTGACCAGTGCGTCAGCACGTATCCTGAACTTCCCATGTTTCCATACCCTCACCTGTGCCCTAAGCCTTGCCGTTCCCTAACCCTAACCCTAGGCCGGAACTGAAACCCTCCACAAGCCCTACACCTTACCCTATGCCGTAGCGTACTCCTTGCCCGTACGCTGGCACTGACACGTGCGTCAGCACGTAGCCTGACCCTCCGACGTTTCCGTACCCTCACCTGTGCCCTAAGCCTTGCCGTTCCCTAACCCTAACCCTAGCCCGGAACGGAAACCCACCACCAGCCCTACACCTTACCACCAAGCCGTAGCCTACTCCTGGCCCGTACGCTGGCACTGACCTGTGCGTCAGCACGTAGCCTGACCTTCCCACGTTACCGTAACGTCACCTGTGCCCTAAGCCTTGCCGTTCCATAACACTAACCCTAGCCCGGAACGGAAACCCACCACCAGCCCTACACCTAACCACCAAGCCGTAGCCTACTCCTGGCCCGTACGCTGGCACTGACCTGTGCGTCAGCACGTAGCCTGACATTCCCACGTTACCGTAAGGTCACCTGTGCCCTAAGCCTTGCCGTCCCCTAACCCTAACCCTAGCCCGGAACGGAAACCCACCACCAGCCCTACAGCTTACCCCCAAGCCATAGCCTACTCCTGGCCCGTACCCTGGCACTGACCCATGAGTCAGCACGTAGCCTGACCATCACACGTTTCCGTACCATCACCTGTGACCTAAGCCTTGCCGTTCCCTCAATCTAACCCTAGCCAGGAACGGAAACCCACCACCAGCCCTACACCTTACCCTACCTTGTAGCGTACTCCTGGCCCGTACGCTGGCACTGACCCGTGCGTCAGCACGTAGCCTGACCCTCACAAGTTTCCGTACCCTCACCTGTGACCTAAGCCTTGCCGTTCCCTAACCCTAACCCTAGCCCGGAACGGAAACACACCACCAGCCCTACAGCTTACCCCCAAACCATAGCCTCCTCCTGGCCGGTACGCTGGCACTGACCCGTGCATCAGCATGTAGCCTGACCGTCCCACGTTTCCGTACCCTCACCTGTGTCCTAAGCCTTGCCGTTCCCGAACCCTAACCCTAGCCCGGAACGGAGACCCACTACCAGCCCTACACCTAACCCCCTAGCCGTAGCCTACTCTTGGCCGGTACGCTGGCACTGACCCGTGCATCAGCACGTAGCCTGACCCTCCCACGTTTCCGTACCCTCACCTGTGCCCTAAGCCTTGCCGTTCCCTAACCCTAACCCTAGCCCGGAACGGAAACCCACCACCAGCCCTACACCTTACCGTATGCCGTAGCCTACTCCTGGCCCATACGCTGGCACTGACACGTGTGTCAGCATGTAGCCTGACGCTCCCACGTTTCCCTATACTCACCTCTGCCCTAAGCATTGCTGTTCTCTAACCCTAACCGTAGCACGGAACAGAAACCCACCCCCAGCCCTACACCTCACCCTACACCGTAGACTTCTCCTGGCCCGTACGCTGGCACTGACCCGTGAGTCAGCACGTAGCCAGACCCTCACACGTGTCCGTACACTCACCTGTGCCCTAAGACTTGCCGTTCCCTAACCCGAACCCTAGTCCTGAACGGAAACCCACCACCAGCCCTACAGCTTACCCCAAAGCCATAGCCTACTCCTGGCCGGTACGCTGGCACTGACCCGTGCGTCAGAATGTAGCCTGACCGTCCCACGTTTCCATACCCTCACCTGTGCCCTAAGCCTTGCCGTTCCCTAACCCTAAACCTAGTACAGAACGGAAACACAACAACCACCCTACACCTAACCCCCAAGCCACAGCCTACTCCTGGACCGTACGCTGGCACTGACCCGTGCGAAACACGTAGCCTGACCCTCCCACTTCTCCGTACCCTCACCTGTGCCCTAAGCCTTGCCGTTCCCTAACACTAACCCTAGCCCGTAACGGAAAACGACAACCAGCCCTACACCTAACCCCCAAGCCGCAGCCTACACCTGGCCTGTACGCTGGCACTGACCCATGCGTCAGCACGTAGCGTGACCCTCCCACGTTTCCGTGCCCTCACCTGTGCCCTAAGTTTTGCCGTTCCCTAACCCTAACCGTAGCCCGGAACGGAAACCCACCACCAGCCCTACACCTTACCCTACGCCGTAGCGTACTCCTGGCCCGGACGCTGGCACTGACCCGTGCGTCAGCACGTAGCGTGACCCTCCCACGTTTCCGTACCATCACCTGTGCCCTAAGGCTTGCGGTTCCCTAACCCTAATCCTAGCCCGGAACGGAAACCCACCACCAGCCCTATACCTTAACCAACGCCGTAGCCTACTCCTGGCACGTGCGCGGGCACTGACCCGTGCGTCAGCACGTAGCCTGACCCTCCCATGTTTCTGTACCCTCACCTGTGCCCTAAGCCTTGCCGTTCCCTAACCCTAACCCTAGCCCGGAACGGAAACCCACCACCAGCCCTACAACTTACCCACAAGCCATAGCCTACTCCTGATCCGTACGCTGGCACTGACCCATGAGTCAGCATGTAGCCTCACCTTCCCACGTTTCCGTACCATCACCTGGGCCCTAAGCCTTTCAGTTCCCTCACCCTAACCCTAGGCCGGGACGGAAAACTACCACCAGCCCTACACCTTACCCTACGCCGTAGCATACTCCTGGCCCGTAAGCTGGCACTGACCTGTGCGTCAGCACGTAGCCTGACCTTCCCACATTTCCGTACCCTCACCTGTGCCCTAAGTTTTGCCGTTCCCAAACCCTAAACCTAGTACGGAATGAAAACCCACAACCAGCCCTACAACTAACCCCCAAGCCATAACCTATTCCTGGCCCGTAAGCTGGCACTGACCTGTGCGTCAGCACGTAGCCTGACCCTTCCACGTTTCTGTACCCTCACCTGTGCACTAAGCCTTGCGGTTCCTTAACCCTAACCCTAGCCCGGAACGGAAACCCACGACCAGCTATACACCTTACTGTACGCCGTAGCCTACCCCTCGCCCGTTACTGGCACTGACCTGTGCGTCAGAACGCAGCGTGACCTTCCCACATTTCCGTACCCTCACCTGTGCCCTAAGCCTTGCCGTTCGCTAATACTAAACCTAGTACAGAACGGAAACCCACAACCAGCCCTACACCTAAACTTCCCAAACCATAGCCTACTCCTGGCCCGTACGCTGGCACTGACGCGTGCGTCAGCACGTAGCCTGACCCTCCCACGTTTCTGTACCCTCAGCAGTGCCCTAAGAATTGCCGTTCCCTAACACTAACCCTAGCCTGGAACGGAAACCCACCACCAGCCCTACAACTAACCCCCAAGGCGTAGCCTACTCCTGGCTGGTACGCTGGCACTGACCCATGCATCAGCACATAGCCTGACCCTCCCACGTTTCCGTACCCTCACCAGTGCCCCAAGCCTTGCCGTTCCCTAACACTAACCCTAGCCCGGAACGGAAACCCACCACCAGCCCTACAACTAACCCCCAAGGCGTAGCCTACTCCTGGCTGGTACGCAGGCACTGACCCGTGCGTCAGCACGTTGCCTGACCATCCCACGTTTCAGTACACTCACCTGTGCCCTAAGCCTTGGGGTACCCTCACCCTATCCCTAACCCGGAACGGATACCCACCACCAGCCCTACACCTTACCCTACGCCGTAGCCTACTCCTGGCCCGTACGCTGGCACTGACCCGTGCGTCAACACGTACCCTGACCCTCACACGTTTCCGTACCCTCACCTGTGCCCTAAGCCTTGGCCTTCCCTAACACTAACCCTAGCCCAGAATGGAAACCCACCACCAGCCCTACACCTTACCCTACGCCATAGCCTACTCCTGGCCCGTACGCGGGCACTGACCTGTGCTTCAGCACATAGCCTGACCCTCCCATATTACTCTACCCTCACCTGTGCCCTAAGCCTTGCCGTTCCCTAATCCTAACCATAGCCCCGTACGGAAACCCACCACCAGCCCTACACTCTACCCTACGCTGTAGCCTACTCCTGGCCCGTACGCTGGCACTGAGCCGTGCGTCAGCACGTAGCCTGACCCTCCCACGTTTCCGTACCATCACGTGTGCCCTAATACTTGCCGTTCCCTAACCCTAACCCTAGCCCGTCACGGAAACCCACCACCAGCCCTACACCTTACCCTATGCCGTAGCCTACTCCTGGCCCATACGCTGGCACTGACCCGTGCGTCAGCACGTAGCCGGACCCTCACACGTTTCCGTACACTCACCTGTGCCCTAAGCCTTGCCGTTCCCTAACCCTAACCCTAGTCCGGAACGGAAACCCACCACCAGCCCTACAGCTTACCCCAAGCCATAGCCTACTCCTGGCGCATACGCTGGCACTGACCGGTGTGTCAGCATATAGCCTGACGAGTCACACCAGGGGAGGGCGGGCCGGCAGGGTAAGGCTGCCCAGGTCAGCTAATCCAAAACCCTCAGGGAATCACATTGTAGAAAGTGGACCTCGCTAAGGCAGAAGAGAAGCCAAGGGAAAAAAGGACACAATGCCATTTGCAGCACCGTACATGAGTCTAGAAGTAATCACGTGACTTGTAGTAAGTCAGAAAGTGAAAGACACATACCATATCATATCACTTATAGGTGTTACCTAAAAATGGATACCAGGGCAGATATTTCCACGGAGAAGGGCAATCACAGATTCATTAAACAAACTTATGGTTCACGAATGGAAAGGTGTGAGGATTGGTTTCATTACGATATAGGGGATAACAGACATATACAAACACAGGTGACATATATAATCACCAAAGACCTACAGAATACCAAGAGAGGACTACTCAACATTCTGTCATAACGTACATGGGAAAAGGAGCCCAGGAAGATCAGACATCTGTATATGTGTAAAAGAACCACATCTTGCACACCTACAACAAGCCAAACATTGTAATCAAACTTGCTGTAATAAAAAATAAAAAAAATTAAATTAAAAACACGAACAAGAAGTAGTGAGACAAACTTGAGGGGCTTTCTCCTGGCACATTCCATTCTAAATTCCAATCTAGAACACCACTTCCACTGAGGCTCTCTTGCCCTAGTAACCAGATTTGGTAAGGGTGAACTGCTGCCACCTGGTGGCCGTTGCACACAACAGCAGCTTTAATCCCAGCGCTAATGGTCAGTTGATATTCAAAATCATTGCAGGCCTGTGAATGACACCTGTCCTGAAAACAAATCCTGGGGTCACATATCGACCAAAAAATTCAAAGGACGTCCATATTTCAAAACGACCGTTTCAAAAGGCATATTTTACGCACATTAGTGTTCTGCTTCTTTTCCATTCTTTCCTTTTTTGTTAAAAAACAACGGGAATGGAAAAAGGCATCCCTCAGAATGGGCAAAAATCGTTGCAAACGAATCAATGGACAGAGGTTTAATGTCCAATATATATAAACAGCTCATGCAGCTTAATATTAAAAAAACAAACAACCCAATACAAAAATGGGCAGAAGATCTAAAGAGATGTTTCTTCACAGGAGAAACAGAGATGGCCAAGACGCACATGAAAAGCTGCTCAACAGCACTAATTATTAGAGAAATGCAAATCAAAACTACAATGAGGTATCACCTCACACCCGTTAGAATCGGCATCATCAGAAAATCTACAAACAACAAATTCTGGGGAGGGTGTGGACAAAAGGAGCCCTCTTCCACTATTGGTGGGAATGTAACTTGATACAGTCACTATGCAGAACAGTATGGAGTTTCCTTAAAAAAACTAGAAATAGAATTACCATCTGATCCAGCAATCCCACTTCTGGGCATATACCCAGAGAAAACCGTAAATCAAAAAGGCACATTCACCACAATGTTCATTGTCGCACTATTTACAATAGCCAGGTAATGGAAGCAACCTAAATGCCCACAGACAGATGAATGGATAAAGATGTGGTACATATATAAAATGAAATATTACTCGGCCATAAAAAGGAATGAAATTGGGTCATTTGTAGAGACATCGATGGATCAAGAGACTGTCATACAGAATGAAGTCAGAAAGAGGAAACCAAATACTGTATATTAAGGCATATATGTGGAACCTAAAAAATGGTACAGATGAACTGGTTTGCAGCGAAGAAATAGAGACACAGAGGTAGAGAACAAACGTATGGACACCAAGTGTGGGAAGCCATGGGGTGGTGGTGGTGGGATGAGTTGGGAGATTGGGATTGACCTGTATACATTTATATGCATAAAATACATAACTAATAATAACCTGCTGTATAAAAAAATAAATTAATTAATGTCAAAATTCTAAACAATAAAATTTAAAAATAAAAGAGAAAAAAGTTCTTCCCGTCTCACAGATGTATTTATAGGAATGAATTATTTCCATGCTTATATCTATAAATACATAAAAGAGGAATAAATTCTAACTTGAAACATAAAAGAAAAAAAAAACCTGAACCTACCATTTATACAGAGGAAAACACTATCTGGACACTTGCTCCAGCGGTAAACAATTCTGAAATTGGTCAGAGGTGGGGAAGCCTCTCCCATACAGCCAGCAACCCACCCCCCACGCAAGGAGCGTCCTCATTGCAAAGCTGGGGGACCGTGCCAAGGCATCTGTGAGTAAACGTGAGTTGAGCCCCAGGCCAGCTGCTGCTGAACTGTCCCCACCCTTTCCAGGTAAAACACCTGAATATGTACAAGGGCTTGAAACCCTAGAGGAAGGACTTTGGAGCCACACCAGCGACAGCACGCAGGCCAACTTGGTGCATGCAGGCCAGCCAGGGTGGTCCTGGACCCTGGCGCTCTTCCAGAAGCTTTCCATTGCCCTTCCTGAGATACCCCTCCTGTCCCGGCCCCCACTGCTTTTTTCCTTCCTCACCTGTGTCCGGAGAGAAATTCCAGCGGAAGGTATGGGTGACACATCCTCTTCTTTACAGGTGGCAGCCTGGCAACTCCTGCAGAAAGGCCAGCAGAACCCCACTCACACCGGGCCACCCACGAAGCTGTGGCCCCTCACTCCTTCCCACCAGCACAGCCCCGAGGCTGCTGACGGGGCAGAGAATATGGAGTCAGGCACAGCTTCAGGGGCTATTGCTGCCTGGAGCTCTGTTTATATTGACCTCAACGAGGCACAGCTGGGGAGGGCGGGCCGGCAGGGTAAGGCTGCCCAGGTCAGCTAATCCACAACCCTCAGGGAATCACATTGTTGAAAATGGACCCCGCTAAGGCAGAAGAGATGCCAAGGAAAAAAAGGACACAATGCCATTTGCCGCACCGTAGATGAGTCTAGAAGTAATCACGTGACTTGTAGTAAGTCAGAAAGTGAAAGACACATATCATATCATATAACTTATAGGTGTTACCTAAAAATGGATACCAGGGCAGATATTTCCACGGAGAAGGGCAATCACAGATTCATTAAGCAAACTTATGGTTCACCAATGGAAAGGTGTGAGGATTGGTTTCATTACGATATCGGGGTTAACAGACATATACAAACACAGGTGACATATATAATCACCAAAGACCTACAGAATACCAAGAGAGGACTACTCAACATTCTGTCATAACGTACATTGGAAAAGGATCCCAGGAAGAACAGTCATCTGTATATGTGTAAAAGAACCACATCTTCCACACCTACAAGAAGCCAAACATTGTAATCAAACTTGCTGTAATAAAAAATAAAAAATTAAATTAAAAACACGAACAAGAAGTAGTGAGACAAACGTGAGGGGCTTTCTCCTGGCACATTCCATTCTAAACTCCAATCTAGAACACCACTTCCACTGAGGCTCTCTTGCCCTAGTAACCAGATTTGGTAAGGGAGAACTGCTGCCACCTTGTGGCCGTTTCACACAACAGCAGCTTTAATCCCAGCGCTAATGGTCAGTTGATATTCAAAATCATTGCAGGCCTGTAAATGACACCTGCCCTGAAAACAAATCCTGGGGTCACATATCGACCAAAAAATTCAAAGGACGTCCATATTTCAAAACGACCGTTTCAAAAGGCATATTTTACGCACATTAGTGTTCTGCTTCTTTTCCTTTCTTTCCTTTTTTGTTAAAAAACACGGGAATGGAAAAAGGCATCCCTCAGAATGGGCAAAAATCGTTGCACACGAATCAATGGACAGAGGTTTAATCTCCAATATATATAAACAGCTCATGCAGCTTAATATTAAAAAACAAACAACCCAATACAAAAATGGGCAGAAGATCTAAAGAGACATTTCTTCAAAGGAGACACAGAGATGGCCAAGACGCACATGAAAAGCTGCTCAACAGCACTAATTATTAGAGAAATGCAAATAAAAACTACAATGAGGTATCACCTCACACCCGTTAGAATCGGCATCATCAGAAAATCTACAAACAACAAATTCTGGGGAGGGTGTGGACAAAAGGAGCCCTCTTCCACTATTGGTGGGAATGTAAATTGATACAGTCACTATGGAGAACAGTATGGAGTTTCCTTAAAAAAACTAGAAATAGAATTACCATCTGATCCAGCAATCCCACTTCTGGGTATATACCCAGAGAAAACCGTAAATCTAAAAGGCATATTCACCACAATGTTCATTGCAGCACTATTTACAATAGCCAGGTAATGGAAGCAACCTAAATGCCCACAGACAGATGAATGGATAAAGATGTGGTACATATATAAAATGGAATATTACTCGGCCATAAAAAGGAATGAAACTGGGTCATTTGTAGAGACATCGATGGATCGAGAGACTGTCATACAGAATGAAGTAAGTCAGAAAGAGGAAAACAAATATTGTATATTAATGCATATATGTGGAGCCTAAAAAATGGTACAGATGAACTGGTTTGCAGGGAAGAAATAGAGACACAAAGGTAGAGAACAAACGTATGGACACCAAGTGTGGGAAGCCACGGGGTGGTGGTGGTGGGATGAGTTGGGAGTTTGGGATTGACCTGAATACATTTATATGCATAAAGTACATAACTAATAATAACGTGCTGTATAAAAAAAATAAATAAAATTAAATTTCAAAATTTTAAAAAATAAAATTTAAAAATAAAACAGAAAAAAGTTCTTCCCGTCACACAGATGTATTTATAGGAATGAATTATTTCCATGCTTATATCTATAAATACATAAAAGAGGAATAAAATCTAACTTGAACGATAAAAGAAAAAAAAAGTGAACCCACGAGTTATACAGAGGAAAACCCTATCACGGCACTTGCTCCAGCGGTAAACAATTCTGAAATTGGTCAGAGGTGGGGAACCATCTCCCATACAGCCAGCAACCCACCCCCCATGCAAGGTGCGTCCTCATTGCAAAGCTGGGGGTCCGTGCCGAGG
Organism: Mesoplodon mirus; assembly: GCF_964341445.2. Lineage (NCBI taxonomy): Eukaryota > Metazoa > Chordata > Mammalia > Artiodactyla > Ziphiidae > Mesoplodon > Mesoplodon mirus. Next base: position 1,210,353 of record NW_028295737.1, read on the forward strand.
CATCTGTGAGTAAACGTGAGCTGAGCCCCAGGCCAGCTGCTGCTGAACTGTCCCCACCCTTTCCAGGTAAAACACCTGAATATGTACAAGGGCTTGAAAGCCTAGAGGAAGGACCGTGGAGCCACACCAGCGACAGCACGCAGGCCAACTTGGTGCCTGCAGGCCAGCCAGGGTGTTCCTGGACCCTGGCGCTCTTCCAGAAGCTTTCCATTGCCCTGCCTGAGATAACGCTCTTGTCCCGGCCCCCACTGCTTTTTTCCTTCATCACCTCTGTCCGGAGAGAAATTCCAGCGCAAGGTATGGGTGACACATCCTCTTCTTTACAGGCGGCAGCCTGGCAACTCCTGCAGAAAGGCCAGCAGAACCCCACTCACACCGGGCCACCCACAAAGCTGTGGCCCCTCACTCCCTCCCACCAGCACAGCCCCGAGACTGCTGACGGGGCAGAGAATATGGAGTCAGGCACAGCTTCAGGGGCTATTGCTGCCTGGAGCTCTGTTTATATTGACCTCAACGAGGCACAGCTGGGGAGGGCGGGCCGGCAGGGTAAGGCTGCCCAGGTCAGCTAATCCACAACCCTCAGGGAATCACATTGTTGAAAATGGACCCCGCTAAGGCAGAAGAGATGCCAAGGAAAAAAAGGACACAATGCCATTTGCAGCACCGAAGATGAGTCTAGAAGTAATCACGTGACTTGTAGTAAGTCAGAAAGTGAAAGACACATATAATATCATATCACTTATAGGTGTTACCTAAAAATGGATACCAGGGCAGATATTTCCATGGAGAAGGGCAATCACAGATTCATTAAACAAACTTATGGTTCACCAATGGAATGGTGTGAGGATTGGTTTCATTACGATATCGGGGTTAACAGACATATACAAACACAGGTGACATATATAATCACCAAAGACCTACAGAATACCAAGAGAGGACTACTCAACATTCTGTCATAACGTACATGGGAAAAGGATCCCAGGAAGAACAGTCATCTGTATATGTGTAAAAGAACCACATCTTCCACACCTACAACAAGCCAAACATTGTAATCAAACTTGCTGTAATAAAAAATAAAAAATTAAATTAAAAACACGAACAAGAAGTAGTGAGACAAACGTGAGGGGCTTTCTCCTGGCACATTTCATTCTAAACTCCAATCTAGATCACCACTTCCACTGAGGCTCTCTTGCCCTAGTAACCAGATTTGGTAAGGGTGAACTGCTGCCACCTTGTGGCCGTTTCACACAACAGCAGCTTTAATCCCAGCGCTAATGGTCAGTTGATATTCAAAATCATTGCAGGCCTGTAAATGACACCTGCCCTGAAAACAAATCCTGGGGTCACATATCGACCAAAAAATTCAAAGGACGTCCATATTTCAAAACGACCGTTTCAAAAGGCATATTTTACGCACATTAGTGTTCTGCTTCTTTTCCTTTCTTTCCTTTGTTGTTAAAAAACACGGGAATGGAAAAAGGCATCCCTCAGAATGGGCGAAAATCGTTGCAGACGAATCAATGGACAGAGGTTTAATCTCCAATATATATAAACAGCTCATGCAGCTTAATATTAAAAAAACAAACAACCCAAAAAAAAATGGGCAGAAGATCTAAAGAGACGTTTCTTCAAAGGAGACACAGAGATGGCCAAGACGCACATGAAAAGCTGCTCAACAGCACTAATTATTAGAGAAATGCAAATCAAAACTACAATGAGGGGGCCTCCCTGGTGGCGCAGTGGTTGAGAGTCCGCCTGCCAATGCAGGGGATACGGGTTCGTGCCCCGGTCTGGGAGGATCCCACATGCCGCGGAGCGGCTGGGCCCGTGAGCCATGGCCGCTGGGCCTGCGCATCCGGAGCCTGTGCTCCGCAACGGGAGAGGCCACAACAGTGAGAGGCCCGCATACCGCGAAAAAAAAAAAAAAAAAAAAAAAAAAAAAAAAAAAAACTACAATGAGGTATCACCTCACACCTGTTAGAATCGGCATCATCAGAAAATCTACAAACAAGCAATTATGGGGAGTGTGTGGACAAAAGGAGCCCTCTTCCACTATTGGTGGGAATGTAAATTGATGCAGTCACTATGGAGAACAGTATGGAGTTTCCTTAAAAAAATTAGAAATAGAATTTCCATCTGATCCAGCAATCCCACTTCTGGGCATATACCCAGAGAAAACCGTATTTCAAAAAGGCACATTCACCACAATGTTCGTTGCAGCACTATTTACAATAGCCAGGTAATGGAAGCAACCTAAATGCCCACAGACAGATGAATGGATAAAGATGTAGTACATATATAAAATGGAATATTACTCGGCCATAAAAAGGAATGAAACTGGGTCATTTGTAGAGACATCGATGGATCGAGAGACTGTCATACAGAATGAAGTAAGTCAGAAAGCGGAAAACAAATATTGTATATTAATGCATATATGTGGAGCCTAAAAATGGTACAGATGAACTGGTTTGCAGGGAAGAAATAGAGACATAGAGGTAGAGAACAAACGTATGGACACCAAGTGTGGGAAGCTATGGGGTGGTGGTGGTGGGATGAGTTGGGAGTTTGGGATTGACCTGTATACATGTATATGCATAAAATACATTAATAATAACGTGCTGTATAAAAAAATAAATAAAATTAAATTTCAAAATTTTAAAAAATAAAATTTAAAAATAAAACAGAAAAAAGTTCTTCCCGTCACACAGATGTATTTATAGGAATGAATTATTTCCATGCTTATATCTATAAATACATAAAAGAGGAATAAAATCTAACTTGAACGATAAAAGAAGAAAAAAGTGAACCCACGAGTTATACAGAGGAAAACCCTATCACGGCACTTGCTCCAGCGGTAAACAATTCTGAAATTGGTCAGAGGTGGGGAACCATCTCCCATACAGCCAGCAACCCACCCCCCACGCAAGGAGCGTCCTCATTGCAAAGCTGGGGGACCGTGCCGAGGCATCTGTGAGTAAACGTGAGTTGAGCCCCAGGCCAGCTGCTGCTGAACTGTCCCCACCCTTTCCAGGTAAAACACCTGAATATGTACAAGGGCTTGAAACCCTAGAGGAAGGACTTTGGAGCCACACCAGCGACAGCACGCAGGCCAACTTGGTGCCTGCAGGCCAGCCAGGGTGGTCCTGGAACCTGGCGCTCTTCCAGAAGCTTTCCATTGCTCTTCCTGAGATACCCTTCCTGTCCCGGCCCCCACTGCTTTTTTCCTTCCTCACCTCTGTCCGGAGAGAAATTCCAGCGGAAGGTATGGGTGACACATCCTCTTCTTTACAGGTGGCAGCCTGGCAACTCCTGCAGAAAGGCCAGCAGAACCCCACTCACACCGGGCCACCCACGAAGCTGTGGCCCCTCACTCCTTCCCACCAGCACAGCCCCGAGGCTGCTGACGGGGCAGAGAATATGGAGTCAGGCACAGCTTCAGGGGCTATTGCTGCCTGGAGCTCTGTTTATATTGACCTCAACGAGGCACAGCTGGGGAGGGCGGGCCGGCAGGGTAAGGCTGCCCAGGTCAGCTAATCCACAACCCTCAGGGAATCACATTTTTGAAAATGGACCCCGCTAAGGCAGAAGAGATGCCAAGGAAAAAAAGGACACAATGCCATTTGCCGCACCGTAGATGAGTCTAGAAGTAATCACGTGACTTGTAGTAAGTCAGAAAGTGAAAGACACATATCATATCATATCACTTATAGGTGTTACCTAAAAATGGATACCAGGGCAGATATTTCCACGGAGAAGGGCAATCACAGATTCATTAAACAAACTTATGGTTCACCAATGGAAAGGTGTGAGGATTGGTTTCATTACGATATCGGGGTTAACAGACATATACAAACACAGGTGACATATATAATCACCAAAGACCTACAGAATACCAAGAGAGGACTACTCAACATTCTGTCATAACGTACATGGGAAAAGGATCCCAGGAAGAACAGTCATCTGTATATGTGTAAAAGAACCACATCTTCCACACCTACAAGAAGCCAAACATTGTAATCAAACTTGCTGTAATAAAAAATAAAAAATTAAATTAAAAACACGAACAAGAAGTAGTGAGACAAACGTGAGGGGCTTTCTCCTGGCACATTCCATTCTAAACTCCAATCTAGAACACCACTTCCACTGAGGCTCTCTTGCCCTAGTAACCAGATTTGGTAAGGGAGAACTGCTGCCACCTTGTGGCCGTTTCACACAACAGCAGCTTTAATCCCAGCGCTAATGGTCAGTTGATATTCAAAATCATTGCAGGCCTGTAAATGACACCTGCCCTGAAAACAAATCCTGGGGTCACATATCGACCAAAAAATTCAAAGGACGTCCATATTTCAAAAGGATCGTTTCAAAAGGCATATTTTACGCACATTAGTGTTCTGCTTCTTTTCCTTTCTTTCCTTTTTTGTTAAAAAAACGGGAATGGAAAAAGGCATCCCTCAGAATGGGCGAAAATCGTTGCAAACGAATCAATGGACAGAGGTTTAATCTCCAATATATATAAACAGCTCATGCAGCTTAATATTAAAAAAACAAACAACCCAATACAAAAATGGGCAAAAGATCTAAAGAGACGTTTCTTCAAAGGAGACACAGAGATGGCCAAGACGCACATGAAAAGCTGCTCAACAGCACTAATTATTAGAGAAATGCAAATCAAAACTACAATGAGGTATCACCTCACACCCGTTAGAATCGGCATCATCAGAAAATCTACAAACAACCACTTCTGGGGAGGGTGTGGACAAAAGGAGCCCTCTTCCACTATTGGTGGGAATGTAAATTGATACAGTCACTATGGAGAACAGTATGGAGTTTCCTTAAAAAAACTAGAAATAGAATTACCATCTGATCCAGCAATCCCACTTCTGGGCATATACCCAGATAAAACCGTAAATCAAAAAGGCACATTCACCACAATATTCGTTGCAGCACTATTTACAATAGCCAGGTAATGGAAGCAACCTAAATGCCCACAGACAGATGAATGGATAAAGATGTGGTACGTATATAAAATGGAATATTACTCGGCCATAAAAATGAATGAAACTGGGTCATTTGTAGAGACATCGATGGATCGAGAGACTGTCATACAGAATGAAGTAAGTCAGAAAGTGGAAAACAAATATTGTATATTAATGCATATATGTGGAGCCTAAAAAATGGTACAGATGAACTGGTTTGCAGGAAATAAATAGAGACACAGAGGTAGAGAACAAACGTATGGACACCAAGTGTGGGAAGCCATGGGGTGGTGGTGGTGGGATGAGTTGGGAGATTGGGATTGACCTGAATACATGTATATGCATAAAATACATAACTAATAATAACGTGCAGTATAAAAAAATAAATAAAATTAAATTTCAAAATTTTAAAAAATAAAATTTAAAAATAAAAGAGAAAAAAGTTCTTCCCGTCTCACAGATGTATTTATAGGAATGAATTATTTCCATGCTTATATCTATAAATACATAAAAGAGGAATAAATTCTAACTTGAACCATAAAAGAAAAAAAAACTGAACCCACGAGTTATACAGAGGAAAACCCTATCAGGGCACTTGCTCCAGTGGTAAACAATTCTGAAATTGGTCAGAGGTGGGGAACCATCTCCCATACAGCCAGCAACCCACCCCCCACGCAAGGAGCGTCCTCATTGCAAAGCTGGGGGACCGTGTCGAGGCATCTGTGAGTAAACGTGAGCTGAGCCCCAGGCCAGCTGCTGCTGAACTGTTCCCACCCTTCCCAGGTAAAACACCTGAATATGTACAAGGGTTTGAAAGCCTAGAGGAAGGGCCGTGGAGCCACACCAGCGACAGCACGCAGGCCAACTAGGTGCCTGCAGGCCAGCCAGGGTGGTCCTGGTCCTGGACGCTCTTCCGGAAGCTTTCCATTGCCCTGCCTGAGATATCCCTCCTATCCCGGCACTCACTGCTTTTTTCCTTCCTCACCTCTGTCCGGAGAGAAATTCCAGCTGAAGGTATGGGTGACACATCCTCTTCTTTACACGTGTCAGCCTGGCAACTCCTGCAGAAAGGCCAGCAGAGCCCCACTCACACCGGGCCACACACAAAGCTGTGGCCCCTCACTCCCTCCCACCAGCACAGCCCCGAGACTGCTGACGGGGCAGAGAATATGGAGTCAGGCACAGCTTCAGGGCCTATTGCTGCCTGGAGCGCTGTTTTTATTGACCTCAACGAGGCACACCTGGGGAGGGCGGGCCGGCAGTGTAAGGCTGCCCAGGTCAGCTAATCCACAACCCTCAGGGAATCACATTGTTAAAAATGGACCTCGCTAAGGCAGAATAGAAGCCAAGGAGAAAAAGGACACAATGTCATTTGCAGCACCGTAGATGAGTCTAGAAGTAATCACGTGACATGTAGTAAGTCAGAAAGTGAAAGTCACATATCATATCATATCACTTATAGGTGTTACCTAAAAATGGATACCAGGGCAGATATTTCCACGGAGAAGGGCAATCACAGATTCAGTAAACAAACTTATGGTTCACCAATGGAAAGTTGTGAGGATTGGTTTCATTACGATACCGGGGTTAACACACATATACAAACACAGGTGACATATATAATCACCAAAGACCTACAGAATACCAAGAGTGGACTACTCAACATTCTGTCATAACGTACATGGGAAAAGGATCCCAGGAAGAACAGACATCTGTATATGTGTAAAAGAACCACATCTTCCACACCTACAACAAGCCAAACATTGTAATCAAACTTGCTGTAATAAAAAATAAAAAAAAATTAAATTAAAAACACGAACAAGAAGTAGTGAGACAAACGTGAGGGGCTTTCTCCTGGCACATTCCATTCTAAACTCCAATCTAGAACACCACTTCCACTGAGGCTCTCTTGCCCTAGTAACCAGATTTGGTAAGGGAGAACTGCTGCCACCTTGTGGCCGTTTCACACAACAGCAGCTTTAATCCCAGCGCTAATGGTCAGTTGATATTCAAAATCATTGCAGGCCTGTAAATGACACCTGCCCTGAAAACAAATCCTGGGGTCACATATCGACCAAAAAATTCAAAGGACGTCCATATTTCAAAACGACCGTTTCAAAAGGCATATTTTACGCACATTAGTGTTCTGCTTCTTTTCCTTTCTTTCCTTTTTTGTTAAAAAACACGGGAATGGAAAAAGGCATCCCTCAGAATGGGCGAAAATCGTTGCACACGAATCAATGGACAGAGGTTTAATCTCCAATATATATAAACAGCTCATGCAGCTTAATATTAAAAAACAAACAACCCAATACAAAAATGGGCAGAAGATCTAAAGAGACGTTTCTTCAAAGGAGACACAGAGATGGCCAAGACGCACATGAAAAGCTGCTCAACAGCACTAATTATTAGAGAAATGCAAATCAAATCTACAATGAGGTATCACCTCACACCCGTTAGAATCGGCATCATCAGAAAATCTACAAACAACAAATTCTGGGGAGGGTGTGGACAAAAGGAGCCCTCTTCCACTATTGGTGGGAATGTAAATTGATACAGTCACTATGGAGAACAGTATGGAGTTTCTTTAAAAAAACTAGAAATAGAATTACCATCTGATCCAGCAATCCCACTTCTGGGTATATACCCAGAGAAAACCGTAAATCTAAAAGGCATATTCACCACAATGTTCATTGCAGCACTATTTACAATAGCCAGGTAATGGAAGCAACCTAAATGCCCACAGACAGATGAATGGATAAAGATGTGTTACATATATAAAATGGAATATTACTCGGCCATAAAAAGGAATGAAACTGGGTCATTTGTAGAGACATCGATGGATCAAGAGACTGTCATACAGAATGAAGTAAGTCAGAAAGAGGAAAACAAATATTGTATATTAATGCATTAATGTGGAGCCTAAAAAATGGTACAGATGAACTGGTTTGCAGGGAAGAAATAGAGACACAGAGGTAGAGAACAAACGTATGGACACCAAGTGTGGGAAGCCACGGTGTGGTGGTGGTGGGATGAGTTGGGAGTTTGGGATTGACCTGAATACATATATATGCATAAAGTACATAACTAATAATAACGTGCTATATAAAAAAAATAAATAAAATTAAATTTCAAAATTTTAAAAAATAAAATTTAAAAATAAAACAGAAAAAAGTTCTTCCCGTCACACAGATGTATTTATAGGAATGAATTATTTCCATGCTTATATCTATAAATACATAAAAGAGGAATAAAATCTAACTTGAACGATAAAAGAAAAAAAAAGTGAACCCACGAGTTATACAGAGGAAAACCCTATCACGGCACTTGCTCCAGTGGTAAACAATTCTGAAATTGGTCAGAGGTGGGGAACCATCTCCCATACAGCCAGCAACCCACCCCCCATGCAAGGAGCGTTCTCATTGCAAAGCTGGGGGACCGTGCCGAGGCATCTGTGAGTAAACGTGAGCTGAGCCCCAGGCCAGCTGCTGCTGAACTGTTCCCACCCTTTCCAGGTAAAACACCTGAATATGTACAAGGGCTTGAAAGCCTAGAGGAAGGACCGTGGAGCCACACCAGCGACAGCACGCAGGCCAACTTGGTGCCTGCAGGCCAGCCAGAGTGGTCCTGGCCACAGGAGCTCTTCCGGAAGCTTTCCATTGCCCTGCCTGAGATACCCGTCCTGTCCCGGCCCCCAATGCTTTTTTCCTTCCTCACCTCTGTCCACAGAGATATTCAAGCGGAAGGTATGGGTAACACATCCTCTTCTTTACAGGCGGCTGCCTGGCAACTCCTGCAGAAAGGCCAGCAGAGCCCCACTCACACCGGGCCACCCACAAAGCTGTGGCCCCTCACTCCCTCCCACCAGCATAGCCCCGAGACTGCTGACGGGGCAGAGAATATGGAGTCAGGCAGAGCTTCAGGGGCTATTGCTGCCTGGAGCGCTGTTTATATTGACCTCAACGAGTCACACCTGGGGCGGGCGGGCCGGCAGGGTAAGGCTGCCCAGGTCAGCTAATCCACAACCCTCAGGGAATTACATTGTTGAAAATGGACCTCGCTAAGGCAGAAGAGAAGCCAAGGGAAAAAAGGACACAATGCCATTTGCAGAACCGTAGATAAGTCTACAAGTAATCACGTGACTTGTAGTAAGTCAGAAAGTGAAAGACACATATCATATCATATCACTTATAAGTGTTACCTAAAAATGGATACCAGGGCAGATATTTCCACGGAGAAGGGCAATCACAGATTCATTAAACAAACTTATGGTTCACCAATGGAAAGGTGTGAGGATTGGTTTCATTACAATATCGGGGTTAACAGACATATACAAACACAGTGACATATATAATCACCAAAGACCTACAGAATACCAAGAGAGGACTACTCAACATTCTGTCATAACGTACATGGGAAAAGGATCCCAGGAAGAACAGACATCTGTATATGTGTAAAAGAACCACATCTTCCACACCTACAACAAGCCAAACATTGTAATCAAACTTGCTGTAATAAAAAATAAAAAAAAAAATTAAATTAAAAACACGTACAAGAAGTAGTGAGACAAATTTGAGGGGCTTTCTCCTGGCACATTCCATTCTAAATTCCAATCTAGAACACCATCTCCATTGAGGCTCTCTTGCCCTAGTAACCAGATTTGGCAAGGGAGAACTGCTGCCACCTTGTGGCCGTTTCACACAACAGCAGCTTTAATCCCAGCACTAATGGTCAGTTGATATACAAAATCATTGCAGGCCTGTAAATGACACCTGCCCTGAAAACAAATCCTGGGGTCACATATCGACCAAAAAATTCAAAGGACGTCCATATTTCAAAACGACCGTTTCAAAAGGCATATTTTACGCACATTAGTGTTCTGCTTCTTTTCCTTTCTTTCCTTTTTTGTTAAAAAAATCGGGAATGGAAAAAGGCATCCCTCAGAATGGGCGAAAATCGTTGCAAACGAATCAATGGACAGAGGTTTAATCTCCAATATATATAAACAGCTCATGCAGCTTAATATTAAAAAAACAAACAACCCAATACAAAAATGGGCAGAAGATCTAAAGAGACGTTTCTTCAAAGTAGACACAGAGATGGCCAAGACGCACATGAAAAGCTGCTCAACAGCACTAATTATTAGAGAAATGCAAATCAAAACTACAATGAGGTATCACCTCACACCTGTTAGAATCGGCATCATCAGAAAATCTACAAACAACAATTTTTGGGGAGGGTGTGGACAAAAGGAGCCCTCTTCCACTATTGGTGGGAATGTAAATTGATACAGTCACTATGGAGAACAGTATGGAGTTTCCTTAAAAAAATTAGAAATAGAATTACTATCTGATCCAGCAATCCCACTTCTGGGCATATACCCAGATAAAACCGTAAATCAAAAAGGCACATTCACACAGTATTCGTTGCAGCACTATTTACAATAGCCAGGTAATGGAAGCAACCTAAATGCCCACAGACAGATGAATGGATAAAGATGTGGTACGTATATAAAATGGAATATTACTCGGCCATAAAAAGGAATGAAACTGGGTCATTTGTAGAGACATCGATGGATCGAGAGACTGTCATACAGAATGAAGTAAGTCAGAAAGTGGAAAACAAATATTGTATATTAATGCATATATGTGGAGCCTAAAATATGGAACAGATGAACTGGTTTGCAGGGAAGAAATAGAGACACAGAGGTAGAGAACAAACGTATGGACACCAAGTGTTGGAAGCCATGGGGTGGTGGTGGTGGGATGAGTTGGGAGATTGGGATTGACCTGAATACATGTATATGCATAAAATACATAACTAATAATAACGTGCTGTATAAAAAAATAAATAAAATTAAATTTCAAAATTTTAAAAAAGAAAATTTAAAAATAAATCAGAAAAAAGTTCTTCCCGTCTCACAGATGTATTTATAGGAATGAATTATTTCCATGCTTATATCTATAAATACATAAAAGAGGAATAAGATCTAACTTGAACCATAAAAGAAAAACAAGTGAACCCACGAGTTATACAGAGGAAAAACCTATCAGGGCACTTGCTCCAGCGGTAAACAATTCTGAAATTGGTCAGAGGTGGGGAACCATCTCCCATACAGCCAGCAACCCACAACCCACGCAAGGAGCGTCCTCATTGCAAAGCTGGGGTCCGTGCCGAGGCATCTGTGAGTAAACGTGAGCTGAGCCCCAGGCCAGCTGCTGCTGAACTGTTCCCACCCTTCCCAGGTAAAACACCTGAATATGTACAAGGGCTTGAAAGCCTAGAGGAAGGGCCGTGGAGCCACACCAGCGACAGCACGCAGGCCAACTTGGTGCCTGCAGGCCAGCCAGGGTGGTCCTGGTCCTGGATGCTCTTCCGGAAGCTTTCCATTGCCCTGCCTGAGATACCCCTCCTCTCCCGGCACTCACTGCTTTTTTCCTTCCTCACCTCTGTCCGGAGAGAAATTCCAGCTGAAGGTATGGGTGACACATCCTCTTCTTTACACGTGTCAGCCTGGCACCTCCTGCAGAAAGGCCAGCAGAGCCCCACTCACACCGGGCCACACACAAAGCTGTGGCCCCTCACTCCCTCCCACCAGCACAGCCCCGAGACTGCTGACGGGGCAGAGAATATGGAGTCAGGCACAGCTTCAGGGGCTATTGCTGCCTGGAGGGCTGTTTTTATTGACCTCAACGAGGCACATCTGGGGAGGGCGGGCCGGCAGGGTAAGGCTGCCCAGGTCAGCTAATCCACAACCCTCAGGGAATCACATTGTTGAAAATGGACCTCGCTAAGGCCGAAGAGAAGCCAAGGGAAAAAAGGACACAATGCCATTTGCAGAACCGTAGATGAGTCTAGAAGTAATCACGTGACTTGTAGTAAGTCAGAAAGTGAAAGACACATATCATATCATATCACTTATAGGTGTTACCTAAAAATGGATACCAGGGCAGATATTTCCACGGAGAAGGGCAATCACAGATTCAGTAAACAAACTTATGGTTCACCAATGGAAAGTTGTGAGGATTGGTTTCATTACGATACCGGGGTTAACACACATATACAAACACAGGTGACATATATAATCACCAAAGACCTACAGAATACCAAGAGTGGACTCCTCAACATTCTGTCATAACGTACATGGGAAAAGGATCCCAGGAAGAACAGACATCTGTATATGTGTAAAAGAACCACATCTTCCACACCTACAACAAGCCAAACATTGTAATCAAACTTGCTGTAATAAAAAATAAAAAAAAAATAAATTAAAAACACTAACAAGAAGTAGTGAGACAAACTTGAGGGGCTTTCTCCTGGCACATTCCATTCTAAATTCCAATCTAGAACACCACTTCCACTGAGGCTCTCTTGCCCTAGTAACCAGATTTGGTAAGGGAGAACTGCTGCCACTTTTTGGCCGTTTCACACAACAGCAGCTTTAATCCCAATGCTAATGGTCAGTTGATATTCAAAATCATTGCAGGCCTGTAAATGACACCTGCCCTGAAAACAAATCCTGGGGTCACATATCGACCAAAAAATTCAAAGCACGTCCATATTTCAAAACGACCGTTTCAAAAGGCATATTTTACGCACATTAGTGTTCTGCTTCTTTTCCTTTCTTTCCTTTTTTGTTAAAAAAAACGGGAATGGAAAAAGGCATCCCTCAGAATGGGCGAAAATCGTTGCAAACGAATCAATGGACAGAGGTTTAATCTCCAATATATATAAACAGCTCATGCAGCTTAATATTAAAAAAACAAACAACCCAATACAAAAATGGGCAGAAGATCTAAAGAGACGTTTCTTCAAAGGAGACACAGAGATGGCCAAGACGCACATGAAAAGCTGCTCAACAGCACTAATTATTAGAGAAATGCAAATCAAAACTACAATGAGGTATCACCTCACACCCGTTAGAATCGGCATCATCAGAAAATCTACAAACAACCACTTCTGGGGAGGGTGTGGACAAAAGGAGCCCTCTTCCACTATTGGTGGGAATGTAAATTGATACAGTCACTATGGAGAACAGTATGGAGTTTCCTTAAAAAAACTAGAAATAGAATTACTATCTGATCCAGCAATCCCACTTCTGGGCATATACCCAGATAAAACCGTAAATCAAAAAGGCACATTCACCACAATATTCGTTGCAGCACTATTTACAATAGCCAGGTAATGGAAGCAACCTAAATGCCCACAGACAGATGAATGGATAAAGATGTGGTACGTATATAAAATGGAATATTACTCGGCCATAAAAAGGAATGAAACTGGGTCATTTGTAGAGACATCGATGGATCGAGAGACTGTCATACAGAATGAAGTAAGTCAGAAAGTGGAAAACAAATATTGTATATTAATGCATATATGTGGAGCCTAAAAAATGGTACAGATGAACTGGTTTGCAGGAAATAAATAGAGACACAGAGGTAGAGAACAAACGTATGGACACGAAGTGTGGGAAGCCATGGGGTGGTGGTGGTGGGATGAGTTGGGGGATTGGGATTGACCTGAATACATGTATATGCATAAAGTACATAACTAATAATAACGTGCAGTATAAAAAAATCAATAAAATTAAATTTCAAAATTTTAAAAAATAAAATTTAAAAATAAAAGAGAAAAAAGTTCTTCCCGTCTCACAGATGTATTTATAGGAATGAATTATTTCCATGCTTATATCTATAAATACATAAAAGAGGAATAAATTCTAACTTGAACCATAAAAGAAAAAAAAAACTGAACCCACGAGTTATACAGAGGAAAACCCTATCAGGGCACTTGCTCCAGTGGTAAACAATTCTGAAATTGGTCAGAGGTGGGGAACCATCTCCCATACAGCCAGCAACCCACCCCCCACGCAAGGAGCGTCCTCATTGCAAAGCTGGGGGACCGTGTCGAGGCATCTGTGAGTAAATGTGAGCTGAGCCCCAGGCCAGCTGCTGCTGAACTGTTCCCACCCTTCCCAGGTAAAACACCTGAATATGTACAAGGGCTTGAAAGCCTAGAGGAAGGGCCGTGGAGCCACACCAGTGACAGCACGCAGGCCAACTTGGTGCCTGCAGGCCAGCCAGGGTGGTCCTGGTCCTGGACGCTCTTCCGGAAGCTTTCCATTGCCCTGCCTGAGATACCCCTCCTCTCCCGCACCCACTGCTTTTTTCCTTCCTCACCTCTGTCCGGAGAGAAATTCCAGCTGAAGGTATGGGTGACACATCCTCTTCTTTACACGTGTCAGCCTGGCAACTCCTGCAGAAAGGCCAGCAGAGTCCCACTAACACCGGGCCACCCACAAAGCTGTGGCCCCTCACTCCCTCCCACCAGCACAGCCCCGAGACTGCTGACGGGGCAGAGAATATGGAGTCAGGCACAGCTTCAGGGGCTATTGCTGCCTGGAGCTCTGTTTATATTGACCTCAACGAAGCACATCTGGGGAGGGCGGGCCGGCAGGGTAAGGCTGCCCAGGTCAGCTAATCCACAACCCTCAGGGAATCACATTGTTGAAAATGGACCTCGCTAAGGCCGAAGAGAAGCCAAGGGAAAAAAGGACACAATGCCATTTGCAGAACCGTAGATGAGTCTAGAAGTAATCACGTGACTTGTAGTAAGTCAGAAAGTGAAAGACACATATCATATCATATCACTTATAAGTGTTACCTAAAAATGGATACCAGGGCAGATATTTCCACGGAGAAGGGCAATCACAGATTCAGTAAACAAACTTATGGTTCACCAATGGAAAGTTGTGAGGATTGGTTTCATTACGATATCGGGGTTAACACACATATACAAACACAGGTGACATATATAATCACCAAAGACCTACAGAATACCAAGAGTGGACTACTCAACATTCTGTCATAACGTACATGGGAAAAGGATCCCAGGAAGAACAGACATCTGTATATGTGTAAAAGAACCACATCTTCCACACCTACAACAAGCCAAACATTGTAATCAAACTTGCTGTAATAAAAAATAAAAATAAATTAATTAAAAACACGAACAAGAAGTAGTGAGACAAACTTGAGGGGCTTTCTCCTGAAACATTCCATTCTAAATTCCAATCTAGAACACCACTTCCACTGAGGCTCTCTTGCCCTAGTAACCAGATTTGGTAAGGGAGAACTGCTGCCACCTTGTGGCCGTTTCACACAACAGCAGCTTTAATCCCAGCGCTAATGGTCAGTTGATATTCAAAATCATTGCAGGCCTGTAAATGACACCTGCCCTGAAAACAAATCCTGGGGTCACATATCGACCAAAAAATTCAAAGCACGTCCATATTTCAAAACGACCGTTTCAAAAGGCATATTTTACGCACATTAGTGTTCTGCTTCTTTTCCTTTCTTTCCTTTTTTGTTAAAAAAAACGGGAATGGAAAACGGCATCCCTCAGAATGGGCGAAAATCGTTGCAAACGAATCAATGGACAGAGGTTTAATCTCCAATATATATAAACAGCTCATGCAGCTTAATATTAGAAAAACAAACAACCCAATACAAAAATGGGCAGAAGATCTAAAGAGACGTTTCTTCAAAGGAGACACAGAGATGGCCAAGACGCACATGAAAAGCTGCTCAACAGCACTAATTATTAGAGAAATGCAAATCAAAACTACAATGAGGTATCACCTCACACCTGTTAGAATCGGCATCATCAGAAAATCTACAAACAACAATTTCTGGGGAGGGTGTGGACAAAAGGAGCCCTCTTCCACTATTGGTGGGAATGTAAATTGATACAGTCACTATGGAGAACAGTATGGAGTTTCCTTAAAAAAACTAGAAATAGAATTACTATCTGATCCAGCAATCCCACTTCTGGGCATATACCCAGATAAAACCGTAAATCAAAAAGGCACATTCACCACAATATTCGTTGCAGCACTATTTACAATAGCCAGGTAATGGAAGCAACCTAAATGCCCACAGACAGATGAATGGATAAAGATGTGGTACGTATATAAAATGGAATATTACTCGGCCATAAAAAGGAATGAAACTGGGTCATTTGTAGAGACATCGATGGATCGAGAGACTGTCATACAGAATGAAGTAAGTCAGAAAGTGGAAAACAAATATTGTATATTAATGCATATATGTGGAGCCTAAAA
Source organism: Mesoplodon mirus (assembly GCF_964341445.2). Classification (NCBI taxonomy): domain Eukaryota; kingdom Metazoa; phylum Chordata; class Mammalia; order Artiodactyla; family Ziphiidae; genus Mesoplodon; species Mesoplodon mirus. Next base: position 1,226,451 of record NW_028295737.1, read on the forward strand.
AATGGTACAGATGAACTGGTTTGCAGGAAATAAATAGAGACACAGAGGTAGAGAACAAACGTATGGACACCAAGTGTGGGAAGCCATGGGGTGGTGGTGGTGGGATGAGTTGGGAGATTGGGATTGACCTGAATACATGTATATGCATAAAGTACATAACTAATAATAACGTGCAGTATAAAAAATCAATAAAATTAAATTTCAAAATTTTAAAAAATAAAATTTAAAAATAAAAGAGAAAAAAGTTCTTCCCGTCTCACAGATGTATTTATAGGAATGAATTATTTCCATGCTTATATCTATAAATACATAAAAGAGGAATAAATTCTAACTTGAACCATAAAAGAAAAAAAAAACTGAACCCACGAGTTATACAGAGGAAAACCCTATCAGGGCACTTGCTCCAGTGGTAAACAATTCTGAAATTGGTCAGAGGTGGGGAACCATCTCCCATACAGCCAGCAACCCACCCCCCACGCAAGGAGCGTCCTCATTGCAAAGCTGGGGGACCGTGTCGAGGCATCTGTGAGTAAATGTGAGCTGAGCCCCAGGCCAGCTGCTGCTGAACTGTTCCCACCCTTCCCAGGTAAAACACCTGAATATGTACAAGGGCTTGAAAGCCTAGAGGAAGGGCCGTGGAGCCACACCAGTGACAGCACGCAGGCCAACTTGGTGCCTGCAGGCCAGCCAGGGTGGTCCTGGTCCTGGACGCTCTTCCGGAAGCTTTCCATTGCCCTGCCTGAGATACCCCTCCTCTCCCGCACCCACTGCTTTTTTCCTTCCTCACCTCTGTCCGGAGAGAAATTCCAGCTGAAGGTATGGGTGACACATCCTCTTCTTTACACGTGTCAGCCTGGCAACTCCTGCAGAAAGGCCAGCAGAGTCCCACTAACACCGGGCCACCCACAAAGCTGTGGCCCCTCACTCCCTCCCACCAGCACAGCCCCGAGACTGCTGACGGGGCAGAGAATATGGAGTCAGGCACAGCTTCAGGGGCTATTGCTGCCTGGAGCTCTGTTTATATTGACCTCAACGAAGCACATCTGGGGAGGGCGGGCCGGCAGGGTAAGGCTGCCCAGGTCAGCTAATCCACAACCCTCAGGGAATCACATTGTTGAAAATGGACCTCGCTAAGGCAGAAGAGAAGCCAAGGGAAAAAAGGACACAATGCCATTTGCAGAACCGTAGATGAGTCTAGAAGTAATCACGTGACTTGTAGTAAGTCAGAAAGTGAAAGACACATATCATATCATATCACTTATAAGTGTTACCTAAAAATGGATACCAGGGCAGATATTTCCACGGAGAAGGGCAATCACAGATTCAGTAAACAAACTTATGGTTCACCAATGGAAAGTTGTGAGGATTGGTTTCATTACGATATCGGGGTTAACACACATATACAAACACAGGTGACATATATAATCACCAAAGACCTACAGAATACCAAGAGTGGACTACTCAACATTCTGTCATAACGTACATGGGAAAAGGATCCCAGGAAGAACAGACATCTGTATATGTGTAAAAGAACCACATCTTCCACACCTACAACAAGCCAAACATTGTAATCAAACTTGCTGTAATAAAAAATAAAAATAAATAAATTAAAAACACGAACAAGAAGTAGTGAGACAAACTTGAGGGGCTTTCTCCTGAAACATTCCATTCTAAACTCCAATCTAGAACACCACTTCCACTGAGGCTCTCTTGCCCTAGTAACCAGATTTGGTAAGGGAGAACTGCTGCCACCTTGTGGCCATTTCACACAACAGCAGCTTTAATCCCAGCGCTAATGGTCAGTTGATATTCAAAATCATTGCAGGCCTGTAAATGACACCTGCCCTGAAAACAAATCCTGGGGTCACATATCGACCAAAAAATTCAAAGCACGTCCATATTTCAAAACGACCGTTTCAAAAGGCATATTTTACGCACATTAGTGTTCTGCTTCTTTTCCTTTCTTTCCTTTTTTGTTAAAAAAAACGGGAATGGAAAACGGCATCCCTCAGAATGGGCGAAAATCGTTGCAAACGAATCAATGGACAGAGGTTTAATCTCCAATATATATAAACAGCTCATGCAGCTTAATATTAGAAAAACAAACAACCCAATACAAAAATGGGCAGAAGATCTAAAGAGACGTTTCTTCAAAGGAGACACAGAGATGGCCAAGACGCACATGAAAAGCTGCTCAACAGCACTAATTATTAGAGAAATGCAAATCAAAACTACAATGAGGTATCACCTCACACCTGTTAGAATCGGCATCATCAGAAAATCTACAAACAACAATTTCTGGGGAGGGTGTGGACAAAAGGAGCCCTCTTCCACTATTGGTGGGAATGTAAATTGATACAGTCACTATGGAGAACAGTATGGAGTTTCCTTAAAAAAACTAGAAATAGAATTACTATCTGATCCAGCAATCCCACTTCTGGGCATATACCCAGATAAAACCGTAAATCAAAAAGGCACATTCACCACAATATTCGTTGCAGCACTATTTACAATAGCCAGGTAATGGAAGCAACCTAAATGCCCACAGACAGATGAATGGATAAAGATGTGGTACGTATATAAAATGGAATATTACTCGGCCATAAAAAGGAATGAAACTGGGTCATTTGTAGAGACATCGATGGATCGAGAGACTGTCATACAGAATGAAGTAAGTCAGAAAGTGGAAAACAAATATTGTATATTAATGCATATATGTGGAGCCTAAAAAATGGTACAGATGAACTGGTTTGCAGGGAAGAAAGAGAGACACAGAGGTAGAGAACAAACGTATGGGCACCAAGTGTTGGAAGCCATGGGGTGTTGGTGGTGGGATGAGTTGGGAGATTGGGATTGACCTGAATACATGTATATGCATAAAATACATAACTAATAATAACGTGCTGTATAAAAAAATAAATAAAATTAAATTTCAAAATTTTAAAAAAGAAAATTTAAAAATAAATCAGAAAAAAGTTCTTCCCGTCTCACAGATGTATTTATAGGAATGAATTATTTCCATGCTTATATCTATAAATACATAAAAGAGGAATAAAATCTAACTTGAACCATAAAAGAAAAAAAAGTGAACCCACGAGTTATACAGACGAAAAACCTATCAGGGCACTTGCTCCAGCGGTAAACAATTCTGAAATTGGTCAGAGGTGGGGAACCATCTCCCATACAGCCAGCAACCCACCCCCCATGCAAGGAGCGTCCTCATTGCAAAGCTGGGGGACCGTGCCGAGGCATCTGTGAGTAAACGTGAGCTGAGCCCCAGGCCAGCTGCTGCTGAACTGTTCCCACCCTTTCCAGGTAAAACACCTGAATATGTACAAGGGCTTGAAAGCCTAGAGGAAGGGCCGTGGAGCCACACAAGCGACAGCACGCAGGCCAACTTGGTGCCTGCAGGCCAGCCAGAGTGGTCCTGGCCACAGGAGCTCTTCCGGAAGCTTTCCATTGCCCTGCCTGAGATACCCGTCCTGTCCCGGCCCCCAATGCTTTTTTCCTTCCTCACCTCTGTCCACAGAGATATTCAAGCGGAAGGTATGGGTGACACATCCTCTTCTTTACAGGCGGCTGCCTGGCAACTCCTGCAGAAAGGCCAGCAGAGCCCCACTCACACCGGGCCACCCACAAAGCTGTGGCCCCTCACTCCCTCCCACCAGCACAGCCCCGAGACTGCTGACGGGGCAGAGAATATGGAGTCAGGCACAGCTTCAGGGGCTATTGCTGCCTGGAGCGCTGTTTATATTGACCTCAATGAGTCACACCTGGGGCGGGCGGGCCGGCAGGGTAAGGCTGCCCAGGTCAGCTAATCCACAACCCTCAGGGAATTACATTGTTGAAAATGGACCTCGCTAAGGCAGAAGAGAAGCCAAGGGAAAAAAGGACACAATGCCATTTGCAGAACCGTAGATAAGTCTACAAGTAATCACGTGACTTGTAGTAAGTCAGAAAGTGAAAGACACATATCATATCATATCACTTATAAGTGTTACCTAAAAATGGATACCAGGGCAGATATTTCCACGGAGAAGGGCAATCACAGATTCATTAAACAAACTTATGGTTCACCAATGGAAAGGTGTGAGGATTGGTTTCATTACAATATCGGGGTTAACAGACATATACAAACACAGTGACATATATAATCACCAAAGACCTACAGAATACCAAGAGAGGACTACTCAACATTCTGTCATAACGTACATGGGAAAAGGATCCCAGGAAGAACAGACATCTGTATATGTGTAAAAGAACCACATCTTCCACACCTACAACAAGCCAAACATTGTAATCAAACTTGCTGTAATAAAAAATAAAAAAAAAATTAAATTAAAAACACGTACAAGAAGTAGTGAGACATACTTGAGGGGCTTTCTCCTGGCACATTCCATTCTAAATTCCAATCTAGAACACCATTTCCATTGAGGCTCTCTTGCCCTAGTAACCAGATTTGGCAAGGGAGAACTGCTGCCACCTTGTGGCCGTTTCACACAACAGCAGCTTTAATCCCAGCACTAATGGTCAGTTGATATACAAAATCATTGCAGGCCTGTAAATGACACCTGCCCTGAAAACAAATCCTGGGGTCACATATCGACCAAAAAATTCAAAGGACGTCCATATTTCAAAACGACCGTTTCAAAAGGCATATTTTACGCACATTAGTGTTCTGCTTCTTTTCCTTTCTTTCCTTTTTTGTTAAAAAAATCGGGAATGGAAAAAGGCATCCCTCAGAATGGGCGAAAATCGTTGCAAACGAATCAATGGACAGAGGTTTAATCTCCAATATATATAAACAGCTCATGCAGCTTAATATTAAAAAAACAAACAACCCAATACAAAAATGGGCAGAAGATCTAAAGAGACGTTTCTTCAAAGGAGACACAGAGATGGCCAAGACGCACATGAAAAGCTGCTCAACAGCACTAATTATTAGAGAAATGCAAATCAAAACTACAATGAGGTATCACCTCACACCTGTTAGAATCGGCATCATCAGAAAATCTACAAACAACAATTTTTGGGGAGGGTGTGGACAAAAGGAGCCCTCTTCCACTATTGGTGGGAATGTAAATTGATACAGTCACTATGGAGAACAGTATGGAGTTTCCTTAAAAAAATTAGAAATAGAATTACTATCTGATCCAGCAATCCCACTTCTGGGCATATACCCAGATAAAACCGTAAATCAAAAAGGCACATTCACCACAATTTTCGTTGAAGCACTATTTACAATAGCCAGGTAATGGAAGCAACCTAAATGCCCACAGACAGATGAATGGATAAAGATGTGGTACGTATATAAAATGGAATATTACTCGGCCATAAAAAGGAATGAAACTGGGTCATTTGTAGAGACATCGATGGATCGAGAGACTGTCATACAGAATGAAGTAAGTCAGAAAGTGGAAAACAAATATTGTATATTAATGCATATATGTGGAGCCTAAAAAATGGTACAGATGAACTGGTTTGCAGGGAAGAAATAGAGACACAGAGGTAGAGAACAAACGTATGGACACCAAGTGTTGGAAGCCATGGGGTGGTGGTGGTGGGATGAGTTGGGAGATTGGGATTGACCTGAATACATGTATATGCATAAAATACATAACTAATAATAACGTGCTGTATAAAAAAATAAATAAAATTAAATTTCAAAATTTTAAAAAAGAAAATTTAAAAATAAATCAGAAAAAAGTTCTTCCCGTCTCACAGATGTATTTATAGGAATGAATTATTTCCATGCTTATATCTATAAATACATAAAAGAGGAATAAAATCTAACTTGAACCATAAAAGAAAAACAAGTGAACCCACGAGTTATACAGAGGAAAAACCTATCAGGGCACTTGCTCCAGCGGTAAACAATTCTGAAATTGGTCAGAGGTGGGGAACCATCTCCCATACAGCCAGCAACCCACCCCCCATGCAAGGAGCGTCCTCATTGCAAAGCTGGGGTCCGTGCCGAAGCATCTGTGAGTAAACGTGAGCTGAGCCCCAGGCCAGCTGCTGCTGAACTGTTCCCACCCTTCCCAGGTAAAACACCTGAATATGTACAAGGGCTTGAAAGCCTAGAGGAAGGGCCGTGGAGCCACACCAGCGACAGCACGCAGGCCAACTTGGTGCCTGCAGGCCAGCAAGGGTGTCCTGGTCCTGGACGCTCTTCCGGAAGCTTTCCATTGCCCTGCCTGAGATACCCCTCCTCTCCCGGCACTCACTGCTTTTTTCCTTCCTCACCTCTGTCCGGAGAGAAATTCCAGCTGAAGGTATGGGTGACACATCCTCTTCTTTACACGTGTCAGCCTGGCACCTCCTGCAGAAAGGCCAGCAGAGCCCCACTCACACCGGGCCACACACAAAGCTGTGGCCCCTCACTCCCTCCCACCAGCACAGCCCCGAGACTGCTGACGGGGCAGAGAATATGGAGTCAGGCACAGCTTCAGGGGCTATTGCTGCCTGGAGCGCTGTTTTTATTGACCTCAACAAGGCACATCTGGGGAGGGCGGGCCGGCAGGGTAAGGCTGCCCAGGTCAGCTAATCCACAACCCTCAGGGAATCACATTGTTGAAAATGGACCTCGCTAAGGCCGAAGAGAAGCCAAGGGAAAAAAGGACACAATGCCATTTGCAGAACCGTAGATGAGTCTAGAAGTAATCACGTGACTTGTAGTAAGTCAGAAAGTGAAAGACACATATCATATCATATCACTTATAGGTGTTACCTAAAAATGGATACCAGGGCAGATATTTCCACGGAGAAGGGCAATCACAGATTCAGTAAACAAACTTATGGTTCACCAATGGAAAGTTGTGAGGATTGGTTTCATTACGATACCGGGGTTAACACACATATACAAACACAGGTGACATATATAATCACCAAAGACCTACAGAATACCAAGAGTGGACTACTCAACATTCTGTCATAACGTACATGGGAAAAGGATCCCAGGAAGAACAGACATCTGTATATGTGTAAAAGAACCACATCTTCCACACCTACAACAAGCCAAACATTGTAATCAAACTTGCTGTAATAAAAAATAAAAAAAAAAAAATTAAAAACACGAACAAGAAGTAGTGAGACAAACTTGAGGGGCTTTCTCCTGGCACATTCCATTCTAAATTCCAATCTAGAACACCACTTCCACTGAGGCTCTCTTGCCCTAGTAACCAGATTTGGTAAGGGAGAACTGCTGCCACTTTGTGGCCGTTTCACACAACAGCAGCTTTAATCCCAGCGCTAATGGTCAGTTGATATTCAAAATCATTGCAGGCCTGTAAATGACACCTGCCCTGAAAACAAATCCTGGGGTCACATATCGACCAAAAAATTCAAAGCACGTCCATATTTCAAAACGACCGTTTCAAAAGGCATATTTTACGCACATTAGTGTTCTGCTTCTTTTCCTTTCTTTCCTTTTTTGTTAAAAAAAACGGGAATGGAAAAAGGCATCCCTCAGAATGGGCGAAAATCGTTGCAAACGAATCAATGGACAGAGGTTTAATCTCCAATATATATAAACAGCTCATGCAGCTTAATATTAAAAAAACAAACAACCCAATACAAAAATGGGCAGAAGATCTAAAGAGACGTTTCTTCAAAGGAGACACAGAGATGGCCAAGACGCACATGAAAAGCTGCTCAACAGCACTAATTATTAGAGAAATGCAAATCAAAACTACAATGAGGTATCACCTCACACCCGTTAGAATCGGCATCATCAGAAAATCTACAAACAACCACTTCTGGGGAGGGTGTGGACAAAAGGAGCCCTCTTCCACTATTGGTGGGAATGTAAATTGATACAGTCACTATGGAGAACAGTATGGAGTTTCCTTAAAAAAACTAGAAATAGAATTACTATCTGATCCAGCAATCCCACTTCTGGGCATATACCCAGATAAAACCGTAAATCAAAAAGGCACATTCACCACAATATTCGTTGCAGCACTATTTACAATAGCCAGGTAATGGAAGCAACCTAAATGCCCACAGACAGATGAATGGATAAAGATGTGGTACGTATATAAAATGGAATATTACTCGGCCATAAAAAGGAATGAAACTGGGTCATTTGTAGAGACATCGATGGATCGAGAGACTGTCATACAGAATGAAGTAAGTCAGAAAGAGGAAAACAAATATTGTATATTAATGCATATATGTGGAGCCTAAAAAATGGTACAGATGAACTGGTTTGCAGGAAATAAATAGAGACACAGAGGTAGAGAACAAACGTATGGACACGAAGTGTGGGAAGCCATGGGGTGGTGGTGGTGGGATGAGTTGGGGGATTGGGATTGACCTGAATACATGTATATGCATAAAGTACATAACTAATAATAACGTGCAGTATAAAAAAATCAATAAAATTAAATTTCAAAATTTTAAAAAATAAAATTTAAAAATAAAAGAGAAAAAAGTTCTTCCCGTCTCACAGATGTATTTATAGGAATGAATTATTTCCATGCTTATATCTATAAATACATAAAAGAGGAATAAATTCTAACTTGAACCATAAAAGAAAAAAAAAACTGAACCCACGAGTTATACAGAGGAAAACCCTATCAGGGCACTTGCTCCAGTGGTAAACAATTCTGAAATTGGTCAGAGGTGGGGAACCATCTCCCATACAGCCAGCAACCCACCCCCCACGCAAGGAGCGTCCTCATTGCAAAGCTGGGGGACCGTGTCGAGGCATCTGTGAGTAAATGTGAGCTGAGCCCCAGGCCAGCTGCTGCTGAACTGTTCCCACCCTTCCCAGGTAAAACACCTGAATATGTACAAGGGCTTGAAAGCCTAGAGGAAGGGCCGTGGAGCCACACCAGTGACAGCACGCAGGCCAACTTGGTGCCTGCAGGCCAGCCAGGGTGGTCCTGGTCCTGGACGCTCTTCCGGAAGCTTTCCATTGCCCTGCCTGAGATACCCCTCCTCTCCCGCACCCACTGCTTTTTTCCTTCCTCACCTCTGTCCGGAGAGAAATTCCAGCTGAAGGTATGGGTGACACATCCTCTTCTTTACACGTGTCAGCCTGGCAACTCCTGCAGAAAGGCCAGCAGAGTCCCACTAACACCGGGCCACCCACAAAGCTGTGGCCCCTCACTCCCTCCCACCAGCACAGCCCCGAGACTGCTGACGGGGCAGAGAATATGGAGTCAGGCACAGCTTCAGGGGCTATTGCTGCCTGGAGCTCTGTTTATATTGACCTCAACGAAGCACATCTGGGGAGGGCGGGCCGGCAGGGTAAGGCTGCCCAGGTCAGCTAATCCACAACCCTCAGGGAATCACATTGTTGAAAATGGACCTCGCTAAGGCAGAAGAGAAGCCAAGGGAAAAAAGGACACAATGCCATTTGCAGAACCGTAGATGAGTCTAGAAGTAATCACGTGACTTGTAGTAAGTCAGAAAGTGAAAGACACATATCATATCATATCACTTATAAGTGTTACCTAAAAATGGATACCAGGGCAGATATTTCCACGGAGAAGGGCAATCACAGATTCAGTAAACAAACTTATGGTTCACCAATGGAAAGTTGTGAGGATTGGTTTCATTACGATATCGGGGTTAACACACATATACAAACACAGGTGACATATATAATCACCAAAGACCTACAGAATACCAAGAGTGGACTACTCAACATTCTGTCATAACGTACATGGGAAAAGGATCCCAGGAAGAACAGACATCTGTATATGTGTAAAAGAACCACATCTTCCACACCTACAACAAGCCAAACATTGTAATCAAACTTGCTGTAATAAAAAATAAAAATAAATAAATTAAAAACACGAACAAGAAGTAGTGAGACAAACTTGAGGGGCTTTCTCCTGAAACATTCCATTCTAAATTCCAATCTAGAACACCACTTCCACTGAGGCTCTCTTGCCCTAGTAACCAGATTTGGTAAGGGAGAACTGCTGCCACCTTGTGGCCGCTTCACACAACAGCAGCTTTAATCCCAGCGCTAATGGTCAGTTGATATTCAAAATCATTGCAGGCCTGTAAATGACACCTGCCCTGAAAACAAATCCTGGGGTCACATATCGACCAAAAAATTCAAAGCACGTCCATATTTCAAAACGACCGTTTCAAAAGGCATATTTTACGCACATTAGTGTTCTGCTTCTTTTCCTTTCTTTCCTTTTTTGTTAAAAAAAACGGGAATGGAAAACGGCATCCCTCAGAATGGGCGAAAATCGTTGCAAACGAATCAATGGACAGAGGTTTAATCTCCAATATATATAAACAGCTCATGCAGCTTAATATTAGAAAAACAAACAACCCAATACAAAAATGGGCAGAAGATCTAAAGAGACGTTTCTTCAAAGGAGACACAGAGATGGCCAAGACGCACATGAAAAGCTGCTCAACAGCACTAATTATTAGAGAAATGCAAATCAAAACTACAATGAGGTATCACCTCACACCTGTTAGAATCGGCATCATCAGAAAATCTACAAACAACAATTTCTGGGGAGGGTGTGGACAAAAGGAGCCCTCTTCCACTATTGGTGGGAATGTAAATTGATACAGTCACTATGGAGAACAGTATGGAGTTTCCTTAAAAAAATTAGAAATAGAATTACTATCTGATCCAGCAATCCCACTTCTGGGCATATACCCAGATAAAACCGTAAATCAAAAAGGCACATTCACCACAATTTTCGTTGAAGCACTATTTACAATAGCCAGGTAATGGAAGCAACCTAAATGCCCACAGACAGATGAATGGATAAAGATGTGATACGTATATAAAATGGAATATTACTCGGCCATAAAAAGGAATGAAACTGGGTCATTTGTAGAGACATCGATGGATCGAGAGACTGTCATACAGAATGAAGTAAGTCAGAAAGTGGAAAACAAATATTGTATATTAATGCATATATGTGGAGCCTAAAAAATGGTACAGATGAACTGGTTTGCAGGGAAGAAATAGAGACACAGAGGTAGAGAACAAACGTATGGGCACCAAGTGTTGGAAGCCATGGGGTGTTGGTGGTGGGATGAGTTGGGAGATTGGGATTGACCTGAATACATGTATATGCATAAAATACATAACTAATAATAACGTGCTGTATAAAAAAATAAATAAAATTAAATTTCAAAATTTTAAAAAAGAAAATTTAAAAATAAATCAGAAAAAAGTTCTTCCCGTCTCACAGATGTATTTATAGGAATGAATTATTTCCATGCTTATATCTATAAATACATAAAAGAGGAATAAAATCTAACTTGAACCATAAAAGAAAAAAAAGTGAACCCACGAGTTATACAGACGAAAAACCTATCAGGGCACTTGCTCCAGCGGTAAACAATTCTGAAATTGGTCAGAGGTGGGGAACCATCTCCCATACAGCCAGCAACCCACCCCCCATGCAAGGAGCGTCCTCATTGCAAAGCTGGGGGACCGTGCCGAGGCATCTGTGAGTAAACGTGAGCTGAGCCCCAGGCCCGCTGCTGCTGAACTGTTCCCACCCTTTCCAGGTAAAACACCTGAATATGTACAAGGGCTTGAAAGCCTAGAGGAAGGGCCGTGGAGCCACACAAGCGACAGCACGCAGGCCAACTTGGTGCCTGCAGGCCAGCCAGAGTGGTCCTGGCCACAGGAGCTCTTCCGGAAGCTTTCCATTGCCCTGCCTGAGATACCCGTCCTGTCCCGGCCCCCAATGCTTTTTTCCTTCCTCACCTCTGTCCACAGAGATATTCAAGCGGAAGGTATGGGTGACACATCCTCTTCTTTACAGGCGGCTGCCTGGCAACTCCTGCAGAAAGGCCAGCAGAGCCCCACTCACACCGGGCCACCCACAAAGCTGTGGCCCCTCACTCCCTCCCACCAGCACAGCCCCGAGACTGCTGACGGGGCAGAGAATATGGAGTCAGGCACAGCTTCAGGGGCTATTGCTGCCTGGAGCGCTGTTTATATTGACCTCAACGAGGCACACCTGGGGCAGGCGGGCCGGCAGGGTAAGGCTGCCCAGGTCAGCTAATCCACAACCCTCAGGGAATTACATTGTTGAAAATGGACCTCGCTAAGGCAGAAGAGAAGCCAAGGGAAAAAAGGACACAATGCCATTTGCAGAACCGTAGATAAGTCTACAAGTAATCACGTGACTTGTAGTAAGTCAGAAAGTGAAAGACACATATCATATCATATCACTTATAAGTGTTACCTAAAAATGGATACCAGGGCAGATATTTCCACGGAGAAGGGCAATCACAGATTCAGTAAACAAACTTATGGTTCACCAATGGAAAGGTGTGAGGATTGGTTTCATTACAATATCGGGGTTAACAGACATATACAAACACAGTGACATATATAATCACCAAAGACCTACAGAATACCAAGAGAGGACTACTCAACATTCTGTCATAACGTACATGGGAAAAGGATCCCAGGAAGAACAGACATCTGTATATGTGTAAAAGAACCACATCTTCCACACCTACAACAAGCCAAACATTGTAATCAAACTTGCTGTAATAAAAAATAAAAAAAAATTAAATTAAAAACACGTACAAGAAGTAGTGAGACAAACTTGAGGGGCTTTCTCCTGGCACATTCCATTCTAAATTCCAATCTAGAACACCATTTCCATTGAGGCTCTCTTGCCCTAGTAACCAGATTTGGCAAGGGAGAACTGCTGCCACCTTGTGGCCGTTTCACACAACAGCAGCTTTAATCCCAGCACTAATGGTCAGTTGATATACAAAATCATTGCAGGCCTGTAAATGACACCTGCCCTGAAAACAAATCCTGGGGTCACATATCGACCAAAAAATTCAAAGGACGTCCATATTTCAAAACGACCGTTTCAAAAGGCATATTTTACGCACATTAGTGTTCTGCTTCTTTTCCTTTCTTTCCTTTTTTGTTAAAAAAATCGGGAATGGAAAAAGGCATCCCTCAGAATGGGCGAAAATCGTTGCAAACGAATCAATGGACAGAGGTTTAATCTCCAATATATATAAACAGCTCATGCAGCTTAATATTAAAAAAACAAACAACCCAATACAAAAATGGGCAGAAGATCTAAAGAGACGTTTCTTCAAAGGAGACACAGAGATGGCCAAGACGCACATGAAAAGCTGCTCAACAGCACTAATTATTAGAGAAATGCAAATCAAAACTACAATGAGGTATCACCTCACACCTGTTAGAATCGGCATCATCAGAAAATCTACAAACAACAATTTCTGGGGAGGGTGTGGACAAAAGGAGCCCTCTTCCACTATTGGTGGGAATGTAAATTGATACAGTCACTATGGAGAACAGTATGGAGTTTCCTTAAAAAAATTAGAAATAGAATTACTATCTGATCCAGCAATCCCACTTCTGGGCATATACCCAGATAAAACCGTAAATCAGAAAGGAACATTCACCACAATATTCGTTGCAGCACTATTTACAATAGCCAGGTAATGGAAGCAACCTAAATGCCCACAGACAGATGAATGGATAAAGATGTGGTACGTATATAAAATGGAATATTACTCGGCCATAAAAAGGAATGAAACTGGGTCATTTGTAGAGACATCGATGGATCGAGAGACTGTCATACAGAATGAAGTAAGTCAGAAAGTGGAAAACAAATATTGTATATTAATGCATATATGTGGAGCCTAAAAAATGGTACAGATGAACTGGTTTGCAGGGAAGAAATAGAGACACAGAGGTAGAGAACAAACGTATGGGCACCAAGTGTTGGAAGCCATGGGGTGGTGGTGGTGGGATGAGTTGGGAGATTGGGATTGACCTGAATACATGTATATGCATAAAATACATAACTAATAATAACGTGCTGTATAAAAAAATAAATAAAATTAAATTTCAAAATTTTAAAAAAGAAAATTTAAAAATAAATCAGAAAAAAGTTCTTCCCGTCTCACAGATGTATTTATAGGAATGAATTATTTCCATGCTTATATCTATAAATACATAAAGGAGGAATAAAATCTAACTTGAACCATAAAAGAAAAAAAAGTGAACCCACGAGTTATACAGACGAAAAACCTATCAGGGCACTTGCTCCAGCGGTAAACAATTCTGAAATTGGTCAGAGGTGGGGAACCATCTCCCATACAGCCAGCAACCCACCCCCCATGCAAGGAGCGTCCTCATTGCAAAGCTGGGGGACCGTGCCGAGGCATCTGTGAGTAAACGTGAGCTGAGCCCCAGGCCAGCTGCTGCTGAACTGTTCCCACCCTTTCCAGGTAAAACACCTGAATATGTACAAGGGCTTGAAAGCCTAGAGGAAGGGCCGTGGAGCCACACAAGCGACAGCACGCAGGCCAACTTGGTGCCTGCAGGCCAGCCAGAGTGGTCCTGGCCACAGGAGCTCTTCCGGAAGCTTTCCATTGCCCTGCCTGAGATACCCGTCCTGTCCCGGCCCCCAATGCTTTTTTCCTTCCTCACCTCTGTCCACAGAGATATTCAAGCGGAAGGTATGGGTGACACATCCTCTTCTTTACAGGCGGCTGCCTGGCAACTCCTGCAGAAAGGCCAGCAGAGCCCCACTCACACCGGGCCACCCACAAAGCTGTGGCCCCTCACTCCCTCCCACCAGCACAGCCCCGAGACTGCTGACGGGGCAGAGAATATGGAGTCAGGCACAGCTTCAGGGGCTATTGCTGCCTGGAGCGCTGTTTATATTGACCTCAACGAGGCACACCTGGGGCGGGCGGGCCGGCAGGGTAAGGCTGCCCAGGTCAGCTAATCCACAACCCTCAGGGAATTACATTGTTGAAAATGGACCTCGCTAAGGCAGAAGAGAAGCCAAGGGAAAAAAGGACACAATGCCATTTGCAGAACCGTAGATAAGTCTACAAGTAATCACGTGACTTGTAGTAAGTCAGAAAGTGAAAGACACATATCATATCATATCACTTATAAGTGTTACCTAAAAATGGATACCAGGGCAGATATTTCCACGGAGAAGGGCAATCACAGATTCATTAAACAAACTTATGGTTCACCAATGGAAAGGTGTGAGGATTGGTTTCATTACAATATCGGGGTTAACAGACATATACAAACACAGTGACATATATAATCACCAAAGACCTACAGAATACCAAGAGAGGACTACTCAACATTCTGTCATAACGTACATGGGAAAAGGATCCCAGGAAGAACAGACATCTGTATATGTGTAAAAGAACCACATCTTCCACACCTACAACAAGCCAAACATTGTAATCAAACTTGCTGTAATAAAAAATAAAAAAAAAATTAAATTAAAAACACGTACAAGAAGTAGTGAGACAAACTTGAGGGGCTTTCTCCTGGCACATTCCATTCTAAATTCCAATCTAGAACACCATTTCCATTGAGGCTCTCTTGCCCTAGTAACCAGATTTGGCAAGGGAGAACTGCTGCCACCTTGTGGCCGTTTCACACAACAGCAGCTTTAATCCCAGCACTAATGGTCAGTTGATATACAAAATCATTGCAGGCCTGTAAATGACACCTGCCCTGAAAACAAATCCTGGGGTCACATATCGACCAAAAAATTCAAAGGACGTCCATATTTCAAAACGACCGTTTCAAAAGGCATATTTTACGCACATTAGTGTTCTGCTTCTTTTCCTTTCTTTCCTTTTTTGTTAAAAAAATCGGGAATGGAAAAAGGCATCCCTCAGAATGGGCGAAAATCGTTGCAAACGAATCAATGGACAGAGGTTTAATCTCCAATATATATAAACAGCTCATGCAGCTTAATATTAAAAAAACAAACAACCCAATACAAAAATGGGCAGAAGATCTAAAGAGACGTTTCTTCAAAGGAGACACAGAGATGGCCAAGACGCACATGAAAAGCTGCTCAACAGCACTAATTATTAGAGAAATGCAAATCAAAACTACAATGAGGTATCACCTCACACCTGTTAGAATCGGCATCATCAGAAAATCTACAAACAACAATTTCTGGGGAGGGTGTGGACAAAAGGAGCCCTCTTCCACTATTGGTGGGAATGTAAATTGATACAGTCACTATGGAGAACAGTATGGAGTTTCCTTAAAAAAATTAGAAATAGAATTACTATCTGATCCAGCAATCCCACTTCTGGGCATATACCCAGATAAAACCGTAAATCAGAAAGGAACATTCACCACAATATTCGTTGCAGCACTATTTACAATAGCCAGGTAATGGAAGCAACCTAAATGCCCACAGACAGATGAATGGATAAAGATGTGGTACGTATATAAAATGGAATATTACTCGGCCATAAAAAGGAATGAAACTGGGTCATTTGTAGAGACATCGATGGATCGAGAGACTGTCATACAGAATGAAGTAAGTCAGAAAGTGGAAAACAAATATTGTATATTAATGCATATATGTGGAGCCTAAAAAATGGTACAGATGAACTGGTTTGCAGGGAAGAAATAGAGACACAGAGGTAGAGAACAAACGTATGGGCACCAAGTGTTGGAAGCCATGGGGTGGTGGTGGTGGGATGAGTTGGGAGATTGGGATTGACCTGAATACATGTATATGCATAAAATACATAACTAATAATAACGTGCTGTATAAAAAAATAAATAAAATTAAATTTCAAAATTTTAAAAAAGAAAATTTAAAAATAAATCAGAAAAAAGTTCTTCCCGTCTCACAGATGTATTTATAGGAATGAATTATTTCCATGCTTATATCTATAAATACATAAAAGAGGAATAAAATCTAACTTGAACCATAAAAGAAAAAAAAGTGAACCCACGAGTTATACAGACGAAAAACCTATCAGGGCACTTGCTCCAGCGGTAAACAATTCTGAAATTGGTCAGAGGTGGGGAACCATCTCCCATACAGCCAGCAACCCACCCCCCATGCAAGGAGCGTCCTCATTGCAAAGCTGGGGGACCGTGCCGAGGCATCTGTGAGTAAACGTGAGCTGAGCCCCAGGCCAGCTGCTGCTGAACTGTTCCCACCCTTTCCAGGTAAAACACCTGAATATGTACAAGGGCTTGAAAGCCTAGAGGAAGGGCCGTGGAGCCACACAAGCGACAGCACGCAGGCCAACTTGGTGCCTGCAGGCCAGCCAGAGTGGTCCTGGCCACAGGAGCTCTTCCGGAAGCTTTCCATTGCCCTGCCTGAGATACCCGTCCTGTCCCGGCCCCCAATGCTTTTTTCCTTCCTCACCTCTGTCCACAGAGATATTCAAGCGGAAGGTATGGGTGACACATCCTCTTCTTTACAGGCGGCTGCCTGGCAACTCCTGCAGAAAGGCCAGCAGAGCCCCACTCACACCGGGCCACCCACAAAGCTGTGGCCCCTCACTCCCTCCCACCAGCACAGCCCCGAGACTGCTGACGGGGCAGAGAATATGGAGTCAGGCACAGCTTCAGGGGCTATTGCTGCCTGGAGCGCTGTTTATATTGACCTCAACGAGTCACACCTGGGGCGGGCGGGCCGGCAGGGTAAGGCTGCCCAGGTCAGCTAATCCACAACCCTCAGGGAATTACATTGTTGAAAATGGACCTCGCTAAGGCAGAAGAGAAGCCAAGGGAAAAAAGGACACAATGCCATTTGCAGAACCGTAGATAAGTCTACAAGTAATCACGTGACTTGTAGTAAGTCAGAAAGTGAAAGACACATATCATATCATATCACTTATAAGTGTTACCTAAAAATGGATACCAGGGCAGATATTTCCACGGAGAAGGGCAATCACAGATTCATTAAACAAACTTATGGTTCACCAATGGAAAGGTGTGAGGATTGGTTTCATTACAATATCGGGGTTAACAGACATATACAAACACAGTGACATATATAATCACCAAAGACCTACAGAATACCAAGAGAGGACTACTCAACATTCTGTCATAACGTACATGGGAAAAGGATCCCAGGAAGAACAGACATCTGTATATGTGTAAAAGAACCACATCTTCCACACCTACAACAAGCCAAACATTGTAATCAAACTTGCTGTAATAAAAAATAAAAAAAAAATTAAATTAAAAACACGTACAAGAAGTAGTGAGACAAACTTGAGGGGCTTTCTCCTGGCACATTCCATTCTAAATTCCAATCTAGAACACCATTTCCATTGAGGCTCTCTTGCCCTAGTAACCAGATTTGGTAAGGGAGAACTGCTGCCACCTTGTGGCCGTTTCACACAACAGCAGCTTTAATCCCAGCACTAATGGTCAGTTGATATACAAAATCATTGCAGGCCTGTAAATGACACCTGCCCTGAAAACAAATCCTGGGGTCACATATCGACCAAAAAATTCAAAGGACGTCCATATTTCAAAACGACCGTTTCAAAAGGCATATTTTACGCACATTAGTGTTCTGCTTCTTTTCCTTTCTTTCCTTTTTTGTTAAAAAAATCGGGAATGGAAAAAGTCATCCCTCAGAATGGGCGAAAATCGTTGCAAACGAATCAATGGACAGAGGTTTAATCTCCAATATATATAAACAGCTCATGCAGCTTAATATTAAAAAAACAAACAACCCAATACAAAAATGGGCAGAAGATCTAAAGAGACGTTTCTTCAAAGGAGACACAGAGATGGCCAAGACGCACATGAAAAGCTGCTCAACAGCACTAATTATTAGAGAAATGCAAATCAAAACTACAATGAGGTATCACCTCACACCTGTTAGAATCGGCATCATCAGAAAATCTACAAACAACAATTTCTGGGGAGGGTGTGGACAAAAGGAGCCCTCTTCCACTATTGGTGGGAATGTAAATTGATACAGTCACTATGGAGAACAGTATGGAGTTTCCTTAAAAAAATTAGAAATAGAATTACTATCTGATCCAGCAATCCCACTTCTGGGCATATACCCAGATAAAACCGTAAATCAGAAAGGAACATTCACCACAATATTCGTTGCAGCACTATTTACAATAGCCAGGTAATGGAAGCAACCTAAATGCCCACAGACAGATGAATGGATAAAGATGTGGTACGTATATAAAATGGAATATTACTCGGCCATAAAAAGGAATGAAACTGGGTCATTTGTAGAGACATCGATGGATCGAGAGACTGTCATACAGAATGAAGTAAGTCAGAAAGTGGAAAACAAATATTGTATATTAATGCATATATGTGGAGCCTAAAAAATGGTACAGATGAACTGGTTTGCAGGGAAGAAATAGAGACACAGAGGTAGAGAACAAACGTATGGGCACCAAGTGTTGGAAGCCATGGGGTGGTGGTGGTGGGATGAGTTGGGAGATTGGGATTGACCTGAATACATGTATATGCATAAAATACATAACTAATAATAACGTGCTGTATAAAAAAATAAATAAAATTAAATTTCAAAATTTTAAAAAAGAAAATTTAAAAATAAATCAGAAAAAAGTTCTTCCCGTCTCACAGATGTATTTATAGGAATGAATTATTTCCATGCTTATATCTATAAATACATAAAAGAGGAATAAAATCTAACTTGAACCATAAAAGAAAAAAAAGTGAACCCATGAGTTATACAGACGAAAAACCTATCAGGGCACTTGCTCCAGCGGTAAACAATTCTGAAATTGGTCAGAGGTGGGGAACCATCTCCCATACAGCCAGCAACCCACCCCCCATGCAAGGAGCGTCCTCATTGCAAAGCTGGGGGACCGTGCCGAGGCATCTGTGAGTAAACGTGAGCTGAGCCCCAGGCCAGCTGCTGCTGAACTGTTCCCACCCTTTCCAGGTAAAACACCTGAATATGTACAAGGGCTTGAAAGCCTAGAGGAAGGGCCGTGGAGCCACACAAGCGACAGCACGCAGGCCAACTTGGTGCCTGCAGGCCAGCCAGAGTGGTCCTGGCCACAGGAGCTCTTCCGGAAGCTTTCCATTGCCCTGCCTGAGATACCCGTCCTGTCCCGGCCCCCAATGCTTTTTTCCTTCCTCACCTCTGTCCACAGAGATATTCAAGCGGAAGGTATGGGTGACACATCCTCTTCTTTACAGGCGGCTGCCTGGCAACTCCTGCAGAAAGGCCAGCAGAGCCCCACTCACACCGGGCCACCCACAAAGCTGTGGCCCCTCACTCCCTCCCACCAGCACAGCCCCGAGACTGCTGACGGGGCAGAGAATATGGAGTCAGGCACAGCTTCAGGGGCTATTGCTGCCTGGAGCGCTGTTTATATTGACCTCAACGAGTCACACCTGGGGCGGGCGGGCCGGCAGGGTAAGGCTGCCCAGGTCAGCTAATCCACAACCCTCAGGGAATTACATTGTTGAAAATGGACCTCGCTAAGGCCGAAGAGAAGCCAAGGGAAAAAAGGACACAATGCCATTTGCAGAACCGTAGATGAGTCTAGAAGTAATCACGTGACTTGTAGTAAGTCAGAAAGTGAAAGACACATATCATATCATATCACTTATAAGTGTTACCTAAAAATGGATACCAGGGCAGATATTTCCACGGAGAAGGGCAATCACAGATTCATTAAACAAACTTATGGTTCACCAATGGAAAGTTTTGAGGATTGGTTTCATTACGATACCGGGGTTAACACACATATACAAACACAGGTGACATATATAATCACCAAAGACCTACAGAATACCAAGAGTGGACTACTCAACATTCTGTCATAACGTACATGGGAAAAGGATCCCAGGAAGAACAGACATCTGTATATGTGTAAAAGAACCACATCTTCCACACCTACAACAAGCCAAACATTGTAATCAAACTTGCTGTAATAAAAAATAAAAAAAAAAAAATTAAAAACACGAACAAGAAGTAGTGAGACAAACTTGAGGGGCTTTCTCCTGGCACATTCCATTCTAAATTCCAATCTAGAACACCACTTCCACTGAGGCTCTCTTGCCCTAGTAACCAGATTTGGTAAGGGAGAACTGCTGCCACTTTGTGGCCGTTTCACACAACAGCAGCTTTAATCCCAGCGCTAATGGTCAGTTGATATTCAAAATCATTGCAGGCCTGTAAATGACACCTGCCCTGAAAACAAATCCTGGGGTCACATATCGACCAAAAAATTCAAAGCACGTCCATATTTCAAAACGACCGTTTCAAAAGGCATATTTTACGCACATTAGTGTTCTGCTTCTTTTCCTTTCTTTCCTTTTTTGTTAAAAAAAAACGGGAATGGAAAAAGGCATCCCTCAGAATGGGCGAAAATCGTTGCAAACGAATCAATGGACAGAGGTTTAATCTCCAATATATATAAACAGCTCATGCAGCTTAATATTAAAAAAACAAACAACCCAATACAAAAATGGGCAGAAGATCTAAAGAGACGTTTCTTCAAAGGAGACACAGAGATGGCCAAGACGCACATGAAAAGCTGCTCAACAGCACTAATTATTAGAGAAATGCAAATCAAAACTACAATGAGGTATCACCTCACACCCGTTAGAATCGGCATCATCAGAAAATCTACAAACAAACAATTCTGGGGAGGGTGTGGACAAAAGGAGCCCTCTTCCACTATTGGTGGGAATGTAAATTGATACAGTCACTATGGAGAACAGTATGGAGTTTCCTTAAAAAAACTAGAAATAGAATTACTATCTGATCCAGCAATCCCACTTCTGGGCATATACCCAGATAAAACCGTAAATCAAAAAGGCACATTCACCACAATATTCGTTGCAGCACTATTTACAATAGCCAGGTAATGGAAGCAACCTAAATGCCCACAGACAGATGAATGGATAAAGATGTGGTACGTATATAAAATGGAATATTACTCGCCCATAAAAAGGAATGAAACTGGGTCATTTGTAGAGACATCGATGGATCGAGAGACTGTCATACAGAATGAAGTAAGTCAGAAAGTGGAAAACAAATATTGTATATTAATGCATATATGTGGAGCCTAAAAAATGGTACAGATGAACTGGTTTGCAGGAAATAAATAGAGACACAGAGGTAGAGAACAAACGTATGGACACCAAGTGTGGGAAGCCATGGGGTGGTGGTGGTGGGATGAGTTGGGGGATTGGGATTGACCTGAATACATGTATATGCATAAAATACATAACTAATAATAACATGCAGTATAAAAAAATAAATAAAATTAAATTTCAAAATTTTAAAAAATAAAATTTAAAAATAAAAGAGAAAAAAGTTCTTCCCGTCTCACAGATGTATTTATAGGAATGAATTATTTCCATGCTTATATCTATAAATACATAAAAGAGGAATAAATTCTAACTTGAACCATAAAAGAAAAAAAAACTGAACCCACGAGTTATACAGAGCAAAACCCTATCAGGGCACTTGCTCCAGTGGTAAACAATTCTGAAATTGGTCAGAGGTGGGGAACCATCTCCCATACAGCCAGCAACCCACCCCCCACGGAAGGAGCGTCCTCATTGCAAAGCTGGGGGACCGTGTCGAGGCATCTGTGAGTAAATGTGAGCTGAGCCCCAGGCCAGCTGCTGCTGAACTGTTCCCACCCTTCCCAGGTAAAACACCTGAATATGTACAAGGGCTTGAAAGCCTAGAGGAAGGGCCGTGGAGCCACATCAGTGACAGCACGCAGGCCAACTTGGTGCCTGCAGGCCAGCCAGGGTGGTCCTGGTCCTGGACGCTCTTCCGGAAGCTTTCCATTGCCCTGCCTGAGATACCCCTCCTCTCCCGCACCCACTGCTTTTTTCCTTCCTCACCTCTGTCCGGAGAGAAATTCCAGCTGAAGGTATGGGTGACACATCCTCTTCTTTACACGTGTCAGCCTGGCAACTCCTGCAGAAAGGCCAGCAGAGTCCCACTAACACCGGGCCACCCACAAAGCTGTGGCCCCTCACTCCCTCCCACCAGCACAGCCCCGAGACTGCTGACGGGGCAGAGAATATGGAGTCAGGCACAGCTTCAGGGGCTATTGCTGCCTGGAGCTCTGTTTATATTGACCTCAACGAAGCACATCTGGGGAGGGCGGGCCGGCAGGGTAAGGCTGCCCAGGTCAGCTAATCCACAACCCTCAGGGAATCACATTGTTGAAAATGGACCTCGCTAAGGCAGAAGAGAAGCCAAGGGAAAAAAGGACACAATGCCATTTGCAGAACCGTAGATGAGTCTAGAAGTAATCACGTGACTTGTAGTAAGTCAGAAAGTGAAAGACACATATCATATCATATCACTTATAAGTGTTACCTAAAAATGGATACCAGGGCAGATATTTCCACGGAGAAGGGCAATCACAGATTCAGTAAACGAACTTATGGTTCACCAATGGAAAGTTGTGAGGATTGGTTTCATTACGATATCGGGGTTAACACACATATAGAAACACAGGTGACATATATAATCACCAAAGACCTACAGAATACCAAGAGTGGACTACTCAACATTCTGTCATAACGTACATGGGAAAAGGATCCCAGGAAGAACAGACATCTGTATATGTGTAAAAGAACCACATCTTCCACACCTACAACAAGCCAAACATTGTAATCAAACTTGCTGTAATAAAAAAATAAAAATAAATACATTAAAAACACGAACAAGAAGTAGTGAGACAAACTTGAGGGGCTTTCTCCTGAAACATTCCATTCTAAATTCCAATCTAGAACACCACTTCCACTGAGGCTCTCTTGCCCTAGTAACCAGATTTGGTAAGGGAGAACTGCTGCCACCTTGTGGCCGTTTCACACAACAGCAGCTTTAATCCCAGCGCTAATGGTCAGTTGATATTCAAAATCATTGCAGGCCTGTAAATGACACCTGCCCTGAAAACAAATCCTGGGGTCACATATCGACCAAAAAATTCAAAGCACGTCCATATTTCAAAACGACCGTTTCAAAAGGCATATTTTACGCACATTAGTGTTCTGCTTCTTTTCCTTTCTTTCCTTTTTTGTTAAAAAAAACGGGAATGGAAAACGGCATCCCTCAGAATGGGCGAAAATCGTTGCAAACGAATCAATGGACAGAGGATTAATCTCCAATATATATAAACAGCTCATGCAGCTTAATATTAGAAAAACAAACAACCCAATACAAAAATGGGCAGAAGATCTAAAGAGACGTTTCTTCAAAGGAGACACAGAGATGGCCAAGACGCACATGAAAAGCTGCTCAACAGCACTAATTATTAGAGAAATGCAAATCAAAACTACAATGAGGTATCACCTCACACCTGTTAGAATCGGCATCATCAGAAAATCTACAAACAACAATTTCTGGGGAGGGTGTGGACAAAAGGAGCCCTCTTCCACTATTGGTGGGAATGTAAATTGATACAGTCACTATGGAGAACAGTATGGAGTTTCCTTAAAAAAACTAGAAATAGAATTACTATCTGATCCAGCAATCCCACTTCTGGGCATATACCCAGATAAAACCGTAAATCAAAAAGGCACATTCACCACAATATTCGTTGCAGCACTATTTACAATAGCCAGGTAATGGAAGCAACCTAAATGCCCACAGACAGATGAATGGATAAAGATGTGATACGTATATAAAATGGAATATTACTCGGCCATAAAAAGGAATGAAACTGGGTCATTTGTAGAGACATCGATGGATCGAGAGACTGTCATACAGAATGAAGTAAGTCAGAAAGTGGAAAACAAATATTGTATATTAATGCATATATGTGGAGCCTAAAAAATGGTACAGATGAACTGGTTTGCAGGGAAGAAATAGAGACACAGAGGTAGAGAACAAACGTATGGACACCAAGTGTTGGAAGCCATGGGGTGGTGGTGGTGGGATGAGTTGGGAGATTGGGATTGACCTGAATACATGTATATGCATAAAATACATAACTAATAATAACGTGCTGTATAAAAAAATAAATAAAATTAAATTTCAAAATTTTAAAAAAGAAAATTTAAAAATAAATCAGAAAAAAGTTCTTCCCGTCTCACAGATGTATTTATAGGAATGAATTATTTCCATGCTTATATCTATAAATACATAAAAGAGGAATAAAATCTAACTTGAACCATAAAAGAAAAAAAAGTGAACCCACGAGTTATACAGACGAAAAACCTATCAGGGCACTTGCTCCAGCGGTAAACAATTCTGAAATTGGTCAGAGGTGGGGAACCATCTCCCATACAGCCAGCAACCCACCCCCCACGCAAGGAGCGTCCTCATTGCAAAGCTGGGGGACCGTGCCGAGGCATCTGTGAGTAAACGTGAGCTGAGCCCCAGGCCAGCTGCTGCTGAAATGTTCCCACCCTTTCCAGGTAAAACACCTGAATATGTACAAGGGCTTGAAAGCCTAGAGGAAGGGCCGTGGAGCCACACAAGCGACAGCACGCAGGCCAACTTGGTGCCTGCAGGCCAGCCAGAGTGGTCCTGGCCAAAGGAGCTCTTCCGGAAGCTTTCCATTGCCCTGCCTGAGATACCCGTCCTGTCCCGGCCCCCAATGCTTTTTTCCTTCCTCACCTCTGTCCACAGAGATATTCAAGCGGAAGGTATGGGTGACACATCCTCTTCTTTACAGGCGGCTGCCTGGCAACTCCTGCAGAAAGGCCAGCAGAGCCCCACTCACACCAGGCCACCCACAAAGCTGTGGCCCCTCACTCCCTCCCACCAGCACAGCCCCGAGACTGCTGACGGGGCAGAGAATATGGAGTCAGGCACAGCTTCAGGGGCTATTGCTGCCTGGAGCGCTGTTTATATTGACCTCAACGAGTCACACCTGGGGCGGGCGGGCCGGCAGGGTAAGGCTGCCCAGGTCAGCTAATCCACAACCCTCAGGGAATTACATTGTTGAAAATGGACCTCGCTAAGACAGAAGAGAAGCCAAGGGAAAAAAGGACACAATGCCATTTGCAGAACCGTAGATAAGTCTACAAGTAATCACGTGACTTGTAGTAAGTCAGAAAGTGAAAGACACATATCATATCATATCACTTATAAGTGTTACCTAAAAATGGATACCAGGGCAGATATTTCCACGGAGAAGGGCAATCACAGATTCAGTAAACAAACTTATGGTTCACCAATGGAAAGGTGTGAGGATTGGTTTCATTACAATATCGGGGTTAACAGACATATACAAACACAGTGACATATATAATCACCAAAGACCTACAGAATACCAAGAGAGGACTACTCAACATTCTGTCATAACGTACATGGGAAAAGGATCCCAGGAAGAACAGACATCTGTATATGTGTAAAAGAACCACATCTTCCACACCTACAACAAGCCAAACATTGTAATCAAACTTGCTGTAATAAAAAATAAAAAAAAAATTAAATTAAAAACACGTACAAGAAGTAGTGAGACAAACTTGAGGGGCTTTCTCCTGGCACATTCCATTCTAAATTCCAATCTAGAACACCATTTCCATTGAGGCTCTCTTGCCCTAGTAACCAGATTTGGCAAGGGAGAACTGCTGCCACCTTGTGGCCGTTTCACACAACAGCAGCTTTAATCCCAGCACTAATGGTCAGTTGATATACAAAATCATTGCAGGCCTGTAAATGACACCTGCCCTGAAAACAAATCCTGGGGTCACATATCGACCAAAAAATTCAAAGGACGTCCATATTTCAAAACGACCGTTTCAAAAGGCATATTTTACGCACATTAGTGTTCTGCTTCTTTTCCTTTCTTTCCTTTTTTGTTAAAAAAATCGGGAATGGAAAAAGGCATCCCTCAGAATGGGCGAAAATCGTTGCAAACGAATCAATGGACAGAGGTTTAATCTCCAATATATATAAACAGCTCATGCAGCTTAATATTAAAAAAACAAACAACCCAATACAAAAATGGGCAGAAGATCTAAAGAGACGTTTCTTCAAAGGAGACACAGAGATGGCCAAGACGCACATGAAAAGCTGCTCAACAGCACTAATTATTAGAGAAATGCAAATCAAAACTACAATGAGGTATCACCTCACACCTGTTAGAATCGGCATCATCAGAAAATCTACAAACAACAATTTCTGGTGAGGGTGTGGACAAAAGGAGCCCTCTTCCACTATTGGTGGGAATGTAAATTGATACAGTCACTATGGAGAACAGTATGGAGTTTCCTTAAAAAAATTAGAAATAGAATTACTATCTGATCCAGCAATCCCACTTCTGGGCATATACCCAGATAAAACCGTAAATCAGAAAGGCACATTCACCACAATATTCGTTGCAGCACTATTTACAATAGCCAGGTAATGGAAGCAACCTAAATGCCCACAGACAGATGAATGGATAAAGATGTGGTACGTATATAAAATGGAATATTACTCGGCCATAAAAAGGAATGAAACTGGGTCATTTGTAGAGACATCGATGGATCGAGAGACTGTCATACAGAATGAAGTAAGTCAGAAAGTGGAAAACAAATATTGTATATTAATGCATATATGTGGAGCCTAAAAAATGGTACAGATGAACTGGTTTGCAGGGAAGAAATAGAGACACAGAGGTAGAGAACAAACGTATGGGCACCAAGTGTTGGAAGCCATGGGGTGGTGGTGGTGGGATGAGTTGGGAGATTGGGATTGACCTGAATACATGTATATGCATAAAATACTTAACTAATAATAACGTGCTGTATAAAAAAATAAATAAAATTAAATTTCAAAATTTTAAAAAAGAAAATTTAAAAATAAATCAGAAAAAAGTACTTCCCGTCTCACAGATGTATTTATAGGAATGAATTATTTCCATGCTTATATCTATAAATACATAAAAGAGGAATAAAATCTAACTTGAACCATAAAAGAAAAAAAAGTGAACCCACGAGTTATACAGACGAAAAACCTATCAGGGCACTTGCTCCAGCGGTAAACAATTCTGAAATTGGTCAGAGGTGGGGAACCATCTCCCATACAGCCAGCAACCCACCCCCCATGCAAGGAGCGTCCTCATTGCAAAGCTGGGGGACCGTGCCGAGGCATCTGTGAGTAAACGTGAGCTGAGCCCCAGGCCAGCTGCTGCTGAACTGTTCCCACCCTTTCCAGGTAAAACACCTGAATATGTACAAGGGCTTGAAAGCCTAGAGGAAGGGCCGTGGAGCCACACAAGCGACAGCACGCAGGCCAACTTGGTGCCTGCAGGCCAGCCAGAGTGGTCCTGGCCACAGGAGCTCTTCCGGAAGCTTTCCATTGCCCTGCCTGAGATACCCGTCCTGTCCCGGCCCCCAATGCTTTTTTCCTTCCTCACCTCTGTCCACAGAGATATTCAAGCGGAAGGTATGGGTGACACATCCTCTTCTTTACAGGCGGCTGCCTGGCAACTCCTGCAGAAAGGCCAGCAGAGCCCCACTCACACCGGGCCACCCACAAAGCTGTGGCCCCTCACTCCCTCCCACCAGCACAGCCCCGAGACTGCTGACGGGGCAGAGAATATGGAGTCAGGCACAGCTTCAGGGGCTATTGCTGCCTGGAGCGCTGTTTATATTGACCTCAACGAGTCACACCTGGGGCGGGCGGGCCGGCAGGGTAAGGCTGCCCAGGTCAGCTAATCCACAACCCTCAGGGAATTACATTGTTGAAAATGGACCTCGCTAAGGCAGAAGAGAAGCCAAGGGAAAAAAGGACACAATGCCATTTGCAGAACCGTAGATAAGTCTACAAGTAATCACGTGACTTGTAGTAAGTCAGAAAGTGAAAGACACATATCATATCATATCACTTATAAGTGTTACCTAAAAATGGATACCAGGGCAGATATTTCCACGGAGAAGGGCAATCACAGATTCATTAAACAAACTTATGGTTCACCAATGGAAAGGTGTGAGGATTGGTTTCATTACAATATCGGGGTTAACAGACATATACAAACACAGTGACATATATAATCACCAAAGACCTACAGAATACCAAGAGAGGACTACTCAACATTCTGTCATAACGTACATGGGAAAAGGATCCCAGGAAGAACAGACATCTGTATATGTGTAAAAGAACCACATCTTCCACACCTACAACAAGCCAAACATTGTAATCAAACTTGCTGTAATAAAAAATAAAAAAAAAATTAAATTAAAAACACGTACAAGAAGTAGTGAGACAAACATGAGGGGCTTTCTCCTGGCACATTCCATTCTAAATTCCAATCTAGAACACCATTTCCATTGAGGCTCTCTTGCACTAGTAACCAAATTTGGCAAGGGAGAACTGCTGCCACCTTGTGGCCGTTTCACACAACAGCAGCTTTAATCCCAGCACTAATGGTCAGTTGATATACAAAATCATTGCAGGCCTGTAAATGACACCTGCCCTGAAAACAAATCCTGGGGTCACATATCGACCAAAAAATTCAAAGGACGTCCATATTTCAAAACGACCGTTTCAAAAGGCATATTTTACGCACATTAGTGTTCTGCTTCTTTTCCTTTCTTTCCTTTTTTGTTAAAAAAATCGGGAATGGAAAAAGGCATCCCTCAGAATGGGCGAAAATCGTTGCAAACGAATCAATGGACAGAGGTTTAATCTCCAATATATATAAACAGCTCATGCAGCTTAATATTAAAAAAACAAACAACCCAATACAAAAATGGGCAGAAGATCTAAAGAGACGTTTCTTCAAAGGAGACACAGAGATGGCCAAGACGCACATGAAAAGCTGCTCAACAGCACTAATTATTAGAGAAATGCAAATCAAAACTACAATGAGGTATCACCTCACACCTGTTAGAATCGGCATCATCAGAAAATCTACAAACAACAATTTCTGGGGAGGGTGTGGACAAAAGGAGCCCTCTTCCACTATTGGTGGGAATGTAAATTGATACAGTCACTATGGAGAACAGTATGGAGTTTCCTTAAAAAAATTAGAAATAGAATTACTATCTGATCCAGCAATCCCACTTCTGGGCATATACCCAGATAAAACCGTAAATCAAAAAGGCACATTCACCACAATATTCGTTGCAGCACTATTTACAATAGCCAGGTAATGGAAGCAACCTAAATGCCCACAGACAGATGAATGGATAAAGATGTGGTACGTATATAAAATGGAATATTACTCGGCCATAAAAAGGAATGAAACTGGGTCATTTGTAGAGACATCGATGGATCGAGAGACTGTCATACAGAATGAAGTAAGTCAGAAAGTGGAAAACAAATATTGTATATTAATGCATATATGTGGAGCCTAAAAAATGGTACAGATGAACTGGTTTGCAGGAAATAAATAGAGACACAGAGGTAGAGAACAAACGTATGGACACCAAGTGTGAGAAGCCATGGGGTGGTGGTGGTGGGATGAGTTGGGAGTTTGGGATTGACCTGTATACATGTATATGCATAAAATACATAACTAATAATAACGTGCTGTATAAAAAAGAAAATAAATAAAATAAAATTTCAAAATTTTAAAAAATAAAATATAAAAATAAAAGAGAAAAAATTCTTCCCGTCACACAGATGTATTTATAGGAATGAATTATTTCCATGCTTATATCTATAAATACATAAAAGAGGAATAACATCTAACTTGAAACATAAAAGAAAAAAAAAGTGAACCCACGAGTTATACAGAGGAAAACCCTATCAGGGCACTTGCTCCAGGGGTAAACAATTCTGAAATTGGTCAGAGGTGGGGAACCATCTCCCATACAGGCAGCAACCCACCCCCCACGCAAGGAGCGTCCTCATTGCAAAGCTGGGGTCCGTGCCGAGGCATCTGTGAGTAAACGTGAGCTAAGCCCCAGGCCAGCTGCTGCTGAACTGTTCCCACCCTTCCCAGGTAAAACACCTGAATATGTACAAGGGCTTGAAAGCCTAGATGAAGGACCGTGGAGCCACACCAGCGACAGCACGCAGGCCAACTTGGTGCCTGCAGGCCAGCCAGCGTGGTCCTGGACCTTGGCGCTCTTCCAGAAGCTTTCCATTGCCCTGCCTGAGATACCCCTCCTGTCCCGGCCCCCACTGCTTTTTTCCTTCCTCACCTCTGTCCGGAGAGAAATTCCAGCGGAAGGTATGGGTGACACATCCTCTCCTTTACAGGCGGCAGCCTGGCAACTCCTGCAGAAAGGCCAGCAGAACCCCACTCACACCGGGCCACCCACAAAGCTGTGGCCCCTCACTCCCTCCCACCAGCACAGCCCCGAGACTGCTGACGGGGCAGAGAATATGGAGTCAGGCACAGCTTCAGGGGCTATTGCTGCCTGGAGCGCTGTTTATATTGACCTCAACGAGGCACACCTGGGGAGGGCGGGCTGGCAGGGTAAGGCTGCCCAGATCAGCTAATCCACAACCCTCAGGGAATCACATTGTTGAAAATGGACCCCGCTAAGGCAGAAGAGAAGCCAAGGGAAAAAAGGACACAATGCCATTTGCAGCACCGTAGATGAGTCTAGAAGTCATCACGTGACTTGTAGTAAGTCAGAAAGTGAAAGACACATATCATATCACTTATAGGTGTTACCTAAAAATGGATACCAGGGCAGATATTTCCACGGAGAAGGGCAATCACAGATTCATTAAACAAACTTATGGTTCACCAATGGAAAGGTGTGAGGATTGGTTTCATTACGATATCGGGGTTAACAGACATATACAAACACAGGTGACATATATAATCACCAAAGACCTACAGAATACCAAGAGAGGACTACTCAATATTCTGTCATAACGTACATGGGAAAAGGATCCCAGGAAGAACAGTCATCTGTATATGTGTAAAAGAACCACATCTTCCACACCTACAGCAAGCCAAACATTGTAATCAAACTTGCTGTAATAAAAAATAAAAACTTAAATTAAAAACACGAACAAGAAGTAGTGAGACAAACGTGAGGGGCTTTCTCCTGGCACATTCCATTCTAAACTCCAATCTAGAACACCACTTCCACTGAGGCTCTCTTGCCCTAGTAACCAGATTTGGTAAGGATGAACTGCTGCCACCTTGTGGCCGTTTCACACAACAGCAGCTTTAATCCAAACGCTAATGGTCAGGTGATATTCAAAATCATTGCAGGCCTGTAAATGACACCTGCCCTGAAAACAAATCCTGGGGTCACATATTGACCAAAAAATTCAAAGGACGTCCATATTTCAAAACGACCGTTTCAAAAGGCATATTTTACGCACATTAGTGTTGTGCTTCTTTTCCTTTCTTTCCTTTTTTGTTAAAAAACACGGGAATGGAAAAAGGAATCCCTCAGAATGGGCGAAAATCATTGCAGACGAATCAATGGACAGAGGTTTAATCTCCAATATATATAAACAGCTCATGCAGCTTAATATGAAAAAAAACAAACAACCCCCAAAAAAATGGGCAGAAGATCTAAAGAGACGTTTCTTCAAAGGAGACACAGAGATGGCCAAGACGCACATGAAAAGCTGCTCAACAGCACTAATTATTAGAGAAATGCAAATCAAAACTACAATGACGTATCACCTCACACCTGTTAGAATCGGCATCATCAGAATATCTACAAACAACAAATTCTGGGGAGGGTGTGGACAAAAGGAGCCCTCTTCCACTATTGGTGGGCATGTAAATTGATACAGTCACTATGGAGAACAGTATGGAGTTTCCTTAAAAAATCTAGAAATAGAATTACCATCTGATCCAGCAATCCCACTTCTGGGCATATACCCAGAGAAAACCGTATTTCAAAAAGGCACATTCAGCACAATGTTCGTTGCAGCACTATTTACAATAGCCAGGTAATGGAAGCAACCTAAATGCCCAGAGACAGATGAATGGATAAGGATGTGGTATATATATAAAATGGAATATTACTCGGCCATAAAAAGGAATGAAACTGGGTCATTTGTAGAGACAACGATGGATCGAGAGACTGTCATACAGAATGAAGTAAGTCAGAAAGAGGAAAACAAATATTGTCTATTAACGCATATATGTGGAGCCTAAAAATGGTACAGATGAACTGGTTGGCAGGGAAGAAATAGACACACAGAGGTAGAGAACAAACGTATGGACACAAAGTGTGGGAAGCCATGGGGTGGTGGTGGTGGGATGAGTTGGGAGTTTGGGATTGACCTGTGTACATGTATATGCATAAAATACATAACTAATAATAACGTGCTGTATAAAAAAGAAAATAAATAAAATAAAATTTCAAAATTTTAAAAAATAAAATTTAAAAATAAAACAGAAAAAAGTTCTTCCCGTCACACAGATGTATTTATAGGAATGAATTATTTCCATGCTTATATCTATAAATACATAAAAGAGGAATAAAATCTAACTTGAACCATAAAAGAAAAAAAAATCCTGAACCCACGAGTTTTACAGAGGAAAACCCTATCAGGGCACTTGCTCCAGTGGTAAACAATTCTGAAATTGGTCAGAGGTGGGGAATCATCTCCCATACAGCCAGCAACCCACCCCCCACGCAAGGAGCGTCCTCATTGCAAAGCTGGGGGACCGTGCCTAGGCATCTGTGAGTAAACGTGAGCTGAGCCCCAGGCCAGTTGCTGCTGAAATATTCCCACCCTTTCCAGGTAAAACACCTGAATATGTACACGGGCTTGAAAGCCTAGAGGAAGGACCGTGGTGCCACACCAGCGACAGCACGCAAGCAAACATGGTGCCTGCAGGCCAGCCAGGGTGGTCCTGGCCCCGGGCGCTCTTCCAGAAGCTTTCCATTGCCCTGCCTGAGATACCCCTCCTGTCCCGGCCCCCACTGCTTTTTTCCATCCTCACCTCTGTCCGGAGAGAAATTCCAGCGGAAGGTATGGGTGACACAACCTCTTCTTTACAGGCGGCAGCCTGGCAACTCCTGCAGAAAGGCCAGCAGAACCCCACTCACACCGGGCCACCCACAAAGCTGTGGCCCCTCACTCCCTCCCACCAGCACAGCCCCGAGACTGCTGACGGGGCAGAGAATATGGAGTAAGGCACAGTTTCAGGGGCTATTGCTGCCTGGAGCGCTGTTTATATTGACCTCAACGAGGCACACCTGGGGAGGGCGGGCCGGCAGGGTAAGGCTGCCCAGGTCAGCTAATCCACAACCCTCAGGGAATCACATTGTTGAAAATGGACCCCGCTAAGGCAGAAGAGAAGCCAAGGGAAAAAAATGACACAATGCCATTTGTAGCACCGTTGATGAGTCTAGAAGTAATCACGTGACTTGTAGTAAGTCAGAAAGTGAAAGACACATATCATATCATATCACTTATAGGTGTTACCTAAAAATGGATACCAGGGCAGATATTTCCACGGAGAAGGGCAATCACAGATTCATTAAACAAACTTATGGTTCACCAATGGAAAGGTGTGAGGATTGGTTTCATTACGATATCGGTGTTAACAGACATATACAAACAAAGGTGACATATATAATCACCAAAGACCTACAGAATACCAAGAGAGGACTACTCAACATTCTGTCATAACGTACATGGGAAAAGGATCCCAGGAAGAACAGACATCTGTATATGTGTAAAAGAACCACATCTTCCACACCTACAACAAGCCAAACATTGTAATCAAACTTGCTGTAATAAAAAATAAAAACTTAAATTAAAAACACGAACAAGAAGTAGTGAGACAAACGTGAGGGGCTTTCTCCTGGCACATTCCATTCTAAACTCCAATCTAGAACACCACTTCCACTGAGGCTCTCTTGCCCTAGTAACCAGATTTGGTAAGGGTGAACTGCTGCCACCTTGTGGCCGTTTCACACAACAGCAGCTTTAATCCCAACGCTAATGGTCAGTTGATATTCAAAATCATTGCAGGCCTGTAAATGACACCTGCCCTGAAAACAAATCCTGGGGTCACATATCGACCAAAAAATTCAAAGGACGTCCATATTTCAAAACGACCGTTTCAAAAGGCATATTTTACGCACATTAGTGTTCTGCTTCTTTTCCTTTCTTTCCTTTTTTGTTAAAACACACGGGAATGGAAAAAGGAATCCCTCAGAATGGGCGAAAATCGTTGAAGACGAATCAATGGACAGAGGTTTAATCTCCAATATATATAAACAGCACATGCAGCTTAATATTACTAAAACAAACAACCCAATACAAAAATGGGCAGAAGATCTAAATAGACGTTTCTTCAAAGAAGACACAGAGATGGCCAAGACGCACATGAAAAGCTGCTCAACATCACTAATAGTTAGAGAAATGCAAATCAAAACTACAATAAGGTATGACGTCAAACCCATTAGAGTCGGCATCATCAGAAAATCTACAAACAAAAATTCTGGGGAGGGTGTGGACAAAAGGAACCCTCTTCCACTATTGGTGGGAATGTATATTGATACAGTCACTATGGAGAACAGTATGGAGTTTCCTTAAAAAAAAACTAGAAATAGAATTACCATCTGATCCAGCAATCCCACTTCTGGGCACATACCCAGAGAAAACCGTAAATCAAAAAGGCACATTCACAACAATGTTCATTGCAGCACTATTTACAATAGCCAGGTAATGGAAGCAACCTAAATGCCCACAGACAGAAGAACGGATAAAGATGTGGTACATATATAAAATGGAGTATTACTCAACCATATAAAGGAATGAAACTGGGTCATTTGTAGAGAACTCGATGTATCTAGAGACTGTCATACAGAGTGGAGTAAGTCAGAAACAGAAAAACAAATATTGTATATTAATGCCTATATTTGGTACCTAGAAAAGTGTTACAGATGAACTTGTTTGCAGGGCAGAAATAGAGACACACAGGTAGAGAACAAACGTATGGACACAAAGAGGGGGAAGCCATGGGGTGGTGGTGGTGGTGGGATGAGCTGGGAGATTGGGATTGACCTGTATACATGTAAATGCATAAAATACATAACTAATAATAACCTGCTGTATAAGAAAATAAATTTAAATTTCAAAATTTTTAAAAATAAAACAGAAAAATATTCTTCCATTCACACAGATGTATTTATATGAATGACTTATTTCCATGCTTATATCTATAAATACATAAAAGAGGAATAAAATTTAATATGAAACAATGGAGAAAAAAAAAAAACCTGAACCCAACAGTTATACAGAAGAAAACCCTATCAAGGCACTTACTCCAGCGGTAAACAATTCTGAAATTGGTCAGATGTGGAGAATCATCTCCCATACAGCCAGCAGCCCCACCCCACGCAAGGAGGGTCCTCATTGCAAAGCTGCGGGACCGTGCCGAGGCATCTGTGAGTAAACGTGAGCTGAGCCCCAGGCCAGCTGCTGCTGAACTGTTCCCTCCCTTCCCAGGTAAAACACCTGAATATGTACAAGGGCTTGAAAGCCTAGAGGAAGGGCAGTGGAGCCACACCAGCGACAGCACACAGGCCCACTTGGTGCCTGCAGGCCAGCCAGGATGGTCCTGGCCACAGGCGCTCTTCTGGAAGCTTTCCATTTTCCTGCCTGAGATACCCCTCCTATCCCGGCCCCCACTCCTTTTTTTCCTTCCTCACCTCAGCCCGGAGAGAAATTTCAGCAGACGTTATGGGTGACGCATCCTCTTCTTTACAGGTGGCAGCCTGGCAACTCCTAAGCCTTGCCGTTCCCTAACCCTAACCCTAGCCCGGAACGGAAACCCACCACCAGCCCTATACCTTTCCCTACACCGTAGCCTATTCCTGGCCCGTACGCAGGCACTGAACCTTTCATCAGCACGTATCCTGACCCTGCCATTTTGCCATACCCTCACCTGTGCCCTAAGCCTTGCCGTTCCCTAACCCTAACCCTAGCCCGGAACGGAAACCCACCACAAGCCCTAAACCTTACCCCCAAGCCGTAGCCTACTCCTGGTCCATACGCGGGCTCTGATTTGTGCGTCAGCACGTAGCCTGAACTTCCCACATTACCGTAAGGTCACCTGTGCCCTAAGCCTTGCCGTTCCCTAACCCTAACCCTAGTACGGAATGGAAACACACCACAAGTCCTACACATAACCCGGAAGCCATAGCCTACTCCTGGCCCGTACGCTGGCACTGACCCGTGTGTCAGCACGTAGCCTGACCCTCCCATGTTTCCGTACCCTCACCTGTGCCCTAAGCCTTGACGTTCCCTAACCCTCACCCTAGCCCTGAACGGAAACCCACCACCTGTCATACACCTTAACCTACGCCGTAGCCTACTCCTGGCCTGTACGGTGGCACTGACCCTTGCGTCAGCATGTAGCCTGACCCTCCCGCGTTTTCGTACCCTCACCAGTGCCCTAAGTCTTGCCGTTCCGTAACCCTAACCCTACCCTGGAACGGAAACCGACCACCAGCCCTAAACCTTACCCTATGCCGTAGCGTACACCTGGCCCATACGCGGGCACTGACATATGCTTCAGCACGTAGCCTGACCCTCCCATGTTACCGTACCCTCACCTCTGCCCTAAGCCTTGCCTTTCCCTAACTCTAAACCTAGCACGGAATGAAAACCCACCACCAGCCCTAAACCTTACCCACAAGCTGTAGCCTACTCCTGGCCCGTACGCTGGCACTGACCCATGCGTCAGCATGTAGCCTGACACTGCAACGTTTCCGTACCCTCACCTGTGCCCTAAGCCTTGCCGTTCCCTAACCCTAACCCTAGTACGGAATGGAAACACACCACAAGTCCTACACCTAACCCCGAAGCCATAGCCTACTCCTGGCCCGTACGCTGGCACTGACCCGTGCGTCAGCACGTAGCCTGACCCTCCCACGTTTCCTTACCCTCCCCTGTGCCCTAAGCCTTGCTGTTCCCTAACACTAACCCTAGCCTGGAACGGAAACCCACCAGCAGCCCTACACCTAACCCCCAAGCCGTAGCCTACACCTGTCTGGTACGCTGGCCCTGACCCGTGCGTCAGCACGTAGCCTTACCCTCCCACGTTTCCGTACCCTCACCTGTGCCCTAAGCCTTGCTGTTCCCTAACACTAACCGTAGCCCGGAACATAAAACCACCACCAGCCCTACACCTTACCCTACGCGGTAGCCTACTCCTGGCATGTACGCTGACACTGATCCGTGTGTCAGCACGTAGCCTGACCCTCCCACGTTTCCGTACCCTCACCTGTGCCCTAAGCCTTGCCGTTCCCTAACCCTAACCCTAGCCCGGAAAGGAAAACCACCACCAGCCCTAAACCTTTCCCTTCTCCGTAGCCTACTCCTGGCCCGTTCGCTGGCACTGACCTGTGCGTCAGCGTGTAATCTGACCCCCCCACGTTTCCGTACCCACACCGGGGCCCTAAGCCTTGCCGTTTCCCTAACACTAACCCTAGCCCGGAACGGAAACCCACCACCAGCCCTACACCTTACCCTACGCCGTAGCCTACTCCTGGCCCGTACGCTGGCACTGACACGTGCGTCAGCACGTAGCCTGACCTTCTCACATTTCCGTACCCTCACCTGTGCCCTAAGCCTTGCCGTTCCCTAACCCTAACCCTAGCCCGGAACGGAAACCCACCACCAGCCCTACAACTAACCCCCAAGCCGTAGCCTACTCCTGGCCGGTACGCTGGCAGTGACCCATGCGTCAGCACATAGCCTGACCCTCCCAGGTTTCCGTAACCTCACCTGTGCCCTAAGCCTTGCCGTAACCTAACGCTAACCCTAGCCCAGAACGGTAACACACCACCAGCCCTACAGCTTACCCCCAAGCCATAGCCTACTCCTGGCCGGTACGCTGGCACTGACCCGTGCGTCAGCATGTAGCCTGACCCTCCCACGTTTCCGTACCGTCACATTTGCCCTAAGCCTTGCCGTTCCCTAAACCTAACCCTAGCCTGGATTGGAAACCCACCACCAGCCCTACAACTAACCCCCAAGCCTTAGCCTACTCCTGGCCCGTACACTGGCACTGACACGTGCGTCAGCACGTAGCCTGACCCTCCCATGTTTCCGTACCCTCACCTGTGCCCTAAGCTTTGCCGTTCCCTAACCCTAACCCTAGCCCGGAACAGAATCCCACCACCGGCCATACACTCTTCCCTACGCCGTAGCCTATTCCTGGCCCGTACACTGGCACTGACCGGTGCGTCAGCACGTAGCCTGACCCTCCCACGTTTCCGTACCCTCACCTGTGCCCTAAGCATTGACGTTTGCTAACCCTAACCCTAGCCCGGAACAGAAACACACCACCAGCCCTACACCTTACCCTATGCCGTAGCCTACACCTGGCCCATACGTGGGTAATGACCTGTGCTTCAGCACGTAGCCTAACCCTCCCATGTTACCGTACCCTCACCTGTGCGCTAAGCCTTGCCGTTCCCTCACCCTAACCCTAGCCAGGAACGGAAACCCACCAGCAGCCCTACACCTAACCCTACGTTGCAGCCTACTCCTGGCCCGTACGCTGGCACTGACCCATGCGTCAGCATGTAGTCTGACCCTCCCATGTTTCCGTACCCTCACCTGTGCCCTAAGCTTTGCCGTTCCCTAACCCTAACCCTAGCCCGGAACAGAATCCCACCACCAGCTCTACACTCTACCCTACGCCGTAGCCTATTCCTGGCCCATACGCTGGCCATGACCCTTGCGTTAGCACGTAGCCTGACCCTCCCACGTTTCCGTACCCTCACCTGTGCCCTAAGCCTTGACGTTCGCTAACCCTAACCCTAGCCCGGAACAGAAACACACCACCAGCACTACACCTTACCCTACGCTGTAGCCTACTCCTGGCCCATATGCTGGCACTGACACATGCGTCAGCACGTAGCCTGACCCTCCCACGTTTCCATAACCTCACCTGTGCCCTAAGCCTTGCCGTTCCCTAACACTAACCCTAGCCCGGAACGGAAACCCACCACCAGCCCTAAACCTTACCCTATGCCGTAGCCTACACCTGGCCCGTACACGGGTAATGACCTGTGTTTCAGCACGTAGCCTGACCCTCCCATGTTACCGTACCCTCACCTGTGTCCTAAGCCTTGCCGTTCCCTTACCCTAACCCTAGCCCGGAACGGAAACACACCGCCAGCCCTACAACTTACCCCCAAGACGTAGCCTACTCCTGGCCCGTACGCTGGCACTGACCCGTGCGACAGCACGTAGCCTGACCCTCCCACGTTTCCGTACCATCACCTGTGCCCTAAGCCTTGCCGTTCCCTAACCCTAACCCTAGCCCGGAACGGAAACCCACCACCAGCCCTACACCTTACCCTACGCCGTAGCCTACTCCTGGCCCGTACGCTGGCACTGACCCGTGCGTCACCACGTAGCCTGACCCTCCCACGTTTCCGTACCCTCACCTGTGCCCTAAGCCTTGCCGTTCCCTAACCCTAACCCTAGCCCGGAACGGAAACCCTCCACCAGCCCTACACCTTAACCCCAAGCCGTAGCCTACTCCTGGCCCGTACGCTGGAACTGACCCGTGCGTCAGCACGTAGCCTGACCCTCCCACGTTTGCGGAACCTCACCTGAGCCCTAAGCCTTGCCGTTCCCTAACCCTAACCATAGCCCTGGACGGAAACACACCACCAGCCCTACACCTTTCCCTACACCGTAGTCTATTCCTGGCTCGTACGCAGGCACTGACACTTTCATCAGCACGTAGCCTGACACTCCAACGTTTCCGTACCTTCACCTGTGCCCTATGACTTGCCGTTCCCTAACCCTAAACCTAGCCCGGAACGGAAACCCACAACCAGCCCTACAACTTACCCCCAAGCCGTAGCCTACTCCTGGCCCGTACGCTGGCACTGACCCGCGCGTCAGCACGTAGCCTGACCCTCCCACGTTTGCGGAACCTCACCTGAGCCCTAAGCCTTGCCGTTCCCTAACAATAACCCTAGCCCGGAACGGAAACCCACCACCAGCCCTACACCTTACCCTATGCCGTAGCCTACACCTGGCCCGTACGCGGGTAATGACCTGTACTTCAGCACGTAGCCTGACCCTCCCATGTTACCGTACCCTCACCTGTGTCCTAAGCCTTGCCGTTCCCTTATCCTAACCCTAGCCCGGAACGGAAACCCACCACCAGCCCTACAGCTTACCCCCAAGAGGTAGCCTAATCCTGGCCCGTACGCTGGCACTGACACGTGAGTCAGCACGTAGCCTGACCCTCCCACGTTTCAGTACCATCACCTGTGCCCTAAGCCTTGCCGTTCCCTAACCCTAACCCTAGCCCATAATGGAAACCCACCACCAGCCCTACACCTTACCCTACGCCGTAGCCTACTCCTGGCCCGTACGCTGGCACTGACCCGTGCATCAGCACGTAGCCTGACCCTCCCAAGTTTCCGTACCCTCACCTGTGCCCTAAGCATTGACGTTCGCTAACCCTAACCCTAGCCCGGAACAGAAACCCACCAGCAGCCCTACACCTTACCACCACGCCGTAGCTTATTCCTGACCCATATGCTGGCACTGAGCCATGCGTCAGCACGTAGCCTGACCCTCCCACGTTTCCGTACCCTCACCTGTGCCCTAAGACTTGCCGTTCCCTAACCCTAACCCTAGCCCGGAACGGAAACCCTCCACCAGTCCTACAACTTACCCCCAAGCCGTAGCCTACTCCTGGCCCGTACGCTGGAACTGACCCGTGCGTCAGCACGTAGCCTGACCCTCCCACGTTTGCGGAACCTCACCTGAGCCCTAAACCTTGCCGTTCCCTAACCCTAACCCTAGCCCTGAACGGAAACACACCACCAGCCCTACACCTTTCCCTACACCGTAGTCTATTCCTGGCTCGTACGCAGGCAGTGACACTTTCATCAGCACGTAGCCTGACACTCCCACGTTTCCGTACCCTCACCTGTGCCCTAAAACTTGCCGTTCCCTAACCCTAAACCTAGCCCGGAACGGAAACCCACAACCAGCCCTACAACTTACCCCCAAGCCGTAGCCTACTCCTGGCCCATACGCTGGCACTGACCCGCGCGTCAGCACGTAGCCTGACCCTCCCACGTTTGCGGAACCTCACCTGAGCCCTAAGCCTTGCCGTTCCCTAACACTAACCCTAGCCCGGAACGGAAACCCACCACCAGCCCTACACCTTACCCTATGCCGTAGACTACACCTGGCCCATACGCGGGTAATGACCTCTGCTTCAGCACGTAGCCTGACCCTCCCATGTTACCGTACCCTCAACTGTGCCCTAAGCCTTGACGTTCCCTAACCCTAAACCTAGCCCGGAACAGAAACCCACCACCAGCCCTAAACTTTTCCCTACTGGGTAGCCTACTCCTCGCCCGTACGCTCGCACTGACCTGTGCGTCAGCACGTAGCCTGACCCTCCCTCGTTTCCGTACCCTCACCTGTGCCCTAAGCCTTGACGTTCCCTAACCCTAAACCTAGCCCGGAACAGAAACCCACCACCAGCCCTAAACTTTTCCCTACTGGGTAGCCTACTCCTCGCCCGTACGCTCGCACTGACCTGTGCGTCAGCACGTAGCCTGACCCTCCCACGTTTCCGTACCCTCACCTGTGTCCTAAGCCTTGCCGTTCCCTAACCCTAACCCTAGCCCGGAACGGAAACCCACCACCAGCCCTAAACCTTTCCCTTCTGGGTAGCCTACTCCTCGCCCGTACGCTCGCACTGACCCGTGCGTCAGCATGTAGTTTAACACTCCCACGTTTCCGTACCCTCACCTGGGCCCTAAGCATTGCCGTGCCCTAACACTAACCCAAGCCCGGAACGGAAACCCACCACCAGCCCTACACCTTACCCTACGCCGTAGTCTACTCCTGGCCCGAACTCTGGCACTGACCCGTGCGTCAGCACGTAGCCTGACCCTCCCACGTTCCCTTACCCTCACCTGTGCCCTAAGCCTTGCCGTTCCCTAACCATAACCCTAGCCCGCAACGGAAACCCACCACCAGCCCTACACCTTACCCTATGCCGTTGCCTACTCCTGGCCCGTACACTGGCACTAACACGTGCGTCAGCACGTAGCCTGACCTTCCCACATTTCCGTACCCTCACCTGTGCCCTAAGTCTTGCCGTTCCGTAACCCTAACCCTAGTACGGAACGGAAACCCACCACCAGCCCTAAACACAATGCCCAAACCATAGCCTACTTCTGGCCCGTACGCTGGCACTGACCCGTGTGTCAGCATGTAGCCTGACCCTCCCACGTTTCCGTACCCTCACCTGTTCCCTAAGCCTTGGCGTTCCCTAACCCTAACCCTAGCCTGGAATGGAAACCCACCACCAGCCCTACATCTAACCCCCAAGCCGTAGCCTACTCCTGGCCGGTACGCTGGCACTGACACGTGCGTCAGCACGTAGCCTGACCCTCCCACGTTTCCGTACCCTCACCTGTGCCCTAAGCTTTGCCGTTCCCTAACCCTAACCCTAGCCCAGAACAGAATCCCACCACCAGCCATACACTCTTCCCTACGCCATAGCCTATTCCTGGCCCATACGCTGGCACTGACCCTTGCGTCAGCACGTAGCCTGACCCTCCCACGTTTCCGTACCCTCACCTGTGCCCTAAGCCTTGACGTTCGTTAACCCTAACCCTAGCCTGGAACAGAAACACACCACCAGCCCTACACCTTACCACCATGCCGTAGCCTACTCCTGGCCCATATGCCGGCACTGACCCGTGCGTCAGCAGGTAGCCTGACACTCCCACGTTTCCGTAACCTCACCTGTGCCCTAAGCCTTGCCGTTGCCTAACCCTAACCCTAGCCCGGAATGAAAACCCACCACCAGCCCTACACCTTACACTATGCCATAGCCTACACCTGGCCCGTACGCGGGTAATGACCTGTGCTTCAGCACGTAGTCTGACCCTCCCATGTTACCATACCCTCACCTGTGTCCTAAGCCTTGCCGTTCCCTTACCCTAACCCTAGCCCGGAACGGAAACACACCACCAGCCCTACACCTTACCCCCAAGACGTAGCCTACTCCTGGCCCGTACTCTGGCACTGACCCGTGCGTCAGCACGTAGCCTGACCCTCAAACGTTTCCGTACCATCACCTGTGCCCTAAGCCTTGCCGTTCCCTAACCCTAACCCTAGCCCGGAACGGAAACCCACCACCAGCCCTACACTCTATCCTACGCCGTAGCCTATTCCTGGCCTGTACGCTGGCACTGACCCGTGTGTCAGCACGTAGCCTGACCCTCCCACGTTTCCGTACCCTCACCTGTGCCCTAAGCATTGACGTTTGCTAACCCTAACCCTAGCCCAGAACAGAAACACACCACCAGCCCTACACCTTACCACCACGCCGTAGCCTACTCCTGGCCCATATGCGGGCACTGACCCATGCGTCAGCACATAGCCTGACCCTCCCACGTTTCCGTACCCTCACCTGTGCGCTAAGCCTTGCCGTTCCCTCACCCTAACCCTAGCCAGGAACGGAAACCCACCAGCAGCCCTACACCTAACCCTACGTCGTAGCCTACTCCGGGCCCGTACACTGGCACTGACACGTGCGTCAGCACGTAGCCTGACCCTCCCACGTTTCCGTACCCTCACCTGTGCCCTAAGACTTGCCGTTCCCTAACCCTAAACCTAGCCCGGAACGGAAACCCACAACCAGCCCTACACCTTACCCCCAAGCCGTAGCCTACTCCTGGCCCGTACGCTGGAACTGACCCGTGCGTCAGCACGTAGCCTGACCCTCCCACGTTTGCGGAACCTCACCTGAGCCCTAAGCCTTGCCGTTCCCTAACCCTAACCCTAGCCCTGAACGGAAACCCACCACCAGCCCTACACCTTTCCCTACACCGTAGCCTATTCCTGGCTCGTACGCAGGCACTGACCCTTTCATCAGCACGTAGCCTGACACTCCCACGTTTCCATAACCTCACCTGTGCCCTAAGCCTTGCCGTTCACTAACCCTAACCCTAGCCCAGAACAGAAAACCACCACCAGCCCTACACCTTACCCACAAGCCGTAGCCTACTCCTGGTCCATACGCTGGCACTGACCCGTGCGTCAGAACGTATCCTGACCCTGCCACGTTGCCGTACCCTCACCTGTGCCCTAAGCCTTGCTGTTCCCTAACCCTAACCCTAGCCCGGAACGGAAAAGCACCACA
Source organism: Mesoplodon mirus (assembly GCF_964341445.2). Lineage (NCBI taxonomy): Eukaryota > Metazoa > Chordata > Mammalia > Artiodactyla > Ziphiidae > Mesoplodon > Mesoplodon mirus. Next base: position 1,271,232 of record NW_028295737.1, read on the forward strand.
AGCCCTACACCTTACCCCCAAGCCGTAGCCTACTCCTGGTCCATACGCTGGCACTGACCTGTGCGTCAGCACGTAGCTTGACCTTCCAACATTACCGTACCCTCACCTGTGCCCTAAGCCTTGCCGTTCCCTAACACTAACCCTAGCCTGGAATGGAAACCCACCACCAGCCCTACACCTAACCAACAAGCCGTAGCTTACTCCTGGTCGGTACGCTGGCACTGACCCGTGCGTCATCACGTACCCTGACCCTCCCACGATTCCGTACCCTCACCTGTGCCCTAAGCTTTGCCTTTCCCTAACCCTAACCGTAGCCCGGAACAGAAACCCACCACCAGCCCTACACCTTAACCTACGCCGTAGCCTACTCCTGGCCCATATGCTGGCACTGACCCGTGCGTCAGCACGTAGCCTAACCCTCCCACGTTTCTGTACCCTCAACTGTGCCCTAAGCCTTGACGTTCCCTAACCCTAAACCTAGCCCGGAACAGAAACCCACCAGCCCTAAACCTTTCCCTACTGGGTAGCCTACTCCTCGCCCGTACGCTCGCACTGACCCGTGCGTCAGCACGTAGCCTGACCCTCCCACGTTTCCGTACCCTCACCTGTGCCCTAAGCCTTGCCGTTCCCTAACCCTAACCCTAGCCCGGAACGGAAACCCACCACCAGCCCTAAACCTTTCACTACTGGGTAGCCTACTCCTCGCCCGTACGCTCGCACTGACCCGTGCGTCAGCATGTAGTTTAACACTCCCACGTTTCCGTACCCTCACCTGGGCCCTAAGCATTGCCTTTCCCTAACACTAACCCAAGCCCGGAACGGAAACCCACCACCAGCCCTACACCTTACCCTACGCCGTAGCCTACTCATGGCCCGAACTCTGGCACTGACCCGTGCGTCAGCACGTAGCCTGACCCTCCCACGTTTCCTTACCCTCACCTGTGCACTAAGACTTGCCGTTCCCTAACCCTAACCCTAGCCCGCAACGGAAACCCACCACCAGCCCTACACCTTACCCTATGCCGTCGCCTACTCCTGGCCCGTACACTGGCACAGACACGTGCGTCAGCACGTAGCCTGACCTTCCCACATTTCCGTACCCTCACCTGTGCCCTAAGGCTTGCCGTTCACTAACCCTAACCCTAGTTCGGAACGGAAACCCACCACCAGCCCTAAACCTAACGCCCAAACCGTAGCCTACTCCTGGCCCGTACGCTGGCACTGACCCGTGCGTCAGCATGTAGCCTGACCCTCCCACGTTTCCGTACCCTCACCTGTGCCCTAAGCCTTGCCGTTCCCTTACCCTAACCCTAGCCTGTAATGGAAACCCACCACCAGTCCTTCATCTAACCCCCAAGCCGTAGCCTACTCCAGGCCGGTACGCTGGCACTGACACGTGCGTCAGCACGTAGCCTGATCCTCCCACGTTTCCGTACCCTCACCTGTGCCCTAAGCTTTGCCGTTCCCTAACCCTAACCCTAGCCCGGAACAGAATCCCACCACCAGCTCTACACTCTACCCTACGCCGTAGCCTATTCCTGGCCCATACGCTGGCCATGACCCTTGCGTCAGCACGTAGCCTGACCCTCCCACGTTTCCATAACCTCACCTGTGCCCTAAGCCTTGACGTTCGCTAACCCTAACCCTAGCCCGGAACAGAAACACACCACCAGCCCTACAACTTACCACCACGCCGTAGCCTACTCCTGGCCCATATGCTGGCACTGACACGTGCGTCAGCACGTAGCCTGACCCTCCCACGTTTCCATAACCTCACCTGTGCCCTAAGCCTTGCCGTTCCCTAACACTAACCCTAGCCCGGAACGGAAATCCACCACCAGCCCTACACCTTACCCTATGCCGTAGCCTACACCTGGCCCGTACGCGGGTAATGACCTGTGCTTCAGCACGTAGCCTGACCCTCCCATTTTACCGTACCCTCACCTGTGTCCTAAGCCTTGCCATTCCCTTACCCTAACCCTAGCCCGGAACGGAAACCCACCACCAGCCCTACACCTAACCCCCAAGAGGTAGCCTACTCCTGGCCCGTACGCTGGCACTGACACGTGAGTCAGCACGTAGCCTGACCCTCCCACGTTTCAGTACCATCACCTGTGCCCTAAGCCTTGCCGTTCCCTAACCCTAACCCTAGACCATAATGGAAACCCACCACCAGCCCTACACCTTACCCTACGCCGTAGCCTACTCCTGGCCCGTACGCTGGCACTGACCCGTGCATCAGCACGTAGCCTGACCCTCCCACGTTTCCGTACCCTCACCTGTGCCCTAAGCATTGACGTTCGCTAACCCTAACCCTAGCCCGGAACAGAAACCCACCAGCAGCCCTACACCTTACCACCACGCCGTAGCTTACTCCTGGCCCATATGCTGGCACTGACCCATGCGTCAGCACGTAGCCTGACCCTCCCACGTTTCCGTACCCTCACCTGTGCCCGAAGCCTTGCCGTTACCTAACCCTAAACCTAGCCCGGAACGGAAACCCACCACAAGCCCTACACCTTACCATACGCCGTAGTGTTCTCCTGGCCCGTACGCTGTCACTGACCCGTGAGTCTGCACGTAGCCTCACCCTCCGAAGTTTCCGTAACCTCAACTGTGCCCTAAGCCTTGCCATTCCCTCACCCTAACCCTAGCCACGAACGGAAACCCACCAGCAGCCCTACACCTAACCCTACGCCGTAGCCTACTCCTGGCCCGTACACTGGCACTGACCCGTGCGTCAGCACGTAGCCTGACCCTCCCACGTTTCTGTACCCTCACCTGTGCCCTAAGACTTGCCGTTCCCTAACCCTAACCCTAGCCCGGAACGGAAACCCTCCACCAGCCCTACACCTTACCCCCAAGCCTTAGCCTACTCCTGGCCCGTACGCTGGAACTGACCCGTGCGTCAGCACGTAGCCTGACCCTCCCACGTTTGCGGAACCTCACCTGAGCCCTAAGCCTTGCCGTTCCCTAACCCTAACCCTAGCCCTGAACGGAAACCCACCACCAGCCCTACACCTTTCCCTACACCGTAGTCTATTCCTGGCTCGTACGCAAGCACTGACACTTTCATCAGCACGTAGACTGACACTCCCACGTTTCCGTACCCTCACCTGTGCCCTAAGACTTGCCGTTCCCTAACCCTAAACCTAGCCCGGAACGGAAATCCACAACCAGCCCTACAACTTACCCCCAAGCCGTAGCCTACTCCTGGCCCGTACGCTGGAACTGACCCGTGCGTCAGCACGTAGCCTGACCCTCCCACGTTTGCGGAACCTCACCTGAGCCCTAAGCCTTGCCGTTCCCTAACCCTAACCCTAGCCCTGAACGGAAACCCACCACCCGCCCTACACCTTTCCCTACACCGTAGCCTATTCCTGGCTCGTACGCAGGCACTGACCCTTTCATCAGCATGTAGCCTGACACTCCCACGTTTCCGTAACCTCACCTGTGCCCTAAGCCTTGCCGTTCACTATCCCTAACCCTAGCCCAGAACAGAAAACCACCAGCAGCCCTACACCTTACCCACAAGCCGTAGCCTACTCTTTGTCCATACGCTGGCACTGATCCATGCGTCAGAACGTATCCTGACCCTGCCACGTTGCCGTACCCTCACCTGTGCCCTAAGCCTTGCCGTTCCCTAACCCTAACCTGGAACGGAAAAGCACCACAAACCCTACACCTTACCCCCAAGCCGTAGCCTACTCCTGGTCCATACGCTGGCACTGACCTGTGCGTCAGCACGTAGCTTGACCTTCCAACATTACCGTACCCTCACCTGTGCCCTAAGCCTTGCCGTTCCCTAACACTAACCCTAGCCTGGAACGGAAACCCACCACCAGCCCTACACCTAACCAACAAGCCGTAGCCTACTCCTGGTCGGTACGCTGGCACTGACCCATGCGTCATAACGTAGCCTGACCCTCCCACGATTCCGTACCCTCACCTGTGCCCAAAGCTTTGCCTTTCCCTAACCCTAACCGTAGCCCTGAACAGAAACCCACCACCAGCCCTACACCTTAACCTACACCGTAGCCTACTCCTGGCCCATATGCTGGCACTGACCCGTGCGTCAGCACGTAGCCTAACCCTCCCACGTTTCCGTACCCTCACCTGTGCCCTAAGCCTTGACGTTCCCTAACCCTAAACCTAGCCCGGAACAGAAACCCACCACCAGCCCTAAACCTTTGCCTACTGGGTAGCCTACTCCTCGCCCGTACGCTCGCACTGACCCGTGCGCCAGCACGTAGCCTGACCCTCCCACGTTTCCGTACCCTCACCTGTGCCCTAAGCCTTGCCGTTCCCTAAACCTAACCCTAGCCCGGAACGGAAACCCACCACCAGCCCTAAACCTTTCACTACTGGGTAGCCTACTCCTCGCCCGTACGCTCCCACTGACCCGTGCGTCAGCATGTAGTTTAACACTCCCACGTTTCCGTACCCTCACCTGGGCCCTAAGCATTGCCTTTCCCTAACACTAACCCTAGCCCGGAACGGAAACCCACCACCAGCCCTACACCTTACCCTACGCCGTAGCCTACTCATGCCCCGAACTCTGGCACTGACCCATGCGTCAGCACGTAGCCTGACCCTCCCACGTTTCCTTACCCTCACCTGTGCCCTAAGGCTTGCCGTTCACTAACCCTAACCCTAGTACAGAACGGAAACCCACCACCAGCCCTAAACCTAACGCCCAAACCGTAGCCTACTCCTGGCCCGTACGCTGGCACTGACCCGTGCGTCAGCATGTAGCCTGACCCTCCCACGTTTCCGTACCCTCACCTGTGCCCTAAGCCTTGCCGTTCCCTTACCCTAACCCTAGACTGTAATGGTAACCCATCACCAGCCCTTCATCTAACCACCAAGCCGTAGCCTACTCCAGGCCGGTACGCAGGCACTGACACCTGCGTCAGCACGTAGCCTGATCCTCCAACGTTTCCGTACCCTCACCTGTGCCCTAAGCTTTGCCGTTCCCTAACCATAACCCTAGCCCGGAACAGAATCCCACCACCAGCTCTACACTCTACCCTACGCCGTAGCCTATTCCTGGCCCATACGCTGGCCATGACCCTTGCGTCAGCACGTAGCCTGACCCTCCCACGTTTCTGTACCCTCACCTGTGCCCTAAGCTTTGACGTTCGCTAACCCTAACCCTAGCCCGGAACAGAAACACACCACCAGCCCTACAACTTACCACCACGCCGTAGCTTACTCCTGGCCCATATGCTGGCATTGACCCGTGCGTCAGCACGTAGCCTGACCCTCCCATGTTACCGTACCCTCACGTGTGCCCTAAGCCTTGCCGTTCCCTAACCCTACCCATAGCCTGGAATGGAAACCCACCACCAGCCCTACACCTTATCGTATGCCGTAGCCTAGTCCTGGCCCGTACGCTGGCACTGACACGTGCGTCAGCACGTAGCCTGACCCTCCCACGTTTCCGTACCCTCACCTGTGCCCTAAGCCTTGCCGTTCCCTAACCCTACCCATAGCCTGGAATGGAAACCCCCCACCAGCCCTACACCTTATCGTATGCCGTAGCCTAGTCCTGGCCCGTACGCTGGCACAGACCCATGCGTCAGCACGTAGCCTGACCCTCCCACGTTTCCGTACCCTCACCTGTGCCCGAAGCCTTGCCGTTCCCTAACCCTAACCCTAGCCCGGAACGGAAACCCACCACAAGCCCTACACCTTACCATACGCCGTAGTGTTCTCCTGGCCCGTACGCTGTCACTGACCCGTGAGTCTGCACGTAGCCTCACCCTCCCACGTTTCCGTAACCTCAACTGTGCCCTAAGCCTTGCCGTTCCCTCACCCTAACCCTAGCCACGAACGGAAACCCACCAGCAACCCTACACCTAACCATACGCCGTAGCCTACTCCTGGCCCGTACACTGGCACTGACCCGTGCATCAGCACGTAGCCTGACCCTCCTACGTTTGCGGAACCTCACCTGAGCCCTAAGCCTTGCCGTTCCCTAACCCTAACCCTATCCCTGAACGGAAACCCACCACAAGCCCTAAACCTTTCCCTACACCGTAGTCTATTCCTGGCCCGTACACTGGCACTGACCCGTGCGTCAGCACGTAGCCTGACCCTCCCACGTTTGCGGAACCTAACCTGAGCCCTAAGCCTTGCCGTTCCCTAACCCTAACCCTAGCCCTGAACGGAAACCCACCACCAGCCCTACACCTTTCCCTACACCGTAGTCTATTCCTGGCCCGTACACTGGCACTGACCCGTGCGTCAGCACGTAGCCTGACCCTCCCACGTTTCCGTACCCTCACCTGTGCCCTAATCCTTGCCGTTCCCTAACCCTACCCATAGCCTGGAATGGAAACCCACCACCAGCCCTACACCTTATCGTATGCCGTAGCCTAGTCCTGGCCCGTACGCTGGCACAGACCCATGCGTCAGCACGTAGCCTGACCCTCCCACGTTTCCGTACCCTCACCTGTGCCCTAAGACTTGCCGTTACCTAACCCTAACCCTAGCCCCTAACGGAAAACCTCCACCAGCCCTACACCTTAACCCCAAGCCGTAGCCTACTCCTGGCCCGTACGCTGGAACTGACCCGTGCGTCAGCACGTAGCCTGACCATCCCACGTTCCCTTACACTCACCTGTGCCCTAAGCCTTGCCGTTCCCTAACCATAACCCTAGCCCACAAAGGAAAACCACCACCAGCCCTACACCTTACACTATGCCGTAGCCTACACCTGGCCCGTACGCGGGTAATGACCTGTGCTTCAGCACGTAGCCTGACCCTCCCATGTTACCATACCCTCACCTGTGTCCTAAGCCTTGCCGTTCCCTTACCCTAACCCTAGCCCGGAACGGAAACACACCACCAGCACTACACCTTACCCTACGCCGTAGCCTACTCCTGGCCCGTACGCTGGCCCTGACCCGTGCGTCAGCACGTAGCCTGACCCTCCCACGTTTCCGTACCCTCACCTGTGCCCTAAGCCTTGCCGTTCCCTAACCCTAACCCTAGCCCGGAACGGAAAACCACCACCAGCCCTACACTCTATCCTACGCCGTAGCCTATTCCTGGCCCATACGCTGGCACTGACCCGTGCATCAGCACGTAGCCTGACCCTCCCACGTTTCCGTACCCTCACCTGTGCCCTAAGCATTGACGTTTGCTAACCCTAACCCTAGCCCGGAACAGGAACACACCACCAGCCCTACACCTTACCACCACGCCGTAGCCTACTCCTGGCCCATATGCGGGCACTGACCCATGCGTCAGCACGTAGCCTGACCTTCCCACGTTTCCGTAACCTCACCTGTGCCCTAAGCCTTGCCGTTCCCTAACCCTAACCCTAGCCCGGAACGAAAACCCACCACCAGCCCTACACCTTACCCTATGCCGTAGCCTACACCTGGCCCATACGTGGGTAATGACCTGTGCTTCAGCACGTAGCCTAACCCTCCCATGTTACCGTACCCTCACCTGTGCGCTAAGCCTTGCCGTTCCCTTACCCTAACCCTAGCCACGAACGGAAACCCACCACCAGCCCTAAACATAACCCTACGTCGTAGCCTACTCCTGGCCCGTACACTGGCACTGACCCGTGCGTCAGCATGTAGCCTGACCCTCCCACGTTTCCGTACCCTCACCTGTGCCCTAAGACTTGCCGTTCCCTAACCCTAAATCTAGCCCGGAACGGAAACCCACAACCAGCCCTACAACTTACCCCCAAGCCGTAGCCTACTCCTGGCCCGTACGCTGGAACAGACCCGTGTGTCAGCACGTAGCCTGACCCTCCCACGTTTGCGGAACCTCACCTGAGCCCTAAGCCTTGCCGTTCCCTAACCCTAACCCTAGCCCTGAACGGAAACCCACCACCAGCCCTACACCTTTCCCTACACCGTAGCCTATTCCTGGCTCATACGCAGGCACTGACCCTTTCATCAGCACGTAGCCTGACACTCCCACGTTTCCGTAACCTCACCTGTGCCCTAAGACTTGCCGTTCACTAACCCTAACCCTAGCCCAGAACAGAAAACCACCACCAGCCCAACACCTTACCCACAAGCCGTAGCCTAATCCTGGTCCATACGCTGGCACTGACCCGTGCGTCAGAACGTATCCTGACCCTGCCACGTTGCCGTACCCTCACCTGTGCCCTAAGCCTTGCCGTTCCCTAACCCTAACCCTAGTCCTGAACGGAAAAGCACCACAAGGCCTACAACTTACCCCCAAGCCGTAGCCTACTCCTGGTCCATACGCTGGCACTGACCTGTGCGTCAGCACGTAGCTTGACCTTCCAACATTACCGTACCCTCACCTGTGCCCTAAGCCTTGCCGTTCCCTAACACTAACACTAGCCTGGAACGGAAACCCACCACCAGCCCTACACCTAACCAACAAGCCGTAGCCTACTCCTGGTCGGTACGCTGGCACTGACCCATGCGTCATCACGTAGGCTGACCCTCCCACGATTCCGTACCCTCACCTGTGCCCTAAGCTTTGCCTTTCCCTAACCCTAACCGTAGCCCGGAACAGAAACCCACCACCAGCCCTACACCTTAACCTACGCCGTAGCCTACTCCTGGCCCATATGCTGGCACTGACCCGTGCGTCAGCACGTAGCCTAACCCTCCCACGTTTCTGTACCCTCAACTGTGCCCTAAGCCTTGACGTTCCCTAAACCTAAACCTAGCCCGGAACAGAAACCCACCAGCCCTAAACCTTTCCCTACTTGGTAGCCTACTCCTCGCCCGTACGCTCGCACTGACCCGTGCGTCAGCACGTAGCCTGACCCTCCCACGTTTCCGTACCCTCACCTGTGCCCTAAGCCTTGCCGTTCCCTAACCCTAACCCTAGCCCGGAACGGAAACCCACCACCAGCCCTAAACCTTTCACTACTGGGTAGCCTACTCCTCGCCCGTACGCTCGCACTGACCCGTGCGTCAGCATGTAGTTTAACACTCCCACGTTTCCGTACCCTCACCTGGGCCCTAAGCATTGCCTTTCCCTAACACTAACCCAAGCCCGGAACGGAAACCCACCACCAGCCCTACACCTTACCCTACGCCGTAGCCTACTCATGGCCCGAACTCTGGCACTGACCCGTGCGTCAGCACGTAGCCTGACCCTCCCACGTTTCCTTACCCTCACCTGTGCACTAAGACTTGCCGTTCCCTAACCCTAACCCTAGCCCGCAACGGAAACCCACCACCAGCCCTACACCTTACCCTATGCCGTCGCCTACTCCTGGCCCGTACACTGGCACAGACACGTGCGTCAGCACGTAGCCTGACCTTCCCACATTTCCGTACCCTCACCTGTGCCCTAAGGCTTGCCGTTCACTAACCCTAACCCTAGTTCGGAACGGAAACCCACCACCAGCCCTAAACCTAACGCCCAAACCGTAGCCTACTCCTGGCCCGTACGCTGGCACTGACCCGTGCGTCAGCATGTAGCCTGACCCTCCCACGTTTCCGTACCCTCACCTGTGCCCTAAGCCTTGCCGTTCCCTTACCCTAACCCTAGCCTGTAATGGAAACCCACCACCAGCCCTTCATCTAACCCCCAAGCCGTAGCCTACTCCAGGCCGGTACGCTGGCACTGACACGTGCGTCAGCACGTAGCCTGATCCTCCCACGTTTCCGTACCCTCACCTGTGCCCTAAGCTTTGCCGTTCCCTAACCCTAACCCTAGCCCGGAACAGAATCCCACCACCAGCTCTACACTCTACCCTACGCCGTAGCCTATTCCTGGCCCATACGCTGGCCATGACCCTTGCGTCAGCACGTAGCCTGACCCTCCCACGTTTCCATAACCTCACCTGTGCCCTAAGCCTTGACGTTCGCTAACCCTAACCCTAGCCCGGAATAGAAACACACCACCAGCCCTACAACTTACCACCACGCCGTAGCCTACTCCTGGCCCATATGCTGGCACTGACACGTGCGTCAGCACGTAGCCTGACCCTCCCACGTTTCCATAACCTCACCTGTGCCCTAAGCCTTGCCGTTCCCTAACACTAACCCTAGCCCGGAACGGAAATCCACCACCAGCCCTACACCTTACCCTATGCCGTAGCCTACACCTGGCCCGTACGCGGGTAATGACCTGTGCTTCAGCACGTAGCCTGACCCTCCCATTTTACCGTACCCTCACCTGTGTCCTAAGCCTTGCCGTTCCCTTACCCTAACCCTAGCCCGGAACGGAAACCCACCACCAGCCCTACACCTAACCCCCAAGAGGTAGCCTACTCCTGGCCCGTACGCTGGCACTGAAACGTGAGTCAGCACGTAGCCTGACCCTCCCACGTTTCAGTACCATCACCTGTGCCCTAAGCCTTGCCGTTCCCTAACCCTAACCCTAGACCATAATGGAAACCCACCACCAGCCCTACACCTTACCCTACGCCGTAGCCTACTCCTGGCCCGTACGCTGGCACTGACCCGTGCATCAGCACGTAGCCTGACCCTCCCACGTTTCCGTACCCTCACCTGTGCCCTAAGCATTGACGTTCGCTAACCCTAACCCTAGCCCGGAACAGAAACCCACCAGCAGCCCTACACCTTACCACCACGCCGTAGCTTACTCCTGGCCCATATGCTGGCACTGACCCATGCGTCAGCACGTAGCCTGACCCTCCCACGTTTCCGTACCCTCACCTGTGCCCGAAGCCTTGCCGTTACCTAACCCTAACCCTAGCCCGGAACGGAAACCCACCACAAGCCCTACACCTTACCATACGCCGTAGTGTTCTCCTGGCCCGTACGCTGTCACTGACCCGTGAGTCTGCACGTAGCCTCACCCTCCGAAGTTTCCGTAACCTCAACTGTGCCCTAAGCCTTGCCATTCCCTCACCCTAACCCTAGCCACGAACGGAAACCCACCAGCAGCCCTACACCTAACCCTACGCCGTAGCCTACTCCTGGCCCGTACACTGGCACTGACCCGTGCGTCAGCACGTAGCCTGACCCTCCCACGTTTCCGTACCCTCACCTGTGCCCTAAGACTTGCCGTTCCCTAACCCTAACCCTAGCCCGGAACGGAAACCCTCCACCAGCCCTACACCTTACCCCCAAGCCTTAGCCTACTCCTGGCCCGTACGCTGGAACTGACCCGTGCGTCAGCACGTAGCCTGACCCTCCCACGTTTGCGGAACCTCACCTGAGCCCTAAGCCTTGCCGTTCCCTAACCCTAACCCTAGCCCTGAACGGAAACCCACCACCAGCCCTACACCTTTCCCTACACCGTAGTCTATTCCTGGCTCGTACGCAAGCACTGACACTTTCATCAGCACGTAGACTGACACTCCCACGTTTCCGTACCCTCACCTGTGCCCTAAGACTTGCCGTTCCCTAACCCTAAACCTAGCCCGGAACGGAAATCCACAACCAGCCCTACAACTTACCCCCAAGCCGTAGCCTACTCCTGGCCCGTACGCTGGAACTGACCCGTGCGTCAGCACGTAGCCTGACCCTCCCACGTTTGCGGAACCTCACCTGAGCCCTAAGCCTTGCCGTTCCCTAACCCTAACCCTAGCCCTGAACGGAAACCCACCACCCGCCCTACACCTTTCCCTACACCGTAGCCTATTCCTGGCTCGTACGCAGGCACTGACCCTTTCATCAGCATGTAGCCTGACACTCCCACGTTTCCGTAACCTCACCTGTGCCCTAAGCCTTGCCGTTCACTATCCCTAACCCTAGCCCAGAACAGAAAACCACCAGCAGCCCTACACCTTACCCACAAGCCGTAGCCTACTCTTTGTCCATACTCTGGCACTGATCCATGCGTCAGAACGTATCCTGACCCTGCCACGTTGCCGTACCCTCACCTGTGCCCTAAGCCTTGCCGTTCCCTAACCCTAACCCTAGCCTGGAACGGAAAAGCACCACAAACCCTACACCTTACCCCCAAGCCGTAGCCTACTCCTGGTCCATACGCTGGCACTGACCTGTGCGTCAGCACGTAGCTTGACCTTCCAACATTACCGTACCCTCACCTGTGCCCTAAGCCTTGCCGTTCCCTAACACTAACCCTAGCCTGGAACGGAAACCCACCACCAGCCCTACACCTAACCAACAAGCCGTAGCCTACTCCTGGTCGGTACGCTGGCACTGACCCATGCGTCATCACGTAGCCTGACCCTCCCACGATTCCGTACCCTCACCTGTGCCCAAAGCTTTGCCTTTCCCTAACCCTAACCGTAGCCCTGAACAGAAACCCACCACCAGCCCTACACCTTAACCTACACCGTAGCCTACTCCTGGCCCATATGCTGGCACTGACCCGTGCGTCAGCACGTAGCCTAACACTCCCACGTTTCCGTACCCTCACCTGTGCCCTAAGCCTTGACGTTCCCTAACCCTAAACCTAGCCCGGAACAGAAACCCACCACCAGCCCTAAACCTTTGCCTACTGGGTAGCCTACTCCTCGCCCGTACGCTCGCACTGACCCGTGCGCCAGCACGTAGCCTGACCCTCCCACGTTTCCGTACCCTCACCTGTGCCCTAAGCCTTGCCGTTCCCTAAACCTAACCCTAGCCCGGAACGGAAACCCACCACCAGCCCTAAACCTTTCACTACTGGGTAGCCTACTCCTCGCCCGTACGCTCCCACTGACCCGTGCGTCAGCATGTAGTTTAACACTCCCACGTTTCCGTACCCTCTCCTGGGCCCTAAGCATTGCCTTTCCCTAACACTAACCCTAGCCCGGAACGGAAACCCACCACCAGCCCTACACCTTACCCTACGCCGTAGCCTACTCATGCCCCGAACTCTGGCACTGACCCGTGCGTCAGCACGTAGCCTGACCCTCCCACGTTTCCTTACCCTCACCTGTGCCCTAAGGCTTGCCGTTCACTAACCCTAACCCTAGTACAGAACGGAAACCCACCACCAGCCCTAAACCTAACGCCCAAACCGTAGCCTACTCCTGGCCCGTACGCTGGCACTGACCCGTGCGTCAGCATGTAGCCTGACCCTCCCACGTTTCCGTACCCTCACCTGTGCCCTAAGCCTTGCCGTTCCCTTACCCTAACCCTAGACTGTAATGGTAACCCATCACCAGCCCTTCATCTAACCACCAAGCCGTAGCCTACTCCAGGCCGGTACGCAGGCACTGACACCTGCGTCAGCACGTAGCCTGATCCTCCAACGTTTCCGTACCCTCACCTGTGCCCTAAGCTTTGCCGTTCCCTAACCATAACCCTAGCCCGGAACAGAATCCCACCACCAGCTCTACACTCTACCCTACGCCGTAGCCTATTCCTGGCCCATACGCTGGCCATGACCCTTGCGTCAGCACGTAGCCTGACCCTCCCACGTTTCTGTACCCTCACCTATGCCCTAAGCCTTGACGTTCGCTAACCCTAACCCTAGCCCGGAACAGAAACACACCACCAGCCCTACAACTTACCACCACGCCGTAGCTTACTCCTGGCCCATATGCTGGCATTGACCCGTGCGTCAGCACGTAGCCTGACCCTCCCATGTTACCGTACCCTCACGTGTGCCCTAAGCCTTGCCGTTCCCTAACCCTACCCATAGCCTGGAATGGAAACCCACCACCAGCCCTACACCTTATCGTATGCCGTAGCCTAGTCCTGGCCCGTACGCTGGCACTGACACGTGCGTCAGCACGTAGCCTGACCCTCCCACGTTTCCGTACCCTCACCTGTGCCCTAAGCCTTGCCGTTCCCTAACCCTACCCATAGCCTGGAATGGAAACCCCCCAACAGCCCTACACCTTATCGTATGCCGTAGCCTAGTCCTGGCCCGTACGCTGGCACAGACCCATGCGTCAGCACGTAGCCTGACCCTCCCACGTTTCCGTACCCTCACCTGTGCCCGAAGCCTTGCCGTTCCCTAACCCTAACCCTAGCCCGGAACGGAAACCCACCACAAGCCCTACACCTTACCATACGCCGTAGTGTTCTCCTGGCCCGTACGCTGTCACTGACCCGTGAGTCTGCACGTAGCCTCACCCTCCCACGTTTCCGTAACCTCAACTGTGCCCTAAGCCTTGCCGTTCCCTCACCCTAACCCTAGCCACGAACGGAAACCCACCAGCAACCCTACACCTAACCATACGCCGTAGCCTACTCCTGGCCCGTACACTGGCACTGACCCGTGCGTCAGCACGTAGCCTGACCCTCCTACGTTTGCGGAACCTCACCTGAGCCCTAAGCCTTGCCGTTCACTAACCCTAACCCTATCCCTGAACGGAAACCCACCACAAGCCCTAAACCTTTCCCTACACCGTAGTCTATTCCTGGCCCGTACACTGGCACTGACCCGTGCGTCAGCACGTAGCCTGACCCTCCCACGTTTGCGGAACCTAACCTGAGCCCTAAGCCTTGCCGTTCCCTAACCCTAACCCTAGCCCTGAACGGAAACCCACCACCAGCCCTACACCTTTCCCTACACCGTAGTCTATTCCTGGCCCGTACACTGGCACTGACCCGTGCGTCAGCACGTAGCCTGACCCTCCCACGTTTCCGTACCCTCACCTGTGCCCTAATCCTTGCCGTTCCCTAACCCTACCCATAGCCTGGAATGGAAACCCACCACCAGCCCTACACCTTATCGTATGCCGTAGCCTAGTCCTGGCCCGTACGCTGGCACAGACCCATGCGTCAGCACGTAGCCTGACCCTCCCACGTTTCCGTACCCTCACCTGTGCCCTAAGACTTGCCGTTACCTAACCCTAACCCTAGCCCCTAACGGAAAACCTCCACCAGCCCTACACCTTACCCCCAAGCCGTAGCCTACTCCTGGCCCGTACGCTGGAACTGACCCGTGCGTCAGCACGTAGCCTGACCATCCCACGTTCCCTTACACTCACCTGTGCCCTAAGCCTTGCCGTTCCCTAACCATAACCCTAGCCCGCAAAGGAAAACCACCACCAGCCCTACACCTTACACTATGCCGTAGCCTACACCTGGCCCGTACGCGGGTAATGACCTGTGCTTCAGCACGTAGCCTGACCCTCCCATGTTACCATACCCTCACCTGTGTCCTAAGCCTTGCCGTTCCCTTACCCTAACCCTAGCCCGGAACGGAAACACACCACCAGCACTACACCTTACCCTACGCCGTAGCCTACTCCTGGCCCGTACGCTGGCCCTGACCCGTGCGTCAGCACGTAGCCTGACCCTCCCACGTTTCCGTACCCTCACCTGTGCCCTAAGCCTTGCCGTTCCCTAACCCTAACCCTAGCCCGGAACGGAAAACCACCACCAGCCCTACACTCTATCCTACGCCGTAGCCTATTCCTGGCCCATACGCTGGCACTGACCCGTGCATCAGCACGTAGCCTGACCCTCCCACGTTTCCGTACCCTCACCTGTGCCCTAAGCATTGACGTTTGCTAACCCTAACCCTAGCCCGGAACAGGAACACACCACCAGCCCTACACCTTACCACCACGCCGTAGCCTACTCCTGGCCCATATGCGGGCACTGACCCATGCGTCAGCACGTAGCCTGACCTTCCCACGTTTCCGTAACCTCACCTGTGCCCTAAGCCTTGCCGTTCCCTAACCCTAACCCTAGCCCGGAACGAAAACCCACCACCAGCCCTACACCTTACCCTATGCCGTAGCCTACACCTGGCCCATACGTGGGTAATGACCTGTGCTTCAGCACGTAGCCTAACCCTCCCATGTTACCGTACCCTCACCTGTGCGCTAAGCCTTGCCGTTCCCTTACCCTAACCCTAGCCACGAACGGAAACCCACCACCAGCCCTAAACATAACCCTACGTCGTAGCCTACTCCTGGCCCGTACACTGGCACTGACCCGTGCGTCAGCATGTAGCCTGACCCTCCCACGTTTCCGTACCCTCACCTGTGCCCTAAGACTTGCCGTTCCCTAACCCTAAATCTAGCCCGGAACGGAAACCCACAACCAGCCCTACAACTTACCCCCAAGCCGTAGCCTACTCCTGGCCCGTACGCTGGAACAGACCCGTGTGTCAGCACGTAGCCTGACCCTCCCACGTTTGCGGAACCTCACCTGAGCCCTAAGCCTTGCCGTTCCCTAACCCTAACCCTAGCCCTGAACGGAAACCCACCACCAGCCCTACACCTTTCCCTACACCGTAGCCTATTCCTGGCTCATACGCAGGCACTGACCCTTTCATCAGCACGTAGCCTGACACTCCCACGTTTCCGTAACCTCACCTGTGCCCTAAGACTTGCCGTTCACTAACCCTAACCCTAGCCCAGAACAGAAAACCACCACCAGCCCTACACCTTACCCACAAGCCGTAGCCTAATCCTGGTCCATACGCTGGCACTGACCCGTGCGTCAGAACGTATCCTGACCCTGCCACGTTGCCGTACCCTCACCTGTGCCCTAAGCCTTGCCGTTCCGTAACCCTAACCCTAGTCCTGAACGGAAAAGCACCACAAGCCCTACACCTTACCCCCAAGCCGTAGCCTACTCCTGGTCCATACGCTGGCACTGACCTGTGCGTCAGCACGTAGCTTGACCTTCCAACATTACCGTACCCTCACCTGTGCCCTAAGCCTTGCCGTTACCTAACACTAACCCTAGCCTGTAACGGAAACCCACCACCAGCCCTACACCTAACCAACAAGCTGTAGCCTACTCCTGGTCGGTACGCTGGCACTGACCCGTGCGTCATCACGTAGGCTGACCCTCCCACGATTCCGTACCCTCACCTGTGCCCTAAGCTTTGCCTTTCCCTAACCCTAACCGTAGCCCGGAACAGAAACCCACCACCAGCCCTACACCTTAACCTACGCCGTAGCCTACTCCTGGCCCATATGCTGGCACTGACCCATGCGTCAGCACGTAGCCTAACCCTCCCACGTTTCCGTACCCTCACCTGTGCCCTAAGCCTTGACGTTCCCTAACCCTAAACCTAGCCCGGAACAGAAACCCACCACCAGCCCTAAACTTTTCCCTACTGGGTAGCCTACTCCTCGCCCGTACGCTCGCACTGACCCGTGCGTCAGCACTTAGCCTGACCCTCCCACGTTTCCATACCCTCACCTGTGCCCTAAGCCTTGCCGTTCCCTAACCCTAACCCTAGCCCGGAAAGGAAACCCACCACCAGCCCTAAACCTTTCCCTTCTGGGTAGCCTACTCCTCGCCCGTACGCTCGCACTGACCCGTGCGTCAGCATGTAGTTTAACACTCCCACGTTTCCGTACCCTCACCTGGGCCCTAAGCATTGCCGTGCCCTAACACTAACCCTATCACGGAACGGAAACCCACCACCAGCCCTACACCTTACCCTACGCCGTAGCCTACTCCTGGCCCGAACTCTGGCACTGACCAGTGCGTCAGCACGTAGCCTGACCCTCCCACGTTCCCTTACCCTCACCTGTGCCCTAAGCCTTGCCGTTCCCTAACCATAACCCTATCCCGCAACGGAAACCCACCACCAGCCCTACACCTTACCCTATGCCGTCGCCTACTCCTGGCCCGTACACTGGCACTAACACGTGCGTCAGCACATAGCCTGACCTTCCCACATTTCCGTACCCTCACCTGTGCCCTAAGGCTTGCCGTTCCGTAACCCTAACCCTAGTACGGAACAGAAACCCACCACCAGCCCTAAACATAATGCCCAAACCATAGCCTACTCCTGGCCCGTACGCTGGCACTGACACGTGCGTCAGCATGTAGCCTGACCCTCCCACGTTTCCGTACCCTCACCTGTGCCCTAAGCCTTGGCGTTCCCTAACCCTAACCCTAGCCTGGAATGGAAACCCACCACCAGCCCTACATCTAACCCCCAAGCCGTAGCCTACTCCTGGCCGGTACGCTGGCACTGACACGTGCGTCAGCACGTAGCCTGACCCTCCCACGTTTCCGTACCCTCACCTGTGCCCTAAGCTTTGCCGTTCCCTAACCCTAACCCTAGCCCGGAACAGAATCCCACCACCAGCCATACACTTTTCCCTACGCCGTAGCCTATTCCTGGCCCATACGCTGGCACTGACCCTTGCGTCAGCACGTAGCCTGACCCTCCCACGTTTCCGTACCCTCACCTGTGCCCTAAGCCTTGACGTTCGTTAACCCTAACCCTAGCCTGGAACAGAAACACACCACCAGCCCTACACCTTACCACCATGCCGTAGCCTACTCCTGGCCCATATGCCGGCTCTGACCCGTGCGTCAGCACGTAGCCTGACCCTCCCACGTTTCCGTAACCTCACCTGTGCCCTAAGCCTTGCCGTTGCCTAACCCTAACCCTAGCCCGGAACGAAAACCCACCACCAGCCCTACACCTTACACTATACCGTAGCCTACACCTGGCCCGTACGCTGGCACTGACCCGTGCGTCAGCACGTAGCCTGACCCTCAAACGTTTCCGTACCATCACCTGTGCCCTAAGCCTTGCCGTTCCCTAACCCTAACCCTAGCCCGGAACGGAAACCCACCACCAGCCCTACACTCTATCCTACGCCGTAGCCTAATCCTGGCCCGTACGCTGGCACTGACCCGTGCGTCAGCACTTAGCCTGACCCTCCCACGTTTCCGTACCCTCACCTGTGCCCTAAGCATTGACGTTTGCTAACCCTAACCCTAGCCCAGAACAGAAACACACCACCAGCCCTACAACTTACCACCACGCCGTAGCCTACTCCTGGCCCATATGCGGGCACTGACCCATTCGTCAGCACATAGCCTGACCCTCCCACGTTTCCGTACCCTCACCTGAGCCCTAAGACGTGCCGTTCCCTAACCCTAAACCTAGCCCGGAACGGAAACCCACAACCAGCCCTACACCTTACCCCCAAGCCGTAGCCTACTCCTGGCCCGTACGCTGGAACTGACCCATGCGTCAGCACGTAGCCTGACCCTCCAACGTTTGCGGAACCTCACCTGAGCCCTAAGCCTTGCCGTTCCCTAACCCTAACCCTAGCCCTGAACGGAAACCCACCACCAGCCCTACACCTTTCCCTACACCGTAGCCTATTCCTGGCTCATACGCAGGCACTGACCCTTTCATCAGCACGTAGCCTGACACTCCCACGTTTCCGTAACCTCACCTGTGCCCTAAGCCTTGCCGTTCACTAACCCTAACCCTAGCCCAGAACAGAAAACCACCACCAGCCCTACACCTTACCCACAAGCCGTAGCCTACTCCTGGTCCATACGCTGGCACTGACCCGTGCGTCAGAACGTATCCTGACCCTGCCACGTTGCCGTACACTCACCTGTGCCCTAAGCCTTGCTGTTCCCTAACCCTAACCCTAGCCCGGAACGGAAAAGCACCACAAGCCCTACACCTTACCCCCAAGCCGTAGCCTACTCCTGGTCCATACGCTGGCACTGACCTGTGCGTCAGCACGTAGCTTGACCTTCCAACATTACCGTACCATCACCTTTGCCCTAAGCCTTGCCGTTACCTAACACTAACCCTAGCCTGGAACGGAAACCCACCACCAGCCCTACACCTAACCAACAAGCCGTAGCCTACTCCTGGTCGGTACCCTGGCACTGACCAGTGCGTCATCACGTAGGCTGACCCTCCCACGATTCCGTACCCTCACCTGTGCCCTAAGCTTTGCCTTTCCCTAACCCTAACCGTAGCCCGGAACAGAAACCCACCACCAGCCCTACACCTTAACCTACGCCGTAGCCTACTCCTGGCCCATATGCTGGCACTGACCCGTGCGTCAGCACGTAGCCTAACCCTCCCACGTTTCCGTACCCTCACTTGTGCCCTAAGCCTTGACGTTCCCTAACCCTAAACCTAGCCCGGAACAGAAACCCACCACCAGCCCTAAACCTTTCCCTACTGGGTAGCCTACTCCTCGCCCGTACGCTGGCACTGACCCGTGCGTCAGCACGTAGCCTGACCCTCCCACGTATCCGTACCCTCACCTGTGCCCTAAGCCTTGCCGTTCCTTAACCCTAACCCTAGCCCGGAACGGAAACCCACCACCAGCCCTAAACCTTTCCCTACTGGGTAGCCTACTCCTCGCCCGTACGCTCGCACTGACCCGTGCGTCAGCATGTAGTTTAACACTCCCACGTTTCCGTACCCTCACCTGGGCCCTAAGCATTGCCTTTCCCTAACACTAACCCTATCCCGGAACGGAAACCCACCACTAGCCCTACATCTTACCCTACGCCGTAGCCTACTCATGGCCCGAACTCTGGCACTGACCCGTGCGTCAGCACGTAGCCTGACCCTCCCACGTTTCCTTACCCTCACCTGTGCCCTAAGGCTTGCCGTTCCCTAACCCTAACCCTAGCCCGCAACGGAAACCCACCACCAGCCCTACACCTTACCCTATGCCGTCGCCTACTCCTGGCCCGTACACTGGCACAGACACGTGCGTCAGCACGTAGCCTGACCTTCCCACATTTCCGTACCCTCACCTGTGCCCTAAGGCTTGCCGTTCACTAACCCTAACCCTACTACGGAACGGAAACCCACCACCAGCCCTAAACCTAACGCCCAAACCGTAGCCTACTCCTGGCCCGTACGCTGGCACTGACCCGTGCGTCAGCATGTAGCCTGACCCTCCCACGTTTCCGTACCCTCACCTGTGCCCTAAGCCTTGCCGTTCCCTTACCCTAACCCTAGCCTGTAATGGAAACCCACCACCAGCCCTTCATCTAACCCCCAAGCCGTAGCCTA
This sequence comes from Mesoplodon mirus, assembly GCF_964341445.2. Taxonomy (NCBI): domain Eukaryota; kingdom Metazoa; phylum Chordata; class Mammalia; order Artiodactyla; family Ziphiidae; genus Mesoplodon; species Mesoplodon mirus. The sequence goes on from NW_028295737.1 coordinate 1,291,842, forward strand.
CTCCAGGCCGGTACGCTGGCACTGACACGTGCGTCAGCACGTAGCCTGATCCTCCCACGTTTCCGTACCCTCACCTGTGCCCTAAGCTTTGCCGTTCCCTAACCCTAACCCTAGCCCTGAACCGAATCCCACCACCAGCTCTACACTCTACCCTACGCCGTAGCCTATTCCTGGCCCATACGCTGGCCATGACCTTTGCGTCAGCACGTAGCCTGACCCTCCCACGTTTCCATAACCTCACCTGTGCCCTAAGCCTTGACGTTCGCTAACCCTAACCCTAGCCCGGAACAGAAACACACCACCAGCCTTACAACTTACCACCACGCCGTAGCCTACTCCTGGCCCATATGCTGGCACTGACACGTGCGTCAGCACGTAGCCTGACCCTCCCACGTTTCCATAACCTCACCTGTGCCCTAAGCCTTGCCGTTCCCTAACACTAACCCTAGCCCTGAACGGAAGCCCACCACCAGCCCTACACATTACCCTATGCCGTAGCCTACACCTGGCCCGTACGCGGGTAATGACCTGTGCTTCAGCACGTAGCCTGACCCTCCCATGTTACCGTACCCTCACCTGTGCCCTAAGCCTTGACGTTCCCTAACCCTAAACCTAGCCCGGAACAGAAACCCACCACCAGCCCTAAACCTTTCCCTACTGGGTAGCCTACTCCTCGCCCGTACGCTCGCACTGACCCGTGCATCAGCACGTAGCCTGACCCTCCCACGTTTCCGTACCCTCACCTGTGCCCTAAGCATTGACGTTCGCTAACCCTAACCCTAGCCCGGAACAGAAACCCACCAGCAGCCCTAAACCTTACCACCATGCCGTAGCTTACTCCTGGCAAATATGCTGGCACTGACCCATGCGTCAGCACGTAGCCTGACCCTCCCACGTTTCCGTACCCTCACCTGTGCCCGAAGCCTTGCCGTTCCCTAACCCTAACCCTAGCCCGGAACGGAAACCCACCACAAGCCCTACACCTTACCATACGCCGTAGTGTTCTCCTGGCCCGTACGCTGTCACTGACCCGTGAGTCTGCACGTAGCCTCACCCTCCCACGTTTCTGTAACCTCAACTGTGCCCTAAGCCTTGCCGTTCCCTCACCCTAACCCTAGCCACGAACGGAAACCCACCAGGAACCCTACACCTAACCCTACGCCATAGCCTACTCCTGGCCCGTACACTGGCACTGACCCGTGCGTCAGCACGTAGCCTGACCCTCCTACGTTTGCGGAACCTCACCTGAGCCCTAAGCCTTGCCGTTCCCTAACCCTAACCCTAGTCCTGAACGGAAACCCACCACAAGCCCTACACCTTTCCCTACACCGTAGTCTATTCCTGGCCCGTACACTGGCACTGACCCGTGCGTCAGCACGTAGCCTGACCCTCCCACGTTTGCGGAACCTAACCTGAGCCCTAAGCCTTGCCGTTCCCTAACCCTAACCCTAGTCCTGAACGGAAACCCACCACCAGCCCTACACCTTTCCCTACACCGTAGTCTATTCCTGGCCCGTACACTGGCACTGACCCGTGCGTCAGCACGTAGCCGGACCCTCCCACGTTTCCGTACCCTCACCTGTGCCCTAATCCTTGCCGTTCCCTAACCCTACCCATAGCCTGTAATGGAAACCCACCACCAGCCCTACACCTTATCGTATGCCGTAGCCTAGTCCTGGCCCGTACGCTGGCACAGACCCATGCGTCAGCACGTAGCCTGACCCTCCCACGTTTCCGTACCCTCACCTGTGCCCTAAGACTTGCCGTTACCTGACCCTAACCCTAGCCCGGAACGGAAAACCTCCACCAGCCCTACACCTTACCCCCAAGCCTTAGCCAACTCCTGGCCCGTACGCTGGAACTGACCCGTGCGTCAGCACGTAGCCTGACCCTCACACGTTCCCTTACGCTCACCTGTGCCCTAAGCCTTGCCGTTCCCTAACCATAACCCTAGCCCGCAACCTAAAACCACCACCAGCCCTACACCTTACACTATGCCGTAGCCTACACCTGGCCCGTACGCGGGTAATGACCTGTGCTTCAGCACGTAGCCTGACCCTCCCATGTTACCATACCCTCACCTGTGTCCTAAGCCTTGCCGTTCCCTTACCCTAAACCTAGCCCGGAACGGAAACCCACCACCAGCACTACACCTTACCCTACGCCGTAGCCTACTCCTGGCCCGTACGCAGGCCCTGACCCGTGCGTCAGCACGTAGCCTGACCCTCCCACGTTTCCATACCCTCACCTGTGCCCTAAGCCTTGCCGTTCCCTAACCCTAACCCTAGCCCGGAACGGAAAACCACCACTAGCCCTACACTCTATCCTACGCCGTAGCCTATTCCTGGCCCATACGCTGGCACTGACCCGTGCATCAGCACGTAGCCTGACCCTCCCACGTTTCCGTACCCTCACCTGTGCCCTAAGCATTGACGTTTGCTAACCCTAACCCTAGCCCGGAACAGAAACACCACCAGCCCTACACCTTACCACCACGCCGTAGCCTACTCCTGGCCCATATGCGGGCACTGACCCATGCGTCAGCACGTAGCCTGACCCTCCCACGTTTCTGTAACCTCACCTGTGTCCTAACCCTTGCCGTTCCCTAACCCTAACACTAGCCCGGAACGAAATCCCACCACCAGCCCTACACCTTACCCTATGCCGTAGCCTACACCTGGCCCATACGTGGGTAATGACCTGTGCTTCAGCACGTAGCCTAACCCTCCCATGTTACCGTACCCTCACCTGTGCGCTAAGCCTTGCCGTTCCCTCACCCTAACCCTAGCCACGAACGGAAACCCACCAGGAGCACTACACCTAACCCTACATCGTAGCCTACTCCTGGCCCGTACACTGGCACTGACCCGTGCGTCAGCACGTAGCCTGACCCTCCCACGTTTCCGTAACCTCACCTGTGCCATAAGACTTGCCGTTCACTAACCCTAACCCTAGCCGAGAACAGAAAACCACCACCAGCCCTACAGCTTACCCACAAGCCGTAGCCTACTCCTGGTCCATACGCTGGCACTGACCCGTGCATCAGAACGTATCCTGACCCTGCCACGTTGCCGTACCCTCACCTGTGCCCTAAGCCTTGCCGTTCCCTAACCCTAACCCTAGCCCGGAACGGAAAAGCACCACAAGCCCTACACCTTACCCCCAAGCCGTAGCCTACTCCTGGTCCATACGCTGGCACTGACCTGTGAGTCAGCACGTAGCTTGACCTTCCAACATTACCGTACCCTCACCTGTGCCCTAAGCCTTGCCGTTCCCTAAAACTAACCCTAGCCTGAAACGGAAACCCACCACCAGCCCTACACCTAACCAACAAGCCGTAGCCTACTCCTGGTCGGTACGCTGGCACTGACCCGTGCGTCATCACGTAGCCTGACCCTCCCACGATTCCGTACCCTCACCTGTGCCCTAAGCTTTGTCTTTCCGTAACCCTAACCGTAGCCCGGAACAGAAACCCACCACCAGCCCTACACCTTAACCTACGCCGTAGCCTACTCCTGGCCCATATGCTGGCACTGACCCATGCGTCAGCACGTAGCCTAACCCTCCCACGTTTCCGTACCCTCACCTGTGCCCTAAGCCTTGACGTTCACTAACCCTAAACCTAGCCCGGAACAGAAACCCACCACCAGCCCTAAACTTTTCCCTACTCGGTAGCCTACTCCTCGCCCGTACGCTCGCACTGACCCGTGCGTCAGCACGTAGCCTGACACTCCCACGTTTCCGTACCCGCACCTGTGCCCTAAGCCTTGCCGTTCCCTAACCCTAACCCTAGCCCGGAACGGAAACCCACCACCAGCCCTAAACCTTTCCCTTCTGGGTAGCCTACTCCTCGCCCGTACGCTCGCACTGACCCGTGCGTCAGCATGTAGTTTAACACTCCCACGTTTCCATACCCTCACCTGGGCCCTAAGCATTGCCGTTCCCTAACACTAACCCTATCCCGGAACGGAAACCCACCACCAGCCCTACACCTTACCCTACGCCGTAGCCAACTCCTGGCCCGAACTCTGGCACTGACCCGTGCGTCAGCACGTAGCCTGACCCTCCCACGTTCCCTTACCCTCACCTGTGCCCTAAGCCTTGCCGTTCCCTAACCAAAAACCTAGACCGCAACGGAAACCCACCACCAGCCCTACACCTTACCCTATGCCGTCGCCTACTCCTGGCCCGTACACTGGCACTAACACGTGCGTCAGCACGTAGCCTGACCTTCCCACATTTCCGTACCCTCACCTGTGCCCTAAGGCTTGCCGTTCCGTAACCCTAACCCTAGTACGGAACGGAAACCCACCACCAGCCCTAAACATAATGCCCAAACCATAGCCTACTCCTGGCCCGTACGCTGGAACTGACCCGTGCGTCAGCACGTAGCCTGACCCTCCCACGTTTGCGGAACCTCACCTGAGCCCTAAGCCTTGCCGTTCCCTAACCCTAACCCTAGCCCTGAACGGAAACCCACTACCAGCCCTACACCTTTCCCTACACCGTAGTCTATTCCTGGCTCGTACGTAGGCACTGACACTTTCATCAGCACGTAGCCTGACACTCCCACGTTTCCGTACCCTCACCTGTGCCCTAAGACTTGCCGTTCCCTAACCCTAAACCTAGCCCGGAACGGAAACCCACAACCAGCCCTACAACTTACCCCCAAGCTGTAGCCTACTCCTGGCCCGTACGCTGGAACTGACCCGTGCGTCAGCACGTAGCCTGACCCTCCCACGTTTGCGGAACCTCACCTGAGCCCTAAGCCTTGCCGTTCCCTAACCCTAACCCTAGCCCTGAACGGAAACCCACCACCAGCCCTACACCTTTCCCTACACCGTAGCCTATTCCTGGCTCGTACGCAGGCACTGACCCTTTCATCAGCACGTAGCCTGACACTCCCACGTTTCCGTAACCTCACCTGTGCCCTAAGCCTTGCCGTTCACTAACCCTAACCCTAGCCCAGAACAGAAAACCACCAACAGCCCTACACCTTACCCAAAAGCCCTAGCCTACTCCTGGTCCATACGCTGGCACTGACCCATGCGTCAGAACGTATCCTGACCCTGCCACATTGCCGTACCCTCACCTGTGCCCTAAGCCTTGCCGTTCCCTAACCCTAACCCTAGCCCGGAACGGAAAAGCACCACAAGCCCTACACCTTACCCCCAAGCCGTAGCCTACTCCTGGTCCATACGCTGGCACTGACCTGTGAGTCAGCACGTAGCTTGACCTTCCAACATTACCGTACCCTCACCTGTGCCCTAAGCCTTGCCGTTCCCTAAAACTAACCCTAGCCTGAAACGGAAACCCACCACCAGCCCTACACCTAACCAACAAGCCGTAGCCTACTCCTGGTCGGTACGCTGGCACTGACCCGTGCGTCATCACGTAGCCTGACCCTCCCACGATTCCGTACCCTCACCTGTGCCCTAAGCTTTGTCTTTCCGTAACCCTAACCGTAGCCCGGAACAGAAACCCACCACCAGCCCTACACCTTAACCTACGCCGTAGCCTACTCCTGGCCCATATGCTGGCACTGACCCATGCGTCAGCACGTAGCCTAACCCTCCCACGTTTCCGTACCCTCACCTGTGCCCTAAGCCTTGACGTTCACTAACCCTAAACCTAGCCCGGAACAGAAACCCACCACCAGCCCTAAACTTTTCCCTACTCGGTAGCCTACTCCTCGCCCGTACGCTCGCACTGACCCGTGCGTCAGCACGTAGCCTGACACTCCCACGTTTCCGTACCCGCACCTGTGCCCTAAGCCTTGCCGTTCCCTAACCCTAACCCTAGCCCGGAACGGAAACCCACCACCAGCCCTAAACCTTTCCCTTCTGGGTAGCCTACTCCTCGCCCGTACGCTCGCACTGACCCGTGCGTCAGCATGTAGTTTAACACTCCCACGTTTCCATACCCTCACCTGGGCCCTAAGCATTGCCGTTCCCTAACACTAACCCTATCCCGGAACGGAAACCCACCACCAGCCCTACACCTTACCCTACGCCGTAGCCAACTCCTGGCCCGAACTCTGGCACTGACCCGTGCGTCAGCACGTAGCCTGACCCTCCCACGTTCCCTTACCCTCACCTGTGCCCTAAGCCTTGCCGTTCCCTAACCAAAAACCTAGACCGCAACGGAAACCCACCACCAGCCCTACACCTTACCCTATGCCGTCGCCTACTCCTGGCCCGTACACTGGCACTAACACGTGCGTCAGCACGTAGCCTGACCTTCCCACATTTCCGTACCCTCACCTGTGCCCTAAGGCTTGCCGTTCCGTAACCCTAACCCTAGTACGGAACGGAAACCCACCACCAGCCCTAAACATAATGCCCAAACCATAGCCTACTCCTGGCCCGTACGCTGGAACTGACCCGTGCGTCAGCACGTAGCCTGACCCTCCCACGTTTGCGGAACCTCACCTGAGCCCTAAGCCTTGCCGTTCCCTAACCCTAACCCTAGCCCTGAACGGAAACCCACTACCAGCCCTACACCTTTCCCTACACCGTAGTCTATTCCTGGCTCGTACGTAGGCACTGACACTTTCATCAGCACGTAGCCTGACACTCCCACGTTTCCGTACCCTCACCTGTGCCCTAAGACTTGCCGTTCCCTAACCCTAAACCTAGCCCGGAACGGAAACCCACAACCAGCCCTACAACTTACCCCCAAGCTGTAGCCTACTCCTGGCCCGTACGCTGGAACTGACCCGTGCGTCAGCACGTAGCCTGACCCTCCCACGTTTGCGGAACCTCACCTGAGCCCTAAGCCTTGCCGTTCCCTAACCCTAACCCTAGCCCTGAACGGAAACCCACCACCAGCCCTACACCTTTCCCTACACCGTAGCCTATTCCTGGCTCGTACGCAGGCACTGACCCTTTCATCAGCACGTAGCCTGACACTCCCACGTTTCCGTAACCTCACCTGTGCCCTAAGCCTTGCCGTTCACTAACCCTAACCCTAGCCCAGAACAGAAAACCACCACCAGCCCTACACCTTACCCAAAAGCCCTAGCCTACTCCTGGTCCATACGCTGGCACTGACCCATGCGTCAGAACGTATCCTGACCCTGCCACATTGCCGTACCCTCACCTGTGCCCTAAGCCTTGCCGTTCCCTAACCCTAACCCTAGCCCGGAACGGAAAAGCACCACAAGCCCTAAACCTTACCCTCAAGCCGTAGCCTACTCCTGGTCCATACGCTGGCACTGACCTGTGCGTCAGCACGTACCTTGACCTTCCAACATTACCGTACCATCACCTGTGCCCTAAGCCTTGCCGTTCCCTAACACTAACCCTAGCCTGGAACGGAAACCCACCACCAGCCCTACACCTAACCAACAAGCCGTAGCCTACTCCTGGTCGGTACGCTGGCACTGACCCATGCGTCATCACGTAGCCTGACCCTCCCACGATTCCGTACCCTCACCTGTGCCCTAAGCTTTGCCTTTCCCTAACCCTAACCGTAGCCCGGAACAGAAACCCACCACCAGCCCTACACCTTAACCTACGCCGTAGCCTACTCCTGGCCCATATGCTGGCACTGACCCGTGCGTCAGCATGTAGCCTAACCCTCCCACGTTTCCGTACCCTCACCTGTGCCCTAAGCTTTGACGTTCCCTAACCCTAAACCTAGCCCGGAACAGAAACCCACCACCAGCCCTAAACCTTTCCCTACTGGGTAGCCTACTCCTCGCCCGTACGCTCGCACTGACCCGTGCGTCAGCACGTAGCCTGACCCTCCCACGTATCCGTACCCTCACCTGTGCCCTAAGCCTTGCCGTTCCCTAACCCTAACCCTAGCCCGGAACGGAAACCCACCACCAACCCTAAACCTTTCCCTACTGGGTAGCCTACTCCTCGCCCGTACGCTCGCACTGACCCGTGCGTCAGCATGTAGTTTAACACTCCCACGTTTCCGTACCCTCACCTGGGCCCTAAGCATTGCCTTTCCCTAACACTAACCCAAGCCCGGAAAGGAAACCCACCACCAGCCCTACACCTTACCCTACGCCGTAGCCTACTCATGGCCCGAACTCTGGCACTGACCCGTGCGTCAGCACGTAGCCTGACCCTCCCACGTTTCCTTACCCTCATCTGTGCCCTAAGACTTGCCGTTCCCTAACCCTAACCCTAGCTCGCAACGGAAACCCACCACCAGCCCTACACCTTACCCAACACCGTCGCCTACTCCTGGTCCGTACACTGGCACTGACACGTGCGTCAGCACGTAGCCCGACCTTCCCACATTTCTGTACTCTCACCTGTGCCCTAAGGCTTGCCGTTCACTAACCCTAACCCTAGTACAGAACGGAAACCCACCACCAGCCCTAAACCTAACGCCCAAACCGTAGCCTACTCCTGGCCCGTACGCTGGCACTGACCCGTGCGTCACCATGTAGCCTGACCCTCCCACGTTTCTGTACCCTCACCTGTGCCCTAAGCCTTGCCGTTCCCTTACCCTAACCCTAGCCTATAATGGAAACCCACCACCAGCCCTTCATCTAACCACCAAGCCGTAGCCTACTCCAGGCCGGTACGCAGGCACTGACACGTGCGTCAGCACGTAGCCTGATCCTCCAACTTTTCCGTACCCTCACCTGTGCCCTAAGCTTTGCCGTTCCCTAACCCTAACCCTAGCCCGGAACAGAATCCCACCACCAGCTCTACACTCTACCCTACGCCGTAGCCTATTCCTGGCCCATACGCTGGCCATGACCCTTGCGTCAGCACGTAGCCTGACCCTCCCACGTTTCTGTACCCTCACCTGTGCCCTAAGCCTTGACGTTCGCTAACCCTAACCCTAGCCCGGAACAGAAACACACCACCAGCCCTACAACTTACCACCACGCCGTAGCTTACTCCTGGCCCATATGCTGGCATTGACCCGTGTGTCAGCACGTAGCCTGACCCTCCCACGTTTCCATAACCTCACCTGTGTCCTAAGCCTTGCCGTTCCCTAACACTAACCCTAGCCCGGAATGGAAACCCACCACCAGCCCTACACCTTACCCTATGCCGTAGCCTACACCTGGCCCGTACGCGGGTAATGACCTGTGCTTCAGCACGTAGCCTGACCCTCCCATGTTACCGTACCCTCACCTGTGTCCTAAGCCTTGCCGTTCCCTTACCCTAACCCTAGCCCGGAACGGAAATCCACCACCAGCCCTACAACTTACCCCCAAGACGTAGCCTACTCCTGGCCCGTATGCTGGCACTGACCCGTGCGTCAGCACGTAGCCTGACCCTCCCACGTTTCCGTACCCTCACCTGTGCCCTAAGCCTTGCCGTTCCCTAACCCTAACCCTAGCCCGGAATGGAAACCCTCCACAAGTCCTACACTCTATCCTACGCCGTAGCTTATTCCTGGCCCGTACGCTGGCACTGACCCGTGCGTCAGCACGTAGCCTGACCCTCCCACGTTTCCGTACCCTCACCTGGGCCCTAAGCATTGACGTTCACTAACCCTAAACCTAGCCCGGAACAGAAACCCACCACCAGCCCTACACCTTACAACCACGCCGTAGCCTATTCCTGGCCCATATGCTGTCACTGACCCATGCGTCAGCACGTAGCCTGACCCTCCCACGTTTCCGTAACATCAACTGTTCCCTAAGCCTTGCTGTTCCCTAACCCTAACCCTAGCCCGGAGCGAAAACCGACCACCAGCCCTACACCTTACCCTATGCCATAGCCTACACCTGGCCCATACGCGGGTAATGACCTGTGCTTCAGCACGTAGCCTAAACCTCCCATGTTACCGTATCCTCACCTGTGCCCTAAGCCATGCCGTTCCCTAACCCTAACCCTAGCCCGGAACGGAAACCCACCTCCAGCACTAAACCTTACCCACAAGCACTAGCCTACTCCTGGCCCGTACGCTGGCACTGACACGTGCGTCAGCACGTAGCCTGACCCTCCCACGTTTCCGTACCCTCACCTGTGCCCTAAGCCTTGCCGTTCCCTAACCCTACCCATAGCCTGGAATGGAAACCCACCACCAGCCCTACACCTTATCGTAGGCCGTAGCCTAGTCCTGGCCCGTACGCTGGCACAGACCCATGCGTCAGCACATAGCCTGACCCTCCCACGTTTCCGTACCCTCACCTGTGCCCTAAGACTTGCCGTTCCCTAACCCTAACCCTAGCCCTGAACGGAAACCCACCACAAGCCCTACACCTTACCATACGCCGTAGTGTTCTCCTGGCCCGTACGCTGTCACTGACCCGTGAGTCTGCACGTAGCCTCACCCTGCCACGTTTCCGTAACCTCAACTGTGCCCTAAGCCTTGCCGTTCCCTCACCCTAACCCTAGCCACGAACGGAAACCCACCAGCAACCCTACACCTAACCCTACGCCGTAGCCTACTCCTGGCCCGTACACTGGAACTGACCCGTGCGTCAGCACGGACCCTGACCCTCCCACGTTTCCGTACCCTCACCTGTGCCCTAAGCCTTGCCGTTCCCTAACCCTACCCATAGCCTGGAATGGAAACCCACCACCAGCCCTACACCTTATCGTATGCCGTAGCCTAGTCCTGGCCCGTACGCTGGCACAGACCCATGCGTCAGCACGTAGCCTGAACCTCCCACGTTTCCGTACCCTCACCTGTGCCCTAAGACTTGCCGTTACCTAACCCTAACCCTATCCAGGAACGGAAAACCTCCACCAGCCCTACACCTTACCCCCAAGCCGTAGCCTACTCCTGGCACGTACGCTGGAACTGACCCGTGCGTCATCACGTAGCCTGACCCTCCCACGTTTGCGGAACCTCACCTGAGCCCTAAGCCTTGCCGTTCCCTAACCCTAACCATAGCCCTGAACGGAAACCCACCACCAGCCCTAAACCTTTCCCTACACCGTAGTCTATTCCTGGCTCGTACGCAGGCACTGACCCTTTCATCAGCACGTAGCCTGACACTCCCAAGTTTCCGTACCCTCACCTGTGCCCTAAGCCTTGCCGTTCACTAACCCTAACCCTAGCCCAGAACAGAAACCCACCACCAGCCCTACACCTTACCGCCAAGCCGTAGCCTACTCCTGGTCCATACGCTGGCACTGACCCGTGCGTCAGAACGTATCCTGAACCTGCCACGTTGCCGTACCCTCACCTGTGCCCTAAGCCTTGCCGTTCCCTAACCCTAACCCTAACCCGAAACGGAAAAGCACCACAAGCCCTACAGCTTACCCCCAATCCGTAGCCTACTCCTGGTCCATACGCTGGCACTGAACTGTGTGTCAGCACGTAGCCTGACCTTCCAACATTACCGTACCCTCACCTGTGCCCTAAGCCTTGCTGTTCCCTAACACTAACCCTAGCCTGGAACAGAAACCCACCACCAGCCCTACACCTTAACCTACACCGTAGCCTACTCCTGGCCCATATGCTGGGACTGACCCGTGCGTCAGCACGTAGCCTAACCCTCCCACGTTTCCGTACCCTCACCTGTGCCCTAAGCCTTGCCGATCCCTAACCCTAACCCTAGCCCGGAACGGAAACCCACCACCAGCTCTAAACCTTTCCCTACTGGGTAGCCTACGCCTCGCCCGTACGCTCGCACTGACCCGTGTGTCAGCATGTAGCCTAACCCTCCCACGTTTCCGTACCCTCACCTGTGCCCTAAGCCTTGCTGTTCCCTAACACTAACCCTAGCCCGGAACGGAAACCCACCACCAGCCCTAAACCTTTCCCTACACCGTAGCCTATTCCTGGCCCGTACGCTGGCACTGACCCGTGCGTCAGCATGTAGACAGACACCCCCAAGTTTCCATACCCTCACCTGGGCCCTAAACCTTGCCGTTCCCTAACCCTAACCCTAGCCCGGAACGGAAACCCACCACCAGCCCTACAACTAACGCACAAGCCATAGCCTAGTCCTGGCCCGTACGCTGGCACTGACCCACGCGGCAGCACGTAGCCTGACCCTCCCACGTTTCCGTACCCTCACCTGTGCCCTATGCCTTGCCGTTCCCTAACCCTAACCCTAGCACAGAACGGAAACCCACCTCCAGCCCTACACCTTACCCTATGCCGTAGCCTACAACTGGCCCGTACGTTGGCACTGACCCGTGTGTCAGCACGTAGCCTGACCCGCCCACGTTTCCGTACCCTCACCTGTGCCCTAAGCCTTGACGTTCCCTTACCCTAACCCTAGCCCGGAACGGAAACCCACCACCAGCCCTACACCTTACCCCCAAGCTGTAGCCTACTCCTGGCCCGTATGCTGGCACTGACCCGTGCGTCAGCACGTAGCCTGACCATCGCACGTTTCCGTACCCTCACCTGTGCCCTATGCCTTGCCGTTCCCTAACCCTAACCCTAGCACAGAACGGAAACCCACCACCAGCCCTATACATTACCCTACGCTGTAGCCTACTGCTGGCCCGTATGCTGGCACTGACCAATGCGTAAGCACGTAGCCTGACCCTCCCAGGTTTCCGTACCCTCACCTGTGCCCTAAGCCTTGAAGTTCCCTAACCATAACCCTAGCCCAGAACGGAAAACCACCACCAGCCCTACACTCTACCCTACGCCGTAGCCTATTCCTGGCCCGTACTCTGGCACTGACCAGTGCGTCAGCACGTAACCTGACCCTCCCACGTTTCCGTATCCTCACCTGTGCCCTAAGACTTGCCGTTCACTAACCCTAACCCTAGCCCAGAACAGAAAGCCACCACCAGCCCTACACCTTACCGCCAAGCCGTAGCCTACTCCTGGTCCATACGCTGGCACTGACCCGTGCGTCAGAACGTATCGTGAACCTGCCACGTTGCCGTACCCTCACCTGTGCCCTAAGCCTTGCCGTTCCCTAACCCTAACCCTAACCCGAAACGGAAAAGCACCACAAGCCCTACAGCTTACCCCCAATCCGTAGCCTACTCCTGGTCCATACGCTGGCACTGTACTGTGTGTCAGCACGTAGCCTGACCTTCCAACATTACCGTACCCTCACCTGTGTCCTAAGCCTTGCTGTTCCCTAACACTAACCCTAGCCTGGAACGGAAACCCACCACCAGCCCTACACCTTAACCTACGCCGTAGCCTACTCCTGGCCCATATGCTGGCACTGACCCGTGCGTCAGCACGTAGCATAACCCTCCCACGTTTCCATACCCTCACCTGTGCCCTAAGCCTTGCCGTTCCCTAACCCTAACCCTAGCCCGGAACGGAAACCCACCACCAGCTCTAAACCTTTCCCTACTGGGTAGCCTACGCCTCGCCCGTACGCTCGCACTGACCCGTGTGTCAGCATGTAGCCTAACCCTCCCACGTTTCCGTACCCTCACCTGTGCCCTAAGCCTTGCTGTTCCCTAACACTAACCCTAGCCCGGAACGGAAACCCACCACCAGCCCTAAACCTTTCCCTACACCGTAGCCTATTCCTGGCCCGTACGCTGGCACTGACCCGTGCGTCAGCATGTAGACAGACACCCCCAAGTTTCCATACCCTCACCTGGGCCCTAAACCTTGCCGTTCCCTAACCCTAACCCTAGCCCGGAACGGAAACCCACCACCAGCCCTACAACTAACGCACAAGCCATAGCCTAGTCCTGGCCCGTACGCTGGCACTGACCCACGCGGCAGCACGTAGCCTGACCCTCCCACGTTTCCGTACCCTCACCTGTGCCCTATGCCTTGCCGTTCCCTAACCCTAACCCTAGCACAGAACGGAAACCCACCTCCAGCCCTACACCTTACCCTATGCCGTAGCCTACAACTGGCCCGTACGTTGGCACTGACCCGTGTGTCAGCACGTAGCCTGACCCGCCCACGTTTCCGTACCCTCACCTGTGCCCTAAGCCTTAACGTTCCCTTACCCTAACCCTAGCCCGGAACGGAAACCCACCACCAGCCCTACACCTTACCCCCAAGCTGTAGCCTACTCCTGGCCCGTATGCTGGCACTGACCCGTGCGTCAGCACGTAGCCTGACCATCGCACGTTTCCGTACCCTCACCTGTGCCCTATGCCTTGCCGTTCCCTAACCCTAACCCTAGCACAGAACGGAAACCCACCACCAGCCCTATACATTACCCTACGCTGTAGCCTACTGCTGGCCCGTATGCTGGCACTGACCAATGCGTAAGCACGTAGCCTGACCCTCCCAGGTTTCCGTACCCTCACCTGTGCCCTAAGCCTTGACGTTCCCTAACCATAACCCTAGCCCAGAACGGAAAACCACCACCAGCCCTTCACTCTACCCTACGCCGTAGCCTATTCCTGGCCCGTACTCTGGCACTGACCAGTGCGTCAGCACGTAACCTGACCCTCCCACGTTTCCGTATCCTCACCTGTGCCCTAAGACTTGCCGTTCCGTAACCCTTACCCTAGCCAGGAACGGAAATCCACCACCAGGCCTACACCTTAGCCTACGCCGTAGCCTACTCCTGGCCCGTACGCTGACACTGACCCGTGCGTCAGCACGTAGCCTGACACTCCCACGTTTCCGTACCCTCACCTGTGCCCAAAGCTTTGCCGTTCCCTAACCCTAACCCTAGCCGGTAACGGAAACCCACCACCAGCCCTACACCTTACCCTACGCCGTAGCCTACTCCTGGCCCGTACGCTGGCACTGACCCTTGCGTCAGCACGTTGCCTGACCATCCCACGTTTCAGTACACTCACCTGTGCCCTAAGCCTTGGGGTAACCTCACCCTAACCCTAACCCGGAACGGAAACCCACCACCAGCCCTACACCTTACCCTACGCCGTACCCTACTCCTGGCCCGTACGCTGGCACTGACCCGTGCGTCAACACGTACCCTGACCCTCACACGTTTCCGTACCCTCACCTGTGCCCTAAGCCTTGCCGTTCCCTAACACTAACCCTAGCCCGGAACGGAAACCCACCACCAGCCCTACACCTTACCCTACGCCATAGCCTACTCCTGGCCCGTACGCGGGCACTGACCTGTGCTTCAGCACATAGCCTAACCCTCCCATGTTACTCTACCCTCACCTGTGCCCTAAGCCTTGCCGTTCCCTAATCCTAACCCTAGCCCGGAACGGAAACTGACCACAAGCCCTACACTCTACCCTACGCTGTAGCCTACTCCTGTCCCGTACGCTGGCACTGAGCTGTGCGTCAGCACGTAGCCTGACCCTCCCACGTTTCCGTACCATCACCTGTGCCCTAAGACTTGCCGTTCCCTAACCCTAACCCTAGCCCGTCACAGAAACCCACCAGCAGCCCTACACCATACCCTACGCCGTAGCCTAAACCTGGCCCATACGCTGGCACTGACCCGTGCGTCAGCACGTAGCCGGAACCTCACAAGTTTCCGTACCCTCACCTGTGCCCTAAGCCTTGCCGTTCCCTAACCCTAACCCTAGTCCGGAACGGAAACCCACCACCAGCCCTACAGCTTACCCCCAAGCCATAGCCTACTCCTGGCCCATACGCTGCACTGACCAGTGTGTCAGCATATAGCCTGACGAGGCACACCAGGGGAGGGCAGGCCGGCAGGGTAAGGCTGCCCAGGTCAGCTAATCCACAACCCTCAGGGAATCACATTGTTGAAAATGGACCTCGCTAAGGCAGAAGAGGAGCCAAGGAAAAAAAGGACACAATGCCATTTGCAGCCCCGTAGATGAGTCTAGAAGTAATCACGTGACTTGTAGTAAGTCAGAAAGTGAAAGACACATATCATATCATATCACTTATAGGTGTTACCTAAAAATGGATACCAGGGCAGATATTTCCACGGAGAAGGGCAATCACAGATTCATTAAACAAACTTATGGTTCACCAATGGAAAGGTGTGAGGATTGGTTTCATTACGATATGGGAGTTAACAGACATATACAAACACAGGTGACATATATAATCACCAAAGACCTACAGAATACCAAGAGAGGACTACTCAACATTCTGTCATAACGTACATGGGAAAAGGATCCCAGGAAGAACAGACATCTGTATATGTGTAAAAGAACAACATCTTCCACACCTACAACAAGCCAAACATTGTAATCATCTTGCTGTAATAAAAAATATAAAAAATTAAATTAAAAACAGTAACAAGAATTAGCAAGACAAACTTGAGGGGCTTTCTCCTGGCACATTCCATTCTAAATTCCAATCTAGAACACCACTTCCACTGAGGCTCTCTTGCCCTAGTAACCAGATTTGGTAAGGGAGAACTGCTGCCACCTTGTGGCCGTTTCACACAACAGCAGCTTTAATCCCAGTGCTAATGGTCAGTTGATACTCAAAATCATTGCAGGCCTGTAAATGACATCTGCCCTGAAAGCAAATCCTGGGGTCACATATCGACCAAAAAATTCAAAGGACGTCCATATTTCAAAACGACCGTTTCAAAAGGCATATTTTACACACATTATTGTTCTGTTTTTCGTTTCTTTCCTTTTTTGTTAAAAAAAACGGGAATGGAAAAAGGCATCCCTCAGAATGGGCGAAAATCATTGCAAACGAATCAATGGACAGAGGTTTAATCTCCAATATATATAAACAGCTCATGCAGCTTAATATTAAAAAAACAAACAACCCAATACAAAAATGGGCAGAAGATCTAAAGAGACGTTTCTTCAAAGGAGACACAGAGATGGCCAAGACGCACATGAAAAGCTGCTCAACAGCACTAATTATTAGAGAAATGCAAATCAAAACTACAATGAGGTATCACCTCACACCTGTTAGAATCGGCATCATCAGAAAATCTACAAACAACCAATTCTGGGGAGGGTGTGGACAAAAGGAGCCCTCTTCCACTATTGGTGGGAATGTAAATTGATACAGTCACTATGGAGAACAGTATGGAGTTTCCTTAAAAAAAACTAGAAATAGAATTACCATCTGATCCAGCAATCCCACTTCCGGGCATATACCCAGAGAAAACCATAAATCAAAAAGGCACATTCACCACAATGTTCGTTGCAGCACTATTTACAATAGCCAGGTAATGGAAGCAACCTAAATGCCCACAGACAGATGAATGGATAAAGATGTGGTACATATATAAAATGGAATATTACTCGGCCATAAAAAGGAATGAAACTGAGTCATTTGTAGAGACATCGATGGATGGAGAGACTGTTATACAGAATGAAGTAAGTCAGAAAGAGGAAAACAAATATTGTATATTAATGCATATATGTGGAGCCTAAAAAACGGTACATATGAACTGGTTTGCAGGGAACAAATAGAGACACAGAGGTAGAGAACAAACGTATGGACACCAAGTGTGGGAAGCCATGGGGTGGTGCTGTTGGGATGAGTTGGGAGATTGGGATTGACCTGTATACATGTATATGCATAAAATACATAACTAATAAAAACCTGCTGTATAAAAACATAAATAAAATTGTATTTCAAAATTTAAAAAAATAAAATTTAAAAGTAAAACAGAAAAAAGTTCTTCCCGTCACACAGATGTATTTATAGGAATGAATTATTTCCATGCTTATATCTATAAATACATAAAAGAGGAATAAAATCTAACTTGAACCATAAAAGAAAAAAAAAATCTGAACTCACGAGTTTTACAGAGGAAAATCCTATCTGGGCACTTGCTCCAGCGGTAAACAATTCTGAAATTGGTCAGAGGTGGGGAACCATCTCCCATACAGCCAGCAACCCACCCCCCACGCAAGGAGCGTCCTCATTGCAAAGCTGGGGGACCGTGCCGAGGCATCTGTGAGTAAACGTGAGCTGAGCCCCAGGCCAGCTGCTGCTGAACTGTTCCCACCATTCCCAGGTAAAACACCTGAATATGTACAAGGGCTTGAAAGCCTAGAGGAAGGACCGTGGAGCCACACCAGTGACAGCACGCAGGCCAACTTGGTGCCTGCAGGCCAGCCAGGGTGGTCCTGGCCCCGGGCGCTCTTCCAGAAGCTTTCCATTGCCCTGCCTGAGATACCCCTCCTGTCCCGGGCCCCACTGCTTTTTTCCTTCCTCACCTCTGTCCGTAGAGAAATTCCAGCGAAAGGTATGGGTGACACATCCTCTTCTTTACAGGCGGCAGCCTGGCAACTCCTGCAGAAAGGCCAGCAGAACACCACTCACAACGGGCCACCCACAAAGCTGTGGCACCTCTCTCCCTCCCACCAGCACAGCCCCGAGACTGCTGACGGGGCAGAGAATATGGAGTCAGGCACAGCTTCAGGGGCTATTGCTGCCTGGAGCTCTGTTTATATTGACCTCAACGAGGCACACCTGGGGAGGGCGGGCCCACAGGGTAAGGCTGCCCAGGTCAGCTAATCCACAACCCTCAGGGAATCACATTGTTGAAAATGGACCTCGCTAAGGCAGAAGAGGAGCCAAGGAAAAAAAGGACACAATGCCATTTGCAGCCCCGTAGATGAGTCTAGAAGTAATCACATGACTTGTAGTAAGTCAGAAAGTGAAAGACACATATCATATCATATCACTTATAGGTGTTACCTAAAAATGGATACCAGGGCAGATATTTCCACGGAGAAGGGCAATCACAGATTCATTAAACAAACTTATGGTTCACCAATGGAAAGGTGTGAGGATTGGTTTCATTACGATATGGGGGTTAACAGATATATACAAACACAGGTGACATATATAATCACCAAAGACCTACAGAATACCAAGAGAGGACTACTCAACATTCTGTCATTACGTACATGGGAAAAGGATCCCAGGAAGAACAGACATCTGTATATGTGTAAAAGAACCACATCTTCCACACCTACAGCAAGCCAAACATTGTAATCAAACTTGCTGTAATAAAAAACAAAAAATTAAATTAAAAACACGAACAAGAAGTAGTGAGACAAACGTGAGGGGCTTTCTCCTGGCACATTCCATTCTAAATTCCAATCTAGAACACCACTTCCACTGAGGCTCTCTTGCCCTAGTAACCAGATTTGGTAAGGGAGAACTGCTGCCAACTTGTGGCCGTTTCACACCACAGCAGCTTTAATCCCAGTGCTAATGGTCAGTTGATATTCAAAATCATTGCAGGCCTGTAAATGACATCTGCCCTGAAAACAAATCCTGGGGTCACATATCGACCAAAAAATTCAAAGGACGTCCATATTTCAAAACGACCGTTTCAAAAGGCATATTTTACGCACATTAGTGTTCTGCTTCTTTTCCTTTCTTTCCTTTTTTGTTAAAACACACGGGAATGGAAAAAGGCATCCCTCAGAATGGGCGAGAATCGTTGCAAACGAATCAATGGACAGAGGTTTAATCTCCAATATATATAAACAGCTCATGCAGCTTAATATTAAAAAAACAAACAACCCAATACAAAAATGGGCAGAAGATCTAAAGAGACGTTTCTTCAAAGGAGACACAGAGATGGCCAAGACGCACATGAAAAGCTGCTCAACAGCACTAATTATTAGAGAAATGCAAATCAAAACTACAATGAGGTATCACCTCACACCTGTTAGAATCGGCATCATCAGAAAATCTACAAACAACAAATTCTGGGGAGGGTGTGGACAAAAGTAGCCCTCTTCCACTATTGGTGGGAATGAAAATTGATACAGTCACTATGGAGAACAGTATGGAGTTTCCTTAAGAAAATTAGAAATAGAATTACCATCTGATCCAGCAATCCCACTTCTGGGCATATACCCAGATAAAACCGTAAATCTAAAAGGCACATTCACCACAATGTTCTTTGCAGCACTCTTTACAATAGCCAGGTAATGGAAGCAACCTAAATGCCCACAGACAGATGAATGGATAAAGATGTGGTACATATATAAAATGGAATATTACTCGGCCATAAAAAGGAATGAATCTGAGTCATTTGTAGAGACATCGATGGATGGAGAGACTGTTATACAGAATGAAGTAATTCAGAAAGAGGAAAACAAATATTGTATATTAATGCATATATGTGGAGCCTAAAAAACGGTACAGATGAACTGGTTTGCAGGGAAGAAATAGAGACACAGAGGTAGAGAACAAACGTATGGACACCAAGTGTGGGAATCCATGGGCTGGTGCTGGTGGGATGAGTTGGGAGATTGGGATTGACCTGTATACATGTATATGCATAAAATACATAACTAATAAAAACCTGCTGTATAAAAACATAAATAAAATTGTATTTCAAAATTTAAAAGAATAAAATTGAAAAATAAAACAGAAAAAAGTTCTTCCCGTCACACAGATGTATTTATAGGAATGAATTATTTCCATGCTTATATCTATAAATACATAAAAGACGAATAAAATCTAAATTGAACCATAAAAGAACAAAAAAACCTGAACTCACGAGTTTTACAGAGGAAAACCCGATCTGGGCACTTGCTCCAGCAGTAAACAATTCTGAAATTGGTCAGAGGTGGGAAACCATCTCCCATACAGCCAGCAACCCACCCCCCACTCAAGGAGCGTCCTCATTGCAAAGCTGGGGGACCGTGCCGAGGCATCTGTGAGTAAACGTGAGCTGAGCCCCAGGCCAGCTGCTGCTGAACTGTTCCCACCCTTCCCAGGTAAAACACCTGAATATGTACAAGGGCTTGAAAGCCTAGAGGAAGGGCCGTCGAGCCACACCAGCGACAGCACGCATGCCAACTTGGTGCCTGCAGGCCAGCCAGGGTGGTCTTGGCCCCGGGTGCTCTTCCGGAAGCTTTCCATTGCCCTGCCTGAGATACCCCTCCTGTCCCGGCCCCCACTGCTTTTTTCCTTCCTCACCTCTGTCCGGAGAGAAATTCCAGCGGAAGTATGGGTGACACATCCTCTTCTTTACAGGTGGCAGCCTGGCAACTCCTGCAGAAAGGCCAGCAGAGTCCCACTCACACCGGGCCACTCACAGAGCTGTGGCCCCTCACTCCCTCCCACCAGCACAGCCACGAGACTGCTGACGGGGCAGATAATATGGAGTCAGGCACAGCTTCAGGGGCTATTGCTGCCTGGAGCGCTGTTTATATTGACCTCAACGAGGCACACCTGGGGAGGGCAGGCCGGCAGGGTAAGGCTGCCCAGGTCAGCTAATCCACAACCCTCAGGGAATCACATTGTTGAAAATGGACCTCACTAAGGCAGAATAGAAGCCAAGGAAAAAAAGGACACAATGCCATTTGCAGCACCGTAGATGAGTCTAGAAGTAATCACGTGACATGTAGTAAGTCAGAAAGTGAAAGACACATATCATATCATATCACTTATAGGTGTTACCTAAAAATGGATACCAGGGCAGATATTTCCACGGAGAAGGGCAATCACAGATTCATTAAACAAACTTATGGTTCACCAATGGAATGGTGTGAGGATTGGTTTCATTACGATATCGAGGTTAACAGACATATACAAACACAGGTGACATATATAATCACCAAAGACCTACAGAATACCAAGAGAGGACTACTCAACATTCTGTCATAACGTACATGGGAAAAGGATCCCAGGAAGAACAGACATCTGTATATGTGTAAAAGAACCACATCTTCCACACCTACAACAAGCCAAACATTGTAATCAAACTTGCTGTAATAAAAAATAAAAAAATTAAATTAAAAACACGAACAAGAAGTAGTGAGACAAACTTGAGGGGCATTCTCCTGGCACATTCCATTCTAAATTCCAATCTAGAACACCACTTCCACTGAGGCTCTCTTGCCCTAGTAACCAGATTTGGTAAGGGTGAACTGCTGCCACCTTGTGGCCGTTTCACACAACAGCAGCTTTAATCCCAGTGCTAATGGTCAGTTGATATTCAAAATCATTGCAGGCCTGTAAATGACACCTGCCCTGAAAACAAATCCTGGGGTCACATATCGACCAAAAAATTCAAAGGACGTCCATATTTCAAAACGACCGTTTCAAAAGGCATATTTTACGCACATTAGTGTTCTGCTTCTTTTCCTTTCTTTCCTTTTTTGTTAAAAAACACGGGAATGGAAAAAGGTATCCCTCAGAATGGGCGAAAATCGTTGCAGACGAATCAATGGACAGATGTTTAATCTCCAATATATATAAACAGCTCATGCAGCTTAATATTAAAAAAACAAACAACCCACTACAAAAATGGGCAGAAGATCTAAAGAGACGTTTCTTCAAAGAAGACACAGAGATGGCCAAGACGCACATGAAAAGCTGCTCAACAGCACTAATTATTAGAGAAATGCAAATCAAAACTACAATGATGTATCACCTCACACCTGTTAGAATCGGCATCATCAGAAAATCTACAAACAACCAATTCTGGGGAGGGTGTGGACAAAAGGAGCCCTCTTCCACTATTGGTGGGAATGTAAATTGATACAGTCACTATGGAGAACAGTATGGAGTTTCCTTAAAAAAAACTAGAAATAGAATTACCATCTGATCCAGCAATCCCACTTCTGGGCATATACCCAGAGAAAACCGTAAATCAAAAAGGCACATTCACCACAATGTTCTTTGCAGCACTATTTACAATAGCCAGGTAATGGAAGCAACCTAAATGCCCACAGACAGATGAATGGATAAAGATGTGGTACATATATAAAATGAAATATTACTCGGCCATAAACAGGAATGAAACTGGGTCATTTGTAGAGACATCGATGGATCGAGAGACTGTCATACAGAATGAAGTAAGTCAGAAAGAGGAAACCAAATACTGTATATTAATGCATATATGTGGAACCTAAAAACTGGTACAGATGAACTGGTTTGCAGGGAAGAAATAGAGACACAGAGGTAGAGAACAAACGTATGGACACCAAGGGTGGGAAGCCATGGGGTGGTGGTGGTGGGATGAGTTGGGAGATTGGGATTGACCTGTATACATATATATGCATAAAATACATAACTAATAATAACGTGCTGTATAAAAAAATAAAATTGAATTTCAAAATTTTAAAAAATCAAATTTAAAAATAAAACAAAAAAAGTACTTCCCGTCACACAGATGTATTTATAGGAATGAATTATTTCCATGCTTATATCTATAAATATATAAAAGAGGAATAAAATCTAACTTGAACCATAAAAGAAAAAAGCACCTGAACCCATGAGTTATACAGAGGAAAACCCTATCAGCGCACTTGCTCCAGCGGTAAACAATTCTGAAATTGGTCAGAGGTGGGAAACCATCTCCCATACAGCCAGCAACCCACCCCCCACGCAAGGAGCGTCCTCATTGCACAGCTGGGGGACCGTGCCGAGGCATCTGTGAGTAAACGTGAGCTGAGCCCCAGGCCAGCTGCTGCTGAACTGTTCCCACCCTTCCCAGGTAAAACACCTCAATATGTACAAGGGCTTGAAAGCCTAGAGGAAGGGCCGTCGAGCCACACCAGCGACAGCACGCATGCCAACTTGGTGCCTGCAGGCCAGCCAGGGTGGTCTTGGCCCCGGGTGCTCTTCCGGAAGCTTTCCATTGCCCTGCCTGAGATACCCCTCCTGTCCCGGCCCCCACTGCTTTTTTCCTTCCTCACCTCTGTCCGGAGAGAAATTCCAGCGGAAGTATGGGTGACACATCCTCTTCTTTACAGGTGGCAGCCTGGCAACTCCTGCAGAAAGGCCAGCAGAGTCCCACTCACACCGGGCCACTCACAGAGCTGTGGCCCCTCACTCCCTCCCACCAGCACAGCCACGAGACTGCTGACGGGGCAGAGAATATGGAGTCAGGCACAGCTTCAGGGGCTATTGCTGCCTGGAGCGCTGTTTATATTGACCTCAATGAGGCACACCTGGGGAGGGCGGGCCGGCAGGTTAAGGCTGCCCAGGTCAGCTAATCCACAAACCTCAGGGAATCACATTGGTGAAAATGGACCTCGCTAAGGCAGAAGAGAAGCCAAGGAAAAAAAGGAAACAATGCCATTTGCAGCACCGTAAATGAGTCTAGAAATAATCACGTGACATGTAGTAAGTCAGAAAGTGAAAGACACATATCATATCATATCATTTATAGGTGTTACCTAAAAATGGATACCAGGGCAGATATTTCCACGGAGAAGGGCAATCACAGATTCATTAAACAAACTTATCGTTCACCAATGGAATGGTGTGAGGATTGGTTTCATTACAATATCGGGGTTAACAGACATATACAAACACAGGTGACATATATAATCACCAAAGACCTACAGAATACCAAGAGAGGACTACTCAACATTCTGTCATAACGTACGTGGGAAAAGGATCCCAGGAAGAACAGACATCTGTATATGTGTAAAAGAACCACAACTTCCACACCTACAACAAGCCAAACATTGTAACCAAACTTGCTGTAATAAAAAATAAAAAAATTAAATTAAAAACACGAACAAGAAGTAGTGAGACAAACTTGAGGGGCATTCTCCTGGCACATTCCATTCTAAATTCCAATCTAGAACACCACTTCCACTGAGGCTCTCTTGCCCTAGTAACCAGATTTGGTAAGGGTGAACTGCTGCCACCTTGTGGCCGTTTCACACAACAGCAGCTTTAATCCCAGCGCTAATGGTCAGTTGATATTCAAAATCATTGCAGGCCTGTAAATGACACCTGCCCTGAAAACAAATCCTGGGGTCACATATCGACCAAAAAATTCAAAGGACGTCCATATTTCAAAACGACCGTTTCAAAAGGCATATTTTACGCACATTAGTGTTCTGCTTCTTTTCCTTTCTTTCCTTTTTTGTTAGAAAAAACGGGAATGGAAAAAGGCATCCCTCAGAATGGGCAAAAATCGTTGCAAACGAATCAATGGACAGAGGTTTAATCTCCAATATATATAAACAGCTCATGCAGCTTAATATTAAAAAAAACAAACAACCCAATACAAAAATGGGCAGAAGATCTAAAGAAACGTTTCTTCAAAGAAGACACAGAGATGGCCAAGACGCACATGAAAAGCTGCTCAACAGCACTAATTATTAGAGAAATGCAAATCAAAACTACAATGAGGTATCACCTCACACCTGTTAGAATCGGCATCATCAGAAAATCTACAAACAACCAATTCTGGGGAGGGTGTGGACAAAAGGAGCCCTCTTCCACTATTGGTGGGAATGTAAATTGATACAGTCACTATGGAGAACAGTATGGAGTTTCCTTAAAAAAACTAGAAATAGAATTACCATCTGATCCAGCAATCCCACTTCTGGGCATATACCCAGAGAAAACCGTAAATCAAAAAGGCACATTCACCACAATGTTCGTTGCAGCGCTATTTACAATAGCCAGGTAATGGAAGCAACCTAAATGCCCAGAGACAGATGAATGGATAAAGATGTGGTACATATATAAAATGAAATATTACACGGCCATAAACAGGAATGAAACTGGGTCATTTGTAGAGACATCGATGGATCGAGAGGCTGTCATACAGAATGAAGTAAGTCAGAAAGAGGAAACCAAATACTGTATATTAATGCATATATGTGGAACCTAAAAAAATGGTACAGATGAACTGGTTTGCAGGGAAGAAATAGAGACACAGAGGTAGAGAACAAACGTATGGACACCAAGTGTGGGTAGCCATGGGGTGGTGGTGGTGGGATGAGTTGGGAGATTGGGATTGACCTGTATACATGTATATGCATAAATTACATAATAATAACGTGCTGTATAAAAAAAATAAAATTGAATTTCAAAATTTTAAAAAATAAAATTTAAAAATAAAAGAGAAAAATGTTCTTCCCGTCACACAGATGTATTTATAGGAATGAATTATTTCCATGCTTATATCTATAAATATATACAAGAGGAATAAAATCTAACTTGAACCATAAAAGAAAAAATCACCTGCACCCATGAGTTATACAGAGGAAAACCCTATCAGCGCACTTGCTCCAGCGGTAAACAATTCTGAAATTGGTCAGAGGTGGGAAACCATCTCCCATACAGCCAGCAACCCACGCCCCATGCAAGGAGCGTCCTCATTGCAAAGCTGGGGGACCGTGCCGAGGCATCTGTGAGTAAACGTGAGCTGAGCCCCAGGCCAGCTGCTGCTGAACTGTTCCCACCCTTCCCAGGTAAAACACCTGAATATGTACAAGGGCTTGAAAGCCTAGAGGAAGGGCCGTCGAGCCACACCAGGGACAGCACGCATGCCAACTTGGTGCCTGCAGCCAGCCAGGGTGGTCTTGACCCCGGGCGCTCTTCCAGAAGCTTTCCATTGCCCTGCCTGAGATACACCTCCTGTCCCGGCCCCCACTGCTTTTTTCCTTCCTCACCTCTGTCCGGAGAGAAATTCCAGCGGAAGGTATGGGTGACACAACCTCTTCTTTACAGGCGGCAGCCTGGCAACTCCTGCAGAAAGGCCAGCCGAGCCCCACTCACACCAGGCCACCCACAAAGCTCTGGCCCCTCACTCCCTCCCACCAGCACAGACCCGAGACTGCTGATGGGGCAGAGAATATGGAGTCAGGCACAGCTTCAGGGGCTATTGCTGCCTGGAGCGCTGTTTATATTGACCTCAACGAGTCACACTTGGGGAGGGAGGGCCAGCAGGGTAAGGCTGCCCAGGTCAGCTAATCCACAACCCTCAGGGAATCACATTGTTGAAAATGGACCTCACTAAGGCAGAATAGAAGCCAAGGAAAAAAAGGACACAATGCCATTTGCAGCACCGTACATGAGTCTAGAAGTAATCACGTGACTTGTAGTAAGTCAGAAAGTGAAAGACACATATCATATCATATCACTTATAGGTGTTACCTAAAAATGGATACCAGGGCAGATATTTCCACGGAGAATGGCAATCACAGATTCATTAAACAAACTTATGGTTCACCAATGGAAAGGTGTGAGGATTGGTTTCATTACGATATCGGGGTTAACAGACATATACAAACACAGATGACATATATAATCACCAAAGACCTACAGAATACCAAGACAGGACTACTCAACATTCTGTCATAACGTACATGGGAAA
Source organism: Mesoplodon mirus (assembly GCF_964341445.2). NCBI lineage: Eukaryota > Metazoa > Chordata > Mammalia > Artiodactyla > Ziphiidae > Mesoplodon > Mesoplodon mirus. The sequence continues at coordinate 1,318,654 of NW_028295737.1, forward strand.
TGGATCCCAGGAAGAACAGACATCTGTATATGTGTAAAAGAACCACATCTTCCACACCTACAACAAGCCAAACTTTGTAATCAAACTTGCTGTAATAAAAAATAAAAACATTAAATTAAAAACACGAACAAGAAGTAGTGAGACAAACTTGAGGGGCATTCTCCTGGCACATTCCATTCTAAATTCCAATCTAGAACACCACTTCCACTGAGGCTCTCTTGCCCTAGTAACCAGATTTGGTAAGGGTGAACTGCTGCCACCTTGTGGCCGTTTCACACAACAGCAGCTTTTATCCCAGCGCTAATGGTCAGTTGATATTCAAAATCATTGCAGGCCTGTAAATGACACCTGCCCTGAAAACAAATCCTGGGGTCACATATCGACCAAAAAATTCAAAGGACGTCCATATTTCAAAACGACCGTTTCAAAAGGCATATTTTACGCACATTAGTGTTCTGCTTCTTTTCCTTTCTTTCCTTTTTTGTTAGAAAAAACGGGAATGGAAAAAGGCATCCCTCAGAATGGGCAAAAATCGTTGCAAACGAATCAATGGACAGAGGTTTAATCTCCAATATATATAAACAACTCATGCAGCTTAATATTAAAAAAACAAACAACCCAATACAAAAATGGGCAGAAGATCTAAAGAGACGTTTCTTCAAAGAAGACACAGAGATGGCCAAGACGCACATGAAAAGCTGCTCAACAGCACTAATTATTAGAGAAATGCAAATCAAAACTACAATGAGGTATCACCTCACACCTGTTAGAATCGGCATCATCAGAAAATCTACAAACAACCAATTCTGGGGAGGGTGTGGACAAAAGGAGCCCTCTTCCAATATTGGTGGGAATGTAAATTGATACAGTCACTATGGAGAACAGTATGGAGTTTCCTTAAAAAAAACTAGAAATAGAATTACCATCTGATCCAGCAATCCCACTTCTGGGCATATACCCAGAGAAAACGGTAAATCAAAAAGGCACATACACCACAATGTTCGTTGCAGCACTATTTACAATAGCCAGGTAATGGAAGCAACCTAAATGCCCACAGACAGATGAATGGATAAAGATGTGGTACATATATAAAATGAAATATTACTCGGCCATAAACAGGAATGAAACTGGGTCATTTGTAGAGACATGGATGGATCGAGAGGCTGTCATACAGAATGAAGTAAGTCTGAAAAAGGAAAACAAATACTGTATATTAATGCATATATGTGGAACCTAAAAAAATGGTACAGATGAACTGGTTTGCAGGGAAGAAATAGAGACACAGATGTAGAGAACAAACGTATGGACACCAAGTGTGGGAAGCCATGGGGTGGTGGTTGTGGGATGAGTTAGGAGATTGCGATTGACCTGTATACATGTATATGCATAAAATACATAACTAATAATAACGTGCTGTATAAAAAAAATAAAATTAAATTTCAAAATTTTAAAAAATAAAATTTAAAAATAAAATAGAAAAAAGTTCTTCCCGTCACACAGATGTATTTATAGGAATGAATTATTTCCATGCTTATATCTATAAATATATAAAAGAGGAATAAAATCTAACTTGAACCATAAAAGAAAAAAAAAACCTGAACCCACGAGTTATACAGAGGAAAACCCTATCAGGGCACTTGCTCCAGCGGTAAACAATTCTGAAATTGGTCAGAGGTGGGGAACCATCTCCCATACAGCCAGCAACCCACCCCCCACGCAAGGAGCGTCCTCATTGCAAAGCTGGGGGACCGTGCCAAGGCATCTGTGAGTAAACGTGAGCTGAGCCCCAGGCCAGCTGCTGCTGAACTGTTCCCACCCTTCCCAGGTAAAACACCTGAATATGTACAAGGGCTTGAAAGCCTAGAGGAAGGGCCGTCGAGCCACACCAGCGACAACACGCAGGCCAACTTGGTGCCTGCAGGCCAGCCAGGATGGTCTTGGCCCCTGGCGCTCTTCCAGAAGCTTTCCATTGCCCCGTCTGAGATACCCCTCCTGTCCCGGCCCCCACTGCTTTTTTCCTTCCTCACCTCTGTCCGGAGAGAAATTCCAGTGGAAGGTATGGGTGACACATTCCCTTCTTTACAAGTGGCAGCCTGGCAACTCCTGCAGAAAGGCCAGCAGAGTCCCACTCACACCGGGCCACCCACAAAGCTGTGGCCCCTCACTCCCTCCCACCAGCACAGCCCCGAGACTGCTGACGGGGCAGAGAATATGGAGTCAGGCACAGCTTCAGGGGCTATTGCTGCCTGGAGCGCTGTTTATATTGACCTCAACGAGGCACACCTGGGGAGGGCGGGCCGGCAGGGTAAGGCTGCCCAGGTCAGCTAATCCACAACCCTCAGGGAATCACATTGGTGAAAATGGACCTCGCTAAGGCAGAAGAGAATCCAAGGAAAAAAAGGAAACAATGCCATTTGCAGCACCGTAAATGAGTCTAGAAATAATCACGTGACATGTAGTAAGTCAGAAAGTGAAAGACACATATCATATCATATCACTTATAGGTGTTACCTAAAAATGGATACCAGGGCAGATATTTCCACGGAGAAGGGCAATCACAGATTCATTAAACAAACTTAAGGTTCACCAATGGAATGGTGTGAGGATTGGTTTCATTACAATATCGGGGTTAACAGACATATACAAACACAGGTGACATATATAATCACCAAAGACCTACAGAATACCAAGAGAGGACTACTCAACATTCTGTCATAACGTACGTGGGAAAAGGATCCCAGGAAGAACAGACATCTGTATATGTGTAAAAGAACCACATCTTCCACACCTACAACAAGCCAAACTTTGTAATCAAACTTGCTGTAATAAAAAATAAAAAACATTAAATTAAAAACACGAACAAGAAGTAGTGAGACAAACGTGAGGGGCTTTCTCCTGGCACATTCCATTCTAAATTCCAATCTAGAACACCCCTTCCACTGAGGCTCTCTTGCCCTAGTTACCAGATTTGGTAAGGGAGAACTGCTGCCACCTTGTGGCCGTTTCACACAACAGCAGCTTTAATCCCAGGGCTAATGGTCAGTTGATATTCAAAATCATTGCAGGCCTGTAAATGACACCTGCCCTGAAAACAAATCCTGGGGTCACATATCGACCAAAAAATTCAAAGGACGTCCATATTTCAAAACGACCGTTTCAAAAGGCATATTTTACGCACATTAGTGTTCTGCTTCTTTTCCTTTCTTTCCTTTTTTGTTAGAAAAAACGGGAATGGAAAAAGGCATCCCTCAGAATGGGCAAAAATCGTTGCAAACGAATCAATGGACAGAGGTTTAATCTCCAATATATATAAACAGCTCATGCAGCTTAATATTAAAAAAACAAACAACCCAATACAAAAATGGGCAGAAGATCTAAAGAAACGTTTCTTCAAAGGAGACACAGAGATGGCCAAGACGCACATGAAAAGCTGCTCAACAGCACTAATTATTAGAGAAATGCAAATCAAAACTACAATGAGGTATCACCTCACACCTGTTAGAATCGGCATCATCAGAAAATCTACAAACAACCAATTCTGGGGAGGGTGTGGACAAAAGGAGCCCTCTTCCACTATTGGTGGGAATGTAAATTGATACAGTCACTATGGAGAACAGTATGGAGTTTCCTTAAAAAAACTAGAAATAGAATTACCATCTGATCCAGCAATCCCACTTCTGGGCATATACCCAGAGAAAACCGTAAATCAAAAAGGCACATTCACCACAATGTTCGTTGCAGCACAATTTACAATAGCCAGGTAATGGAAGCAACCTAAATGCCCACAGACAGATGAATGGATAAAGATGTGGTACATATATAAAATGAAATATTACTCGGCCATAAAAAGGAATGAAACTGGGTCATTTGTAGAGACATCGATGGATCGAGAGACTGTCATACAAAATGAAGTAAGTCAGAAAGATGAAACCAAATACTGTATATTAATGCATATATGTGGAACCTAAAAAATGGTACAGATGAACTGGTTTGCAGGGAAGAAATAGAGACACAGAGGTAGAGAACAAACGTATGGACACCAAGGGTGGGAAGCCATGGGGTGGTGGTGGTGGGATGAGTTGGGAGATTGGGATTGACCTGTATACATGTATATGCATAAAATACATAACTAATAATAACGTGCTGTATAAAAAAATAAAATTAAATTTCAAAATTTTAAAAAATAAAATTTAAAAATAAAACAGAACAAAGTTCTTCCCGTCACACAGATGTATTTATAGGAATGAATTATTTCCATGCTTATATGTATAAATATATAAAAGAGGAATAAAATCTAACTTGAAACATAAAAGAAAAAAACACCTGAACCCATGAGTTATACAGAGGAAAACCCTATCAGCGCACTTGCTCCAGCGGTAAACAATTCTGAAATTGGTCAGAGGTGGGAAACCATCTCCCATACAGCCAGCAACCCACGACCCACGCAAGGAGCGTCCTCATTGCAAAGCTGGGGGACCGTGCCGAGGCATCTGTGAGTAAACGTGAGCTGAGCCCCAGGCCAGCTGCTGCTGAACTGTTCCCACCCTTCCCAGGTAAAACACCTGAATATGTACAAGGGCTTGAAAGCCTAGAGGAAGGGCCGTCGAGCCACACCAGCGACAGCACGCAGGCCAAGGTGGTGCCTGCAGGCCAGCCAGGGTGGTCTTGGCCCCGGGCGCTCTTCCGGAAGCTTTCCATTGCCCTGCCTGAGATACCCCTCCTGTCCCGGGCCCCACTGCTTTTTTCCTTCCTCACCTCTGTCCGGAGAGAAATTCCAGCGGAAGTATGGGTGACACATCCTCTTCTTTACAGGTGGCAGCCTGGCAACTCCTGCAGAAATGCCAGCAGAGTCCCACTCACACCGGGCCACTCAAAAAGCTGTGGCCCCTCACTCCCTCCCACCAGCACAGCCACGAGACTGCTGACGGGGCAGAGAATATGGAGTCAGGCACAGCTTCAGGGGCTATTGCTGCCTGGAGCGCTGTTTATATTGACCTCAATGAGGCACACCTGGGGAGGGCAGTCCGGCAGGGTAAGGCTGCCCAGGTCAGCTAATCCACAACCCTCAGGGAATCACATTGTTGAAAATGGACCTCACTAAGGCAGAATAGAAGCCAAGGAAAAAAAGGACACAATGCCATTTGCAGCACCGTAGATGAGTCTAGAAGTAATCACGTGACTTGTAGTAAGTCAGAAAGTGAAAGACACATATCATATCATATCACTTATAGGTGTTACCTAAAAATGGATACCAGGGCAGATATTTCCACGGAGAAGGGCAATCACAGATTCATTAAACAAACTTATCGTTCACCAATGGAAAGGTGTGAGGATTGGTTTCATTACGATATCGAGGTTAACAGACATATACAAACACAGGTGACATATATAATCACCAAAGACCTACAGAATACCAAGAGAGGACTACTCAACATTCTGTCATAACGTACATGGGAAAAGGATCCCAGGAAGAACAGACATCTGTATATGTGTAAAAGAACCACATCTTCCACACCTACAACAAGCCAAACATTGTAATCAAACTTGCTGTAATAAAAAATAAAAAAAAATTAAATTAAAAACACGAACAAGAAGTAGTGAGACAAACGTGAGGGGCTTTCTCCTGGCACATTCCATTCTAAATTCCAATCTAGAACACCACTTCCACTGAGGCTCTCTTGCCCTAGTAACCAGATTTGGTAAGGGTGAACTGCTGCCACCTTGTGGCCGTTTCACACAACAGCAGCTTTAATCCCAGCGCTAATGGTCAGTTGATATTCAAAATCATTGCAGGCCTGTAAATGACACCTGCCCTGAAAACAAATCCTGGGGTCACATATCGACCAAAAAATTCAAAGGACGTCCATATTTCAAAACGACCGTTTCAAAAGGCATATTTTACGCACATTAGTGTTCTGCTTCTTTTCCTTTCTTTCCTTTTTTGTTAGAAAACACGGGAATGGAAAAAGGCATCCCTCAGAATGGGCAAAAATCGTTGCAAACGAATCAATGGACAGAGGTTTAAACTCCAATATATATAAACAGCTCATGCAGCTTAATATTAAAAAAACAAACAACCCAATACAAAAATGGGCAGAAGATCTATAGAGACGTTTCTTCAAAGAAGACACAGAGATGGCCAAGACGCACATGAAAAGCTGCTCAACAGCACTAATTATTAGAGAAATGCAAATCAAAACTACAATGAGGGGCTTCCCTGGTGGCGCAGTGGTTGAGAGTCCGCCTGCCGATGCAGGGGACATGGGTTCGTGCCCCGGTCTGGGAGGATCCCACATGCCGCGGAGCGGCAGGGGCCGTGAGCCATGGCCGCTGGGACTGCGCGTCCGGAGCCTGTGCTCCGCAGGGGGGGAGGCCACAGCAGTGAGAGGCCCGCCTACCGCAAAAAAAAAAAAAAAAAAAAAAAAAAAAAACTACAATGAGGTATCACCTCACACCTGTTAGAATCGGCATCATCAGAAAATCTACAAACAACCAATTCTGGGGAGGGTGTGGACAAAAGGAGCCTCTTCCACTGTTGGTGGGAATGTAAATTGATACAGTCACTATGGAGAACAGTATGGAGTTTCCTTAAAAAAACTAGAAATAGAATTACCATCTGATCCAGCAATCCCACTTCTGGGCATATACCCAGAGAAAACCGTAAATCAAAAAGGCACATTCACCACAATGTTCGTTGCAGCACTATTTACAATAGCCAGGTAATGGAAGCAACCTAAATGCCCACAGACAGATGAATGGATAAAGATGTGGTACATATATAAAATGGAATATTACTCGGCCATAAAAAGGAATGAAACTGGGTCATTTGTAGAGACATCGATGGATCGAGAGAGTGTCATACAGAATGAAGTAAGTCAGAAAGAGGAAAACAAATATTGTATATTAATGCATATATGTGGAGCCTAAAAAATGGTACAGATGAACTGGTTTGCAGGGAAGAAATAGAGACACAGAGGTAGAGAACAAACGTATGGACACCAAGTGTGGGAAGCCATGGGGTGGTGGTGGTGGGATGAGTTAGGAGATTGGGATTGACCTGTATACATGTATATGCATAAAATACATAACTAATAATAACGTGCTATATAAAAAAAAATAAAATTAAATTTCAAAATTTTAAAAAATAAAATTTAAAAATAAAACAGAAAAAAGTTCTTCCCGTCACACAGATGTATTTATAGGAATGAATTATTTCCATGCTTATATCTATAAATATATAAAAGAGGAATAAAATCTAACTTGAACCATAAAAGAAAAAAAAAAACCTGAACCCACGAGTTATACAGAGGAAAACCCTATCAGGGCACTTGCTCCAGCGGTAAACAATTCTGAAATTGGTCAGAGGTGGGAAACCATCTCCCATACAGCCAGCAACCCACCCCCCACGCAAGGAGAGTCCTCATTGCAAAGCTGGGGGACCGTGCCGAGGCATCTGTGAGTAAACGTGAGCTGAGCCCCAGGCCAGCTGCTGCTGAACTGTTCCCACCCTTCCCAGGTAAAACACCTGAATATGTACAAGGGCTTGAAAGCCTAGAGGAAGGGCCAATGAGCCACACCAGCGACTACACGCAGGCCAACTTGGTGCCTGCAGGCCAGCCAGGTTGGTCTTGGCCCCGGGCAATCTTCCGGAAGCTTTCCATTGCCCTGTCTGAGATACCCCTCCTGTCCCGGCCCCCACTGCTTTTTTCCTTCCTCACCTCTGTCCGGAGGGAAATTCCAGCGGAAGGTATGGGCGACACATTCTCTTCTTTACAGTTGGCAGCCTGGCAACTCCTGCAGAAAGGCCAGCAGAGTCCCACTCACACCGGGCCACCCAAAAAGCTGTGGCCCCTCACTCCCTCCCACCAGCACAGCCCCGAGACTGCTGACGGGGCAGAGAATATGGAGTCAGGCACAGCTTCAGGGGCTATTGCTGCCTGGAGCGCTGTTTATATTGACCTCAACTAGGCACACCTGGGGAGGGCGGGCCGGCAGGGTAAGGCTGCCCAGGTCAGCTAATACACAACCCTCAGGGAATCACATTGTTGAAAATGGACCTCACTAAGGCAGAATAGAAGCCAAGGAATAAAAGGACAGAATGCCATTTGCAGCACTGTAAATGAGTCTAGAAGTAATCACGTGAATTGTAGTAAGTCAGAAAGTGAAAGACACATATCATATCATATCACTTATAGGTGTTACCTAAAAATGGATATCAGGGCAGATATTTCCACGGAGAAGGGCAATCACAGATTCATTAAACAAAATTATGGTTCACCGATGGAAAGGTGTGAGGATTGGTTTCATTACGATATTGGGGTTAACAGACATATACAAACACAGGTGACATATATAATCACCAAACACCTACAGAATACCAAGACAGGACTACTCAACATTCTGTCATAACGTACATGGGAAAAGGATCCCAGGAAGAACAGACATCTGTATATGTGTAAAAGAACCACATCTTCCACACCTACAACAAGCCAAACATTGTAATCAAACTTGCTGTAATAAAAAATAAAAAAATTAAATTAAAAACACGAACAAGAAGTAGTGAGACAAACTTGAGGGGCATTCTCCTGGCATATTCCATTCTAAACTCCAATCTAGAACACCACTTCCACTGAGGCTCTCTTGCCCTAGTAACCAGATTTGGTAAGGGTGAACTGCTGCCACCTTGTGGCCGTTTCACACAACAGCAGCTTTAAGCCCAGCGCTAATGGTCAGTTGATATTCAAAATCATTGCAGGCCTGTAAATGACACCTGCCCTGAAAACAAATCCTGGGGTCACATATCGACCAAAAAATTCAAAGGACGTCCATATTTCAAAACGACCGTTTCAAAAGGCATATTTTACGCACATTAGTGTTCTGCTTCTTTTCCTTTCTTTCCTTTTTTGTTAGAAAAAACGGGAATGGAAAAAGGCATCCCTCAGAATGGGCAAAAATCGTTGCAAACGAATCAATGGACAGAGGTTTAATCTCCAATATATATAAACAGCTCATGCAGCTTAATATTAAAAAAACAAACAACCCAATACAAAAATGAGCAGAAGATCTAAAGAGACGTTTCTTCAAAGAAGACACAGAGATGGCCAAGACGCACATGAAAAGCTGCTCAACAGCACTAATTATTAGAGAAATGCAAATCAAAACTACAATGAGGGGCTTCCCTGGTGGCGCAGTGGTTGAGAGTCCGCCTGCCGATGCAGGGGACATGGGTTCGTGCCCCGGTCTGGGAGGATCCCACATGCCGCGGAGCGGCAGGGACCGTGAGCCATGGCTGCTGGGCCTGCGCGCCCGGAGCCTGTGCTCCGCAGGGGGGGAGGCCACAGCAGTGAGAGGCCCGCCTACCGAAAAAAAAAAAAAAAAAACTACAATGAGGTATCACCTCACACCCGTTAGAATCGGCATCATCAGAAAATCTACAAACAACAAATTCTGCGGAGGGTGTGGACAAAAGGAGCCCTCTTCCACTATTGGTGGGAATGTAAATTGATACAGTCACTATGGAGAACAGTATGGAGTTTCCTTAAAAAAACTAGAAATAGAATTACCATCTGATCCAGCAATCCCACTTCTGGGCATATACCCAGAGAAATCCGTAAATCAAAAAGGCACATTCACCACAATGTTCATTGCAGCACTATTTACAATAGCCAGGTAATGGAAGCAACCTAAATGCCCACAGACAGATGAATGGATAAAGATGTGGTACATATATAAAATGAAATATTACTCGGCCATAAAAAGGAATGAAACTGGGTCATTTGTAGAGATATCGATGGATCAAGAGACTGTCATACAGAATGAAGTCAGAAAGAGGAAACCAAATACTGTATATTAAGGCATATATGTGGAACCTAAAAAATGGTACAGATGAACTGGTTTGCAGCGAAGAAATAGAGACACAGAGGTAGAGAACAAACGTATGGACACCAAGTGTGGGAAGCCATGGGGTGGTGGTGGTGGGATGAGTTGGGAGATTGGGATTGACCTGTATACATGTATATGCATAAAATACATAACTAATAATAACCTGCTGTATAAAAAAAATAAAATTAAATTTCAAAATTTTAAAAAATAAAATTTAAAAATAAAAGAGAATAAAGTTCTTCCCGTCTCACAGATGTATTTATAGGAATGAATTATTTCCATGCTTATATCTATAAATATATAAAAGAGGAATAAAATCTAACTTGAACCATAAAAGAAAAAAAAACCTGAACCCATGAGTTATACAGAGGAAAACCCTATCAGCGCACTTGCTCCAGTGGTAAACAATTCTAAAATTGGTCAGAGGTGGGAAACCATCTCCCATACAGCCAGCAACCCACCGCCCACGCAAGGAGCGTCCTCATTGCAAAGCTGGGGGACCGTGCCGAGGCATCTGTGAGTAAACGTGAGCTGAGCCCCAGGCCAGCTGCTGCTGAACTGTTCCCACCCTTTCCAGGTAAAACACCTGAATATGTACAGGGGCTTGAAAGCCTAGAGGAAGGACCGTGGAGCCACACCAGCGACAGCACGCAGGCCAACTTGGTGCCTGCAGGCCAGCCAGGGTGGTCTTGGCCCCGGGCGCTCTTCCAGAAGCTTTCCATTGCCCTGCCTGAGATACCCCTCCTGTCCCGGCCCCCACTGCTTTTTTCCTTCCTCACCTCGGTCCGGAGAGAAATTGCAGCGGAAGGTATGGGTGACACATCCTCTTCTTTACAGGCGGCAGCCTGGCAACTCCTGCAGAAAGGCCAGCAGAACCCCACTCACGCCGGGCCACCCACAAAGATGTGGCCCCTCACTCCCTCCCACCAGCACAGCCCCGAGACTGCTGACGGGGCAGAGAATATGGAGTCAGGCACAGCTTCAGGGGCTATTGCTGCCTGGAGCGCTGTTTATATTGACCTCAACGAGGCACACCTGGGGAGGGCGGGCCGGCAGGGTAAGGCTGCCCAGGTCAGCTAATCCACAACCCTCAGGGAATCACATTGTTAAAAATGGACCCCGCTAAGGCATAAGAGAAGCCAAGGGAAAAAAGGACACAATGCCATTTGCAGCACCGTAGATGAGTCTAGAAGTAATCACGTGACTTGTAGTAAGTGAGAAAGTGAAAGACACATATCATATCTTATCACTTATAGGTGTTACCTAAAAATGGATACCAGGGCAGATATTTCCACGGAAAAGGGCAATCACAGATTCATTAAACAAACTTATGGTTCACCAATGGAAAGGTGTGAGGATTGGTTTCATTACGATATCGGGGTTAACAGACATATACAAACTCAGGTGACATATATAATCACCAAAGACCTACAGAATAGCAAGAGAGGACTACTCAACATTCTGTCATAACGTACATGGGAAAAGGATCCCAGGAAGAACAGTCATCTGTATATGTGTAAAAGAACCACATCTTCCACACCTACAACAAGCCAAATATTGTAATCAAACTTGCTGTAATAAAAAATATTAAATTAAATTAAATACACGAACAAGAAGTAGTGAGACAAACGTGAGGGGCTTTCTCCTGGCACATTCCCTTCTAAACTCCAATCTAGAACACCACTTCCACTGAGGCTCTCTTGCCCTAGTAACCAGATTTGGTAAGGGTGAACTGCTGCCACCTGGTGGCCGTTTCACACAACAGCAGCTTTAATCCCAACACTAATGGTCAGTTGATATTCAAAATCATTACAGGCCTGTAAATGACACCTGCCCTGAAAACAAATCCTGGGGTCACATATCGACCAAAAAATTCAAAGGACGTCCATATTTCAAAACGACCGTTTCAAAAGGCATATTTTACGCACATTAGTGTTCTGCTTCTTTTCCTTTCTTTCCTTTTTTGTTAAAAAACACGGGAATGGAAAAAGGCATCCCTCAGAATGGGCGAAAATCGTTGCAGACGAATCAATGGACAGAGGTTTAATCTCCAATATATATAAACAGCACATGCAGCTTAATATTAAAAAAACAAACAACCCCCAAAAAATGGGCAAAAGATCTAAAGAGACGTTTCTTCAAAGGAGACACAGAGATAGCCAAGACGCACATGAAAGGCTGCTCAACAGAACTAATTATTAGAGAAATGCAAATGAAAACTACAATGAGGTATCACCTCAAACCTGTTAGAATCATCATCATCAGAAAATCTACAAACAACCAATTCTGGGGAGGGTGTGGACAAAAGGAGCCCTCTTCCACTATTGGTGGGAATGTAAATTGATACAGTCACTATCGAGAACACTATGGAGTTTCCTTAAAAAAAACTAGAAATAGAATTACCATCAGATCCCGCAATCCCACTTCTGGGCATATACCCAGAGATAACCGTATTTCAAAAGGGGACATTCACCACAATGTTCGTTGCAGCACTATTTACAATAGCCAGGTAATGGAAGCAACCTAAATGCCCACAGAAAGATGAATGGATACAGATGTGGTACATATATAAAATGGAATATTACTCGGCCATAAAAAGGAATGAAACTGGGTCATTTGTAGAGACATCGATGGATCGAGAGACTGTCATACAGAATGAAGTAAGTCAGAAAGAGGAAAACAAATATTGTATATTAATGCATATATGTGGAGCCTAAAAATGGTACAGATGAACTGGTTTGCAGGGAAGAAATAGAGACACAGAGGTAGAGAACAAACGTATGGACACCAAGTGTGGGAAGCCATGGGGTGGTGGTGGTGGGATGAGTTGGGAGTTTGGGATTGACCTGTATACATGTATATGCATAAAATACATAACTAATAATAACGTGCTGTATAAAAAAATAAATAAAATTAAATTTCAAAATTTTAAAAAATAAAATTTAAAAATAAAACAGAAAAAAAGTTCTTCCCGTCACACAGATGTATTTTTAGGAACGAATTATTTCCATGCTTATATCTATAAATACATAAAAGAAGAATAAAATCTAACTTGAACCATAAAAGAAAAAAAAACCTGAACCCACGAGTTATACAGAGGAAATCCCTATCAGGGCACTTGCTCCAGTGGTAAACAATTCTGAAATTGGTGAGAGTTGGGGAACCATCTCCCATACAGCCAGCAACCCAGCCCCCACGCAAGGAGCGTCCTCATTGCAAAGCTGGGGGACCGTGCCGAGGCATCTGTGAGTAAACGTGAGCTGAGCCCCAGGCCAGCTGCTGCTGAACTGTTCCCACCCTTTCCAGGTAAAACAGCTGAATATGTACAAGGGCTTGAAAGCCTAGAGGAAGGACCGTGGAGCCACACCAGTGACAGCACGCAGGCCAACTTGGTGCCTGCAGGCCAGCCAGGGTGGTCCTGGCCCCGGGCGCTCTTCCAGAAGCTTTCCATTGCCCTGCCTGAGATACCCCTCCTGTCCCGGCCCCCACTGCTTTTTTCCTTCCTCACCTCTGTCCGGAGAGATATTCCAGCGGAAGGTATGGTTGACACAACCTCTTCTTTACAGGCGGCAGCCTGGCAACTCCTGCAGAAAGGCCAGCAGAACCCCACTCACACCGGGCCACCCACAAAGCTGTGGCCCCTCACTCCCTCCCACCAGCACAGCCCCGAGACTGCTGACGGGGCAGAGAATATGGAGTTAGGCACAGCTTCAGGGGCTATTGCTGCCTGGAGCTCTGTTTATATTGACCTCAAAGAGGCACACCTGGGGAGGGCGGGCCGGCAGGGTAAGGCTGCCCAGGTCAGCTAATCCACAACCCTCAGGGAATCACATTGTTGAAAATGGACCCCGCTAAGGCAGAAGAGAAGCCAAGGGAAAAAAGGACACAATGCCATTTGCAGCACCGTAGATGAGTCTAGAAGTAATCACGTGATTTGTAGTAAGTCAGAAAGTGAAAGACACATATCATATCATTTATAGGTGTTACCTAAAAATGGATACCAGGGCAGATATTTCCACAGAGAAGGGCAATCACAGATTCATTAAACAAACTTATGGTTCACCAATGGAAAAGTGTGAGGATTGGTTTCATTACGATATCAGGGTTAACAGACATATACAAACACAGGTGACATATATAATCACCAAAGACCTACAGAATACCAAGAGAGGACTACTCAACATTCTGTCATAACGTACATGAGAAAAGGATCCCAGGAAGAACAGACATCTGTATATGTGTAAAAGAACCACATCTTCCACACCTACAACAAGCCAAACATTGTAATCAAACTTGCTGTAATAAAAAATAAAACAAATTAAATTAAAAACACGAACAAGATGTAGTGAGACAAACGTGAGGGGCGTTCTCCTGGCACATTCCATTCTAAACTCCAATCTAGAACACCACTTCCACTGAGGCTCTCTTGCCATAGTAACCAGATTTGGTAAGGGTGAACTGCTGCCACCTTGTGGCCGTTTCACACAACAGCAGCTTTAATCCCAACACTAATAGTCAGTTGATATTCAAAATCATTACAGGCCTGTAAATGACACCTGCCCTGAAAACAAATCCTGGGGTCACATATCGACCAAAAAATTCAAAGGACGTCCATATTTCAAAACGACCGTTTCAAAAGGCATATTTTACGCACATTAGTGTTCTGCTTCTTTTCCTTTCTTTCCTTTTTTGTTGAAAATCACGGGAATGGAAAAAGGCATCCCTCAGAATGGGCGAAAATCATTGCAAACGAATCAATGGACAGAGGTTTAATCTCCAATATATATAAACAGCTCATGCAGCTTCATATTAAAAAACAAACAACCCAATACAAAAATGGGCAGAAGATCTAAAGAGACGTTTCTTCAAAGAAGACACAGAGATGGCCAAGACGCACATGAAAAGCTGCTCAACAGCACTAATTATTAGAGAAATGCAAATCAAAACTACAATGAGGTATCACCTCACACCTGTTAGAATCGGCATCATCAGAAAATCTACAAACAACAAATTCTGGGGAGGGTGTGGACAAAAGGAGCCCTCTTCCACTATTGGTGGGAATGTAAATTGATACAGTCACTATGGAGAACAGTATGGAGTTTCCTTAAAAAAACTAGAAATAGAATTACCATCTGATCCAGCAATCCCACTTCTGGGCATATACACAGAGCAAACCGTAAATCAAAAAGGCACATTCACCACAATGTTCGTTGCAGCACTATTTACAATAGCCAGGTAATGGAAGCCACCTAAATGCCCACAGACAGATGAATGGATAAAGATGTGGTACATATATAAAATGGAATATTACTCGGCCATAAAAAGGAATGAAACTGAGTCATTTGTAGAGACATCGATGGATCGAGAGACTGTCATACAGAATGAAGTTAGTCAGGAAGAGGAAAACAAATATTGTATATTAATGCATATATGTGGAGCCTAAAAAATGGTACAGATGAACTGGCTTGCAGGGAAGAAATAGAGACACAGAGGTAGAGAACAAACGTATGGACACCAAGTGTGGGAAGCCATGGGGTGGTGGTGGTGGGATGAGTTGGGAGATTGGGATTGACCTGTATACATGTATATGCATAAAATATATATCTAATAATAACCTGCTGTATAAAAACATAAAGAAAATTGTATTTCAAAATTTAAAAAAAATAAAATTTAAAAATAAAAGAGAAAAAAGTTCTTCCCATCACACAGATGTATATATAGGAATGAATTATTTCAATGCTTATATCTATAAATACATAAAAGAGGAATAAAATCTAACTGCAACCATAAAAGGAAAAAAAAACATGAACTCACGCGTTATACAGAGGAAAACCCTATCTGGACACTTGCTCCAGCGGTAAACAATTCTGAAATTGGTCAGAGGTTGGGAACCATCTCCCATACAGCCAGCACCCCACCCCCCACGCAAGGAGCGTCCTCATTGCAAAGCTGGGGGATTGTGCCGAGGCATCTGTGCGTAAACGTGAGCTGAGCCCCAGGCCAGCTGCTGCTGAACTGTTCCCACCCTTCCCAGGTAAAACACCTGAATATGTACAAGGGCTTGAAAGCCTAGAGGAAGGGCCGTCGAGCCACACCAGCGACAGCACGCAGGCCAACTTGGTGCCTGCAGGCCAGCCAGGGTGGTCCTGGCCACAGGAGCTCTTCCGGAAGCTTTCCATTGCCTTGCCTGAGATACCCCTCCTGTCCTGGCCCCCACTGCTTTCTTCCTTCCTCACCTCTGTCCGGAGAGAAATTCCAGCGGAAGGTATGGGTGACGCATTCTCTTCTTTACAGGTGGCAGCCTGGCAACTCCTGCAGAAAGGCCAGCAGAGCCCCATTAACACCGGGCCACGCACAAAGCTGTGGCCCCTCAATCCCACCCACCAGCAGAGCCCCAAGACTGCTGACGGGGCAGAGAATATGGAGTCAGGCACAGCTTCAGGGGCTATTGCTGCCTGGAGCGCTGTTTATATTGATCTCAACGAGGCACACCTGGGGAGGGCGGGCCGGCAGGGTAAGGCTGCCCAGGTCAGCTAATCCACAACCCTCAGGGAATCACATTGTTGAAAATGGACCTCGCTAAGGCAGAAGAGAAGCCAAGGAAAAAAAGGACAAAATGCCATTTGCAGCACCGTAAATGAGTCTAGAAGTAATCACGTGACTTGTAGTAAGTCAGAAAGTGAAAGACACATATCATATCATATCACTTATAGGTGTTACCTAAAAATGGATACCAGGGCAGATATTTCCACGGAGAAGGGCAATCACAGATTCATTAAACAAACTTATGGTTCACGAATGGAAAGGTGTGAGGATTGGTTTCATTACGATATAGGGATTAACAGACATATACAAACACAGGTGATATATATAATCACCAAAGACCTACAGAATACCAAGATAGGACTACTCAACATTCTGTCATAACGTACATGGGAAAAGGATCCCAGGAAGAACAGACATCTGTATATGGGTAAAAGAACCACATCTTCCACACCTACAACAAGCCAAACATTGTAATCAAACTTGGTGTAATAAAAAATAAAAAAAATAAATTAAAAACACGAACAAGAAGTAGTGAGACAAACTTGAGGGGCTTTCTCCTGGCACATTCCATTCTAAATTCCAATCTAGAACACCACTTCCACTGAGGCTCTCTTGCCCTAGTAACCAGATTTGGTAAGGGTGAACTGCTGCCACCTTGTGGCCGTTTCACACAACAGCAGCTTTAATCCCAGCGCTAATGGTCAGTTGATATTCAAAATCATTGCAGGCCTGTAAATGACACCTGCCCTGAACACAAATCCTGGGGTCACATATCGACCAAAAAATTCAAAGGACGTCCATATTTCAAAACGACCGTTTCAAAAGGCATATTTTACGCACATTAGTGTTCTGCTTCTTTTCCTTTCTTTCCTTTGTTGTTAAAAAAAAGGGAATGGAAAAAGGCATCCCTCAGAATGGGCAAAAATCGTTGCAAACGAATCAATGGACAGAGGTTTAATCTCCAATATATATAAACAGCTCATGCAGCTTAATATTAAAAAAACAAACAACCCAATACAAAAATGGGCAGAAGATCTAAAGAGGCGTTTCTTCAAAGAAGTCACAGAGATGGCCAAGACGCCCATGAAAAGCTGCTCAACAGCACTAATTATTAGAGAAATGCAAATCAAACTACAATGAGGTATCACCTCACACCAGTTAGAATCGGCATCATCAGAAAATCTACAAACAACCAATTCTGGGGAGGGTGTGGACAAAAGGAGCCCTCTTCCACTATTGGTGGGAATGTAAATTGATACAGTCACTATGGAGAACAGTATGGAGTTTCCTTAAAAAAAACTAGAAATAGAATTACCATCTGATCCAGCAATCCCACTTTTGGGCATATACCCAGAGAAAACCGTAAATCAAACAGGCACATTCACCACAAAGTTCGTTGCAGCACAATTTACAATAGCCAGGTAATAGAAGCCACCTACATGCCCACAGACAGATAAATGGATAAAGATGTGGTACATATATAAAATGAAATATTACTCGGCCATAAAAAGGAATGAAACTGGGTCATTTGTAGAGACATCGATGGATCAAGGGACTGTCATAAAGAATGAAGTCAGAAAGAGGAAACCAAATACTGTATATTAAGGCATATATGTGGAACCTAAAAAATGGTACAGATGAACTGGTTTGCAGCAAAGAAATAGAGACACAGAGGTAGAGAACAAACGTATGGACACCAAGTGTGGGAAGCCATGGGGTGGTGGTGGTGGGATGAGTTGGGAGTTTGGGATTGACCTGTATACATTTATATGCATAAAATACATAACTAATAATAACGTGCTGTATAAAAAAAATAAATTAATTAATTTCAAAATTCTAAAAAATAAAATTTAGAAATAAAAGAGAAAAAAGTTCTTCCCGTCACACAGATGTATTTATAGGAATGAATTATTTCCATGCTTATATCTATAAATACATAAAAGAGGAATAAAATCTAACTTGAAACATAAAAGAAAAAAAAAACCTGAACCCACCATTTATACAGAGGAAAACCCTATCTGGACACTTGCTCCAGCGGTAAAGAATTCTGAAATTGGTCAGAGGTGGGGAACCATCTCCGATATAGCCAGCACCCCAACCCCCACGCAAGGAGCGTCCTCATTGCAAAGCTGGGGGATTGTGCCGAGGCATCTGGGCGTAAACGTGAGCTGAGCCCCAGGCCAGCTGCTGCTGAACTGTTCCCACCCTTCCCAGGTAAAACACCTGAATATGTACAAGGGCTTGAAAGCCTAGAGGAAGGGCCGTGGAGCCACACCAGCGACAGCACGCAGGCCAACTTGGTGCCTGCAGGCCAGCCAGGGTGGTCCTGGGCCCGGGCGCTCGTCCGGAAGCTTTCCATTGCCCTGCCTGAGATACCCCTCCTGTCCCGGCCCCCACTGCTTTTTTTCCTTCCTCACCTCTGTCCGGAGAGAAATTCCAGCAGAAGTTATGGGTGACACAACCTCTTCTTTACAGGCGGCAGCCTGGCAACTCCTGCAGAAAGGCCAGCAGAACCCCACTCAAACCGGGCCACCCACAAAGCTGTGGCCCCTCACTCCCTCCCACCAGCACAGCCCCGAGACTGCTGACGGGGCAGACAATATGGAGTCAGGCACAGCTTCAGGGGCTATTGCTGCCTGGAGCGCTGTTTATATTGACCTCAACGAGGCACACCTAGGGAGGGCGGGCCGTCAGGGTAAGGCTGCCCAGGTCAGCTAATCCACAACCCTCAGGGAATCACATTGTTGAAAATGGACCCCGCTAAGGCAGAAGAGACGCCAAGGGAAAAAAGGACACAATGCCATTTGCAGCACCGTAGATGAGTCTAGAAGTAATCATGTGACTTGTAGTAAGTCAGAAAGTGAAAGACACATATCATATCATATCACTTATAGGTGTTACCTAAAAATGGATACCAGGGCAGATATTTCCACGGAGAAGGCAATCACAGATTCATTAAACAAACTTATGGTTCACCAATGGAATGGTGTGAGGATTGGTTTCATTACGATATCGGGGTTAACAGACATATACAAACACAGGTGACATATATAATCACCAAAGACCTACAGAATACCAAGAGAGGACTACTCAACATTCTGTCATAACGTACATGGGAAAAGGATCCCAGGAAGAACAGACATCTGTATATGTGTAAAAGAACCACATCTTCCACACCTACAACAAGCCAAACATTGTAATCAAAATTGCTGTAATAAAAAATAAAAAAATTAAATTAAAAACACGAACAAGAAGTAGTGAGACAAACGTGAGGGGCTTTCTCCTGGCACATTCCATTCTAAACTCCAATCTAGAACACCACTTCCACTGAGGCTCTCTTGCCCTAGTAACCAGATTTGGTAAGGGAGAACAGCTGCCACCTTGTGGCCATTTCACACAACAGCAGCTTTAATCCCAGCGCTAATGGTCAGTTGATATTCAAAATCATTGCAGGCCTGTAAATGACACCTGCCCTGAAAACAAATCCTGGGTTCACATATCGACCAAAAAATTCAAAGGACGTCCATATTTCAAAACGACCGTTTCAAAAGGCATATTTTACGCACATTAGTGTTCTGCTTCTTTTCCTTTCTTTCCTTTTTTGTTAGAAAAAACGGGAATGGAAAAAGGCATCCCTCAGAATGGGCAAAAATCGTTGCAAACGAATCAATGGACAGAGGTTTAATCTCCAATATATATAAACAGCTCATGCAGCTTAATATTAAAAAAACAAACAAACCAATACAAAAATGGGTAGAAGATCTAAAGAGACGTTTCTTCAAAGAAGACACAGAGATGGCCAAGACGCACATGAAAAGCAGCTCAACAGCACTAATTATTAGAGAAATGCAAATCAAAACTACAATGAGGTATCACCTCACACCTGTTAGAATCGGCATCATCAGAAAATCTACAAACAACCAATTCTGGGGAGGGTGTGGACAAAAGGAGCCCTCTTCCACTATTGGTGGGAATGTAAATTGATACAGTCACTATGGAGAACAGTATGGAGTTTCCTTAAAAAAACTAGAAATAGAATTACCATCTGATCCAGCAATCCCACTTCTGGGCATATACCCAGAGAAAACCGTATTTCAAAAAGGCACATTCACCACAATGTTCGTTGCAGCACTATTTACAATAGCCAGGTAATGGAAGCAACCTAAATGCCCACAGAAAGATGAATGGATACAGATGTGGTACATATATAAAATGGAATATTACTCGGCCATAAAAAGGAATGAAACTGGGTCATTTGTAGAGACATCGATGGATCGAGAGACTGTCATACAGAGTGAAGTAAGTCAGAAAGAGGAAAGCAAATACTGTATATTAATGCATATATGTGGAACCTAAAAAATGGTACAGATGAACTGGTTTGCAGGGAAGAAATAGAGACACAGAGGTAGAGAACAAACGTATGGACACCAAGTGTGGGAAGCCATGGGGTGGTGGTGGTGGGATGAGTTGGGAGATTGGGATTGACCTGTATACATGTATATGCATAAAATACATAACTAATAATAACGTGCTGTATAAAAAAAATAAAATTGAATTTCAAAATTTTAAAAAATAAAATTTAAAAATAAAAGAGAAAAAAGTTCTTCCCGTCACACAGATGTATTTATAGGAATGAATTATTTCCATGCTTATATCTATAAATATATAACAGAGGAATAAAATCTAACTTCAACCATAAAGGAAAAAAAAAACCTGAACCCATGAGTTATACAGAGGAAAACCCTATCAGCGCACTTGCTCCAGCGGTAAACAATTCTGAAATTGGTCAGAGGTGGGAAACCATCTCCCATACAGCCAGCAACCCACCCCCCACGCAAGGAGCATCCTCATTGCAAAGCTGGGGGACCGTGCCGAGGCATCTGTGAGTAAACGTGAGCTGAGCCCCAGGCCAGATGCTGATGAACTGTTCCCACCCTTTCCAGGTAAAACACCTGAATATGTACAAGGGCTTGAAAGCCTAGAGGAAGGGCTGTCGAGCCACACCAGTGACAGCACGCAGGCCAACTTGGTGCCTGCAGGCCAGCCAGGGTGGTCTTGACCCGGGCGCTCTTCCAGAAGCTTTCCATTGCCCTGCCTGAGATTCCCCTCCTGTCCCGGCCCCCACTACTTTTTTCCTTCCTCACCTCTGTCCGGAGAGAAATTCCAGCAGAAGTTATGGGTGACACAACCTCTTCTTTACAGGCGGCAGCCTGGCAACTCCTGCAGAAAGGCCAGCAGAACCCCACTCACACCGGGCCACCCACAAAGCTGTGGCCCCTCACTCCCTCCCACCAGCACAGCCCCGAGACTGCTGACGGGGCAGACAATATGGAGTCAGGCACAGCTTCAGGGGCTATTGCTGCCTGGAGCGCTGT
This sequence comes from Mesoplodon mirus, assembly GCF_964341445.2. NCBI lineage: Eukaryota > Metazoa > Chordata > Mammalia > Artiodactyla > Ziphiidae > Mesoplodon > Mesoplodon mirus. The sequence goes on from NW_028295737.1 coordinate 1,340,457, forward strand.
TTATATTGACCTCAACGAGGCAGACCTGGGGAGGGCGGGCCGTCAGGGTAAGGCTGCCCAGGTCAGCTAATCCACAACCCTCAGGGAATCACATTGTTGAAAATGGACCCCGCTAAGGCAGAAGAGACGCCAAGGGAAAAAAGGACACAATGCCATTTGCAGCACCGTAGATGAGTCTAGAAGTAATCACGTGACTTGTAGTAAGTCAGAAAGTGAAAGACACATATCATATCATATCACTTATAGGTGTTACCTAAAAATGGATACCAGGGCAGATATTTCCACGGAGAAGGCAATCACAGATTCATTAAACAAACTTATGGTTCACCAATGGAATGGTGTGAGGATTGGTTTCATTACGATATTGGGGTTAACAGACATATACAAACACAGGTGACATATATAATCACCAAAGACCTACAGAATACCAAGAGAGGACTACTCAACATTCTGTCATAACATACATGGGAAAAGGATCCCAGGAAGAACAGACATCTGTATATGTGTAAAAGAACCACATTTTCCACACCTACAACAAGCCAAACATTGTAATGAAAACTGCTGTAATAAAAAATAAAAAAATTAAATTAAAAACACGAACAAGAAGTAGTGAGACAAACTTGAGGGGCTTTCTCCTGGCACATTCCATTCTAAACTCCAATCTAGAACACCACTTCCACTGAGGCTCTCTTGCCCTAGTAACCAGATTTGGTAAGGGTGAACTGCTGCCACCTTGTGGCCGTTTCACACAACAGCAGCTTTAATCCCAGCGCTAATGGTCAGTTGATATTCAAAATCATTGCAGGCCTGTAAATGACACCTGCCCTGAAAACAAATCCTGGGGTCACATATCGACCAAAAAATTCAAAGGACGTCCATATTTCAAAACGACCGTTTCAAAAGGCATATTTTACGCACATTAGTGTTCTGCTTCTTTTCCCTTCTTTCCTTTTTTGTTAGAAAAAACGGGAATGGAAAAAGGCATCCCTCAGAATGGGCAAAAATCGTTGCAAACGAATCAATGGACAGAGGTTTAATCTCCAATATATATAAACAGCTCATGCAGCTTAATATTAAAAAAACAAACAAACCAATACAAAAATGGGTAGAAGATCTAAAGAGACGTTTCTTCAAAGAAGACACAGAGATGGCCAAGACGCACATGAAAAGCTGCTCAACAGCACTAATTATTAGAGAAATGCAAATCAAAACTACAATGAGGTATCACCTCACACCTGTTAGAATCGGCATCATCAGAAAATCTACAGACAACCAATTCTGGGGAGGGTGTGGACAAAAGGAGCCCTCTTCCACTATTGGTGGGAATGTAAATTGATACAGTCACTATGGAGAACAGTATGGAGTTTCCTTAAAAAAATTAGAAATAGAATTACCATCTGATCCAGCAATCCCACTTCTGGGCATATACCCAGAGAAAACCGTATTTCAAAAAGGCACATTCACCACAATGTTCGTTGCAGCACTATTTACAATAGCCAGGTAATGGAAGCAACCTAAATGCCCACAGAAAGATGAATGGATACAGATGTGGTACATATATAAAATGGAATATTACTCGGCCATAAAAAGGAATGAAACTGGGTCATTTGTAGAGACATCGATGGATCGAGAGACTGTCATACAGAGTGAAGTAAGTCAGAAAGAGGAAAGCAAATACTGTATATTAATGCATATATGTGGAACCTAAAAAATGGTACAGATGAACTGGTTTGCAGGGAAGAAATAGAGACACAGAGGTAGAGAACAAACGTATGGACACCAAGTGTGGGAAGCCATGGGGTGGTGGTGGTGGGATGAGTTGGGAGATTGGGATTGACCTGTATACATGTATATGCATAAAATACATAACTAATAATAACGTGCTGTATAAAAAAATAAAATTGAATTTCAAAATTTTAAAAAATAAAATTTAAAAATAAAAGAGAAAAAAGTTCTTCCCGTCACACAGATGTATTTATAGGAATGAATTATTTCCATGCTTATATCTATAAATATATAACAGAGGAATAAAATCTAACTTGAACCATAAAGGAAAAAAAAAACCTGAACCCATGAGTTATACAGAGGAAAACCCTATCAGCGCACTTGCTCCAGCGGTAAACAATTCTGAAATTGGTCAGAGGTGGGAAACCATCTCCCATACAGCCAGCAACCCAACCCCACGCAAGGAGCATCCTCATTGCAAAGCTGGGGGACCGTGCCGAGGCATCTGTGAGTAAACGTGAGCTGAGCCCCAGGCCAGATGCTGCTGAACTGTTCCCACCCTTCCTAGGTAAAAAACCTGAATATGTACAAGGGCTTGAAAGCCTAGAGGAAGGGCTGTCGAGCCACACCAGTGACAGCATGCAGGCCAACTTGGTGCCTGCAGGCCAGCCAGGGTGGTCTTGAACCGGGCGCTCTTCCAGAAGCTTTCCATTGCCCTGCCTGAGATTCCCCTCCTCTCCCGGCCCCCACTACTTTTTTCCTTCCTCACCTCTGTCCGGAGAGAAATTCCAGCAGAAGTTATGGGTGACACAATTTCTTCTTTACAGGCGGCAGCCTGGCAACTCCTGCAGAAAGGCCAGCAGAACCCCACTCACACCGGGCCACCCACAAAGCTGTGGCCCCTCACTCCCTCCCACCAGCACAGCCCCGAGACTGCTGACGGGGCAGACAATATGGAGTCAGGCACAGCTTCAGGGGCTATTGCTGCCTGGAGCGCTGTTTATATTGACCTCAACGAGGCAGACCTGGGGAGGGCGGGCCGGCAGGGTAAGGCTGCCCAGGTCAGCTAATCCACAACCCTCAGGGAATCACATTGTTGAAAATGGACCCCGCTAAGGCAGAAGAGACGCCAAGGGAAAAAAGGACACAATGCCATTTGCAGCACCGTAGATGAGTCTAGAAGTAATCACGTGACTTGTAGTAAGTCAGAAAGTGAAAGACACATATCATATCATATCACTTATAGGTGTTACCTAAAAATGGATACCAGGGCAGATATTTCCACGGAGAAGGGCAATCACAGATTCATTACACAAACTTATGGTTCACCAATGGAAAGGTGTGAGGATTGGTTTCATTACGATATCGGGGTTAACAGACATATACAAACACAGGTGACATATATAATCACCAAAGACCTACAGAATACCAAGAGAGGACTACTCAACATTCTGTCATAACGTACATGGGAAAAGGATCCCAGGAAGAACAGACATCTGTATACGTGTAAAAGAACCACATCTTCCACATCTACAACAAGCCAAACATTGTAATCAAACTTGCTGTAATAAGAAATAAAAAATTAAATTAAAAACACGAACAAGAAGTAGTGAGACAAACGTGAGGGGCTTTCTCCTGGCACATTCCATTCTAAACTCCAATCTAGAACACCACTTCCACTGAGGTTCTCTTGCCCTAGTAACCAGATTTTGTAAGGGTGAACTGCTGCCACCTTGTGGCCGTTTCACACAACAGCAGCTTTAATCCCAACGCTAATGGTCAGTTGATATTCAAAATCATTGCAGGCCTGTAAATGACACCTGCCCTGAAAACAAATCCTGGGGTCACATATCGACCAAAAAATTCAAAGGACGTCCATATTTCAAAACGACCGTTTCAAAAGGCATATTTTACGCACATTAGTGTTCTGCTTCTTTTCCTTTCTTTCCTCTTTTGTTAAAAAACACGGGAATGGAAAAAGGCATCCCTCAGAATGGGGGAAAATCGTTGCAAACGAATCAATGGACAGAGGTTTAATCTCCAATCTATATAAACAGCTCATGCAGCTTAATATTAAAAAAACAAACAACCCCAAAAAAATGGGCAGAAGATCTAAAGAGACGTTTCTTCAAAGGAGACACAGAGATGGCCAAGACGCACATGAAAAGCTGCTCAACAGCACTAATTATTAGAGAAATGCAAATCAAAACTACAATGAGGTATCACCTCACACCTGTTAGAATCGGCATCATCAGAAAATCTACAGACAACCAATTCTGGGGAGGGTGTGGACAAAAGGAGCCCTCTTCCACTATTGGTGGGAATGTAAATTGATACAGTCACTATGGAGAACAGTATGGAGTTTCCTTAAAAAAATTAGAAATAGAATTTCCATCTGATCCAGCAATCCCACTTCTGGGCATATACCCAGAGAAAACCGTATTTCAAAAAGGCACATTCACCACAATGTTCGTTGCAGCACTATTTACAATAGCCAGGTAATGGAAGCAACCTAAATGCCCACAGACAGATGAATGGATAAAGATGTGGTACATATATAAAATGGAATATTACTTGGCCATTAAAAGGAATGAAACTGGGTCATTTGTAGAGACATCGATGGATCGAGAGACTGTCATGCAGAAAGAAGTAAGTCAGAAAGAGGAAAACAAATATTGTATATTAATGCATATATGTGGAGCCTAAAAATGGTACAGATGAACTGGTTTGCAGGGAAGAAATAGAAACACAGAGGTAGAGAACAAACGTATGGACACCAAGTGTGGGAAGCCATGGGGTGGTGGTGGTGGGATGAGTTGGGAGTTTGGGATTGACCTGTATACATGTATACGCATAAAATACATAACTAATAATAACGTGCTGTATAAAAAAAATAAATAAAATTAAATTTCAAAATTTTAAAAAATAAAATTTAAAAATAAAACAGAAAAAAGTTCTTCCCGTCACACAGATGTATTTATAGGAATGAATTATTTCCATGCTTATATCTATAAATACATAAAAGAGGAATAAAATCTAACTTGAACCATAAAAAAAAAACCTGAACCCACGAGTTATACAGAGGATAACCCTATCAGGGCACTTGCTCCAGTGGTAAACAATTCTGAAATTGGTCAGAGGTGGGGAACCATCTCCCATACAGCCAGCAACCCACACCCCACGCAAGGAGCGTCCTCATTGCAAAGCTGGGGTACCGTGCCGAGGCGTCTGTGAGTAAACGTGAGCTGAGCCCCAGGCCAGCTGCTGCTGAACTGTTCCCACCCTTTCCAGGTAAAACACCTGAATATGTACAAGGGCTTGAAAGCCTAGAGGAAGGACCGTGGAGCCACACCAGTGACAGCACGCAGGCCAACTTGGTGCCTGCAGGCCAGCCAGTGTGGTCCTGGCCCCAGGCGCTCTTCCAGAAGCTTTCCATTGCCCTGCCTGAGATTCCCCTCCTGTCCCGGCCCCCACTACTTTTTTCCTTCCTCACCTCTGTCCGGAGAGAAATTCCAGCAGAATGTATGGGTGACACAACCTCTTCTTTACAGGCGGCAGCCTGGCAACTCCTGCAGAAAGGCCAGCAGAACCCCACTCACACCGGGCCACCCACAAAGCTGTGGCCCCTCACTCCCTCCCACCAGCACAGCCCCGAGACTGCTGACGGGGCAGACAATATGGAGTCAGGCACAGCTTCAGGGGCTATTGCTGCCTGGAGCGCTGTTTATATTGACCTCAACGAGGCAGACCTGGGGAGGGCGGGCCGTCAGGGTAAGGCTGCCCAGGTCAGCTAATCCACAACCCTCAGGGAATCACATTGTTGAAAATGGACCCCGCTAAGGCAGAAGAGACGCCAAGGGAAAAAAGTACACAATGCCATTTGCAGCACCGTAGATGAGTCTAGAAGTAATCACGTGACTTGTAGTAAGTCAGAAAGTGAAAGACACATATCATATCATATCACTTATAGGTGTTACCTAAAAATGGATACCAGGGCAGATATTTCCACGGAGAAGGGCAATCACAGATTCATTAAACAAACTTATGGTTCACCAATGGAAAGGTGTGAGGATTGGTTTCATTACGATATCGGGGTTAACAGACATATACAAACACAGGTGACATATATAATCACCAAAGACCTACAGAATACCAAGAGAGGACTACTCAACATTCTGTCATAACGTACATGGGAAAAGGATCCCAGGAAGAACAGACATCTGTATACGTGTAAAAGAACCACATCTTCCACATCCACAACAAGCCAAACATTGTAATCAAACTTGCTGTAATAAGAAATAAAAAATTAAATTAAAAACACGAACAAGAAGTAGTGAGACAAACGTGAGGGGCTTTCTCCAGGCACATTCCATTCTAAACTCCAATCTAGAACACCACTTCCACTGAGGCTCTCTTGCCCTAGTAACCAGATTTGGTAAGGGTGAACTGCTGCCACCTTGTGGCCGTTTCACACAACAGCAGCTTTAATCCCAACGCTAATGGTCAGTTGATATTCAAAATCATTGCAGGCCTGTAAATGACACCTGCCCTGAAAACAAATCCTGGGGTCACATATTGACCAAAAAATTCAAAGGACGTCCATATTTCAAAAGGACCGTTTCAAAAGGCATATTTTACGCACATTAGTGTTCTGCTTCTTTTCCTTTCTTTCCTCTTTTGTTAAAAAACACGGGAATGGAAAAAGGCATCCCTCAGAATGGGGGAAAATCGTTGCAAACAAATCAATGGACAGAGGTTTAATCTCCAATCTATATAAACAGCTCATGCAGCTTAATATTAAAAAAACAAACAACCCCAAAAAAATGGGCAGAAGATCTAAAGAGACGTTTCTTCAAAGGAGACACAGAGATGGCCAAGACGCACATGAAAAGCTGCTCAACAGCACTAATTATTAGAGAAATGCAAATCAAAACTACAATGAGGTATCACCTCACACCTGTTAGAATCGGCATCATCAGAAAATCTACAGACAACCAATTCTGGGGAGGGTGTGGACAAAAGGAGCCCTCTTCCACTATTGGTGGGAATGTAAATTGATACAGTCACTATGGAGAACAGTATGGAGTTTCCTTAAAAAAATTAGAAATAGAATTTCCATCTGATCCAGCAATCCCACTTCTGGGCATATACCCAGAGAAAACCGTATTTCAAAAAGGCACATTCACCACAATGTTCGTTGCAGCACTATTTACAATAGCCAGGTAATGGAAGCAACCTAAATGCCCACAGACAGATGAATGGATAAAGATGTGGTACATATATAAAATGGAATATTACTTGGCCATTAAAAGGAATGAAACTGGGTCATTTGTAGAGACATCGATGGATCGAGAGACTGTCATACAGAAAGAAGTAAGTCAGAAAGAGGAAAACAAATATTGTATATTAATGCATATATGTGGAGCCTAAAAATGGTACAGATGAACTGGTTTGCAGGGAAGAAATAGAGACACAGAGGTAGAGAACAAACGTATGGACACCAAGTGTGGGAAGCCATGGGGTGGTGGTGGTGGGATGAGTTGGGAGATTGGGATTGACCTGTATACATGTATATGCATAAAATACATAACTAATAATAACGTGCTGTATAAAAAAAATAAAATTGAATTTCAAAATTTTAAAAAATAAAATTTAAAAATAAAAGAGAAAAAAGTTCTTCCCGTCACACAGATGTATTTATAGGAATGAATTATTTCCATGCTTATATCTATAAATATATAACAGAGGAATAAAATCTAACTTCAACCATAAAGGAAAAAAAAAACCTGAACCCATGAGTTATACAGAGGAAAACCCTATCAGCGCACTTGCTCCAGCGGTAAACAATTCTGAAATTGGTCAGAGGTGGGAAACCATCTCCCATACAGCCAGCAACCCACCCCCCACGCAAGGAGCATCCTCATTGCAAAGCTGGGGGACCGTGCCGAGGCATCTGTGAGTAAACGTGAGCTGAGCCCCAGGCCAGATGCTGATGAACTGTTCCCACCCTTTCCAGGTAAAACACCTGAATATGTACAAGGGCTTGAAAGCCTAGAGGAAGGGCTGTCGAGCCACACCAGTGACAGCACGCAGGCCAACTTGGTGCCTGCAGGCCAGCCAGGGTGGTCTTGACCCGGGCGCTCTTCCAGAAGCTTTCCATTGCCCTGCCTGAGATTCCCCTCCTGTCCCGGCCCCCACTACTTTTTTCCTTCCTCACCTCTGTCCGGAGAGAAATTCCAGCAGAAGTTATGGGTGACACAACCTCTTCTTTACAGGCGGCAGCCTGGCAACTCCTGCAGAAAGGCCAGCAGAACCCCACTCACACCGGGCCACCCACAAAGCTGTGGCCCCTCACTCCCTCCCACCAGCACAGCCCCGAGACTGCTGACGGGGCAGACAATATGGAGTCAGGCACAGCTTCAGGGGCTATTGCTGCCTGGAGCGCTGTTTATATTGACCTCAACGAGGCAGACCTGGGGAGGGCGGGCCGTCAGGGTAAGGCTGCCCAGGTCAGCTAATCCACAACCCTCAGGGAATCACATTGTTGAAAATGGACCCCGCTAAGGCAGAAGAGACGCCAAGGGAAAAAAGGACACAATGCCATTTGCAGCACCGTAGATGAGTCTAGAAGTAATCACGTGACTTGTAGTAAGTCAGAAAGTGAAAGACACATATCATATCATATCACTTATAGGTGTTACCTAAAAATGGATACCAGGGCAGATATTTCCACGGAGAAGGCAATCACAGATTCATTAAACAAACTTATGGTTCACCAATGGAATGGTGTGAGGATTGGTTTCATTACGATATTGGGGTTAACAGACATATACAAACACAGGTGACATATATAATCACCAAAGACCTACAGAATACCAAGAGAGGACTACTCAACATTCTGTCATAACATACATGGGAAAAGGATCCCAGGAAGAACAGACATCTGTATATGTGTAAAAGAACCACATTTTCCACACCTACAACAAGCCAAACATTGTAATGAAAATTGCTGTAATAAAAAATAAAAAAATTAAATTAAAAACACGAACAAGAAGTAGTGAGACAAACTTGAGGGGCTTTCTCCTGGCACATTCCATTCTAAACTCCAATCTAGAACACCACTTCCACTGAGGCTCTCTTGCCCTAGTAACCAGATTTGGTAAGGGTGAACTGCTGCCACCTTGTGGCCGTTTCACACAACAGCAGCTTTAATCCCAGCGCTAATGGTCAGTTGATATTCAAAATCATTGCAGGCCTGTAAATGACACCTGCCCTGAAAACAAATCCTGGGGTCACATATCGACCAAAAAATTCAAAGGACGTCCATATTTCAAAACGACCGTTTCAAAAGGCATATTTTACGCACATTAGTGTTCTGCTTCTTTTCCCTTCTTTCCTTTTTTGTTAGAAAAAACGGGAATGGAAAAAGGCATCCCTCAGAATGGGCAAAAATCGTTGCAAACGAATCAATGGACAGAGGTTTAATCTCCAATATATATAAACAGCTCATGCAGCTTAATATTAAAAAAACAAACAAACCAATACAAAAATGGGTAGAAGATCTAAAGAGACGTTTCTTCAAAGAAGACACAGAGATGGCCAAGACGCACATGAAAAGCTGCTCAACAGCACTAATTATTAGAGAAATGCAAATCAAAACTACAATGAGGTATCACCTCACACCTGTTAGAATCGGCATCATCAGAAAATCTACAGACAACCAATTCTGGGGAGGGTGTGGACAAAAGGAGCCCTCTTCCACTATTGGTGGGAATGTAAATTGATACAGTCACTATGGAGAACAGTATGGAGTTTCCTTAAAAAAATTAGAAATAGAATTACCATCTGATCCAGCAATCCCACTTCTGGGCATATACCCAGAGAAAACCGTATTTCAAAAAGGCACATTCACCACAATGTTCGTTGCAGCACTATTTACAATAGCCAGGTAATGGAAGCAACCTAAATGCCCACAGAAAGATGAATGGATACAGATGTGGTACATATATAAAATGGAATATTACTCGGCCATAAAAAGGAATGAAACTGGGTCATTTGTAGAGACATCGATGGATCGAGAGACTGTCATACAGAGTGAAGTAAGTCAGAAAGAGGAAACCAAATACTGTATATTAATGCATATATGTGGAACCTAAAAAATGGTACAGATGAACTGGTTTGCAGGGAAGAAATAGAGACACAGAGGTAGAGAACAAACGTATGGACACCAAGTGTGGGAAGCCATGGGGTGGTGGTGGTGGGATGAGTTGGGAGATTGGGATTGACCTGTATACATGTATATGCATAAAATACATAACTAATAATAACGTGCTGTATAAAAAAAATAAAATTGAATTTCAAAATTTTAAAAAATAAAATTTAAAAATAAAAGAGAAAAAAGTTCTTCCCGTCACACAGATGTATTTATAGGAATGAATTATTTCCATGCTTATATCTATAAATATATAACAGAGGAATAAAATCTAACTTGAACCATAAAGGAAAAAAAAAACCTGAACCCATGAGTTATACAGAGGAAAACCCTATCAGCGCACTTGCTCCAGCGGTAAACAATTCTGAAATTGGTCAGAGGTGGGAAACCATCTCCCATACAGCCAGCAACCCAACCCCACGCAAGGAGCATCCTCATTGCAAAGCTGGGGGACCGTGCCGAGGCATCTGTGAGTAAACGTGAGCTGAGCCCCAGGCCAGATGCTGCTGAACTGTTCCCACCCTTCCTAGGTAAAAAACCTGAATATGTACAAGGGCTTGAAAGCCTAGAGGAAGGGCTGTCGAGCCACACCAGTGACAGCATGCAGGCCAACTTGGTGCCTGCAGGCCAGCCAGGGTGGTCTTGAACCGGGCGCTCTTCCAGAAGCTTTCCATTGCCCTGCCTGAGATTCCCCTCCTCTCCCGGCCCCCACTACTTTTTTCCTTCCTCACCTCTGTCCGGAGAGAAATTCCAGCAGAAGTTATGGGTGACACAATTTCTTCTTTACAGGCGGCAGCCTGGCAACTCCTGCAGAAAGGCCAGCAGAACCCCACTCACACCGGGCCACCCACAAAGCTGTGGCCCCTCACTCCCTCCCAGCAGCACAGCCCCGAGACTGCTGACGGGGCAGACAATATGGAGTCAGGCACAGCTTCAGGGGCTATTGCTGCCTGGAGCGCTGTTTATATTGACCTCAACGAGGCAGACCTGGGGAGGGCGGGCCGGCAGGGTAAGGCTGCCCAGGTCAGCTAATCCACAACCCTCAGGGAATCACATTGTTGAAAATGGACCCCGCTAAGGCAGAAGAGACGCCAAGGGAAAAAAGGACACAATGCCATTTGCAGCACCGTAGATGAGTCTAGAAGTAATCACGTGACTTGTAGTAAGTCAGAAAGTGAAAGACACATATCATATCATATCACTTATAGGTGTTACCTAATAATGGATACCAGGGCAGATATTTCCACGGAGAAGGGCAATCACAGATTCATTAAACAAACTTATGGTTCACCAATGGAAAGGTGTGAGGATTGGTTTCATTACGATATCGGGGTTAACAGACATATACAAACACAGGTGACATATATAATCACCAAAGACCTACAGAATACCAAGAGAGGACTACTCAACATTCTGTCATAACGTACATGGGAAAAGGATCCCAGGAAGAACAGACATCTGTATACGTGTAAAAGAACCACATCTTCCACATCTACAACAAGCCAAACATTGTAATCAAACTTGCTGTAATAAGAAATAAAAAATTAAATTAAAAACACGAACAAGAAGTAGTGAGACAAACGTGAGGGGCTTTCTCCTGGCACATTCCATTCTAAACTCCAATCTAGAACACCACTTCCACTGAGGTTCTCTTGCCCTAGTAACCAGATTTTGTAAGGGTGAACTGCTGCCACCTTGTGGCCGTTTCACACAACAGCAGCTTTAATCCCAACGCTAATGGTCAGTTGATATTCAAAATCATTGCAGGCCTGTAAATGACACCTGCCCTGAAAACAAATCCTGGGGTCACATATCGACCAAAAAATTCAAAGGACGTCCATATTTCAAAACGACCGTTTCAAAAGGCATATTTTACGCACATTAGTGTTCTGCTTCTTTTCCTTTCTTTCCTCTTTTGTTAAAAAACACGGGAATGGAAAAAGGCATCCCTCAGAATGGGGGAAAATCGTTGCAAACGAATCAATGGACAGAGGTTTAATCTCCAATCTATATAAACAGCTCATGCAGCTTAATATTAAAAAAACAAACAACCCCAAAAAAATGGGCAGAAGATCTAAAGAGACGTTTCTTCAAAGGAGACACAGAGATGGCCAAGACGCACATGAAAAGCTGCTCAACAGCACTAATTATTAGAGAAATGCAAATCAAAACTACAATGAGGTATCACCTCACACCTGTTAGAATCGGCATCATCAGAAAATCTACAGACAACCAATTCTGGGGAGGGTGTGGACAAAAGGAGCCCTCTTCCACTATTGGTGGGAATGTAAATTGATACAGTCACTATGGAGAACAGTATGGAGTTTCCTTAAAAAAATTAGAAATAGAATTTCCATCTGATCCAGCAATCCCACTTCTGGGCATATACCCAGAGAAAACCGTATTTCAAAAAGGCACATTCACCACAATGTTCGTTGCAGCACTATTTACAATAGCCAGGTAATGGAAGCAACCTAAATGCCCACAGACAGATGAATGGATAAAGATGTGGTACATATATAAAATGGAATATTACTTGGCCATTAAAAGGAATGAAACTGGGTCATTTGTAGAGACATCGATGGATCGAGAGACTGTCATGCAGAAAGAAGTAAGTCAGAAAGAGGAAAACAAATATTGTATATTAATGCATATATGTGGAGCCTAAAAATGGTACAGATGAACTGGTTTGCAGGGAAGAAATAGAGACACAGAGGTAGAGAACAAACGTATGGACACCAAGTGTGGGAAGCCATGGGGTGGTGGTGGTGGGATGAGTTGGGAGTTTGGGATTGACCTGTATACATGTATACGCATAAAATACATAACTAATAATAACGTGCTGTATAAAAAAAATAAATAAAATTAAATTTCAAAATTTTAAAAAATAAAATTTAAAAATAAAACAGAAAAAAGTTCTTCCCGTCACACAGATGTATTTATAGGAATGAATTATTTCCATGCTTATATCTATAAATACATAAAAGAGGAATAAAATCTAACTTGAACCATAAAAAAAAAACCTGAACCCACGAGTTATACAGAGGATAACCCTATCAGGGCACTTGCTCCAGTGGTAAACAATTCTGAAATTGGTCAGAGGTGGGGAACCATCTCCCATACAGCCAGCAACCCACACCCCACGCAAGGAGCGTCCTCATTGCAAAGCTGGGGGACCGTGCCGAGGCGTCTGTGAGTAAACGTGAGCTGAGCCCCAGGCCAGCTGCTGCTGAACTGTTCCCACCCTTTCCAGGTAAAACACCTGAATATGTACAAGGGCTTGAAAGCCTAGAGGAAGGACCGTGGAGCCACACCAGTGACAGCACGCAGGCCAACTTGGTGCCTGCAGGCCAGCCAGTGTGGTCCTGGCCCCAGGCGCTCTTCCAGAAGCTTTCCATTGCCCTGCCTGAGATTCCCCTCCTGTCCCGGCCCCCACTACTTTTTTCCTTCCTCACCTCTGTCCGGAGAGAAATTCCAGCAGAATGTATGGGTGACACAACCTCTTCTTTACAGGCGGCAGCCTGGCAACTCCTGCAGAAAGGCCAGCAGAACCCCACTCACACCGGGCCACCCACAAAGCTGTGGCCCCTCACTCCCTCCCACCAGCACAGCCCCGAGACTGCTGACGGGGCAGACAATATGGAGTCAGGCACAGCTTCAGGGGCTATTGCTGCCTGGAGCGCTGTTTATATTGACCTCAACGAGGCAGACCTGGGGAGGGCGGGCCGTCAGGGTAAGGCTGCCCAGGTCAGCTAATCCACAACCCTCAGGGAATCACATTGTTGAAAATGGACCCCGCTAAGGCAGAAGAGACGCCAAGGGAAAAAAGTACACAATGCCATTTGCAGCACCGTAGATGAGTCTAGAAGTAATCACGTGACTTGTAGTAAGTCAGAAAGTGAAAGACACATATCATATCATATCACTTATAGGTGTTACCTAAAAATGGATACCAGGGCAGATATTTCCACGGAGAAGGGCAATCACAGATTCATTAAACAAACTTATGGTTCACCAATGGAAAGGTGTGAGGATTGGTTTCATTACGATATCGGGGTTAACAGACATATACAAACACAGGTGACATATATAATCACCAAAGACCTACAGAATACCAAGAGAGGACTACTCAACATTCTGTCATAACGTACATGGGAAAAGGATCCCAGGAAGAACAGACATCTGTATACGTGTAAAAGAACCACATCTTCCACATCCACAACAAGCCAAACATTGTAATCAAACTTGCTGTAATAAGAAATAAAAAATTAAATTAAAAACACGAACAAGAAGTAGTGAGACAAACGTGAGGGGCTTTCTCCAGGCACATTCCATTCTAAACTCCAATCTAGAACACCACTTCCACTGAGGCTCTCTTGCCCTAGTAACCAGATTTGGTAAGGGTGAACTGCTGCCACCTTGTGGCCGTTTCACACAACAGCAGCTTTAATCCCAACGCTAATGGTCAGTTGATATTCAAAATCATTGCAGGCCTGTAAATGACACCTGCCCTGAAAACAAATCCTGGGGTCACATATTGACCAAAAAATTCAAAGGACGTCCATATTTCAAAAGGACCGTTTCAAAAGGCATATTTTACGCACATTAGTGTTCTGCTTCTTTTCCTTTCTTTCCTCTTTTGTTAAAAAACACGGGAATGGAAAAAGGCATCCCTCAGAATGGGGGAAAATCGTTGCAAACAAATCAATGGACAGAGGTTTAATCTCCAATCTATATAAACAGCTCATGCAGCTTAATATTAAAAAAACAAACAACCCCAAAAAAATGGGCAGAAGATCTAAAGAGACGTTTCTTCAAAGGAGACACAGAGATGGCCAAGACGCACATGAAAAGCTGCTCAACAGCACTAATTATTAGAGAAATGCAAATCAAAACTACAATGAGGTATCACCTCACACCTGTTAGAATCGGCATCATCAGAAAATCTACAGACAACCAATTCTGGGGAGGGTGTGGACAAAAGGAGCCCTCTTCCACTATTGGTGGGAATGTAAATTGATACAGTCACTATGGAGAACAGTATGGAGTTTCCTTAAAAAAATTAGAAATAGAATTTCCATCTGATCCAGCAATCCCACTTCTGGGCATATACCCAGAGAAAACCGTATTTCAAAAAGGCACATTCACCACAATGTTCGTTGCAGCACTATTTACAATAGCCAGGTAATGGAAGCAACCTAAATGCCCACAGACAGATGAATGGATAAAGATGTGGTACATATATAAAATGGAATATTACTTGGCCATTAAAAGGAATGAAACTGGGTCATTTGTAGAGACATCGATGGATCGAGAGACTGTCATACAGAAAGAAGTAAGTCAGAAAGAGGAAAACAAATATTGTATATTAATGCATATATGTGGAGCCTAAAAATGGTACAGATGAACTGGTTTGCAGGGAAGAAATAGAGACACAGAGGTAGAGAACAAACGTATGGACACCAAGTGTGGGAAGCCATGGGGTGGTGGTGGTGGGATGAGTTGGGAGATTGGGATTGACCTGTATACATGTATATGCATAAAATACATAACTAATAATAACGTGCTGTATAAAAAAAATAAAATTGAATTTCAAAATTTTAAAAAATAAAATTTAAAAATAAAAGAGAAAAAAGTTCTTCCCGTCACACAGATGTATTTATAGGAATGAATTATTTCCATGCTTATATCTATAAATATATAACAGAGGAATAAAATCTAACTTCAACCATAAAGGAAAAAAAAAACCTGAACCCATGAGTTATACAGAGGAAAACCCTATCAGCGCACTTGCTCCAGCGGTAAACAATTCTGAAATTGGTCAGAGGTGGGAAACCATCTCCCATACAGCCAGCAACCCACCCCCCACGCAAGGAGCATCCTCATTGCAAAGCTGGGGGACCGTGCCGAGGCATCTGTGAGTAAACGTGAGCTGAGCCCCAGGCCAGATGCTGATGAACTGTTCCCACCCTTTCCAGGTAAAACACCTGAATATGTACAAGGGCTTGAAAGCCTAGAGGAAGGGCTGTCGAGCCACACCAGTGACAGCACGCAGGCCAACTTGGTGCCTGCAGGCCAGCCAGGGTGGTCTTGACCCGGGCGCTCTTCCAGAAGCTTTCCATTGCCCTGCCTGAGATTCCCCTCCTGTCCCGGCCCCCACTACTTTTTTCCTTCCTCACCTCTGTCCGGAGAGAAATTCCAGCAGAAGTTATGGGTGACACAACCTCTTCTTTACAGGCGGCAGCCTGGCAACTCCTGCAGAAAGGCCAGCAGAACCCCACTCACACCGGGCCACCCACAAAGCTGTGGCCCCTCACTCCCTCCCACCAGCACAGCCCCGAGACTGCTGACGGGGCAGACAATATGGAGTCAGGCACAGCTTCAGGGGCTATTGCTGCCTGGAGCGCTGTTTATATTGACCTCAACGAGGCAGACCTGGGGAGGGCGGGCCGTCAGGGTAAGGCTGCCCAGGTCAGCTAATCCACAACCCTCAGGGAATCACATTGTTGAAAATGGACCCCGCTAAGGCAGAAGAGACGCCAAGGGAAAAAAGGACACAATGCCATTTGCAGCACCGTAGATGAGTCTAGAAGTAATCACGTGACTTGTAGTAAGTCAGAAAGTGAAAGACACATATCATATCATATCACTTATAGGTGTTACCTAAAAATGGATACCAGGGCAGATATTTCCACGGAGAAGGCAATCACAGATTCATTAAACAAACTTATGGTTCACCAATGGAATGGTGTGAGGATTGGTTTCATTACGATATTGGGGTTAACAGACATATACAAACACAGGTGACATATATAATCACCAAAGACCTACAGAATACCAAGAGAGGACTACTCAACATTCTGTCATAACATACATGGGAAAAGGATCCCAGGAAGAACAGACATCTGTATATGTGTAAAAGAACCACATTTTCCACACCTACAACAAGCCAAACATTGTAATGAAAATTGCTGTAATAAAAAATAAAAAAATTAAATTAAAAACACGAACAAGAAGTAGTGAGACAAACTTGAGGGGCTTTCTCCTGGCACATTCCATTCTAAACTCCAATCTAGAACACCACTTCCACTGAGGCTCTCTTGCCCTAGTAACCAGATTTGGTAAGGGTGAACTGCTGCCACCTTGTGGCCGTTTCACACAACAGCAGCTTTAATCCCAGCGCTAATGGTCAGTTGATATTCAAAATCATTGCAGGCCTGTAAATGACACCTGCCCTGAAAACAAATCCTGGGGTCACATATCGACCAAAAAATTCAAAGGACGTCCATATTTCAAAACGACCGTTTCAAAAGGCATATTTTACGCACATTAGTGTTCTGCTTCTTTTCCCTTCTTTCCTTTTTTGTTAGAAAAAACGGGAATGGAAAAAGGCATCCCTCAGAATGGGCAAAAATCGTTGCAAACGAATCAATGGACAGAGGTTTAATCTCCAATATATATAAACAGCTCATGCAGCTTAATATTAAAAAAACAAACAAACCAATACAAAAATGGGTAGAAGATCTAAAGAGACGTTTCTTCAAAGAAGACACAGAGATGGCCAAGACGCACATGAAAAGCTGCTCAACAGCACTAATTATTAGAGAAATGCAAATCAAAACTACAATGAGGTATCACCTCACACCTGTTAGAATCGGCATCATCAGAAAATCTACAGACAACCAATTCTGGGGAGGGTGTGGACAAAAGGAGCCCTCTTCCACTATTGGTGGGAATGTAAATTGATACAGTCACTATGGAGAACAGTATGGAGTTTCCTTAAAAAAATTAGAAATAGAATTACCATCTGATCCAGCAATCCCACTTCTGGGCATATACCCAGAGAAAACCGTATTTCAAAAAGGCACATTCACCACAATGTTCGTTGCAGCACTATTTACAATAGCCAGGTAATGGAAGCAACCTAAATGCCCACAGAAAGATGAATGGATACAGATGTGGTACATATATAAAATGGAATATTACTCGGCCATAAAAAGGAATGAAACTGGGTCATTTGTAGAGACATCGATGGATCGAGAGACTGTCATACAGAGTGAAGTAAGTCAGAAAGAGGAAAGCAAATACTGTATATTAATGCATATATGTGGAACCTAAAAAATGGTACAGATGAACTGGTTTGCAGGGAAGAAATAGAGACACAGAGGTAGAGAACAAACGTATGGACACCAAGTGTGGGAAGCCATGGGGTGGTGGTGGTGGGATGAGTTGGGAGATTGGGATTGACCTGTATACATGTATATGCATAAAATACATAACTAATAATAACGTGCTGTATAAAAAAAATAAAATTGAATTTCAAAATTTTAAAAAATAAAATTTAAAAATAAAAGAGAAAAAAGTTCTTCCCGTCACACAGATGTATTTATAGGAATGAATTATTTCCATGCTTATATCTATAAATATATAACAGAGGAATAAAATCTAACTTGAACCATAAAGGAAAAAAAAAACCTGAACCCATGAGTTATACAGAGGAAAACCCTATCAGCGCACTTGCTCCAGCGGTAAACAATTCTGAAATTGGTCAGAGGTGGGAAACCATCTCCCATACAGCCAGCAACCCAACCCCACGCAAGGAGCATCCTCATTGCAAAGCTGGGGGACCGTGCCGAGGCATCTGTGAGTAAACGTGAGCTGAGCCCCAGGCCAGATGCTGCTGAACTGTTCCCACCCTTCCTAGGTAAAAAACCTGAATATGTACAAGGGCTTGAAAGCCTAGAGGAAGGGCTGTCGAGCCACACCAGTGACAGCATGCAGGCCAACTTGGTGCCTGCAGGCCAGCCAGGGTGGTCTTGAACCGGGCGCTCTTCCAGAAGCTTTCCATTGCCCTGCCTGAGATTCCCCTCCTCTCCCGGCCCCCACTACTTTTTTCCTTCCTCACCTCTGTCCGGAGAGAAATTCCAGCAGAAGTTATGGGTGACACAATTTCTTCTTTACAGGCGGCAGCCTGGCAACTCCTGCAGAAAGGCCAGCAGAACCCCACTCACACCGGGCCACCCACAAAGCTGTGGCCCCTCACTCCCTCCCAGCAGCACAGCCCCGAGACTGCTGACGGGGCAGACAATATGGAGTCAGGCACAGCTTCAGGGGCTATTGCTGCCTGGAGCGCTGTTTATATTGACCTCAACGAGGCAGACCTGGGGAGGGCGGGCCGGCAGGGTAAGGCTGCCCAGGTCAGCTAATCCACAACCCTCAGGGAATCACATTGTTGAAAATGGACCCCGCTAAGGCAGAAGAGACGCCAAGGGAAAAAAGGACACAATGCCATTTGCAGCACCGTAGATGAGTCTAGAAGTAATCACGTGACTTGTAGTAAGTCAGAAAGTGAAAGACACATATCATATCATATCACTTATAGGTGTTACCTAAAAATGGATACCAGGGCAGATATTTCCACGGAGAAGGGCAATCACAGATTCATTACACAAACTTATGGTTCACCAATGGAAAGGTGTGAGGATTGGTTTCATTACGATATCGGGGTTAACAGACATATACAAACACAGGTGACATATATAATCACCAAAGACCTACAGAATACCAAGAGAGGACTACTCAACATTCTGTCATAACGTACATGGGAAAAGGATCCCAGGAAGAACAGACATCTGTATACGTGTAAAAGAACCACATCTTCCACATCTACAACAAGCCAAACATTGTAATCAAACTTGCTGTAATAAGAAATAAAAAATTAAATTAAAAACACGAACAAGAAGTAGTGAGACAAACGTGAGGGGCTTTCTCCTGGCACATTCCATTCTAAACTCCAATCTAGAACACCACTTCCACTGAGGTTCTCTTGCCCTAGTAACCAGATTTGGTAAGGGTGAACTGCTGCCACCTTGTGGCCGTTTCACACAACAGCAGCTTTAATCCCAACGCTAATGGTCAGTTGATATTCAAAATCATTGCAGGCCTGTAAATGACACCTGCCCTGAAAACAAATCCTGGGGTCACATATCGACCAAAAAATTCAAAGGACGTCCATATTTCAAAACGACCGTTTCAAAAGGCATATTTTACGCACATTAGTGTTCTGCTTCTTTTCCTTTCTTTCCTCTTTTGTTAAAAAACACGGGAATGGAAAAAGGCATCCCTCAGAATGGGGGAAAATCGTTGCAAACGAATCAATGGACAGAGGTTTAATCTCCAATCTATATAAACAGCTCATGCAGCTTAATATTAAAAAAACAAACAACCCCAAAAAAATGGGCAGAAGATCTAAAGAGACGTTTCTTCAAAGGAGACACAGAGATGGCCAAGACGCACATGAAAAGCTGCTCAACAGCACTAATTATTAGAGAAATGCAAATCAAAACTACAATGAGGTATCACCTCACACCTGTTAGAATCGGCATCATCAGAAAATCTACAGACAACCAATTCTGGGGAGGGTGTGGACAAAAGGAGCCCTCTTCCACTATTGGTGGGAATGTAAATTGATACAGTCACTATGGAGAACAGTATGGAGTTTCCTTAAAAAAATTAGAAATAGAATTTCCATCTGATCCAGCAATCCCACTTCTGGGCATATACCCAGAGAAAACCGTATTTCAAAAAGGCACATTCACCACAATGTTCGTTGCAGCACTATTTACAATAGCCAGGTAATGGAAGCAACCTAAATGCCCACAGACAGATGAATGGATAAAGATGTGGTACATATATAAAATGGAATATTACTTGGCCATTAAAAGGAATGAAACTGGGTCATTTGTAGAGACATCGATGGATCGAGAGACTGTCATGCAGAAAGAAGTAAGTCAGAAAGAGGAAAACAAATATTGTATATTAATGCATATATGTGGAGCCTAAAAATGGTACAGATGAACTGGTTTGCAGGGAAGAAATAGAGACACAGAGGTAGAGAACAAACGTATGGACACCAAGTGTGGGAAGCCATGGGGTGGTGGTGGTGGGATGAGTTGGGAGTGTGGGATTGACCTGTATACATGTATATGCATAAAATACATAACTAATAATAACGTGCTGTATAAAAAAAATAAATAAAATTAAATTTCAAAATTTTAAAAAATAAAATTTAAAAATAAAACAGAAAAAAGTTCTTCCCGTCACACAGATGTATTTATAGGAATGAATTATTTCCATGCTTATATCTATAAATACATAAAAGAGGAATAAAATCTAACTTGAACCATAAAAAAAAAACCTGAACCCACGAGTTATACAGAGGATAACCCTATCAGGGCACTTGCTCCAGTGGTAAACAATTCTGAAATTGGTCAGAGGTGGGGAACCATCTCCCATACAGCCAGCAACCCACACCCCACGCAAGGAGCGTCCTCATTGCAAAGCTGGGGGACCGTGCCGAGGCGTCTGTGAGTAAACGTGAGCTGAGCCCCAGGCCAGCTGCTGCTGAACTGTTCCCACCCTTTCCAGGTAAAACACCTGAATATGTACAAGGGCTTGAAAGCCTAGAGGAAGGACCGTGGAGCCACACCAGTGACAGCACGCAGGCCAACTTGGTGCCTGCAGGCCAGCCAGTGTGGTCCTGGCCCCAGGCGCTCTTCCAGAAGCTTTCCATTGCCCTGCCTGAGATTCCCCTCCTGTCCCGGCCCCCACTACTTTTTTCCTTCCTCACCTCTGTCCGGAGAGAAATTCCAGCAGAATGTATGGGTGACACAACCTCTTCTTTACAGGCGGCAGCCTGGCAACTCCTGCAGAAAGGCCAGCAGAACCCCACTCACACCGGGCCACCCACAAAGCTGTGGCCCCTCACTCCCTCCCACCAGCACAGCCCCGAGACT
Source organism: Mesoplodon mirus (assembly GCF_964341445.2). Classification (NCBI taxonomy): domain Eukaryota; kingdom Metazoa; phylum Chordata; class Mammalia; order Artiodactyla; family Ziphiidae; genus Mesoplodon; species Mesoplodon mirus. The sequence goes on from NW_028295737.1 coordinate 1,362,189, forward strand.
GCTGACGGGGCAGACAATATGGAGTCAGGCACAGCTTCAGGGGCTATTGCTGCCTGGAGCGCTGTTTATATTGACCTCAACGAGGCAGACCTGGGGAGGGCGGGCCGTCAGGGTAAGGCTGCCCAGGTCAGCTAATCCACAACCCTCAGGGAATCACATTGTTGAAAATGGACCCCGCTAAGGCAGAAGAGACGCCAAGGGAAAAAAGGACACAATGCCATTTGCAGCACCGTAGATGAGTCTAGAAGTAATCACGTGACTTGTAGTAAGTCAGAAAGTGAAAGACACATATCATATCATATCACTTATAGGTGTTACCTAAAAATGGATACCAGGGCAGATATTTCCACGGAGAAGGCAATCACAGATTCATTAAACAAACTTATGGTTCACCAATGGAATGGTGTGAGGATTGGTTTCATTACGATATTGGGGTTAACAGACATATACAAACACAGGTGACATATATAATCACCAAAGACCTACAGAATACCAAGAGAGGACTACTCAACATTCTGTCATAACATACATGGGAAAAGGATCCCAGGAAGAACAGACATCTGTATATGTGTAAAAGAACCACATTTTCCACACCTACAACAAGCCAAACATTGTAATGAAAATTGCTGTAATAAAAAATAAAAAAATTAAATTAAAAACACGAACAAGAAGTAGTGAGACAAACTTGAGGGGCTTTCTCCTGGCACATTCCATTCTAAACTCCAATCTAGAACACCACTTCCACTGAGGCTCTCTTGCCCTAGTAACCAGATTTGGTAAGGGTGAACTGCTGCCACCTTGTGGCCGTTTCACACAACAGCAGCTTTAATCCCAGCGCTAATGGTCAGTTGATATTCAAAATCATTGCAGGCCTGTAAATGACACCTGCCCTGAAAACAAATCCTGGGGTCACATATCGACCAAAAAATTCAAAGGACGTCCATATTTCAAAACGACCGTTTCAAAAGGCATATTTTACGCACATTAGTGTTCTGCTTCTTTTCCCTTCTTTCCTTTTTTGTTAGAAAAAACGGGAATGGAAAAAGGCATCCCTCAGAATGGGCAAAAATCGTTGCAAACGAATCAATGGACAGAGGTTTAATCTCCAATATATATAAACAGCTCATGCAGCTTAATATTAAAAAAACAAACAAACCAATACAAAAATGGGTAGAAGATCTAAAGAGACGTTTCTTCAAAGAAGACACAGAGATGGCCAAGACGCACATGAAAAGCTGCTCAACAGCACTAATTATTAGAGAAATGCAAATCAAAACTACAATGAGGTATCACCTCACACCTGTTAGAATCGGCATCATCAGAAAATCTACAGACAACCAATTCTGGGGAGGGTGTGGACAAAAGGAGCCCTCTTCCACTATTGGTGGGAATGTAAATTGATACAGTCACTATGGAGAACAGTATGGAGTTTCCTTAAAAAAATTAGAAATAGAATTACCATCTGATCCAGCAATCCCACTTCTGGGCATATACCCAGAGAAAACCGTATTTCAAAAAGGCACATTCACCACAATGTTCGTTGCAGCACTATTTACAATAGCCAGGTAATGGAAGCAACCTAAATGCCCACAGAAAGATGAATGGATACAGATGTGGTACATATATAAAATGGAATATTACTCGGCCATAAAAAGGAATGAAACTGGGTCATTTGTAGAGACATCGATGGATCGAGAGACTGTCATACAGAGTGAAGTAAGTCAGAAAGAGGAAAGCAAATACTGTATATTAATGCATATATGTGGAACCTAAAAAATGGTACAGATGAACTGGTTTGCAGGGAAGAAATAGAGACACAGAGGTAGAGAACAAACGTATGGACACCAAGTGTGGGAAGCCATGGGGTGGTGGTGGTGGGATGAGTTGGGAGATTGGGATTGACCTGTATACATGTATATGCATAAAATACATAACTAATAATAACGTGCTGTATAAAAAAAATAAAATTGAATTTCAAAATTTTAAAAAATAAAATTTAAAAATAAAAGAGAAAAAAGTTCTTCCCGTCACACAGATGTATTTATAGGAATGAATTATTTCCATGCTTATATCTATAAATATATAACAGAGGAATAAAATCTAACTTGAACCATAAAGGAAAAAAAAAACCTGAACCCATGAGTTATACAGAGGAAAACCCTATCAGCGCACTTGCTCCAGCGGTAAACAATTCTGAAATTGGTCAGAGGTGGGAAACCATCTCCCATACAGCCAGCAACCCAACCCCACGCAAGGAGCATCCTCATTGCAAAGCTGGGGGACCGTGCCGAGGCATCTGTGAGTAAACGTGAGCTGAGCCCCAGGCCAGATGCTGCTGAACTGTTCCCACCCTTCCTAGGTAAAAAACCTGAATATGTACAAGGGCTTGAAAGCCTAGAGGAAGGGCTGTCGAGCCACACCAGTGACAGCATGCAGGCCAACTTGGTGCCTGCAGGCCAGCCAGGGTGGTCTTGAACCGGGCGCTCTTCCAGAAGCTTTCCATTGCCCTGCCTGAGATTCCCCTCCTCTCCCGGCCCCCACTACTTTTTTCCTTCCTCACCTCTGTCCGGAGAGAAATTCCAGCAGAAGTTATGGGTGACACAATTTCTTCTTTACAGGCGGCAGCCTGGCAACTCCTGCAGAAAGGCCAGCAGAACCCCACTCACACCGGGCCACCCACAAAGCTGTGGCCCCTCACTCCCTCCCAGCAGCACAGCCCCGAGACTGCTGACGGGGCAGACAATATGGAGTCAGGCACAGCTTCAGGGGCTATTGCTGCCTGGAGCGCTGTTTATATTGACCTCAACGAGGCAGACCTGGGGAGGGCGGGCCGGCAGGGTAAGGCTGCCCAGGTCAGCTAATCCACAACCCTCAGGGAATCACATTGTTGAAAATGGACCCCGCTAAGGCAGAAGAGACGCCAAGGGAAAAAAGGACACAATGCCATTTGCAGCACCGTAGATGAGTCTAGAAGTAATCACGTGACTTGTAGTAAGTCAGAAAGTGAAAGACACATATCATATCATATCACTTATAGGTGTTACCTAAAAATGGATACCAGGGCAGATATTTCCACGGAGAAGGGCAATCACAGATTCATTACACAAACTTATGGTTCACCAATGGAAAGGTGTGAGGATTGGTTTCATTACGATATCGGGGTTAACAGACATATACAAACACAGGTGACATATATAATCACCAAAGACCTACAGAATACCAAGAGAGGACTACTCAACATTCTGTCATAACGTACATGGGAAAAGGATCCCAGGAAGAACAGACATCTGTATACGTGTAAAAGAACCACATCTTCCACATCTACAACAAGCCAAACATTGTAATCAAACTTGCTGTAATAAGAAATAAAAAATTAAATTAAAAACACGAACAAGAAGTAGTGAGACAAACGTGAGGGGCTTTCTCCTGGCACATTCCATTCTAAACTCCAATCTAGAACACCACTTCCACTGAGGTTCTCTTGCCCTAGTAACCAGATTTGGTAAGGGTGAACTGCTGCCACCTTGTGGCCGTTTCACACAACAGCAGCTTTAATCCCAACGCTAATGGTCAGTTGATATTCAAAATCATTGCAGGCCTGTAAATGACACCTGCCCTGAAAACAAATCCTGGGGTCACATATCGACCAAAAAATTCAAAGGACGTCCATATTTCAAAACGACCGTTTCAAAAGGCATATTTTACGCACATTAGTGTTCTGCTTCTTTTCCTTTCTTTCCTCTTTTGTTAAAAAACACGGGAATGGAAAAAGGCATCCCTCAGAATGGGGGAAAATCGTTGCAAACGAATCAATGGACAGAGGTTTAATCTCCAATCTATATAAACAGCTCATGCAGCTTAATATTAAAAAAACAAACAACCCCAAAAAAATGGGCAGAAGATCTAAAGAGACGTTTCTTCAAAGGAGACACAGAGATGGCCAAGACGCACATGAAAAGCTGCTCAACAGCACTAATTATTAGAGAAATGCAAATCAAAACTACAATGAGGTATCACCTCACACCTGTTAGAATCGGCATCATCAGAAAATCTACAGACAACCAATTCTGGGGAGGGTGTGGACAAAAGGAGCCCTCTTCCACTATTGGTGGGAATGTAAATTGATACAGTCACTATGGAGAACAGTATGGAGTTTCCTTAAAAAAATTAGAAATAGAATTTCCATCTGATCCAGCAATCCCACTTCTGGGCATATACCCAGAGAAAACCGTATTTCAAAAAGGCACATTCACCACAATGTTCGTTGCAGCACTATTTACAATAGCCAGGTAATGGAAGCAACCTAAATGCCCACAGACAGATGAATGGATAAAGATGTGGTACATATATAAAATGGAATATTACTTGGCCATTAAAAGGAATGAAACTGGGTCATTTGTAGAGACATCGATGGATCGAGAGACTGTCATGCAGAAAGAAGTAAGTCAGAAAGAGGAAAACAAATATTGTATATTAATGCATATATGTGGAGCCTAAAAATGGTACAGATGAACTGGTTTGCAGGGAAGAAATAGAGACACAGAGGTAGAGAACAAACGTATGGACACCAAGTGTGGGAAGCCATGGGGTGGTGGTGGTGGGATGAGTTGGGAGTGTGGGATTGACCTGTATACATGTATATGCATAAAATACATAACTAATAATAACGTGCTGTATAAAAAAAATAAATAAAATTAAATTTCAAAATTTTAAAAAATAAAATTTAAAAATAAAACAGAAAAAAGTTCTTCCCGTCACACAGATGTATTTATAGGAATGAATTATTTCCATGCTTATATCTATAAATACATAAAAGAGGAATAAAATCTAACTTGAACCATAAAAAAAAAACCTGAACCCACGAGTTATACAGAGGATAACCCTATCAGGGCACTTGCTCCAGTGGTAAACAATTCTGAAATTGGTCAGAGGTGGGGAACCATCTCCCATACAGCCAGCAACCCACACCCCACGCAAGGAGCGTCCTCATTGCAAAGCTGGGGGACCGTGCCGAGGCGTCTGTGAGTAAACGTGAGCTGAGCCCCAGGCCAGCTGCTGCTGAACTGTTCCCACCCTTTCCAGGTAAAACACCTGAATATGTACAAGGGCTTGAAAGCCTAGAGGAAGGACCGTGGAGCCACACCAGTGACAGCACGCAGGCCAACTTGGTGCCTGCAGGCCAGCCAGTGTGGTCCTGGCCCCAGGCGCTCTTCCAGAAGCTTTCCATTGCCCTGCCTGAGATTCCCCTCCTGTCCCGGCCCCCACTACTTTTTTCCTTCCTCACCTCTGTCCGGAGAGAAATTCCAGCAGAATGTATGGGTGACACAACCTCTTCTTTACAGGCGGCAGCCTGGCAACTCCTGCAGAAAGGCCAGCAGAACCCCACTCACACCGGGCCACCCACAAAGCTGTGGCCCCTCACTCCCTCCCACCAGCACAGCCCCGAGACTGCTGACGGGGCAGACAATATGGAGTCAGGCACAGCTTCAGGGGCTATTGCTGCCTGGAGCGCTGTTTATATTGACCTCAACGAGGCAGACCTGGGGAGGGCGGGCCGTCAGGGTAAGGCTGCCCAGGTCAGCTAATCCACAACCCTCAGGGAATCACATTGTTGAAAATGGACCCCGCTAAGGCAGAAGAGACGCCAAGGGAAAAAAGTACACAATGCCATTTGCAGCACCGTAGATGAGTCTAGAAGTAATCACGTGACTTGTAGTAAGTCAGAAAGTGAAAGACACATATCATATCATATCACTTATAGGTGTTACCTAAAAATGGATACCAGGGCAGATATTTCCACGGAGAAGGGCAATCACAGATTCATTAAACAAACTTATGGTTCACCAATGGAAAGGTGTGAGGATTGGTTTCATTACGATATCGGGGTTAACAGACATATACAAACACAGGTGACATATATAATCACCAAAGACCTACAGAATACCAAGAGAGGACTACTCAACATTCTGTCATAACGTACATGGGAAAAGGATCCCAGGAAGAACAGACACCTGTATACGTGTAAAAGAACCACATCTTCCACATCCACAACAAGCCAAACATTGTAATCAAACTTGCTGTAATAAGAAATAAAAAATTAAATTAAAAACACGAACAAGAAGTAGTGAGACAAACGTGAGGGGCTTTCTCCAGGCACATTCCATTCTAAACTCCAATCTAGAACACCACTTCCACTGAGGCTCTCTTGCCCTAGTAACCAGATTTGGTAAGGGTGAACTGCTGCCACCTTGTGGCCGTTTCACACAACAGCAGCTTTAATCCCAACGCTAATGGTCAGTTGATATTCAAAATCATTGCAGGCCTGTAAATGACACCTGCCCTGAAAACAAATCCTGGGGTCACATATTGACCAAAAAATTCAAAGGACGTCCATATTTCAAAAGGACCGTTTCAAAAGGCATATTTTACGCACATTAGTGTTCTGCTTCTTTTCCTTTCTTTCCTCTTTTGTTAAAAAACACGGGAATGGAAAAAGGCATCCCTCAGAATGGGGGAAAATCGTTGCAAACAAATCAATGGACAGAGGTTTAATCTCCAATCTATATAAACAGCTCATGCAGCTTAATATTAAAAAAACAAACAACCCCAAAAAAATGGGCAGAAGATCTAAAGAGACGTTTCTTCAAAGGAGACACAGAGATGGCCAAGACGCACATGAAAAGCTGCTCAACAGCACTAATTATTAGAGAAATGCAAATCAAAACTACAATGAGGTATCACCTCACACCTGTTAGAATCGGCATCATCAGAAAATCTACAGACAACCAATTCTGGGGAGGGTGTGGACAAAAGGAGCCCTCTTCCACTATTGGTGGGAATGTAAATTGATACAGTCACTATGGAGAACAGTATGGAGTTTCCTTAAAAAAATTAGAAATAGAATTTCCATCTGATCCAGCAATCCCACTTCTGGGCATATACCCAGAGAAAACCGTATTTCAAAAAGGCACATTCACCACAATGTTCGTTGCAGCACTATTTACAATAGCCAGGTAATGGAAGCAACCTAAATGCCCACAGACAGATGAATGGATAAAGATGTGGTACATATATAAAATGGAATATTACTTGGCCATTAAAAGGAATGAAACTGGGTCATTTGTAGAGACATCGATGGATCGAGAGACTGTCATACAGAAAGAAGTAAGTCAGAAAGAGGAAAACAAATATTGTATATTAATGCATATATGTGGAGCCTAAAAATGGTACAGATGAACTGGTTTGCAGGGAAGAAATAGAGACACAGAGGTAGAGAACAAACGTATGGACACCAAGTGTGGGAAGCCATGGGGTGGTGGTGGTGGGATGAGTTGGGAGATTGGGATTGACCTGTATACATGTATATGCATAAAATACATAACTAATAATAACGTGCTGTATAAAAAAATAAAATTGAATTTCAAAATTTTAAAAAATAAAATTTAAAAATAAAAGAGAAAAAAGTTCTTCCCGTCACACAGATGTATTTATAGGAATGAATTATTTCCATGCTTATATCTATAAATATATAACAGAGGAATAAAATCTAACTTCAACCATAAAGGAAAAAAAAAACCTGAACCCATGAGTTATACAGAGGAAAACCCTATCAGCGCACTTGCTCCAGCGGTAAACAATTCTGAAATTGGTCAGAGGTGGGAAACCATCTCCCATACAGCCAGCAACCCACCCCCCACGCAAGGAGCATCCTCATTGCAAAGCTGGGGGACCGTGCCGAGGCATCTGTGAGTAAACGTGAGCTGAGCCCCAGGCCAGATGCTGATGAACTGTTCCCACCCTTTCCAGGTAAAACACCTGAATATGTACAAGGGCTTGAAAGCCTAGAGGAAGGGCTGTCGAGCCACACCAGTGACAGCACGCAGGCCAACTTGGTGCCTGCAGGCCAGCCAGGGTGGTCTTGAACCGGGCGCTCTTCCAGAAGCTTTCCATTGCCCTGCCTGAGATTCCCCTCCTGTCCCGGCCCCCACTACTTTTTTCCTTCCTCACCTCTGTCCGGAGAGAAATTCCAGCAGAAGTTATGGGTGACACAACCTCTTCTTTACAGGCGGCAGCCTGGCAACTCCTGCAGAAAGGCCAGCAGAACCCCACTCACACCGGGGCACCCACAAAGCTGTGGCCCCTCACTCCCTCCCACCAGCACAGCCCCGAGACTGCTGACGGGGCAGACAATATGGAGTCAGGCACAGCTTCAGGGGCTATTGCTGCCTGGAGCGCTGTTTATATTGACCTCAACGAGGCAGACCTGGGGAGGGCGGGCCGTCAGGGTAAGGCTGCCCAGGTCAGCTAATCCACAACCCTCAGGGAATCACATTGTTTAAAATGGACCCCGCTAAGGCAGAAGAGACGCCAAGGGAAAAAAGGACACAATGCCATTTGCAGCACCGTAGATGAGTCTAGAAGTAATCACGTGACTTGTAGTAAGTCAGAAAGTGAAAGACACATATCATATCATATCACTTATAGGTGTTACCTAAAAATGGATACCAGGGCAGATATTTCCACGGAGAAGGCAATCACAGATTCATTAAACAAACTTATGGTTCACCAATGGAATGGTGTGAGGATTGGTTTCATTACGATATTGGGGTTAACAGACATATACAAACACAGGTGACATATATAATCACCAAAGACCTACAGAATACCAAGAGAGGACTACTCAACATTCTGTCATAACATACATGGGAAAAGGATCCCAGGAAGAACAGACATCTGTATATGTGTAAAAGAACCACATTTTCCACACCTACAACAAGCCAAACATTGTAATGAAAATTGCTGTAATAAAAAATAAAAAAATTAAATTAAAAACACGAACAAGAAGTAGTGAGACAAACTTGAGGGGCTTTCTCCTGGCACATTCCATTCTAAACTCCAATCTAGAACACCACTTCCACTGAGGCTCTCTTGCCCTAGTAACCAGATTTGGTAAGGGTGAACTGCTGCCACCTTGTGGCCGTTTCACACAACAGCAGCTTTAATCCCAGCGCTAATGGTCAGTTGATATTCAAAATCATTGCAGGCCTGTAAATGACACCTGCCCTGAAAACAAATCCTGGGGTCACATATCGACCAAAAAATTCAAAGGACGTCCATATTTCAAAACGACCGTTTCAAAAGGCATATTTTACGCACATTAGTGTTCTGCTTCTTTTCCCTTCTTTCCTTTTTTGTTAGAAAAAACGGGAATGGAAAAAGGCATCCCTCAGAATGGGCAAAAATCGTTGCAAACGAATCAATGGACAGAGGTTTAATCTCCAATATATATAAACAGCTCATGCAGCTTAATATTAAAAAAACAAACAAACCAATACAAAAATGGGTAGAAGATCTAAAGAGACGTTTCTTCAAAGAAGACACAGAGATGGCCAAGACGCACATGAAAAGCTGCTCAACAGCACTAATTATTAGAGAAATGCAAATCAAAACTACAATGAGGTATCACCTCACACCTGTTAGAATCGGCATCATCAGAAAATCTACAGACAACCAATTCTGGGGAGGGTGTGGACAAAAGGAGCCCTCTTCCACTATTGGTGGGAATGTAAATTGATACAGTCACTATGGAGAACAGTATGGAGTTTCCTTAAAAAAATTAGAAATAGAATTACCATCTGATCCAGCAATCCCACTTCTGGGCATATACCCAGAGAAAACCGTATTTCAAAAAGGCACATTCACCACAATGTTCGTTGCAGCACTATTTACAATAGCCAGGTAATGGAAGCAACCTAAATGCCCACAGAAAGATGAATGGATACAGATGTGGTACATATATAAAATGGAATATTACTCGGCCATAAAAAGGAATGAAACTGGGTCATTTGTAGAGACATCGATGGATCGAGAGACTGTCATACAGAGTGAAGTAAGTCAGAAAGAGGAAACCAAATACTGTATATTAATGCATATATGTGGAACCTAAAAAATGGTACAGATGAACTGGTTTGCAGGGAAGAAATAGAGACACAGAGGTAGAGAACAAACGTATGGACACCAAGTGTGGGAAGCCATGGGGTGGTGGTGGTGGGATGAGTTGGGAGATTGGGATTGACCTGTATACATGTATATGCATAAAATACATAACTAATAATAACGTGCTGTATAAAAAAAATAAAATTGAATTTCAAAATTTTAAAAAATAAAATTTAAAAATAAAAGAGAAAAAAGTTCTTCCCGTCACACAGATGTATTTATAGGAATGAATTATTTCCATGCTTATATCTATAAATATATAACAGAGGAATAAAATCTAACTTGAACCATAAAGGAAAAAAAAAACCTGAACCCATGAGTTATACAGAGGAAAACCCTATCAGCGCACTTGCTCCAGCGGTAAACAATTCTGAAATTGGTCAGAGGTGGGAAACCATCTCCCATACAGCCAGCAACCCAACCCCACGCAAGGAGCATCCTCATTGCAAAGCTGGGGGACCGTGCCGAGGCATCTGTGAGTAAACGTGAGCTGAGCCCCAGGCCAGATGCTGCTGAACTGTTCCCACCCTTCCTAGGTAAAAAACCTGAATATGTACAAGGGCTTGAAAGCCTAGAGGAAGGGCTGTCGAGCCACACCAGTGACAGCATGCAGGCCAACTTGGTGCCTGCAGGCCAGCCAGGGTGGTCTTGAACCGGGCGCTCTTCCAGAAGCTTTCCATTGCCCTGCCTGAGATTCCCCTCCTCTCCCGGCCCCCACTACTTTTTTCCTTCCTCACCTCTGTCCGGAGAGAAATTCCAGCAGAAGTTATGGGTGACACAATTTCTTCTTTACAGGCGGCAGCCTGGCAACTCCTGCAGAAAGGCCAGCAGAACCCCACTCACACCGGGCCACCCACAAAGCTGTGGCCCCTCACTCCCTCCCAGCAGCACAGCCCCGAGACTGCTGACGGGGCAGACAATATGGAGTCAGGCACAGCTTCAGGGGCTATTGCTGCCTGGAGCGCTGTTTATATTGACCTCAACGAGGCAGACCTGGGGAGGGCGGGCCGGCAGGGTAAGGCTGCCCAGGTCAGCTAATCCACAACCCTCAGGGAATCACATTGTTGAAAATGGACCCCGCTAAGGCAGAAGAGACGCCAAGGGAAAAAAGGACACAATGCCATTTGCAGCACCGTAGATGAGTCTAGAAGTAATCACGTGACTTGTAGTAAGTCAGAAAGTGAAAGACACATATCATATCATATCACTTATAGGTGTTACCTAAAAATGGATACCAGGGCAGATATTTCCACGGAGAAGGGCAATCACAGATTCATTACACAAACTTATGGTTCACCAATGGAAAGGTGTGAGGATTGGTTTCATTACGATATCGGGGTTAACAGACATATACAAACACAGGTGACATATATAATCACCAAAGACCTACAGAATACCAAGAGAGGACTACTCAACATTCTGTCATAACGTACATGGGAAAAGGATCCCAGGAAGAACAGACATCTGTATACGTGTAAAAGAACCACATCTTCCACATCTACAACAAGCCAAACATTGTAATCAAACTTGCTGTAATAAGAAATAAAAAATTAAATTAAAAACACGAACAAGAAGTAGTGAGACAAACGTGAGGGGCTTTCTCCTGGCACATTCCATTCTAAACTCCAATCTAGAACACCACTTCCACTGAGGTTCTCTTGCCCTAGTAACCAGATTTGGTAAGGGTGAACTGCTGCCACCTTGTGGCCGTTTCACACAACAGCAGCTTTAATCCCAACGCTAATGGTCAGTTGATATTCAAAATCATTGCAGGCCTGTAAATGACACCTGCCCTGAAAACAAATCCTGGGGTCACATATCGACCAAAAAATTCAAAGGACGTCCATATTTCAAAACGACCGTTTCAAAAGGCATATTTTACGCACATTAGTGTTCTGCTTCTTTTCCTTTCTTTCCTCTTTTGTTAAAAAACACGGGAATGGAAAAAGGCATCCCTCAGAATGGGGGAAAATCGTTGCAAACGAATCAATGGACAGAGGTTTAATCTCCAATCTATATAAACAGCTCATGCAGCTTAATATTAAAAAAACAAACAACCCCAAAAAAATGGGCAGAAGATCTAAAGAGACGTTTCTTCAAAGGAGACACAGAGATGGCCAAGACGCACATGAAAAGCTGCTCAACAGCACTAATTATTAGAGAAATGCAAATCAAAACTACAATGAGGTATCACCTCACACCTGTTAGAATCGGCATCATCAGAAAATCTACAGACAACCAATTCTGGGGAGGGTGTGGACAAAAGGAGCCCTCTTCCACTATTGGTGGGAATGTAAATTGATACAGTCACTATGGAGAACAGTATGGAGTTTCCTTAAAAAAATTAGAAATAGAATTTCCATCTGATCCAGCAATCCCACTTCTGGGCATATACCCAGAGAAAACCGTATTTCAAAAAGGCACATTCACCACAATGTTCGTTGCAGCACTATTTACAATAGCCAGGTAATGGAAGCAACCTAAATGCCCACAGACAGATGAATGGATAAAGATGTGGTACATATATAAAATGGAATATTACTTGGCCATTAAAAGGAATGAAACTGGGTCATTTGTAGAGACATCGATGGATCGAGAGACTGTCATGCAGAAAGAAGTAAGTCAGAAAGAGGAAAACAAATATTGTATATTAATGCATATATGTGGAGCCTAAAAATGGTACAGATGAACTGGTTTGCAGGGAAGAAATAGAGACACAGAGGTAGAGAACAAACGTATGGACACCAAGTGTGGGAAGCCATGGGGTGGTGGTGGTGGGATGAGTTGGGAGTGTGGGATTGACCTGTATACATGTATATGCATAAAATACATAACTAATAATAACGTGCTGTATAAAAAAAATAAATAAAATTAAATTTCAAAATTTTAAAAAATAAAATTTAAAAATAAAACAGAAAAAAGTTCTTCCCGTCACACAGATGTATTTATAGGAATGAATTATTTCCATGCTTATATCTATAAATACATAAAAGAGGAATAAAATCTAACTTGAACCATAAAAAAAAAACCTGAACCCACGAGTTATACAGAGGATAACCCTATCAGGGCACTTGCTCCAGTGGTAAACAATTCTGAAATTGGTCAGAGGTGGGGAACCATCTCCCATACAGCCAGCAACCCACACCCCACGCAAGGAGCGTCCTCATTGCAAAGCTGGGGGACCGTGCCGAGGCGTCTGTGAGTAAACGTGAGCTGAGCCCCAGGCCAGCTGCTGCTGAACTGTTCCCACCCTTTCCAGGTAAAACACCTGAATATGTACAAGGGCTTGAAAGCCTAGAGGAAGGACCGTGGAGCCACACCAGTGACAGCACGCAGGCCAACTTGGTGCCTGCAGGCCAGCCAGTGTGGTCCTGGCCCCAGGCGCTCTTCCAGAAGCTTTCCATTGCCCTGCCTGAGATTCCCCTCCTGTCCCGGCCCCCACTACTTTTTTCCTTCCTCACCTCTGTCCGGAGAGAAATTCCAGCAGAATGTATGGGTGACACAACCTCTTCTTTACAGGCGGCAGCCTGGCAACTCCTGCAGAAAGGCCAGCAGAACCCCACTCACACCGGGCCACCCACAAAGCTGTGGCCCCTCACTCCCTCCCACCAGCACAGCCCCGAGACTGCTGACGGGGCAGACAATATGGAGTCAGGCACAGCTTCAGGGGCTATTGCTGCCTGGAGCGCTGTTTATATTGACCTCAACGAGGCAGACCTGGGGAGGGCGGGCCGTCAGGGTAAGGCTGCCCAGGTCAGCTAATCCACAACCCTCAGGGAATCACATTGTTGAAAATGGACCCCGCTAAGGCATAAGAGACGCCAAGGGAAAAAAGTACACAATGCCATTTGCAGCACCGTAGATGAGCCTAGAAGTAATCACGTGACTTGTAGTAAGTCAGAAAGTGAAAGACACATATCATATCATATCACTTATAGGTGTTACCTAAAAATGGATACCAGGGCAGATATTTCCACGGAGAAGGGCAATCACAGATTCATTAAACAAACTTATGGTTCACCAATGGAAAGGTGTGAGGATTGGTTTCATTACGATATCGGGGTTAACAGACATATACAAACACAGGTGACATATATAATCACCAAAGACCTACAGAATACCAAGAGAGGACTACTCAACATTCTGTCATAACGTACATGGGAAAAGGATCCCAGGAAGAACAGACACCTGTATACGTGTAAAAGAACCACATCTTCCACATCCACAACAAGCCAAACATTGTAATCAAACTTGCTGTAATAAGAAATAAAAAATTAAATTAAAAACACGAACAAGAAGTAGTGAGACAAACGTGAGGGGCTTTCTCCAGGCACATTCCATTCTAAACTCCAATCTAGAACACCACTTCCACTGAGGCTCTCTTGCCCTAGTAACCAGATTTGGTAAGGGTGAACTGCTGCCACCTTGTGGCCGTTTCACACAACAGCAGCTTTAATCCCAACGCTAATGGTCAGTTGATATTCAAAATCATTGCAGGCCTGTAAATGACACCTGCCCTGAAAACAAATCCTGGGGTCACATATTGACCAAAAAATTCAAAGGACGTCCATATTTCAAAAGGACCGTTTCAAAAGGCATATTTTACGCACATTAGTGTTCTGCTTCTTTTCCTTTCTTTCCTCTTTTGTTAAAAAACACGGGAATGGAAAAAGGCATCCCTCAGAATGGGGGAAAATCGTTGCAAACAAATCAATGGACAGAGGTTTAATCTCCAATCTATATAAACAGCTCATGCAGCTTAATATTAAAAAAACAAACAACCCCAAAAAAATGGGCAGAAGATCTAAAGAGACGTTTCTTCAAAGGAGACACAGAGATGGCCAAGACGCACATGAAAAGCTGCTCAACAGCACTAATTATTAGAGAAATGCAAATCAAAACTACAATGAGGTATCACCTCACACCTGTTAGAATCGGCATCATCAGAAAATCTACAGACAACCAATTCTGGGGAGGGTGTGGACAAAAGGAGCCCTCTTCCACTATTGGTGGGAATGTAAATTGATACAGTCACTATGGAGAACAGTATGGAGTTTCCTTAAAAAAATTAGAAATAGAATTTCCATCTGATCCAGCAATCCCACTTCTGGGCATATACCCAGAGAAAACCGTATTTCAAAAAGGCACATTCACCACAATGTTCGTTGCAGCACTATTTACAATAGCCAGGTAATGGAAGCAACCTAAATGCCCACAGACAGATGAATGGATAAAGATGTGGTACATATATAAAATGGAATATTACTTGGCCATTAAAAGGAATGAAACTGGGTCATTTGTAGAGACATCGATGGATCGAGAGACTGTCATACAGAAAGAAGTAAGTCAGAAAGAGGAAAACAAATATTGTATATTAATGCATATATGTGGAGCCTAAAAATGGTACAGATGAACTGGTTTGCAGGGAAGAAATAGAGACACAGAGGTAGAGAACAAACGTATGGACACCAAGTGTGGGAAGCCATGGGGTGGTGGTGGTGGGATGAGTTGGGAGATTGGGATTGACCTGTATACATGTATATGCATAAAATACATAACTAATAATAACGTGCTGTATAAAAAAATAAAATTGAATTTCAAAATTTTAAAAAATAAAATTTAAAAATAAAAGAGAAAAAAGTTCTTCCCGTCACACAGATGTATTTATAGGAATGAATTATTTCCATGCTTATATCTATAAATATATAACAGAGGAATAAAATCTAACTTCAACCATAAAGGAAAAAAAAAACCTGAACCCATGAGTTATACAGAGGAAAACCCTATCAGCGCACTTGCTCCAGCGGTAAACAATTCTGAAATTGGTCAGAGGTGGGAAACCATCTCCCATACAGCCAGCAACCCACCCCCCACGCAAGGAGCATCCTCATTGCAAAGCTGGGGGACCGTGCCGTGGCATCTGTGAGTAAACGTGAGCTGAGCCCCAGGCCAGATGCTGATGAACTGTTCCCACCCTTTCCAGGTAAAACACCTGAATATGTACAAGGGCTTGAAAGCCTAGAGGAAGGGCTGTCGAGCCACACCAGTGACAGCACGCAGGCCAACTTGGTGCCTGCAGGCCAGCCAGGGTGGTCTTGACCCGGGCGCTCTTCCAGAAGCTTTCCATTGCCCTGCCTGAGATTCCCCTCCTGTCCCGGCCCCCACTACTTTTTTCCTTCCTCACCTCTGTCCGGAGAGAAATTCCAGCAGAAGTTATGGGTGACACAACCTCTTCTTTACAGGCGGCAGCCTGGCAACTCCTGCAGAAAGGCCAGCAGAACCCCACTCACACCGGGGCACCCACAAAGCTGTGGCCCCTCACTCCCTCCCACCAGCACAGCCCCGAGACTGCTGACGGGGCAGACAATATGGAGTCAGGCACAGCTTCAGGGGCTATTGCTGCCTGGAGCGCTGTTTATATTGACCTCAACGAGGCAGACCTGGGGAGGGCGGGCCGTCAGGGTAAGGCTGCCCAGGTCAGCTAATCCACAACCCTCAGGGAATCACATTGTTGAAAATGGACCCCGCTAAGGCAGAAGAGACGCCAAGGGAAAAAAGGACACAATGCCATTTGCAGCACCGTAGATGAGTCTAGAAGTAATCACGTGACTTGTAGTAAGTCAGAAAGTGAAAGACACATATCATATCATATCACTTATAGGTGTTAGCTAAAAATGGATACCAGGGCAGATATTTCCACGGAGAAGGGCAATCACAGATTCATTAAACAAACTTATGGTTCACCAATGGAAAGGTGTGAGGATTGGTTTCATTACGATATCGGGGTTAACAGACATATACAAACACAGGTGACATATATAATCGCCAAAGACCTACAGAATACCAAGAGAGGACTACTCAACATTCTGTCATAACGTACATGGGAAAAGGATCCCAGGAAGAACAGACATCTGTATACGTGTAAAAGAACCACATCTTCCACATCTACAACAAGCCAAACATTGTAATCAAACTTGCTGTAATAAGAAATAAAAAATTAAATTAAAAACACGAACAAGAAGTAGTGAGACAAACGTGAGGGGCTTTCTCCTGGCACATTCCATTCTAAACTCCAATCTAGAACACCACTTCCACTGAGGTTCTCTTGCCCTAGTAACCAGATTTGGTAAGGGTGAACTGCTGCCACCTTGTGGCCGTTTCACACAACAGCAGCTTTAATCCCAACGCTAATGGTCAGTTGATATTCAAAATCATTGCAGGCCTGTAAATGACACCTGCCCTGAAAACAAATCCTGGGGTCACATATCGACCAAAAAATTCAAAGGACGTCCATATTTCAAAACGACCGTTTCAAAAGGCATATTTTACGCACATTAGTGTTCTGCTTCTTTTCCTTTCTTTCCTCTTTTGTTAAAAAACACGGGAATGGAAAAAGGCATCCCTCAGAATGGGGGAAAATCGTTGCAAACGAATCAATGGACAGAGGTTTAATCTCCAATCTATATAAACAGCTCATGCAGCTTAATATTAAAAAAACAAACAACCCCAAAAAAATGGGCAGAAGATCTAAAGAGACGTTTCTTCAAAGGAGACACAGAGATGGCCAAGACGCACATGAAAAGCTGCTCAACAGCACTAATTATTAGAGAAATGCAAATCAAAACTACAATGAGGTATCACCTCACACCTGTTAGAATCGGCATCATCAGAAAATCTACAGACAACCAATTCTGGGGAGGGTGTGGACAAAAGGAGCCCTCTTCCACTATTGGTGGGAATGTAAATTGATACAGTCACTATGGAGAACAGTATGGAGTTTCCTTAAAAAAATTAGAAATAGAATTTCCATCTGATCCAGCAATCCCACTTCTGGGCATATACCCAGAGAAAACCGTATTTCAAAAAGGCACATTCACCACAATGTTCGTTGCAGCACTATTTACAATAGCCAGGTAATGGAAGCAACCTAAATGCCCACAGACAGATGAATGGATAAAGATGTGGTACATATATAAAATGGAATATTACTTGGCCATTAAAAGGAATGAAACTGGGTCATTTGTAGAGACATCGATGGATCGAGAGACTGTCATACAGAAAGAAGTAAGTCAGAAAGAGGAAAACAAATATTGTATATTAATGCATATATGTGGAGCCTAAAAATGGTACAGATGAACTGGTTTGCAGGGAAGAAATAGAGACACAGAGGTAGAGAACAAACGTATGGACACCAAGTGTGGGAAGCCATGGGGTGGTGGTGGTGGGATGAGTTGGGAGTTTGGGATTGACCTGTATACATGTATATGCATAAAATACATAACTAATAATAACGTGCTGTATAAAAAAAATAAATAAAATTAAATTTCAAAATTTTAAAAAATAAAATTTAAAAATAAAACAGAAAAAAGTTCTTCCCGTCACACAGATGTATTTATAGGAATGAATTATTTCCATGCTTATATCTATAAATACATAAAAGAGGAATAAAATCTAACTTGAACCATAAAAAAAAAAACCTGAACCCACGAGTTATACAGAGGATAACCCTATCAGGGCACTTGCTCCAGTGGTAAACAATTCTGAAATTGGTCAGAGGTGGGGAACCATCTCCCATACAGCCAGCAACCCACACCCCACGCAAGGAGCGTCCTCATTGCAAAGCTGGGGGACCGTGCCGAGGCGTCTGTGAGTAAACGTGAGCTGAGCCCCAGGCCAGCTGCTGCTGAACTGTTCCCACCCTTTCCAGGTAAAACACCTGAATATGTACAAGGGCTTGAAAGCCTAGAGGAAGGACCGTGGAGCCACACCAGTGACAGCACGCAGGCCAACTTGGTGCCTGCAGGCCAGCCAGTGTGGTCCTGGCCCCGGGCGCTCTTCCAGAAGCTTTCCATTGCCCTGCCTGAGATTCCCCTCCTGTCCCGGCCCCCACTACTTTTTTCCTTCCTCACCTCTGTCCGGAGAGAAATTCCAGCAGAAGGTATGGGTGACACAACCTCTTCTTTACAGGCGGCAGCCTGGCAACTCCTGCAGAAAGGCCAGCAGAACCCCACTCACACCGGGCCACCCACAAAGCTGTGGCCCCTCACTCCCTCCCACCAGCACAGCCCCGAGACTGCTGACGGGGCAGAGAATATGGAGTCAGGCACAGCTTCAGGGGCTATTGCTGCCTGGAGCGCTGTTTATATTGACCTCAACGAGGCAGACCTTGGGAGGGCGGGCCGTCAGGGTAAGGCTGCCCAGGTCAGCTAATCCACAACCCTCAGGGAATCACATTGTTGAAAATGGACCCCGCTAAGGCAGAAGAGACGCCAAGGGAAAAAAGGACACAATGCCATTTGCAGCACCGTAGATGAGTCTAGAAGTAATCACGTGACTTGTAGTAAGTCAGAAAGTGAAAGACACATATCATATCATATCACTTATAGGTGTTACCTAAAAATGGATACCAGGGCAGATATTTCCACGGAGAAGGGCAATCACAGATTCATTAAACACACTTATGGTTCACCAATGGAAAGGTGTGAGGATTGGTTTCATTACGATATTGGGGTTAACAGACATATACAAACACAGGTGACATATATAATCACCAAAGACCTACAGAATACCAAGAGAGGACTACACAACATTCTGTCATAACGTACATGGGAAAAGGATCCCAGGAAGAACAGACATCTGTATACGTGTAAAAGAACCACATCTTCCACATCTACAACAAGCCAAACATTGTAATGAAAATTGCTGTAATAAAAAATAAAAAAATTAAATTAAAAACACGAACAAGAAGTAGTGAGACAAACGTGAGGGGCTTTCTCCTGGCACATTCCATTCTAAACTCCAATCTAGAACACCACTTCCACTGAGGCTCTCTTGCCCTAGTAACCAGATTTGGTAAGGGTGAACTGCTGCCACCTTGTGGCCGTTTCACACAACAGCAGCTTTAATCCCAACGCTAATGGTCAGTTGATATTCAAAATCATTGCAGGCCTGTAAATGACACCTGCCCTGAAAACAAATCCTGGGGTCACATATCGACCAAAAATTTCAAAGGACGTCCATATTTCAAAACGACCGTTTCAAAAGGCATATTTTACACACATTAGTGTTCTGCTTCTTTTCCTTTCTTTCCTTTTTTGTTCAAAAACACGGGAATGGAAAAAGGCATCCCTCAGAATGGGGGAAAATCGTTGCAAACGAATCAATGGACAGAGGTTTAATCTCCAATCTATATAAACAGCTCATGCAGCTTAATATTAAAAAAACAAACAACCCAAAACAAATGGGCAGAAGATCTAAAGAGACGTTTCTTCAAAGGAGACCAGAGATGGCCAAGACGCACAAGAAAAGCTGCTCAACAGCACTAATTATTAGAGAAATGCAAATCAAAACTACAATGAGGTATCACCTCACACCTGTTAGAATCGGCATCATCAGAAAATCTACAGACAACCAATTCTGGGGAGGGTGTGGACAAAAGGAGCCCTCTTCCACTATTGGTGGGAATGTAAATTGATACAGTCACTATGGAGAACAGTATGGAGTTTCCTTAAAAAAATTAGAAATAGAATTTCCATCTGATCCAGCAATCCCACTTCTGGGCATATACCCAGAGAAAACCGTATTTCAAAAAGGCACATTCACCACAATGTTCGTGGCAGCACTATTTACAATACCCAGGTAATGGAAGCAACCTAAATGCCCACAGACAGATGAATGGATAAAGATGTGGTACATATATAAAATGGAATATTACTCGGCCATTAAAAGGAATGAAACTGGGTCATTTGTAGAGACATCGATGGATCGAGAGACTGTCATACAGAGTGAAGTAAGTCAGAAAGAGGAAAACAAATATTGTATATTAATGCATATATGTGGAGCCTAAAAATGGTACAGATGAACTGGTTTGCAGGGAAGAAATAGAGACACAGAGGTAGAGAACAAACGTATGGACACCAAGTGTGGGAAGCCATGGGGTGGTGGTGGTGGGATGAGTTGGGAGATTGGGATTGACCTGTATACATGTATATGCATAAAATACATAACTAATAATAACGTGCTGTATAAAAAATAAATAAAATTAAATTTCAAAATTTTAAAAAATAAAATTTAAAAATAAAACAGAAAAAAGTTCTTCCTGTCACACAGATGTATTTATAGGAATGAATTATTTCCATGCTTATATCTATAAATACATAAAAGAGGAATAAAATCTAACTTGAACCATAAAAAAAAAAACCTGAACCCATGAGTTATACAGAGGAAAACCCTATCAGCGCACTTGCTCCAGTGGTAAACAATTCTGAAATTGGTCAGAGGTGGGAAACCATCTCCCATACAGCCAGCAACCCACCCCGCACGCAAGGAGCATCCTCATTGCAAAGCTGGGGGTCCGTGCCGAGGCATCTGTGAGTAAACGTGAGCTGAGCCCCAGGCCAGCTGCTGCTGAACTGTTCCCACCCTTTCCAGGTAAAACACCTGAATATGTACAAGGGCTTGAAAGCCTAGAGGAAGGACAGTGGAGCCACACCAGTGACAGCACGCAGGCCAACTTGGTGCCTGCAGGCCAGCCAGGGTGGTCCTGGCACCGGGCGCTCTTCCAGAAGCTTTCCATTGCCATGCCTGAGATACCCCTCCTGTCCCGGCCCCCACTGCTTTTTTCCTTCCTCACCTCTGTCCGGAGAGAAATTCCAGCAGAATGTATGGGTGACACAACCTCTTCTTTACAGGCGGCAGCCTGGCAACTCCTGCAGAAAGGCCAGCAGAACCCCACTCACACCGGGCCACCCACAAAGCTGTGGCCCCTCACTCCCTCCCACCAGCACAGCCCCGAGACTGCTGACGGGGCAGACAATATGGAGTCAGGCACAGCTTCAGGGGCTATTGCTGCCTGGAGCGCTGTTTATATTGACCTCAACGAGGCAGACCTGGGGAGGGCGGGCCGTCAGGGTAAGGCTGCCCAGGTCAGCTAATCCACAACCCTCAGGGAATCACATTGTTGAAAATGGACCCCGCTAAGGCAGAAGAGACGCCAAGGGAAAAAAGGACACAATGCCATTTGCAGCACCGTAGATGAGTCTAGAAGTAATCACGTGACTTGTAGTAAGTCAGAAAGTGAAAGACACATATCATATCATATCACTTATAGGTGTTACCTAAAAATGGATACCAGGGCAGATATTTCCACGGAGAAGGGCAATCACAGATTCATTACACAAACTTATGGTTCACCAATGGAAAGGTGTGAGGATTGGTTTCATTACGATATCGGGGTTAACAGACATATACAAACACAGGTGACATATATAATCGCCAAAGACCTACAGAATACCAAGAGAGGACTACTCAACATTCTGTCATAACGTACATGGGAAAAGGATCCCAGGAAGAACAGACATCTGTATACGTGTAAAAGAACCACATCTTCCACATCTACAACAAGCCAAACATTGTAATCAAACTTGCTGTAATAAGAAATAAAAAATTAAATTAAAAACACGAACAAGAAGTAGTGAGACAAACGTGAGGGGCTTTCTCCTGGCACATTCCATTCTAAACTCCAATCTAGAACACCACTTCCACTGAGGTTCTCTTGCCCTAGTAACCAGATTTGGTAAGGGTGAACTGCTGCCACCTTGTGGCCGTTTCACACAACAGCAGCTTTAATCCCAACGCTAATGGTCAGTTGATATTCAAAATCATTGCAGGCCTGTAAATGACACCTGCCCTGAAAACAAATCCTGGGGTCACATATCGACCAAAAATTTCAAAGGACGTCCATATTTCAAAACGACCGTTTCAAAAGGCATATTTTACGCACATTAGTGTTCTGCTTCTTTTCCTTTCTTTCCTCTTTTGTTCAAAAACACGGGAATGGAAAAAGGCATCCCTCAGAATGGGGGAAAATCGTTGCAAACGAATCAATGGACAGAGGTTTAATCTCCAATCTATATAAACAGCTCATGCAGCTTAATATTAAAAAAACAAACAACCCCAAAAAAATGGGCAGAAGATCTAAAGAGACGTTTCTTCAAAGGAGACACAGAGATGGCCAAGACGCACATGAAAAGCTGCTCAACAGCACTAATTATTAGAGAAATGCAAATCAAAACTACAATGAGGTATCACCTCACACCTGTTAGAATCGGCATCATCAGAAAATCTACAGACAACCAATTCTGGGGAGGGTGTGGACAAAAGGAGCCCTCTTCCACTATTGGTGGGAATGTAAATTGATACAGTCACTATGGAGAACAGTATGGAGTTTCCTTAAAAAAATTAGAAATAGAATTTCCATCTGATCCAGCAATCCCACTTCTGGGCATATACCCAGAGAAAACCGTATTTCAAAAAGGCACATTCACCACAATGTTCGTTGCAGCACTATTTACAATAGCCAGGTAATGGAAGCAACCTAAATGCCCACAGACAGATGAATGGATAAAGATGTGGTACATATATAAAATGGAATATTACTCGGCCATTAAAAGGAATGAAACTGGGTCATTTGTAGAGACATCGATGGATCGAGAGACTGTCATACAGAAAGAAGTAAGTCAGAAAGAGGAAAACAAATATTGTATATTAATGCATATATGTGGAGCCTAAAAATGGTACAGATGAACTGGTTTGCAGGGAAGAAATAGAGACACAGAGGTAGAGAACAAACGTATGGACACCAAGTGTGGGAAGCCATGGGGTGGTGGTGGTGGGATGAGTTGGGAGTTTGGGATTGACCTGTATACATGTATATGCATAAAATACATAACTAATAATAACGTGCTGTATAAAAAAAATAAATAAAATTAAATTTCAAAATTTTAAAAAATAAAATTTAAAAATAAAACAGAAAAAAGTTCTTCCCGTCACACAGATGTATTTATAGGAATGAATTATTTCCATGCTTATATCTATAAATACATAAAAGAGGAATAAAATCTAACTTGAACCATAAAAAAAAAAACCTGAACCCACGAGTTATACAGAGGATAACCCTATCAGGGCACTTGCTCCAGTGGTAAACAATTCTGAAATTGGTCAGAGGTGGGGAACCATCTCCCATACAGCCAGCAACCCACACCCCACGCAAGGAGCGTCCTCATTGCAAAGCTGGGGGACCGTGCCGAGGCGTCTGTGAGTAAACGTGAGCTGAGCCCCAGGCCAGCTGCTGCTGAACTGTTCCCACCCTTTCCAGGTAAAACACCTGAATATGTACAAGGGCTTGAAAGCCTAGAGGAAGGACCGTGGAGCCACACCAGTGACAGCACGCAGGCCAACTTGGTGCCTGCAGGCCAGCCAGTGTGGTCCTGGCCCCGGGCGCTCTTCCAGAAGCTTTCCATTGCCCTGCCTGAGATTCCCCTCCTGTCCCGGCCCCCACTACTTTTTTCCTTCCTCACCTCTGTCCGGAGAGAAATTCCAGCAGAAGGTATGGGTGACACAACCTCTTCTTTACAGGCGGCAGCCTGGCAACTCCTGCAGAAAGGCCAGCAGAACCCCACTCACACCGGGCCACCCACAAAGCTGTGGCCCCTCACTCCCTCCCACCAGCACAGCCCCGAGACTGCTGACGGGGCAGAGAATATGGAGTCAGGCACAGCTTCAGGGGCTATTGCTGCCTGGAGCGCTGTTTATATTGACCTCAACGAGGCAGACCTGGGGAGGGCGGGCCGTCAGGGTAAGGCTGCCCAGGTCAGCTAATCCACAACCCTCAGGGAATCACATTGTTGAAAATGGACCCCGCTAAGGTAGAAGAGACGCCAAGGGAAAAAAGGACACAATGCCATTTGCAGCACCGTAGATGAGTCTAGAAGTAATCACGTGACTTGTAGTAAGTCAGAAAGTGAAAGACACATATCATATCATATCACTTATAGGTGTTACCTAAAAATGGATACCAGGGCAGATATTTCCACGGAGAAGGGCAATCACAGATTCATTAAACACACTTATGGTTCACCAATGGAAAGGTGTGAGGATTGGTTTCATTACGATATCGGGGTTAACAGACATATACAAACACAGGTGACATATATAATCACCAAAGACCTACAGAATACCAAGAGAGGACTACTCAACATTCTGTCATAACGTACATGGGAAAAGGATCCCAGGAAGAACAGACATCTGTATACGTGTAAAAGAACCACATCTTCCACATCTACAACAAGCCAAACATTGTAATCAAACTTGCTGTAATATGAAATAAAAAATTAAATTAAAAACACGAACAAGAAGTAGTGAGACAAACGTGAGGGGCTTTCTCCTGGCACATTCCATTCTAAACTCCAATCTAGAACACCACTTCCACTGAGGCTCTCTTGCCCTAGTAACCAGATTTGGTAAGGGTGAACTGCTGCCACCTTGTGGCCGTTTCACACAACAGCAGCTTTAATCCCAACGCTAATGGTCAGTTGATATTCAAAATCATTGCAGGCCTGTAAATGACACCTGCCCTGAAAACAAATCCTGGGGTCACATATCGACCAAAAATTTCAAAGGACGTCCATATTTCAAAACGACCGTTTCAAAAGGCATATTTTACGCACATTAGTGTTCTGCTTCTTTTCCTTTCTTTCCTTTTTTGTTCAAAAACACGGGAATGGAAAAAGGCATCCCTCAGAATGGGGGAAAATCGTTGCAAACGAATCAATGGACAGAGGTTTAATCTCCAATCTATATAAACAGCTCATGCAGCTTAATATTAAAAAAACAAACAACCCAAAACAAATGGGCAGAAGATCTAAAGAGACGTTTCTTCAAAGGAGACCAGAGATGGCCAAGACGCACAAGAAAAGCTGCTCAACAGCACTAATTATTAGAGAAATGCAAATCAAAACTACAATGAGGTATCACCTCACACCTGTTAGAATCGGCATCATCAGAAAATCTACAGACAACCAATTCTGGGGAGGGTGTGGACAAAAGGAGCCCTCTTCCACTATTAGTGGGAATGTAAATTGATACAGTCACTATGGAGAACAGTATGGAGTTTCCTTAAAAAAATTAGAAATAGAATTTCCATCTGATCCAGCAATCCCACTTCTGGGCATATACCCAGAGAAAACCGTATTTCAAAAAGGCACATTCACCACAATGTTCGTTGCAGCACTATTTACAATAGCCAGGTAATGGAAGCAACCTAAATGCCCACAGACAGATGAATGGATAAAGATGTGGTACATATATAAAATGGAATATTACTCGGCCATTAAAAGGAATGAAACTGGGTCATTTGTAGAGACATCGATGGATCGAGAGACTGTCATACAGAAAGAAGTAAGTCAGAAAGAGGAAAACAAATATTGTATATTAATGCATATATGTGGAGCCTAAAAATGGTACAGATGAACTGGTTTGCAGGGAAGAAATAGAGACACAGAGGTAGAGAACAAACGTATGGACACCAAGTGTGGGAAGCCATGGGGTGGTGGTGGTGGGATGAGTTGGGAGTTTGGGATTGACCTGTATACATGTATATGCATAAAATACATAACTAATAATAACGTGCTGTATAAAAAATAAATAAAATTAAATTTCAAAATTTTAAAAAATAAAATTTAAAAATAAAACAGAAAAAAGTTCTTCCTGTCACACAGATGTATTTATAGGAATGAATTATTTCCATGCTTATATCTATAAATACATAAAAGAGGAATAAAATCTAACTTGAACCATAAAAAAAAAAACCTGAACCCACGAGTTATACAGAGGAAAACCCTATCTGGGCACTTGCTCCAGTGGTAAACAATTCTGAAATTGGTCAGAGGTGGGGAACCCTCTCCCATACAGCCAGCAACCCACCCCCCACGCAAGGAGCGTCCTCATTGCAAAGCTGGGGGACCGTGCCGAGGCATCTGTGAGTAAACGTGAGCTGAGCCCCAGGCCAGCTGCTGCTGAACTGTTCCCACCCTTTCCAGGTAAAACACCTGAATATGTACAAGGGCTTGAAAGCCTAGAGGAAGGACCGTGGAGCCACACCAGTGACAGCACGCAGGCCAACTTGGTGCCTGCAGGCCAGCCAGTGTGGTCCTGGCACCGGGCGCTCTTCCAGAAGCTTTCCATTGCCCTGCCTGAGATACCCCTCCTGTCCCGGCCCCCACTGCTTTTTTCCTTCCTCACCTCTGTCCGGAGAGAAATTCCAGCAGAAGGTATGGGTGACACAACCTCTTCTTTACAGGCGGCAGCCTGGCAACTCCTGCAGAAAGGCCAGCAGAACCCCACTCACACCGGGCCACCCACAAAGCTGTGGCCCCTCACTCCCTCCCACCAGCACAGCCCCGAGACTGCTGACGGGGCAGACAATATGGAGTCAGGCACAGCTTCAGGGGCTATTGCTGCCTGGAGCGCTGTTTATATTGACCTCAACGAGGCAGACCTGGGGAGGGCGGGCCGTCAGGGTAAGGCTGCCCAGGTCAGCTAATCCACAACCCTCAGGGAATCACATTGTTGAAAATGGACCCCGCTAAGGCAGAAGAGACGCCAAGGGAAAAAAGGACACAATGCCATTTGCAGCACCGTAGATGAGTCTAGAAGTAATCACGTGACTTGTAGTAAGTCAGAAAGTGAAAGACACATATCATATCATATCACTTATAGGTGTTACCTAAAAATGGATACCAGGGCAGATATTTCCACGGAGAAGGGCAATCACAGATTCATTAAACAAACTTATGGTTCACCAATGGAAAGGTGTGAGGATTGGTTTCATTACGATATCGGGGTTAACAGACATATACAAACACAGGTGACATATATAATCACCAAACACCTACAGAATACCAAGACAGGACTACTCAACATTCTGTCATAACGTACATGGGAAAAGGATCCCAGGAAGAACAGACATCTGTATACGTGTAAAAGAACCACATCTTCCACATCTACAACAAGCCAAACATTGTAATCAAACTTGCTGTAATAAGAAATAAAAAATTAAATTAAAAACACGAACAAGAAGTAGTGAGACAAACGTGAGGGGCTTTCTCCTGGCACATTCCATTCTAAACTCCAATCTAGAACACCACTTCCACTGAGGTTCTCTTGCCCTAGTAACCAGATTTGGTAAGGGTGAACTGCTGCCACCTTGTGGCCGTTTCACACAACAGCAGCTTTAATCCCAACGCTAATGGTCAGTTGATATTCAAAATCATTGCAGGCCTGTAAATGACACCTGCCCTGAAAACAAATCCTGGGGTCACATATCGACCAAAAATTTCAAAGGACGTCCATATTTCAAAACGACCGTTTCAAAAGGCATATTTTACGCACATTAGTGTTCTGCTTCTTTTCCTTTCTTTCCTCTTTTGTTCAAAAACACGGGAATGGAAAAAGGCATCCCTCAGAATGGGGGAAAATCGTTGCAAACGAATCAATGGACAGAGGTTTAATCTCCAATCTATATAAACAGCTCATGCAGCTTAATATTAAAAAAACAAACAACCCCAAAAAAATGGGCAGAAGATCAAAAGAGACGTTTCTTCAAAGGAGACACAGAGATGGCCAAGACGCACATGAAAAGCTGCTCAACAGCACTAATTATTAGAGAAATGCAAATCAAAACTACAATGAGGTATCACCTCACACCTGTTAGAATCGGCATCATCAGAAAATCTACAGACAACCAATTCTGGGGAGGGTGTGGACAAAAGGAGCCCTCTTCCACTATTGGTGGGAATGTAAATTGATACAGTCACTATGGAGAACAGTATGGAGTTTCCTTAAAAAAATTAGAAATAGAATTTCCATCTGATCCAGCAATCCCACTTCTGGGCATATACCCAGAGAAAACCGTATTTCAAAAAGGCACATTCACCACAATGTTCGTTGCAGCACTATTTACAATAGCCAGGTAATGGAAGCAACCTAAATGCCCACAGACAGATGAATGGATAAAGATGTGGTACATATATAAAATGGAATATTACTCGGCCATTAAAAGGAATGAAACTGGGTCATTTGTAGAGACATCGATGGATCGAGAGACTGTCATACAGAAAGAAGTAAGTCAGAAAGAGGAAAACAAATATTGTATATTAATGCATATATGTGGAGCCTAAAAATGGTACAGATGAACTGGTTTGCAGGGAAGAAATAGAGACACAGAGGTAGAGAACAAACGTATGGACACCAAGTGTGGGAAGCCATGGGGTGGTGGTGGTGGGATGAGTTGGGAGTTTGGGATTGACCTGTATACATGTATATGCATAAAATACATAACTAATAATAACGTGCTGTATAAAAAAAATAAATAAAATTAAATTTCAAAATTTTAAAAAATAAAATTTAAAAATAAAACAGAAAAAAGTTCTTCCCGTCACACAGATGTATTTATAGGAATGAATTATTTCCATGCTTATATCTATAAATACATAAAAGAGGAATAAAATCTAACTTGAACCATAAAAAAAAAAACCTGAACCCACGAGTTATACAGAGGATAACCCTATCAGGGCACTTGCTCCAGTGGTAAACAATTCTGAAATTGGTCAGAGGTGGGGAACCATCTCCCATACAGCCAGCAACCCACACCCCACGCAAGGAGCGTCCTCATTGCAAAGCTGGGGGACCGTGCCGAGGCGTCTGTGAGTAAACGTTAGCTGAGCCCCAGGCCAGCTGCTGCTGAACTGTTCCCACCCTTTCCAGGTAAAACACGTGAATATGTACAAGGGCTTGAAAGCCTAGAGGAAGGACCGTGGAGCCACACCAGTGACAGCACGCAGGCCAACTTGGTGCCTGCAGGCCAGCCAGTGTGGTCCTGGCCCCGGGCGCTCTTCCAGAAGCTTTCCATTGCCCTGCCTGAGATTCCCCTCCTGTCCCGGCCCCCACTACTTTTTTCCTTCCTCACCTCTGTCCGGAGAGAAATTCCAGCAGAAGGTATGGGTGACACAACCTCTTCTTTACAGGCGGCAGCATGGCAACTCCTGCAGAAAGGCCAGCAGAACCCCACTCACACCGGGCCACCCACAAAGATGTGGCCCCTCACTCCCTCCCACCAGCACAGCCCCGAGACTGCTGACGGGGCAGACAATATGGAGTCAGGCACAGCTTCAGGGGCTATTGCTGCCTGGAGCGCTGTTTATATTGACCTCAACGAGGCAGACCTGGGGAGGGCGGGCCGTCAGGGTAAGGCTGCCCAGGTCAGCTAATCCACAACCCTCAGGGAATCACATTGTTGAAAATGGACCCCGCTAAGGCAGAAGAGACGCCAAGGGAAAAAAGGACACAATGCCATTTGCAGCACCGTAGATGAGTCTAGAAGTAATCACGTGACTTGTAGTAAGTCAGAAAGTGAAAGACACATATCATATCATATCACTTATAGGTGTTACCTAAAAATGGATACCAGGGCAGATATTTCCACGGAGAAGGGCAATCACAGATTCATTAAACACACTTATGGTTCACCAATGGAAAGGTGTGAGGATTGGTTTCATAACGATATCGGGGTTAACAGACATATACAAACACAGGTGACATATATAATCACCAAAGACCTACAGAATACCAAGAGAGGACTACTCAACATTCTGTCATAACGTACATGGGAAAAGGATCCCAGGAAGAACAGACATCTGTATACGTGTAAAAGAACCACATCTTCCACATCTACAACAAGCCAAACATTGTAATCAAACTTGCTGTAATATGAAATAAAAAATTAAATTAAAAACACGAACAAGAAGTAGTGAGACAAACGTGAGGGGCTTTCTCCTGGCACATTCCATTCTAAACTCCAATCTAGAACACCACTTCCACTGAGGCTCTCTTGCCCTAGTAACCAGATTTGGTAAGGGTGAACTGCTGCCACCTTGTGGCCGTTTCACACAACAGCAGCTTTAATCCCAACGCTAATGGTCAGTTGATATTCAAAATCATTGCAGGCCTGTAAATGACACCTGCCCTGAAAACAAATCCTGGGGTCACATATCGACCAAAAATTTCAAAGGACGTCCATATTTCAAAACGACCGTTTCAAAAGGCATATTTTACGCACATTAGTGTTCTGCTTCTTTTCCTTTCTTTCCTTTTTTGTTCAAAAACACGGGAATGGAAAAAGGCATCCCTCAGAATGGGGGAAAATCGTTGCAAACGAATCAATGGACAGAGGTTTAATCTCCAATCTATATAAACAGCTCATGCAGCTTAATATTAAAAAAACAAACAACCCAAAACAAATGGGCAGAAGATCTAAAGAGACGTTTCTTCAAAGGAGACCAGAGATGGCCAAGACGCACATGAAAAGCTGCTCAACAGCACTAATTATTAGAGAAATGCAAATCAAAACTACAATGAGGTATCACCTCACACCTGTTAGAATCGGCATCATCAGAAAATCTACAGACAACCAATTCTGGGGAGGGTGTGGACAAAAGGAGCCCTCTTCCACTATTAGTGGGAATGTAAATTGATACAGTCACTATGGAGAACAGTATGGAGTTTCCTTAAAAAAATTAGAAATAGAATTTCCATCTGATCCAGCAATCCCACTTCTGGGCATATACCCAGAGAAAACCGTATTTCAAAAAGGCACATTCACCACAATGTTCGTTGCAGCACTATTTACAATACCCAGGTAATGGAAGCAACCTAAATGCCCACAGACAGATGAATGGATAAAGATGTGGTACATATATAAAATGGAATATTACTCGGCCATTAAAAGGAATGAAACTGGGTCATTTGTAGAGACATCGATGGATCGAGAGACTGTCATACAGAAAGAAGTAAGTCAGAAAGAGGAAAACAAATATTGTATATTAATGCATATATGTGGAGCCTAAAAATGGTACAGATGAACTGGTTTGCAGGGAAGAAATAGAGACACAGAGGTAGAGAACAAACGTATGGACACCAAGTGTGGGAAGCCATGGGGTGGTGGTGGTGGGATGAGTTGGGAGTTTGGGATTGACCTGTATACATGTATATGCATAAAATACATAACTAATAATAACGTGCTGTATAAAAAATAAATAAAATTAAATTTCAAAATTTTAAAAAATAAAATTTAAAAATAAAACAGAAAAAAGTTCTTCCTGTCACACAGATGTATTTATAGGAATGAATTATTTCCATGCTTATATCTATAAATACATAAAAGAGGAATAAAATCTAACTTGAACCATAAAAAAAAAAACCTGAACCCACGAGTTATACAGAGGAAAACCCTATCTGGGCACTTGCTCCAGTGGTAAACAATTCTGAAATTGGTCAGAGGTGGGGAAACCTCTCCCATACAGCCAGCAACCCACCCCCCACGCAAGGAGTGTCCTCATTGCAAAGCTGGGGGACCGTGCCGAGGCATCTGTGAGTAAACGTGAGCTGAGCCCCAGGCCAGCTGCTGCTGAACTGTTCCCACCCTTTCCAGGTAAAACACCTGAATATGTACAAGGGCTTGAAAGCCTAGAGGAAGGACCGTGGAGCCACACCAGTGACAGCACGCAGGCCAACTTGGTGCCTGCAGGCCAGCCAGGGTGGTCCTGGCACCGGGCGCTCTTCCAGAAGCTTTCCATTGCCCTGCCTGAGATACCCCTCCTGTCCCGGCCCCCACTGCTTTTTTCCTTCCTCACCTCTGTCCGGAGAGAAATTCCAGCAGAAGGTATGGGTGACACAACCTCTTCTTTACAGGCGGCAGCCTGGCAACTCCTGCAGAAAGGCCAGCAGAACCCCACTCACACCGGGCCACCCACAAAGCTGTGGCCCCTCACTCCCTCCCACCAGCACAGCCCCGAGACTGCTGACGGGGCAGACAATATGGAGTCAGGCACAGCTTCAGGGGCTATTGCTGCCTGGAGCGCTGTTTATATTGACCTCAACGAGGCAGACCTGGGGAGGGCGGGCTGTCAGGGTAAGGCTGCCCAGGTCAGCTAATCCACAACCCTCAGGGAATCACATTGTTGAAAATGGACCCCGCTAAGGCAGAAGAGACGCCAAGGGAAAAAAGGACACAATGCCATTTGCAGCACCGTAGATGAGTCTAGAAGTAATCACGTGACTTGTAGTAAGTCAGAAAGTGAAAGACACATATCATATCATATCACTTATAGGTGTTACCTAAAAATGGATACCAGGGCAGATATTTCCACGGAGAAGGGCAATCACAGATTCATTAAACAAACTTATGGTTCACCAATGGAAAGGTGTGAGGATTGGTTTCATTACGATATCGGGGTTAACAGACATATACAAACACAGGTGACATATATAATCACCAAAGACCTACAGAATACCAAGAGAGGACTACTCAACATTCTGTCATAACGTACATGGGAAAAGGATCCCAGGAAGAACAGACATCTGTATACGTGTAAAAGAACCACATCTTCCACATCTACAACAAGCCAAACATTGTAATCAAACTTGCTGTAATAAGAAATAAAAAATTAAATTAAAAACACGAACAAGAAGTAGTGAGACAAACGTGAGGGGCTTTCTCCTGGCACATTCCATTCTAAACTCCAATCTAGAACACCACTTCCACTGAGGTTCTCTTGCCCTAGTAACCAGATTTGGTAAGGGTGAACTGCTGCCACCTTGTGGCCGTTTCACACAACAGCAGCTTTAATCCCAACGCTAATGGTCAGTTGATATTCAAAATCATTGCAGGCCTGTAAATGACACCTGCCCTGAAAACAAATCCTGGGGTCACATATCGACCAAAAAATTCAAAGGACGTCCATATTTCAAAACGACCGTTTCAAAAGGCATATTTTACGCACATTAGTGTTCTGCTTCTTTTCCTTTCTTTCCTTTTTTGTTAGAAAACACGGGAATGGAAAAAGGCATCCCTCAGAATGGGGGAAAATCATTGCAAACGAATCAATGGACAGAGGTTTAATCTCCAATCTATATAAACAGCTCATGCAGCTTAATATTAAAAAAACAAACAACCCCAAAAAAATGGGCAGAAGATCTAAAGAGACGTTTCTTCAAAGGAGACACAGAGATGGCCAAGACGCACATGAAAAGCTGCTCAACAGCACTAATTATTAGAGAAATGCAAATCAAAACTACAATGAGGTATCACCTCACACCTGTTAGAATCGGCATCATCAGAAAATCTACAAACAACCAATTCTGGGGAGGGTGTGGACAAAAGGAGCCCTCTTCCACTATTGGTGGGAATGTAAATTGATACAGTCACTATGGAGAACAGTATGGAGTTTCCTTAAAAAAATTAGAAATAGAATTTCCATCTGATCCAGCAATCCCACTTCTGGGCATATACCCAGAGAAAACCGTATTTCAAAAAGGCACATTCACCACAATGTTCGTTGCAGCACTATTTACAATAGCCAGGTAATGGAAGCAACCTAAATGCCCACAGACAGATGAATGGATAAAGATGTGGTACATATATAAAATGGAATATTACTCGGCCATTAAAAGGAATGAAACTGGGTCATTTGTAGAGACATCGATGGATCGAGAGACTGTCATACAGAAAGAAGTAAGTCATAAAGAGGAAAACAAATATTGTATATTAATGCATATATGTGGAGCCTAAAAATGGTACAGATGAACTGGTTTGCAGGGATGAAATAGAGACACAGAGGTAGAGAACAAACGTGTGGACACCAAGTGTGGGAAGCCATGGGGTGGTGGTGGTGGGATGAGTTGGGAGTTTGGGATTGACCTGTATACATGTATATGCATAAAATACATAACTAATAATAACGTGCTGTATAAAAAAATAAATAAAATTAAATTTCAAAATTTTAAAAAATAAAATTTAAAAATAAAACAGAAAAAAGTTCTTCCCGTCACACAGATGTATTTATAGGAATGAATTATTTCCATGCTTAAATCTATAAATACATAAAAGAGGAATAAAATCTAACTTGAACCATAAAAAAAAAACCTGAACCCACGAGTTATACAGAGGAAAACCCTATCAGGGCACTTGCTCCAGTGGTAAACAATTCTGAAATTGGTCAGAGGTGGGGAACCCTCTCCCATACAGCCAGCAACCCACCCCCCACGCAAGGAGCGTCCTCATTGCAAAGCTGGGGGACCGTGCCGAGGCATCTGTGAGTAAACGTGAGCTGAGCCCCAGGCCAGCTGCTGCTGAACTGTTCCCACCCTTTCCAGGTAAAACACCTGAATATGTACAAGGGCTTGAAAGCCTAGAGGAAGGACCGTGGAGCCACACCAGTGACAGCACGCAGGCCAAATTGGTGCCTGCAGGCCAGCCAGTGTGGTCCTGGCCCCGGGCGCTCTTCCAGAAGCTTTCCATTGCCCTGCCTGAGATTCCCCTCCTGTCCCGGCCCCCACTACTTTTTTCCTTCCTCACCTCTGTCCGGAGAGAAATTCCAGCAGAAGGTATGGGTGACACAACCTCTTCTTTACAGGCGGCAGCCTGGCAACTCCGGCAGAAAGGCCAGCAGAACCCCACTCACACCGGGCCACCCACAAAGCTGTGGCCCCTCACTCCCTCCCACCAGCACAGCCCCGAGACTGCTGACGGGGCAGACAATATGGAGTCAGGCACAGCTTCAGGGGCTATTGCTGCCTGGAGCGCTGTTTATATTGACCTCAACGAGGCAGACCTGGGGAGGGCGGGCCGTCAGGGTAAGGCTGCCCAGGTCAGCTAATCCACAACCCTCAGGGAATCACATTGTTGAAAATGGACCCCGCTAAGGCAGAAGAGACGCCAAGGGAAAAAAGGACACAATGCCATTTGCAGCACCGTAGATGAGTCTAGAAGTAATCACGTGACTTGTAGTAAGTCAGAAAGTGAAAGACACATATCATATCATATCACTTATAGGTGTTACCTAAAAATGGATACCAGGGCAGATATTTCCACGGAGAAGGGCAATCACAGATTCATTAAACAAACTTATGGTTCACCAATGGAAAGGTGTGAGGATTGGTTTCATTACGATATCGGGGTTAACAGACATATACAAACACAGGTGACATATATAATCACCAAAGACCTACAGAATACCAAGAGAGGACTACTCAACATTCTGTCATAACGTACATGGGAAAAGGATCCCAGGAAGAACAGACATCTGTATATGTGTAAAAGAACCACATCTTCCACATCTACAACAAGCCAAACATTGTAATCAAACTTGCTGTAATATGAAATAAAAAATTAAATTAAAAACACGAACAAGAAGTAGTGAGACAAATGTGAGGGGCTTTCTCCTGGCACATTCCATTCTAAACTCCAATCTAGAACACCACTTCCACTGAGGCTCTCTTGCCCTAGTAACCAGATTTGGTAAGGGTGAACTGCTGCCACCTGGTGGCCGTTTCACACAACAGCAGCTTTAATCCCAACGCTAATGGTCAGTTGATATTCAAAATCATTGCAGGCCTGTAAATGACACCTGCCCTGAAAACAAATCCTGGGGTCACATATCGACCAAAAATTTCAAAGGACGTCCATATTTCAAAACGACCGTTTCAAAAGGCATATTTTACGCACATTAGTGTTCTGCTTCTTTTCCTTTCTTTCCTTTTTTGTTAAAAAACACGGGAATGGAAAAAGGCATCCCTCAGAATGGGGGAAAATCGTTGCAAACGAATCAATGGACAGAGGTTTAATCTCCAATCTATATAAACAGCTCATGCAGCTTAATATTAAAAAAACAAACAACCCAAAACAAATGGGCAGAAGATCTAAAGAGACGTTTCTTCAAAGGAGACCAGAGATGGCCAAGACGCACATGAAAAGCTGCTCAACAGCACTAATTATTAGAGAAATGCAAATCAAAACTACAATGAGGTATCACCTCACACCTGTTAGAATCGGCATCATCAGAAAATCTACAGACAACCAATTCTGGGGAGGGTGTGGACAAAAGGAGCCCTCTTCCACTATTAGTGGGAATGTAAATTGATACAGTCACTATGGAGAACAGTATGGAGTTTCCTTAAAAAAATTAGAAATAGAATTTCCATCTGATCCAGCAATCCCACTTCTGGGCATATACCCAGAGAAAACCGTATTTCAAAAAGGCACATTCACCACAATGTTCGTTGCAGCACTATTTACAATAGCCAGGTAATGGAAGCAACCTAAATGCCCACAGACAGATGAATGGATAAAGATGTGGTACATATATAAAATGGAATATTACTCGACCTTTAAAAGGAATGAAACTGGGTCATTTGTAGAGACATCGATGGATCGAGAGACTGTCATACAGAAAGAAGTAAGTCAGAAAGAGGAAAACAAATATTGTATATTAATGCATATATGTGGAGCCTAAAAATGGTACAGATGAACTGGTTTGCAGGGAAGAAATAGAGACACAGAGGTAGAGAACAAACGTATGGACACCAAGTGTGGGAAGCCATGGGGTGGTGGTGGTGGGATGAGTTGGGAGTTTGGGATTGACCTGTATACATGTATATGCATAAAATACATAACTAATAATAACGTGCTGTATAAAAAATAAATAAAATTAAATTTCAAAATTTTAAAAAATAAAATTTAAAAATAAAACAGAAAAAAGTTCTTCCTGTCACACAGATGTATTTATAGGAATGAATTATTTCCATGCTTATATCTATAAATACATAAAAGAGGAATAAAATCTAACTTGAACCATAAAAAAAAAACCTGAACCCACGAGTTATACAGAGGAAAACCCTATCAGGGCACTTGCTCCAGTGGTAAACAATTCTGAAATTGGTCAGAGGTGGGGAACCCTCTCCCATACAGCCAGCAACCCACCCCCCACGCAAGGAGCGTCCTCATTGCAAAGCTGGGGGACCGTGCCGAAGCATCTGTGAGTAAACGTGAGCTGAGCCCCAGGCCAGCTGCTGCTGAACTGTTCCCACCCTTTCCAGGTAAAACACCTGAATATGTACAAGGGCTTGAAAGCCTAGAGGAAGGACCGTGGAGCCACACCAGTGACAGCACGCAGGCCAACTTGGTGCCTGCAGGCCAGCCAGTGTGGTCCTGGCACCGGGCGCTCTTCCAGAAGCTTTCCATTGCCCTGCCTGAGATACCCCTCCTGTCCCGGCCCCCACTGCTTTTTTCCTTCCTCACCTCTGTCCGGAGAGAAATTCCAGCAGAAGGTATGGGTGACACAACCTCTTCTTTACAGGCGGCAGCCTGGCAACTCCTGCAGAAAGGCCAGCAGAACCCCACTCACACCGGGCCACCCACAAAGCTGTGGCCCCTCACTCCCTCCCACCAGCACAGCCCCGAGACTGCTGACGGGGCAGACAATATGGAGTCAGGCACAGCTTCAGGGGCTATTGCTGCCTGGAGCGCTGTTTATATTGACCTCAACGAGGCACACCTGGGGAGGGCGGGCCGGCAGGGTAAGGCTGCCCAGGTCAGCTAATCCACAACCCTCAGGGAATCACATTGTTGAAAATGGACCCCGCTAAGGCAGAAGAGACGCCAAGGGAAAAAAGGACACAATGCCATTTGCAGCACCGTAGATGAGTCTAGAAGTAATCACGTGACTTGTAGTAAGTCAGAAAGTGAAAGACACATATCATATCATATCACTTATAGGTGTTACCTAAAAATGGATACCAGGGCAGATATTTCCACGGAGAAGGGCAATCACAGATTCATTAAACAAACTTATGGTTCACCAATGGAAAGGTGTGAGGATTGGTTTCATTACGATATCGGGGTTAACAGACATATACAAACACAGGTGACATATATAATCACCAAACACCTACAGAATACCAAGACAGGACTACTCAACATTCTGTCATAACGTACATGGGAAAAGGATCCCAGGAAGAACAGACATCTGTATACGTGTAAAAGAACCACATCTTCCACATCTACAACAAGCCAAACATTGTAATCAAACTTGCTGTAATAAGAAATAAAAAATTAAATTAAAAACACGAACAAGAAGTAGTGAGACAAACGTGAGGGGCTTTCTCCTGGCACATTCCATTCTAAACTCCAATCTAGAACACCACTTCCACTGAGGCTCTCTTGCCCTAGTAACCAGATTTGGTAAGGGTGAACTGCTGCCACCTTGTGGCCGTTTCACACAACAGCAGCTTTAATCCCAACGCTAATGGTCAGTTGATATTCAAAATCATTGCAGGCCTGTAAATGACACCTGCCCTGAAAACAAATCCTGGGGTCACATATCGACCAAAAATTTCAAAGGACGTCCATATTTCAAAACGACCGTTTCAAAAGGCATATTTTACGCACATTAGTGTTCTGCTTCTTTTCCTTTCTTTCCTTTTTTGTTAAAAAACACGGGAATGGAAAAAGGCATCCCTCAGAATGGGGGAAAATCGTTGCAAACGAATCAATGGACAGAGGTTTAATCTCCAATCTATATAAACAGCTCATGCAGCTTAATATTAAAAAAACAAACAACCCAAAACAAATGGGCAGAAGATCTAAAGAGACGTTTCTTCAAAGGAGACCAGAGATGGCCAAGACGCACATGAAAAGCTGCTCAACAGCACTAATTATTAGAGAAATGCAAATCAAAACTACAATGAGGTATCACCTCACACCTGTTAGAATCGGCATCATCAGAAAATCTACAGACAACCAATTCTGGGGAGGGTGTGGACAAAAGGAGCCCTCTTCCACTATTAGTGGGAATGTAAATTGATACAGTCACTATGGAGAACAGTATGGAGTTTCCTTAAAAAAATTAGAAATAGAATTTCCATCTGATCCAGCAATCCCACTTCTGGGCATATACCCAGAGAAAACCGTATTTCAAAAAGGCACATTCACCACAATGTTCGTTGCAGCACTATTTACAATACCCAGGTAATGGAAGCAACCTAAATGCCCACAGAAAGATGAATGGATACAGATGTGGTACATATATAAAATGGAATATTACTCGGCCATTAAAAGGAATGAAACTGGGTCATTTGTAGAGACATCGATGGATCGAGAGACTGTCATACAGAAAGAAGTAAGTCAGAAAGAGGAAAACAAATATTGTATATTAATGCATATATGTGGAGCCTAAAAATGGTACAGATGAACTGGTTTGCAGGGAAGAAATAGAGACACAGAGGTAGAGAACAAACGTATGGACACCAAGTGTGGGAAGCCATGGGGTGGTGGTGGTTGGATGAGTTGGGAGTTTGGGATTGACCTGTATACATGTATATGCATAAAATACATAACTAATAATAACGTGCTGTATAAAAAATAAATAAAATTAAATTTCAAAATTTTAAAAAATAAAATTTAAAAATAAAACAGAAAAAAGTTCTTCCCGTCACACAGATGTATTTATAGGAATGAATTATTTCCATGCTTATATCTATAAATACATAAAAGAGGAATAAAATCTAACTTGAACCATA
Source organism: Mesoplodon mirus (assembly GCF_964341445.2). Classification (NCBI taxonomy): domain Eukaryota; kingdom Metazoa; phylum Chordata; class Mammalia; order Artiodactyla; family Ziphiidae; genus Mesoplodon; species Mesoplodon mirus. The sequence continues at coordinate 1,402,434 of NW_028295737.1, forward strand.
AAAAAAAAACCTGAACCCACGAGTTATACAGAGGAAAACCCTATCAGGGCACTTGCTCCAGTGGTAAACAATTCTGAAATTGGTCAGAGGTGGGGAACCATCTCCCATACAGCCAGCAACCCACCCCCCACGCAAGGAGCGTCCTCATTGCAAAGCTGGGGGACCGTGCCGAGGCATCTGTGAGTAAACGTGAGCTGAGCCCCAGGCCAGCTGCTGCTGAACTGTTCCCACCCTTTCCAGGTAAAACACCTGAATATGTACAAGGGCTTGAAAGCCTAGAGGAAGGACCGTGGAGCCACACCAGTGACAGCACGCAGGCCAACTTGGTGCCTGCAGGCCAGCCAGTGTGGTCCTGGCACCGGGCGCTCTTCCAGAAGCTTTCCATTGCCCTGCCTGAGATACCCCTCCTGTCCCGGCCCCCACTGCTTTTTTCCTTCCTCACCTCTGTCCGGAGAGAAATTCCAGCAGAAGGTATGGGTGACACAACCTCTTCTTTACAGGCGGCAGCCTGGCAACTCCTGCAGAAAGGCCAGCAGAACCCCACTCACACCGGGCCACCCACAAAGCTGTGGCCCCTCACTCCCTCCCACCAGCACAGCCCCGAGACTGCTGACGGGGCAGACAATATGGAGTCAGGCACAGCTTCAGGGGCTATTGCTGCCTGGAGCGCTGTTTATATTGACCTCAACGAGGCACACCTGGGGAGGGCGGGCCGGCAGGGTAAGGCTGCCCAGGTCAGCTAATCCACAACCCTCAGGGAATCACATTGTTGAAAATGGACCCCGCTAAGGCAGAAGAGACGCCAAGGGAAAAAAGGACACAATGCCATTTGCAGCACCGTAGATGAGTCTAGAAGTAATCACGTGACTTGTAGTAAGTCAGAAAGTGAAAGACACATATCATATCATATCACTTATAGGTGTTACCTAAAAATGGATACCAGGGCAGATATTTCCACGGAGAAGGGCAATCACAGATTCATTAAACAAACTTATGGTTCACCAATGGAAAGGTGTGAGGATTGGTTTCATTACGATATCGGGGTTAACAGACATATACAAACACAGGTGACATATATAATCACCAAAGACCTACAGAATACCAAGAGAGGACTACTCAACATTCTGTCATAACGTACATGGGAAAAGGATCCCAGGAAGAACAGACATCTGTATACGTGTAAAAGAACCACATCTTCCACATCTACAACAAGCCAAACATTGTAATCAAACTTGCTGTAATAAGAAATAAAAAATTAAATTAAAAACACGAACAAGAAGTAGTGAGACAAACGTGAGGGGCTTTCTCCTGGCACATTCCATTCTAAACTCCAATCTAGAACACCACTTCCACTGAGGTTCTCTTGCCCTAGTAACCAGATTTGGTAAGGGTGAACTGCTGCCACCTTGTGGCCGTTTCACACAACAGCAGCTTTAATCCCAACGCTAATGGTCAGTTGATATTCAAAATCATTGCAGGCCTGTAAATGACACCTGCCCTGAAAACAAATCCTGGGGTCACATATCGACCAAAAAATTCAAAGGACGTCCATATTTCAAAACGACCGTTTCAAAAGGCATATTTTACGCACATTAGTGTTCTGCTTCTTTTCCTTTCTTTCCTCTTTTGTTAAAAAACACGGGAATGGAAAAAGGCATCCCTCAGAATGGGGGAAAATCGTTGCAAACGAATCAATGGACAGAGGTTTAATCTCCAATCTATATAAACAGCTCATGCAGCTTAATATTAAAAAAACAAACAACCCAAAACAAATGGGCAGAAGATCTAAAGAGACGTTTCTTCAAAGGAGACACAGAGATGGCCAAGACGCACATGAAAAGCTGCTCAACAGCACTAATTATTAGAGAAATGCAAATCAAAACTACAATGAGGTATCACCTCACACCTGTTAGAATCGGCATCATCAGAAAATCTACAGACAACCAATTCTGGGGAGGGTGTGGACAAAAGGAGCCCTCTTCCACTATTGGTGGGAATGTAAATTGATACAGTCACTATGGAGAACAGTATGGAGTTTCCTTAAAAAAATTAGAAATAGAATTTCCATCTGATCCAGCAATCCCACTTCTGGGCATATACCCAGAGAAAACCGTATTTCAAAAAGGCACAATCACCACAATGTTCGTTGCAGCACTATTTACAATAGCCAGGTAATGGAAGCAACCTAAATGCCCACAGACAGATGAATGGATAAAGATGTGGTACATATATAAAATGGAATATTACTCGGCCATTAAAAGGAATGAAACTGGGTCATTTGTAGAGACATCGATGGATCGAGAGACTGTCATACAGAAAGAAGTAAGTCAGAAAGAGGAAAACAAATATTGTATATTAATGCATATATGTGGAGCCTAAAAATGGTACAGATGAACTGGTTTGCAGGGAAGAAATAGAGACACAGAGGTAGAGAACAAACGTATGGACACCAAGTGTGGGAAGCCATGGGGTGGTGGTGGTGGGATGAGTTGGGAGTTTGGGATTGACCTGTATACATGTATATGCATAAAATACATAACTAATAATAACGTGCTGTATAAAAAAAATAAATGAAATTAAATTTCAAAATTTTAAAAAATAAAATTTAAAAATAAAACAGAAAAAAGTTCTTCCCGTCACACAGATGTATTTATAGGAATGAATTATTTCCATGCTTATATCTATAAGTACATAAAAGAGGAATAAAATCTAACTTGAACCATAAAAAAAAAAACCTGAACCCACGAGTTATACAGAGGAAAACCCTATCAGGGCACTTGCTCCAGTGGTAAACAATTCTGAAATTGGTCAGAGGTGTGGAACCATCTCCCATACAGCCAGCAACCCACCCCCCACGCAAGGAGCGTCCTCATTGCAAAGCTGGGGGACCGTGCCGAGGCATCTGTGAGTAAACGTGAGCTGAGCCCCAGGCCAGCTGCTGCTGAACTGTTCCCACCCTTTCCAGGTAAAACACCTGAATATGTACAAGGGCTTGAAAGCCTAGAGGAAGGACCGTGGAGCCACACCAGTGACAGCACGCAGGCCAACTTGGTGCCTGCAGGCCAGCCAGTGTGGTCCTGGCCCCGGGCGCTCTTCCAGAAGCTTTCCATTGCCCTGCCTGAGATACCCCTCCTGTCCCGGCCCCCACTGCTTTTTTCCTTCCTCACCTCTGTCCGGAGAGAAATTCCAGCAGAAGGTATGGGTGACACAACCTCTTCTTTACAGGCGGCAGCCTGGCAACTCCTGCAGAAAGGCCAGCAGAACCCCACTCACACCGGGCCACCCACAAAGCTGTGGCCCCTCACTCCCTCCCACCAGCACAGCCCCGAGACTGCTGACGGGGCAGACAATATGGAGTCAGGCACAGCTTCAGGGGCTATTGCTGCCTGGAGCGCTGTTTATATTGACCTCAACGAGGCACACCTGGGGAGGGCGGGCCGGCAGGGTAAGGCTGCCCAGGTCAGCTAATCCACAACCCTCAGGGAATCACATTGTTGAAAATGGACCCCGCTAAGGCAGAAGAGACGCCAAGGGAAAAAAGGACACAATGCCATTTGCAGCACCGTAGATGAGTCTAGAAGTAATCACGTGACTTGTAGTAAGTCAGAAAGTGAAAGACACATATCATATCATATCACTTATAGGTGTTACCTAAAAATGGATACCAGGGCAGATATTTCCACGGAGAAGGGCAATGACAGATTCATTAAACAAACTTATGGTTCACCAATGGAAAGGTGTGAGGATTGGTTTCATTACGATATCGGGGTTAACAGACATATACAAACACAGGTGACATATATAATCACCAAAGACCTACAGAATACCAAGAGAGGACTACTCAACATTCTGTCATAACGTACATGGGAAAAGGATCCCAGGAAGAACAGACATCTGTATACGTGTAAAAGAACCACATCTTCCACATCTACAACAAGCCAAACATTGTAATCAAACTTGCTGTAATAAGAAATAAAAAATTAAATTAAAATCACGAACAAGAAGTAGTGAGACAAACGTGAGGGGCTTTCTCCTGGCACATTCCATTCTAAACTCCAATCTAGAACACCACTTCCACTGAGGCTCTCTTGCCCTAGTAACCAGATTTGGTAAGGGTGAACTGCTGCCACCTTGTGGCCGTTTCACACAACAGCAGCTTTAATCCCAACGCTAATGGTCAGTTGATGTTCAAAATCATTGCAGGCCTGTAAATGACACCTGCCCTGAAAACAAATCCTGGGGTCACATATCGACCAAAAAATTCAAAGGACGTCCATATTTCAAAACGACCGTTTCAAAAGGCATATTTTACGCACATTAGTGTTCTGCTTCTTTTCCTTTCTTTCCTTTTATGTTAAAAACCACGGGAATGGAAAAAGGCATCCCTCAGAATGGGTGAAAATCGTTGCAAACGAATCAATGGACAGAGGTTTAATCTCCAATCTATATAAACAGCTCATGCAGCTTAATATTAAAAAAACAAACAACGCAAAACAAATGGGCAGAAGATCTAAAGAGACGTTTCTTCAAAGGAGACACAGAGATGGCCAAGACGCACATGAAAAGCTGCTCAACAGCACTAATTATTAGAGAAATGCAAATCAAAACTACAATGAGGTATCACCTCACACCTGTTAGAATCGGCATCATCAGAAAATCTACAAACAACCAATTCTGGGGAGGGTGAGGACAAAAGGAGCCCTCTTCCACTATTGGTGGGAATGTAAATTGATACAGTCACTATGGAGAACAGTATGGAGTTTCCTTAAAAAAACTAGAAATAGAATTACCATCTGATCCAGCAATCCCACTTCTGGGCATATACCCAGAGAAAACCGTATTTCAAAAAGGCACATTCACCACAATGTTCGTTGCAGCACTATTTACAATAGCCAGGTAATGGAAGCAACCTAAATGCCCACAGAAAGATGAATGGATACAGATGTGGTACATATATAAAATGGAATATTACTCGGCCATAAAAAGGAATGAAACTGGGTCATTTGTAGAGACATCGATGGATCGAGAGACTGTCATACAGAAAGAAGTAAGTCAGAAAGAGGAAAACAAATATTGTATATTAATGCATATATGTGGAGCCTAAAAATGGTACAGATGAACTGGTTTGCAGGGAAGAAATAGAGACACAGAGGTAGAGAACAAACGTATGGACACCAAGTGTGGGAAGCCATGGGGTGGTGGTGGTGGGATGAGTTGGGAGTTTGGGATTGACCTGTATACATGTATATGCATAAAATACATAACTAATAATAACGTGCTGTATAAAAAAATAAATAAAATTAAATTTCAAAATTTAAAAAAATAAAATTTAAAAATAAAACAGAAAAAAGTTCTTCCCGTCACACAGATGTATTTATACGTATGAATTATTTCCATGCTTATATCTATAAATACATAAAAGAGGAATAAAATCTAACTTGAACCATAAAAGAAAAAAAACTGAACCCACGAGTTATACAGAGGAAAAACCCTATCAGGTCACTTGCTCCAGCGGTAAACAATTCTGAAATTGGTCAGAGGTGGGGAACCATCTCCCATACAGCCAGCAACCCACCCCCCACGCAAGGAGCGTCCTCATTGCAAAGCTGGGGGACCGTGCCGAGGCATCTGTGAGTAAACGTGAGCTGAGCCCCAGGCCAGCTGCTGCTGAACTGTTCCCACCCTTTCCAGGTAAAACACCTGAATATGTACAAGGGCTTGAATGCCTAGAGGAAGGACCGTGGAGCCACACCAGTGACAGCACGCAGGCCAAATTGGTGCCTGCAGGCCAGCCAGTGTGGTCCTGGCACCGGGCGCTCTTCCAGAAGCTTTCCATTGCCCTGCCTGAGATACCCCTCCTGTCCCGGCCCCCACTGCTTTTTTTCTTCCTCACCTCTGTCCGGAGAGAAATTCCAGCAGAAGGTATGGGTGACACAACCTCTTCTTTACAGGCGGCAGCCTGGCAACTCCTGCAGAAAGGCCAGCAGAACCCCACTCACACCGGGCCACCCACAAAGCTGTGGCCCCTCACTCCCTCCCACCAGTACAGCCCCGAGACTGCTGACGGGGCAGACAATATGGAGTCAGGCACAGCTTCAGCGGCTATTGCTGCCTGGAGCGCTGTTTATATTGACCTCAACGAGGCAGACCTGGGGAGGGCGGGCCGTCAGGGTAAGGCTGCCCAGGTCAGCTAATCCACAACCCTCAGGGAATCACATTGTTGAAAATGGACCCCGCTAAGGCAGAAGAGACGCCAAGGGAAAAAAGGACACAATGCCATTTGCAGCACCGTAGATGAGTCTAGAAGTAATCACGTGACTTGTAGTAAGTCAGAAAGTGAAAGACACATATCATATCATATCACTTATAGGTGTTACCTAAAAATGGATACCAGGGCAGATATTTCCACGGAGAAGGGCAATCACAGATTCATTAAACAAACTTATGGTTCACCAATGGAAAGGTGTGAGGATTGGTTTCATTACGATATCGGGGTTAACAGACATATACAAACACAGGTGACATATATAATCACCAAAGACCTACAGAATACCAAGAGAGGACTACTCAACATTCTGTCATAACGTACATGGGAAAAGGATCCCAGGAAGAACAGACATCTGTATACGTGTAAAAGAACCACATCTTCCACATCTACAACAAGCCAAACATTGTAATCAAACTTGCTGTAATAAGAAATAAAAAATTAAATTAAAAACACGAACAAGAAGTAGTGAGACAAACGTGAGGGGCTTTCTCCTGGCACATTCCATTCTAAACTCCAATCTAGAACACCACTTCCACTGAGGCTCTCTTGCCCTAGTAACCAGATTTGGTAAGGGTGAACTGCTGCCACCTTGTGGCCGTTTCACACAACAGCAGCTTTAATCCCAACGCTAATGGTCAGTTGATGTTCAAAATCATTGCAGGCCTGTAAATGACACCTGCCCTGAAAACAAATCCTGGGGTCACATATCGACCAAAAAATTCAAAGGACGTCCATATTTCAAAACGACCGTTTCAAAAGGCATATTTTACGCACATTAGTGTTCTGCTTCTTTTCCTTTCTTTCCTTTTATGTTAAAAACCACGGGAATGGAAAAAGGCATCCCTCAGAATGGGTGAAAATCGTTGCAAACGAATCAATGGACAGAGGTTTAATCTCCAATCTATATAAACAGCTCATGCAGCTTAATATTAAAAAAACAAACAACCCAAAACAAATGGGCAGAAGATCTAAAGAGACGTTTCTTCAAAGGAGACACAGAGATGGCCAAGACGCACATGAAAAGCTGCTCAACAGCACTAATTATTAGAGAAATGCAAATCAAAACTACAATGAGGTATCACCTCACACCTGTTAGAATCGGCATCATCAGAAAATCTACAAACAACCAATTCTGGGGAGGGTGTGGACAAAAGGAGCCCTCTTCCACTATTGGTGGGAATGTAAATTGATACAGTCACTATGGAAAACAGTATGGAGTTTCCTTAAAAAAACTAGAAATAGAATTACCATCTGATCCAGCAATCCCACTTCTGGGCATATACCCAGAGAAAACCGTATTTCAAAAAGGCACATTCACCACAATGTTCGTTGCAGCACTATTTACAATAGCCAGGTAATGGAAGCAACCTAAATGCCCACAGAAAGATGAATGGATACAGATGTGGTACATATATAAAATGGAATATTACTCGGCCATAAAAAGGAATGAAACTGGGTCATTTGTAGAGACATCGATGGATCGAGAGACTGTCATACAGAAAGAAGTAAGTCAGAAAGAGGAAAACAAATATTGTATATTAATGCATATATGTGGAGCCTAAAAATGGTACAGATGAACTGGTTTGCAGGGAAGAAATAGAGACACAGAGGTAGAGAACAAACGTATGGACACCAAGTGTGGGAAGCCATGGGGTGGTGGTGGTGGGATGAGTTGGGAGTTTGGGATTGACCTGTATACATGTATATGCATAAAATACATAACTAATAATAACGTGCTGTATAAAAAAATAAATAAAATTAAATTTCAAAATTTAAAAAAATAAAATTTAAAAATAAAACAGAAAAAAGTTCTTCCCGTCACACAGATGTATTTATACGAATGAATTATTTCCATGCTTATATCTATAAATACATAAAAGAGGAATAAAATCTAACTTGAACCATAAAAGAAAAAAAACTGAACCCACGAGTTATACAGAGGAAAAACCCTATCAGGTCACTTGCTCCAGCGGTAAACAATTCTGAAATTGGTCAGAGGTGGGGAACCATCTCCCATACAGCCAGCAACCCACCCCCCACGCAAGGAGCGTCCTCATTGCAAAGCTGGGGGACCGTGCCGAGGCATCTGTGAGTAAACGTGAGCTGAGCCCCAGGCCAGCTGCTGCTGAACTGTTCCCACCCTTTCCAGGTAAAACACCTGAATATGTACAAGGGCTTGAAAGCCTAGAGGAAGGACCGTGGAGCCACACCAGTGACAGCACGCAGGCCAACTTGGTGCCTGTAGGCCAGCCAGTGTGGTCCTGGCACCGGGCGCTCTTCCAGAAGCTTTCCATTGCCCTGCCTGAGATACCCCTCCTGTCCCGGCCCCCACTGCTTTTTTCCTTCCTCACCTCTGTCCGGAGAGAAATTCCAGCAGAAGGTATGGGTGACACAACCTCTTCTTTACAGGCGGCAGCCTGGCAACTCCTGCAGAAAGGCCAGCAGAACCCCACTCACACCGGGCCACCCACAAAGCTGTGGCCCCTCACTCCCTCCCACCAGCACAGCCCCGAGACTGCTGACGGGGCACACAATATGGAGTCAGGCACAGCTTCAGGGGCTATTGCTGCCTGGAGCGCTGTTTATATTGACCTCAACGAGGCAGACCTGGGGAGGGCGGGCCGTCAGGGTAAGGCTGCCCAGGTCAGCTAATCCACAACCCTCAGGGAATCACATTGTTGAAAATGGACCCCGCTAAGGCAGAAGAGACGCCAAGGGAAAAAAGGACACAATGCCATTTGCAGCACCGTAGATGAGTCTAGAAGTAATCACGTGACTTGTAGTAAGTCAGAAAGTGAAAGACACATATCATATCATATCACTTATAGGTGTTACCTAAAAATGGATACCAGGGCAGATATTTCCACGGAGAAGGGCAATCACAGATTCATTAAACAAACTTATGGTTCACCAATGGAAAGGTGTGAGGATTGGTTTCATTACGATATCGGGGTTAACAGACATATACAAACACAGGTGACATATATAATCACCAAAGACCTACAGAATACCAAGAGAGGACTACTCAACATTCTGTCATAACGTACATGGGAAAAGGATCCCAGGAAGAACAGACATCTGTATACGTGTAAAAGAACCACATCTTCCACATCTACAACAAGCCAAACATTGTAATCAAACTTGCTGTAATAAGAAATAAAAAATTAAATTAAAAACACGAACAAGAAGTAGTGAGACAAACGTGAGGGGCTTTCTCCTGGCACATTCCATTCTAAACTCCAATCTAGAACACCACTTCCACTGAGGCTCTCTTGCCCTAGTAACCAGATTTGGTAAGGGTGAACTGCTGCCACCTGGTGGCCGTTTCACACAACAGCAGCTTTAATCCCAACGCTAATGGTCAGTTGATATTCAAAATCATTGCAGGCCTGTAAATGACACCTGCCCTGAAAACAAATCCTGGGGTCACATATCGACCAAAAAATTCAAAGGACGTCCATATTTCAAAACGACCGTTTCAAAAGGCATATTTTACGCACATTAGTGTTCTGCTTCTTTTCCTTTCTTTCCTTTTTTGTTAAAAAACACGGGAATGGAAAAAGGCATCCCTCAGAATGGGGGAAAATCGTTGCAAACGAATCAATGGACAGAGGTTTAATCTCCAATCTATATAAACAGCTCATGCAGCTTAATATTAAAAAAACAAACAACCCAAAACAAACGGGCAGAAGATCTAAAGAGACGTTTCTTCAAAGGAGACACAGAGGTGGCCAAGATGCACATGAAAACCTGCTCAACAGCACTAATTATTAGAGAAATGCAAATCAAAACTACAATGAGGTATCACCTCACACCTGTTAGAATCGGCATCATCAGAAAATCTACAAACAACCAATTCTGGGGAGGGTGTGGACAAAAGGAGCCCTCTTCCACTATTGGTGGGAATGTAAATTGATACAGTCACTATGGAGAACAGTATGGAGTTTCCTTAAAAAAATTAGAAATAGAATTACCATCTGATCCAGCAATCCCACTTCTGGGCATATACCCAGAGAAAACCGTATTTCAAAAAGGCACATTCACCACAATGTTCGTTGCAGCACTATTTACAATAGCCAGGTAATGGAAGCAACCTAAATGCCCACAGACAGATGAATGGATAAAGATGTGGTACATATATAAAATGGAATATTACTCGGCCATTAAAAGGAATGAAACTGGGTCATTTGTAGAGACATTGATGGATCGAGAGACTGTCATACAGAAAGAAGTAAGTCAGAAAGAGGAAAACAAATATTGTATATTAATGCATATATGTGGAGCCTAAAAATGGTACAGATGAACTGGTTTGCAGGGAAGAAATAGAGACACAGAGGTAGAGAACAAACGTATGGACACCAAGTGTGGGAAACCATGGGGTGGTGGTGGTGGGATGAGTTGGGAGTTTGGGATTGACCTGTATACATGTATATGCATAAAATACATAACTAATAATAACGTGCTGTATAAAAAAATAAATAAAATTAAATTTCAAAATTTTAAAAAATAAAATTTAAAAATAAAAGAGAAAAAAGTTCTTCCCGTCACACAGATGTATTTATACGAATGAATTATTTCCATGCTTATATCTATAAATACATAAAAGAGGAATAAAATCTAACTTGAACCATAAAAGAAAAAAAACTGAACCCACGAGTTATACAGAGGAAAAACCCTATCAGGTCACTTGCTCCAGCGGTAAACAATTCTGAAATTGGTCAGAGGTGGGGAACCATCTCCCATACAGCCAGCAACCCACCCCCCACGCAAGGAGCGTCCTCATTGCAAAGCTGGGGGACCGTGCCGAGGCATCTGTGAGTAAACGTGAGCTGAGCCCCAGGCCAGCTGCTGCTGAACTGTTCCCACCCTTTCCAGGTAAAACACCTGAATATGTACAAGGGCTTGAATGCCTAGAGGAAGGACCGTGGAGCCACACCAGTGACAGCACGCAGGCCAACTTGGTGCCTGCAGGCCAGCCAGTGTGGTCCTGGCACCGGGCGCTCTTCCAGAAGCTTTCCATTGCCCTGCCTGAGATACCCCTCCTGTCCCGGCCCCCACTGCTTTTTTTCTTCCTCACCTCTGTCCGGAGAGAAATTCCAGGAGAAGTTATGGGTGACACAACCTCTTCTTTACAGGCGGCAGCCTGGCAACTCCTGCAGAAAGGCCAGCAGAATCCCACTCACACCGGGCCACCCACAAAGCTGTGGCCCCTCACTCCCTCCCACCAGCACAGCCCCGAGACTGCTGATGGGGCAGACAATATGGAGTCAGGCACAGCTTCAGGGGCTATTGCTGCCTGGAGCGCTGTTTATATTGACCTCAACGAGGCAGACCTGGGGAGGGCGGGCCGTCAGGGTAAGGCTGCCCAGGTCAGCTAATCCACAACCCTCAGGGAATCACATTGTTGAAAATGGACCCCGCTAAGGCAGAAGAGACGCCAAGGGAAAAAAGGACACAATGCCATTTGCAGCACCGTAGATGAGTCTAGAAGTAATCACGTGACTTGTAGTAAGTCAGAAAGTGAAAGACACATATCATATCATATCACTTATAGGTGTTACCTAAAAATGGATACCAGGGCAGATATTTCCACGGAGAAGGGCAATCACAGATTCATTAAAAAAACTTATGGTTCACCAATGGAAAGGTGTGAGGATTGGTTTCATTACGATATCGGGGTTAACAGACATATACAAACACAGGTGACATATATAATCACCAAAGACCTACAGAATACCAAGAGAGGACTACTCAACATTCTGTCATAACGTACATGGGAAAAGGATCCCAGGAAGAACAGACATCTGTATACGTGTAAAAGAACCACATCTTCCACATCTACAACAAGCCAAACATTGTAATCAAACTTGCTGTAATAAGAAATAAAAAATTAAATTAAAAACACGAACAAGAAGTAGTGAGACAAACGTGAGGGGCTTTCTCCTGGCACATTCCATTCTAAACTCCAATCTAGAACACCACTTCCACTGAGGCTCTCTTGCCCTAGTAACCAGATTTGGTAAGGGTGAACTGCTGCCACCTGGTGGCCGTTTCACACAACAGCAGCTTTAATCCCAACGCTAATGGTCAGTTGATATTCAAAATCATTGCAGGCCTGTAAATGACACCTGCCCTGAAAACAAATCCTGGGGTCACATATCGACCAAAAAATTCAAAGGACGTCCATATTTCAAAACGACCGTTTCAAAAGGCATATTTTACGCACATTAGTGTTCTGCTTCTTTTCCTTTCTTTCCTTTTTTGTTAAAAACCACGGGAATGGAAAAAGGCATCCCTCAGAATGGGGGAAAATCGTTTCAAACGAATCAATGGACAGAGGTTTAATCTCCAATCTATATAAACAGCTCATGCAGCTTAATATTAAAAAAACAAACAACCCAAAACAAATGGGCAGAAGATCTAAAGAGACGTTTCTTCAAAGGAGAGACAGAGATGGCCAAGACGCCCATGAAAAGCTGCTCAACAGCACTAATTATTAGAGAAATGCAAATCAAAACTACAATGAGGTATCACCTCACACCTGTTAGAATCGGCATCATCAGAAAATCTACAGACAACCAATTCTGGGGAGGGTGTGGACAAAAGGAGCCCTCTTCCACTATTGGTGGGGATGTAAATTGATACAGTCACTATGGAGAACAGTATGGAGTTTCCTTAAAAAAATTAGAAATAGAATTACCATCTGATCCAGCTATCCCACTTCTGGGCATATACCCAGAGAAAACCGTATTTCAAAAAGGCACATTCACCACAATGTTCGTTGCAGCACTATTTACAATAGCCAGGTAATGGAAGCAACCTAAATGCCCACAGAAAGATGAATGGATACAGATGTGGTACATATATAAAATGGAATATTACTCGGCCATAAAAAGGAATGAAACTGGGTCATTTGTAGAGACATCGATGGATCGAGAGACTGTCATACAGAAAGAAGTAAGTCAGAAAGAGGAAAACAAATATTGTATATTTATGCATATATGTGGAGCCTAAAAATGGTACAGATGAACTGGTTTGCAGGGAAGAAATAGAGACACAGAGGTAGAGAACAAACGTATGGACACCAAGTGTGGGAAGCCATGGGGTGGTGGTGGTGGGATGAGTTGGGAGTTTGGGATTGACCTGTATACATGTATATGCATAAAATACATAACTAATAATAACGTGCTGTATAAAAAAATAAATAAAATTAAATTTCAAAATTTAAAAAAATAAAATTTAAAAATAAAACCGAAAAAAGTTCTTCCCGTCACACAGATGTATTTATACGAATGAATTATTTCCATGCTTATATCTATAAATACATAAAAGAGGAATAAAATCTAACTTGAACCATAAAAGAAAAAAAACTGAACCCACGAGTTATACAGAGGAAAAACCCTATCAGGTCACTTGCTCCAGCGGTAAACAATTCTGAAATTGGTCAGAGGTGGGGAACCATCTCCCATACAGCCAGCAACCCACCCCCCACGCAAGGAGCGTCCTCATTGCAAAGCTGGGGGACCGTGCCGAGGCATCTGTGAGTAAACGTGAGCTGAGCCCCAGGCCAGCTGCTGCTGAACTGTTCCCACCCTTTCCAGGTAAAACACCTGAATATGTACAAGGGCTTGAATGCCTAGAGGAAGGACCGTGGAGCCACACCAGTGACAGCACGCAGGCCAACTTGGTGCCTGCAGGCCAGCCAGTGTGGTCCTGGCACCGGGCGCTCTTCCAGAAGCTTTCCATTGCCCTGCCTGAGATACCCTTCCTGTCCCGGCCCCCACTGCTTTTTTTCTTCCTCACCTCTGTCCGGAGAGAAATTCCAGGAGAAGGTATGGGTGACACAACCTCTTCTTTACAGGCGGCAGCCTGGCAAATCCTGCAGAAAGGCCAGCAGAACCCCACTCACACCGGGCCACCCACAAAGCTGTGGCCCCTCACTCCCTCCCACCAGCACAGCCCCGAGACTGCTGATGGGGCAGACAATATGGAGTCAGGCACAGCTTCAGGGGCTATTGCTGCCTGGAGCGCTGTTTATATTGACCTCAACGAGGCAGACCTGGGGAGGGCGGGTCGTCAGGGTAAGGCTGCCCAGGTCAGCTAATCCACAACCCTCAGGGAATCACATTGTTGAAAATGGACCCCGCTAAGGCAGAAGAGACGCCAAGGGAAAAAAGGACACAATGCCATTTGCAGCACCGTAGATGAGTCTAGAAGTAATCACGTGACTTGTAGTAAGTCAGAAAGTGAAAGACACATATCATATCATATCACTTATAGGTGTTACCTAAAAATGGATACCAGGGCAGATATTTCCACGGAGAAGGGCAATCACAGATTCATTAAACAAACTTATGGTTCACCAATGGAAAGGTGTGAGGATTGGTTTCATTACGATATCGGGGTTAACAGACATATACAAACACAGGTGACATATATAATCACCAAAGACCTACAGAATACCAAGAGAGGACTACTCAACATTCTGTCATAACGTACATGGGAAAAGGATCCCAGGAAGAACAGACATCTGTATACGTGTAAAAGAACCACATCTTCCACATCTACAACAAGCCAAACATTGTAATCAAACTTGCTGTAATAAGAAATAAAAAATTAAATTAAAAACACGAACAAGAAGTAGTGAGACAAACGTGAGGGGCTTTCTCCTGGCACATTCCATTCTAAACTCCAATCTAGAACACCACTTCCACTGAGGCTCTCTTGCCCTAGTAACCAGATTTGGTAAGGGTGAACTGCTGCCACCTGGTGGCCGTTTCACACAACAGCAGCTTTAATCCCAACGCTAATGGTCAGTTGATATTCAAAATCATTGCAGGCCTGTAAATGACACCTGCCCTGAAAACAAATCCTGGGGTCACATATCGACCAAAAAATTCAAAGGACGTCCATATTTCAAAACGACCGTTTCAAAAGGCATATTTTACGCACATTAGTGTTCTGCTTCTTTTCCTTTCTTTCCTTTTTTGTTAAAAAACACGGGAATGGAAAAAGGCATCCCTCAGAATGGGTGAAAATCGTTGCAAACGAATCAATGGACAGAGGTTTAATCTCCAATCTATATAAACAGCTCATGCAGCTTAATATTAAAAAAACAAACAACCCAAAACAAATGGGCAGAAGATCTAAAGAGACGTTTCTTCAAAGGAGACACAGAGATGGCCAAGACGCCCATGAAAAGCTGCTCAACAGCACTAATTATTAGAGAAATGCAAATCAAAACTACAATGAGGTATCACCTCACACCTGTTAGAATCGGCATCATCAGAAAATCTACAGACAACCAATTCTGGGGAGGGTGTGGACAAAAGGAGCCCTCTTCCACTATTGGTGGGGATGTAAATTGATACAGTCACTATGGAGAACAGTATGGAGTTTCCTTAAAAAAATTAGAAATAGAATTACCATCTGATCCAGCTATCCCACTTCTGGGCATATACCCAGAGAAAACCGTATTTCAAAAAGGCATATTCACCACAATGTTCGTTGCAGCACTATTTACAATAGCCAGGTAATGGAAGCAACCTAAATGCCCACAGAAAGATGAATGGATACAGATGTGGTACATATATAAAATGGAATATTACTCGGCCATAAAAAGGAATGAAACTGGGTCATTTGTAGAGACATCGATGGATCGAGAGACTGTCATACAGAAAGAAGTAAGTCAGAAAGAGGAAAACAAATATTGTATATTAATGCATATATGTGGAGCCTAAAAATGGTACAGATGAACTGGTTTGCAGGGAAGAAATAGAGACACAGAGGTAGAGAACAAACGTATGGACACCAAGTGTGGGAAGCCATGGGGTGGTGGTGGTGGGATGAGTTGGGAGTTTGGGATTGACCTGTATACATGTATATGCATAAAATACATAACTAATAATAACGTGCTGTATAAAAAAATAAATAAAATTAAATTTCAAAATTTAAAAAAATAAAATTTAAAAATAAAACAGAAAAAAGTTCTTCCCGTCACACAGATGTATTTATACGAATGAATTATTTCCATGCTTATATCTATAAATACATAAAAGAGGAATAAAATCTAACTTGAACCATAAAAGAAAAAAAACTGAACCCACGAGTTATACAGAGGAAAAACCCTATCAGGTCACTTGCTCCAGCGGTAAACAATTCTGAAATTGGTCAGAGGTGGGGAACCATCTCCCATACAGCCAGCAACCCACCCCCCACGCAAGGAGCGTCCTCATTGCAAAGCTGGGGGACCGTGCCGAGGCATCTGTGAGTAAACGTGAGCTGAGCCCCAGGCCAGCTGCTGCTGAACTGTTCCCACCCTTTCCAGGTAAAACACCTGAATATGTACAAGGGCTTGAATGCCTAGAGGAAGGACCGTGGAGCCACACCAGTGACAGCACGCAGGCCAACTTGGTGCCTGCAGGCCAGCCAGTGTGGTCCTGGCACCGGGCGCTCTTCCAGAAGCTTTCCATTGCCCTGCCTGAGATACCCCTCCTGTCCCGGCCCCCACTGCTTTTTTTCTTCCTCACCTCTGTCCGGAGAGAAATTCCAGCAGAAGGTATGGGTGACACAACCTCTTCTTTACAGGCGGCAGCCTGGCAACTCCTGCAGAAAGGCCAGCAGAACCCCACTCACACCGGGCCACCCACAAAGCTGTGGCCCCTCACTCCCTCCCACCAGCACAGCCCCGAGACTGCTGACGGGGCAGACAATATGGAGTCAGGCACAGCTTCAGGGGCTATTGCTGCCTGGAGCGCTGTTTATATTGACCTCAACGAGGCACACCTGGGGAGGGCGGGCCGGCAGGGTAAGGCTGCCCAGGTCAGCTAATCCACAACCCTCAGGGAATCACATTGTTGAAAATGGACCCCGCTAAGGCAGAAGAGACGCCAAGGGAAAAAAGGACACAATGCCATTTGCAGCACCGTAGATGAGTCTAGAAGTAATCACGTGACTTGTAGTAAGTCAGAAAGTGAAAGACACATATCATATCATATCACTTATAGGTGTTACCTAAAAATGGATACCAGGGCAGATATTTCCACGGAGAAGGGCAATCACAGATTCATTAAACAAACTTATGGTTCACCAATGGAAAGGTGTGAGGATTGGTTTCATTACGATATCGGGGTTAACAGACATATACAAACACAGGTGACATATATAATCACCAAAGACCTACAGAATACCAAGAGAGGACTACTCAACATTCTGTCATAACGTACATGGGAAAAGGATCCCAGGAAGAACAGACATCTGTATACGTGTAAAAGAACCACATCTTCCACATCTACAACAAGCCAAACATTGTAATCAAACTTGCTGTAATAAGAAATAAAAAATTAAATTAAAAACACGAACAAGAAGTAGTGAGACAAACGTGAGGGGCTTTCTCCTGGCACATTCCATTCTAAACTCCAATCTAGAACACCACTTCCACTGAGGCTCTCTTGCCCTAGTAACCAGATTTGGTAAGGGTGAACTGCTGCCACCTGGTGGCCGTTTCACACAACAGCAGCTTTAATCCCAACGCTAATGGTCAGTTGATATTCAAAATCATTGCAGGCCTGTAAATGACACCTGCCCTGAAAAGAAATCCTGGGGTCACATATCGACCAAAAAATTCAAAGGACGTCCATATTTCAAAACGACCGTTTCAAAAGGCATATTTTACGCACATTAGTGTTCTGCTTCTTTTCCTTTCTTTCCTTTTTTGTTAAAAAACACGGGAATGGAAAAAGGCATCCCTCAGAATGGGTGAAAATCGTTGCAAACGAATCAATGGACAGAGGTTTAATCTCCAATCTATATAAACAGCTCATGCAGCTTAATATTAAAAAAACAAACAACCCAAAACAAATGGGCAGAAGATCTAAAGAGACGTTTCTTCAAAGGAGACACAGAGATGGCCAAGACGCCCATGAAAAGCTGCTCAACAGCACTAATTATTAGAGAAATGCAAATCAAAACTACAATGAGGTATCACCTCACACCTGTTAGAATCGGCATCATCAGAAAATCTACAGACAACCAATTCTGGGGAGGGTGTGGACAAAAGGAGCCCTCTTCCACTATTGGTGGGGATGTAAATTGATACAGTCACTATGGAGAACAGTATGGAGTTTCCTTAAAAAAATTAGAAATAGAATTACCATCTGATCCAGCTATCCCACTTCTGGGCATATACCCAGAGAAAACCGTATTTCAAAAAGGCACATTCACCACAATGTTCGTTGCAGCACTATTTACAATAGCCAGGTAATGGAAGCAACCTAAATGCCCACAGAAAGATGAATGGATACAGATGTGGTACATATATAAAATGGAATATTACTCGGCCATAAAAAGGAATGAAACTGGGTCATTTGTAGAGACATCGATGGATCGAGAGACTGTCATACAGAAAGAAGTAAGTCAGAAAGAGGAAAACAAATATTGTATATTAATGCATATATGTGGAGCCTAAAAATGGTACAGATGAACTGGTTTGCAGGGAAGAAATAGAGACACAGAGGTAGAGAACAAACGTATGGACACCAAGTGTGGGAAGCCATGGGGTGGTGGTGGTGGGATGAGTTGGGAGTTTGGGATTGACCTGTATACATGTATATGCATAAAATACATAACTAATAATAACGTGCTGTATAAAAAAATAAATAAAATTAAATTTCAAAATTTAAAAAAATAAAATTTAAAAATAAAACAGAAAAAAGTTCTTCCCGTCACACAGATGTATTTATACGAATGAATTATTTCCATGCTTATATCTATAAATACATAAAAGAGGAATAAAATCTAACTTGAACCATAAAAGAAAAAAAACTGAACCCACGAGTTATACAGGGGAAAAACCCTATCAGGTCACTTGCTCCAGCGGTAAACAATTCTGAAATTGGTCAGAGGTGGGGAACCATCTCCCATACAGCCAGCAACCCACCCCCCACGCAAGGAGCGTCCTCATTGCAAAGCTGGGGGACCGTGCCGAGGCATCTGTGAGTAAACGTGAGCTGAGCCCCAGGCCAGCTGCTGCTGAACTGTTCCCACCCTTTCCAGGTAAAACACCTGAATATGTACAAGGGCTTGAATGCCTAGAGGAAGGACCGTGGAGCCACACCAGTGACAGCACGCAGGCCAACTTGGTGCCTGCAGGCCAGCCAGTGTGGTCCTGGCACCGGGCGCTCTTCCAGAAGCTTTCCATTGCCCTGCCTGAGATACCCCTCCTGTCCCGGCCCCCACTGCTTTTTTTCTTCCTCACCTCTGTCCGGAGAGAAATTCCAGCAGAAGGTATGGGTGACACAACCTCTTCTTTACAGGCGGCAGCCTGGCAACTCCTGCAGAAAGGCCAGCAGAACCCCACTCACACCGGGCCACCCACAAAGCTGTGGCCCCTCACTCCCTCCCACCAGCACAGCCCCGAGACTGCTGACGGGGCAGACAATATGGAGTCAGGCACAGCTTCAGGGGCTATTGCTGCCTGGAGCGCTGTTTATATTGACCTCAACGAGGCAGACCTGGGGAGGGCGGGCCGGCAGGGTAAGGCTGCCCAGGTCAGCTAATCCACAACCCTCAGGGAATCACATTGTTGAAAATGGACCCCGCTAAGGCAGAAGAGACGCCAAGGGAAAAAAGGACACAATGCCATTTGCAGCACCGTAGATGAGTCTAGAAGTAATCACGTGACTTGTAGTAAGTCAGAAAGTGAAAGACACATATCATATCATATCACTTATAGGTGTTACCTAAAAATGGATACCAGGGCAGATATTTCCACGGAGAAGGGCAATCACAGATTCATTAAACACACTTATGGTTCACCAATGGAAAGGTGTGAGGATTGGTTTCATTACGATATCGGGGTTAACAGACATATACAAACACAGGTGACATATATAATCACCAAAGACCTACAGAATACCAAGAGAGGACTACTCAACATTCTGTCATAACGTACATGGGAAAAGGATCCCAGGAAGAACAGACATCTGTATACGTGTAAAAGAACCACATCTTCCACATCTACAACAAGCCAAACATTGTAATCAAACTTGCTGTAATAAGAAATAAAAAATTAAATTAAAAACACGAACAAGAAGTAGTGAGACAAACGTGAGGGGCTTTCTCCTGGCACATTCCATTCTAAACTCCAATCTAGAACACCACTTCCACTGAGGCTCTCTTGCCCTAGTAACCAGATTTGGTAAGGGTGAACTGCTGCCACCTGGTGGCCGTTTCACACAACAGCAGCTTTAATCCCAACGCTAATGGTCAGTTGATATTCAAAATCATTGCAGGCCTGTAAATGACACCTGCCCTGAAAAGAAATCCTGGGGTCACATATCGACCAAAAAATTCAAAGGACGTCCATATTTCAAAACGACCGTTTCAAAAGGCATATTTTACGCACATTAGTGTTCTGCTTCTTTTCCTTTCTTTCCTTTTTTGTTAAAAAACACGGGAATGGAAAAAGGCATCCCTCAGAATGGGTGAAAATCGTTGCAAACGAATCAATGGACAGAGGTTTAATCTCCAATCTATATAAACAGCTCATGCAGCTTAATATTAAAAAAACAAACAACCCAAAACAAATGGGCAGAAGATCTAAAGAGACGTTTCTTCAAAGGAGACACAGAGATGGCCAAGACGCCCATGAAAAGCTGCTCAACAGCACTAATTATTAGAGAAATGCAAATCAAAACTACAATGAGGTATCACCTCACACCTGTTAGAATCGGCATCATCAGAAAATCTACAGACAACCAATTCTGGGGAGGGTGTGGACAAAAGGAGCCCTCTTCCACTATTGGTGGGGATGTAAATTGATACAGTCACTATGGAGAACAGTATGGAGTTTCCTTAAAAAAATTAGAAATAGAATTACCATCTGATCCAGCTATCCCACTTCTGGGCATATACCCAGAGAAAACCGTATTTCAAAAAGGCACATTCACCACAATGTTCGTTGCAGCACTATTTACAATAGCCAGGTAATGGAAGCAACCTAAATGCCCACAGAAAGATGAATGGATACAGATGTGGTACATATATAAAATGGAATATTACTCGGCCATAAAAAGGAATGAAACTGGGTCATTTGTAGAGACATCGATGGATCGAGAGACTGTCATACAGAAAGAAGTAAGTCAGAAAGAGGAAAACAAATATTGTATATTAATGCATATATGTGGAGCCTAAAAATGGTACAGATGAACTGGTTTGCAGGGAAGAAATAGAGACACAGAGGTAGAGAACAAACGTATGGACACCAAGTGTGGGAAGCCATGGGGTGGTGGTGGTGGGATGAGTTGGGAGTTTGGGATTGACCTGTATACATGTATATGCATAAAATACATAACTAATAATAACGTGCTGTATAAAAAAATAAATAAAATTAAATTTCAAAATTTAAAAAAATAAAATTTAAAAATAAAACCGAAAAAAGTTCTTCCCGTCACACAGATGTATTTATACGAATGAATTATTTCCATGCTTATATCTATAAATACATAAAAGAGGAATAAAATCTAACTTGAACCATAAAAGAAAAAAAACTGAACCCACGAGTTATACAGAGGAAAAACCCTATCAGGTCACTTGCTCCAGCGGTAAACAATTCTGAAATTGGTCAGAGGTGGGGAACCATCTCCCATACAGCCAGCAACCCACCCCCCACGCAAGGAGCGTCCTCATTGCAAAGCTGGGGGACCGTGCCGAGGCATCTGTGAGTAAACGTGAGCTGAGCCCCAGGCCAGCTGCTGCTGAACTGTTCCCACCCTTTCCAGGTAAAACACCTGAATATGTACAAGGGCTTGAATGCCTAGAGGAAGGACCGTGGAGCCACACCAGTGACAGCACGCAGGCCAACTTGGTGCCTGCAGGCCAGCCAGTGTGGTCCTGGCACCGGGCGCTCTTCCAGAAGCTTTCCATTGCCCTGCCTGAGATACCCCTCCTGTCCCGGCCCCCACTGCTTTTTTTCTTCCTCACCTCTGTCCGGAGAGAAATTCCAGCAGAAGGTATGGGTGACACAACCTCTTCTTTACAGGCGGCAGCCTGGCAACTCCTGCAGAAAGGCCAGCAGAACCCCACTCACACCGGGCCACCCACAAAGCTGTGGCCCCTCACTCCCTCCCACCAGCACAGCCCCGAGACTGCTGACGGGGCAGACAATATGGAGTCAGGCACAGCTTCAGGGGCTATTGCTGCCTGGAGCACTGTTTATATTGACCTCAACGAGGCACACCTGGGGAGGGCGGGCCGGCAGGGTAAGGCTGCCCAGGTCAGCTAATCCACAACCCTCAGGGAATCACATTGTTGAAAATGGACCCCGCTAAGGCAGAAGAGACGCCAAGGGAAAAAAGGACACAATGCCATTTGCAGCACCGTAGATGAGTCTAGAAGTAATCACGTGACTTGTAGTAAGTCAGAAAGTGAAAGACACATATCATATCATATCACTTATAGGTGTTACCTAAAAATGGATACCAGGGCAGATATTTCCACGGAGAAGGGCAATCACAGATTCATTAAACACACTTATGGTTCACCAATGGAAAGGTGTGAGGATTGGTTTCATTACGATATCGGGGTTAACAGACATATACAAACACAGGTGACATATATAATCACCAAAGACCTACAGAATACCAAGAGAGGACTACTCAACATTCTGTCATAACGTACATGGGAAAAGGATCCCAGGAAGAACAGACATCTGTATACGTGTAAAAGAACCACATCTTCCACATCTACAACAAGCCAAACATTGTAATCAAACTTGCTGTAATAAGAAATAAAAAATTAAATTAAAAACACGAACAAGAAGTAGTGAGACAAACGTGAGGGGCTTTCTCCTGGCACATTCCATTCTAAACTCCAATCTAGAACACCACTTCCACTGAGGCTCTCTTGCCCTAGTAACCAGATTTGGTAAGGGTGAACTGCTGCCACCTGGTGGCCGTTTCACACAACAGCAGCTTTAATCCCAACGCTAATGGTCAGTTGATATTCAAAATCATTGCAGGCCTGTAAATGACACCTGCCCTGAAAAGAAATCCTGGGGTCACATATCGACCAAAAAATTCAAAGGACGTCCATATTTCAAAACGACCGTTTCAAAAGGCATATTTTACGCACATTAGTGTTCTGCTTCTTTTCCTTTCTTTCCTTTTTTGTTAAAAAACACGGGAATGGAAAAAGGCATCCCTCAGAATGGGTGAAAATCGTTGCAAACGAATCAATGGACAGAGGTTTAATCTCCAATCTATATAAACAGCTCATGCAGCTTAATATTAAAAAAACAAACAACCCAAAACAAATGGGCAGAAGATCTAAAGAGACGTTTCTTCAAAGGAGACACAGAGATGGCCAAGACGCCCATGAAAAGCTGCTCAACAGCACTAATTATTAGAGAAATGCAAATCAAAACTACAATGAGGTATCACCTCACACCTGTTAGAATCGGCATCATCAGAAAATCTACAGACAACCAATTCTGGGGAGGGTGTGGAAAAAAGGAGCCCTCTTCCACTATTGGTGGGGATGTAAATTGATACAGTCACTATGGAGAACAGTATGGAGTTTCCTTAAAAAAATTAGAAATAGAATTACCATCTGATCCAGCTATCCCACTTCTGGGCATATACCCAGAGAAAACCGTATTTCAAAAAGGCACATTCACCACAATGTTCGTTGCAGCACTATTTACAATAGCCAGGTAATGGAAGCAACCTAAATGCCCACAGAAAGATGAATGGATACAGATGTGGTACATATATAAAATGGAATATTACTCGGCCATAAAAAGGAATGAAACTGGGTCATTTGTAGAGACATCGATGGATCGAGAGACTGTCATACAGAAAGAAGTAAGTCAGAAAGAGGAAAACAAATATTGTATATTAATGCATATATGTGGAGCCTAAAAATGGTACAGATGAAATGGTTTGCAGGGAAGAAATAGAGACACAGAGGTAGAGAACAAACGTATGGACACCAAGTGTGGGAAGCCATGGGGTGGTGGTGGTGGGATGAGTTGGGAGTTTGGGATTGACCTGTATACATGTATATGCATAAAATACATAACTAATAATAACGTGCTGTATAAAAAATAAATAAAATTAAATTTCAAAATTTTAAAAAATAAAATTTAAAAATAAAACCGAAAAAAGTTCTTCCCGTCACACAGATGTATTTATACGAATGAATTATTTCCATGCTTATATCTATAAATACATAAAAGAGGAATAAAATCTAACTTGAACCATAAAAGAAAAAAAACTGAACCCACGAGTTATACAGAGGAAAAACCCTATCAGGTCACTTGCTCCAGCGGTAAACAATTCTGAAATTGGTCAGAGGTGGGGAACCATCTCCCATACAGCCAGCAACCCACCCCCCACGCAAGGAGCGTCCTCATTGCAAAGCTGGGGGACCGTGCCGAGGCATCTGTGAGTAAACGTGAGCTGAGCCCCAGGCCAGCTGCTGCTGAACTGTTCCCACCCTTTCCAGGTAAAACACCTGAATATGTACAAGGGCTTGAATGCCTAGAGGAAGGACTGTGGAGCCACACCAGTGACAGCACGCAGGCCAACTTGGTGCCTGCAGGCCAGCCAGTGTGGTCCTGGCACCGGGCGCTCTTCCAGAAGCTTTCCATTGCCCTGCCTGAGATACCCCTCCTGTCCCGGCCCCCACTGCTTTTTTTCTTCCTCACCTCTGTCCGGAGAGAAATTCCAGCAGAAGGTATGGGTGACACAACCTCTTCTTTACAGGCGGCAGCCTGGCAACTCCTGCAGAAAGGCCAGCAGAACCGCACTCACACCGGGCCACCCACAAAGCTGTGGCCCCTCACTCCCTCCCACCAGCACAGCCCCGAGACTGCTGACGGGGCAGACAATATGGAGTCAGGCACAGCTTCAGGGGCTATTGCTGCCTGGAGCGCTGTTTATATTGACCTCAACGAGGCACACCTGGGGAGGGCGGGCCGTCAGGGTAAGGCTGCCCAGGTCAGCTAATCCACAACCCTCAGGGAATCACATTGTTGAAAATGGACCCCGCTAAGGCAGAAGAGACGCCAAGGGAAAAAAGGACACAATGCCATTTGCAGCACCGTAGATGAGTCTAGAAGTAATCACGTGACTTGTAGTAAGTCAGAAAGTGAAAGACACATATCATATCATATCACTTATAGGTGTTACCTAAAAATGGATACCAGGGCAGATATTTCCACGGAGAAGGGCAATCACAGATTCATTAAACAAACTTATGGTTCACCAATGGAAAGGTGTGAGGATTGGTTTCATTACGATATCGGGGTTAACAGACATATACAAACACAGGTGACATATATAATCACCAAAGACCTACAGAATACCAAGAGAGGACTACTCAACATTCTGTCATAACGTACATGGGAAAAGGATCCCAGGAAGAACAGACATCTGTATACGTGTAAAAGAACCACATCTTCCACATCTACAACAAGCCAAACATTGTAATCAAACTTGCTGTAATAAGAAATAAAAAATTAAATTAAAAACACGAACAAGAAGTAGTGAGACAAACGTGAGGGGCTTTCTCCTGGCACATTCCATTCTAAACTCCAATCTAGAACACCACTTCCACTGAGGCTCTCTTGCCCTAGTAACCAGATTTGGTAAGGGTGAACTGCTGCCACCTTGTGGCCGTTTCACACAACAGCAGCTTTAATCCCAACGCTAATGGTCAGTTGATATTCAAAATCATTGCAGGCCTGTAAATGACACCTGCCCTGAAAACAAATCCTGGGGTCACATATTGACCAAAAAATTCAAAGGACGTCCATATTTCAAAACGACCGTTTCAAAAGGCATATTTTACGCACATTAGTGTTCTGCTTCTTTTCCTTTCTTTCCTTTTTTGTTAAAAAACACGGGAATGGAAAAAGGCATCCCTCAGAATGGGTGAAAATCGTTGCAAACGAATCAATGGACAGAGGTTTAATCTCCAATCTATATAAACAGCTCATGCAGCTTAATATTAAAAAAACAAACAACCCAAAACAAATGGGCAGAAGATCTAAAGAGACGTTTCTTCATAGGAGACACAGAGATGGCCAAGACGCACATGAAAAGCTGCTCAACAGCACTAATTATTAGAGAAATGCAAATCAAAACTACAATGAGGTATCACCTCACACCTGTTAGAATCGGCATCATCAGAAAATCTACAGACAACCAATTCTGGGGAGGGTGTGGACAAAAGGAGCCCTCTTCCACTATTGGTGGGAATGTAAATTGATACAGTCACTATGGAGAACAGTATGGAGTTTCCTTAAAAAAATTAGAAATAGAATTACCATCTGATCCAGCAATCCCACTTCTGGGCATATACCCAGAGAAAACCGTATTTCAAAAAGGCACATTCACCACAATGTTCGTTGCAGCACTATTTACAATAGCCAGGTAATGGAAGCAACCTAAATGCCCACAGAAAGATGAATGGATACAGATGTGGTACATATATAAAATGGAATATTACTCGGCCATAAAAAGGAATGAAACTGGGTCATTTGTAGAGACATCGATGGATCGAGAGACTGTCATACAGAAAGAAGTAAGTCAGAAAGAGGAAAACAAATATTGTATATTAATGCATATATGTGGAGCCTAAAAATGGTACAGATGAACTGGTTTGCAGGGAAGAAATAGAGACACAGAGGTAGAGAACAAACGTATGGACACCAAGTGTGGGAAGCCATGGGGTGGTGGTGGTGGGATGAGTTGGGAGTTTGGGATTGACCTGTATACATGTATATGCATAAAATACATAACTAATAATAACGTGCTGTATAAAAAAATAAATAAAATTAAATTTCAAAATTTTAAAAAATAAAATTTAAAAATAAAACCGAAAAAAGTTCTTCCCGTCACACAGATGTATTTATACGAATGAATTATTTCCATGCTTATATCTATAAATACATAAAAGAGGAATAAAATCTAACTTGAACCATAAAAGAAAAAAAACTGAACCCACGAGTTATACAGAGGAAAAACCCTATCAGGTCACTTGCTCCAGCGGTAAACAATTCTGAAATTGGTCAGAGGTGGGGAACCATCTCCCATACAGCCAGCAACCCACCCCCCACGCAAGGAGCATCCTCATTGCAAAGCTGGGGGACCGTGCCGAGGCATCTGTGAGTAAACGTGAGCTGAGCCCCAGGCCAGCTGCTGCTGAACTGTTCCCACCCTTTCCAGGTAAAACACCTGAATATGTACAAGGGCTTGAATGCCTAGAGGAAGGACCGTGGAG
Organism: Mesoplodon mirus; assembly: GCF_964341445.2. Lineage (NCBI taxonomy): Eukaryota > Metazoa > Chordata > Mammalia > Artiodactyla > Ziphiidae > Mesoplodon > Mesoplodon mirus. Next base: position 1,429,987 of record NW_028295737.1, read on the forward strand.
CCACACCAGTGACAGCACGCAGGCCAACTTGGTGCCTGCAGGCCAGCCAGTGTGGTCCTGGCACCGGGCGCTCTTCCAGAAGCTTTCCATTGCCCTGCCTGAGATACCCCTCCTGTCCCGGCCCCCACTGCTTTTTTTCTTCCTCACCTCTGTCCGGAGAGAAATTCCAGCAGAAGGTATGGGTGACACAACCTCTTCTTTACAGGCGGCAGCCTGGCAACTCCTGCAGAAAGGCCAGCAGAACCCCACTCACACCGGGCCACCCACAAAGCTGTGGCCCCTCACTCCCTCCCACCAGCACAGCCCCGAGACTGCTGACGGGGCAGACAATATGGAGTCAGGCACAGCTTCAGGGGCTATTGCTGCCTGGAGCGCTGTTTATATTGACCTCAACGAGGCACACCTGGGGAGGGCGGGCCGTCAGGGTAAGGCTGCCCAGGTCAGCTAATCCACAACCCTCAGGGAATCACATTGTTGAAAATGGACCCCGCTAAGGCAGAAGAGACGCCAAGGGAAAAAAGGACACAATGCCATTTGCAGCACCGTAGATGAGTCTAGAAGTAATCACGTGACTTGTAGTAAGTCAGAAAGTGAAAGACACATATCATATCATATCACTTATAGGTGTTACCTAAAAATGGATACCAGGGCAGATATTTCCACGGAGAAGGGCAATCACAGATTCATTAAACAAACTTATGGTTCACCAATGGAAAGGTGTGAGGATTGGTTTCATTACGATATCGGGGTTAACAGACATATACAAACACAGGTGACATATATAATCACCAAAGACCTACAGAATACCAAGAGAGGACTACTCAACATTCTGTCATAACGTACATGGGAAAAGGATCCCAGGAAGAACAGACATCTGTATACGTGTAAAAGAACCACATCTTCCACATCTACAACAAGCCAAACATTGTAATCAAACTTGCTGTAATAAGAAATAAAAAATTAAATTAAAAACACGAACAAGAAGTAGTGAGACAAACGTGAGGGGCTTTCTCCTGGCACATTCCATTCTAAACTCCAATCTAGAACACCACTTCCACTGAGGCTCTCTTGCCCTAGTAACCAGATTTGGTAAGGGTGAACTGCTGCCACCTGGTGGCCGTTTCACACAACAGCAGCTTTAATCCCAACGCTAATGGTCAGTTGATATTCAAAATCATTGCAGGCCTGTAAATGACACCTGCCCTGAAAACAAATCCTGGGGTCACATATCGACCAAAAAATTCAAAGGACGTCCATATTTCAAAACGACCGTTTCAAAAGGCATATTTTACGCACATTAGTGTTCTGCTTCTTTTCCTTTCTTTCCTTTTTTGTTAAAAAACACGGGAATGGAAAAAGGCATCCCTCAGAATGGGTGAAAATCGTTGCAAACGAATCAATGGACAGAGGTTTAATCTCCAATCTATATAAACAGCTCATGCAGCTTAATATTAAAAAAACAAACAACCCAAAACAAATGGGCAGAAGATCTAAAGAGACGTTTCTTCAAAGGAGACACAGAGATGGCCAAGACGCCCATGAAAAGCTGCTCAACAGCACTAATTATTAGAGAAATGCAAATCAAAACTACAATGAGGTATCACCTCACACCTGTTAGAATCGGCATCATCAGAAAATCTACAGACAACCAATTCTGGGGAGGGTGTGGACAAAAGGAGCCCTCTTCCACTATTGGTGGGGATGTAAATTGATACAGTCACTATGGAGAACAGTATGGAGTTTCCTTAAAAAAATTAGAAATAGAATTACCATCTGATCCAGCTATCCCACTTCTGGGCATATACCCAGAGAAAACCGTATTTCAAAAAGGCACATTCACCACAATGTTCGTTGCAGCACTATTTACAATAGCCAGGTAATGGAAGCAACCTAAATGCCCACAGAAAGATGAATGGATACAGATGTGGTACATATATAAAATGGAATATTACTCGGCCATAAAAAGGAATGAAACTGGGTCATTTGTAGAGACATCGATGGATCGAGAGACTGTCATACAGAAAGAAGTAAGTCAGAAAGAGGAAAACAAATATTGTATATTAATGCATATATGTGGAGCCTAAAAATGGTACAGATGAACTGGTTTGCAGGGAAGAAATAGAGACACAGAGGTAGAGAACAAACGTATGGACACCAAGTGTGGGAAGCCATGGGGTGGTGGTGGTGGGATGAGTTGGGAGTTTGGGATTGACCTGTATACATGTATATGCATAAAATACATAACTAATAATAACGTGCTGTATAAAACAATAAATAAAATTAAATTTCAAAATTTAAAAAAATAAAATTTAAAAATAAAACAGAAAAAAGTTCTTCCCGTCACACAGATGTATTTATACGAATGAATTATTTCCATGCTTATATCTATAAATACATAAAAGAGGAATAAAATCTAACTTGAACCATAAAAGAAAAAAAACTGAACCCACGAGTTATACAGAGGAAAAACCCTATCAGGTCACTTGCTCCAGCGGTAAACAATTCTGAAATTGGTCAGAGGTGGGGAACCATCTCCCATACAGCCAGCAACCCACCCCCCACGCAAGGAGCGTCCTCATTGCAAAGCTGGGGGACCGTGCCGAGGCATCTGTGAGTAAACGTGAGCTGAGCCCCAGGCCAGCTGCTGCTGAACTGTTCCCACCCTTTCCAGGTAAAACACCTGAATATGTACAAGGGCTTGAATGCCTAGAGGAAGGACCGTGGAGCCACACCAGTGACAGCACGCAGGCCAACTTGGTGCCTGCAGGCCAGCCAGTGTGGTCCTGGCACCGGGCGCTCTTCCAGAAGCTTTCCATTGCCCTGCCTGAGATACCCCTCCTGTCCCGGCCCCCACTGCTTTTTTTCTTCCTCACCTCTGTCCGGAGAGAAATTCCAGCAGAAGGTATGGGTGACACAACCTCTTCTTTACAGGCGGCAGCCTGGCAACTCCTGCAGAAAGGCCAGCAGAACCCCACTCACACCGGGCCACCCACAAAGCTGTGGCCCCTCACTCCCTCCCACCAGCACAGCCCCGAGACTGCTGACGGGGCAGACAATATGGAGTCAGGCACAGCTTCAGGGGCTATTGCTGCCTGGAGCGCTGTTTATATTGACCTCAACGAGGCAGACCTGGGGAGGGCGGGCCGTCAGGGTAAGGCTGCCCAGGTCAGCTAATCCACAACCCTCAGGGAATCACATTGTTGAAAATGGACCCCGCTAAGGCAGAAGAGACGCCAAGGGAAAAAAGGACACAATGCCATTTGCAGCACCGTAGATGAGTCTAGAAGTAATCACGTGACTTGTAGTAAGTCAGAAAGTGAAAGACACATATCATATCATATCACTTATAGGTGTTACCTAAAAATGGATACCAGGGCAGATATTTCCACGGAGAAGGGCAATCACAGATTCATTAAACAAACTTATGGTTCACCAATGGAAAGGTGTGAGGATTGGTTTCATTACGATATCGGGGTTAACAGACATATACAAACACAGGTGACATATATAATCACCAAAGACCTACAGAATACCAAGAGAGGACTACTCAACATTCTGTCATAACGTACATGGGAAAAGGATCCCAGGAAGAACAGACATCTGTATACGTGTAAAAGAACCACATCTTCCACATCTACAACAAGCCAAACATTGTAATCAAACTTGCTGTAATAAGAAATAAAAAATTAAATTAAAAACACGAACAAGAAGTAGTGAGACAAACGTGAGGGGCTTTCTCCTGGCACATTCCATTCTAAACTCCAATCTAGAACACCACTTCCACTGAGGCTCTCTTGCCCTAGTAACCAGATTTGGTAAGGGTGAACTGCTGCCACCTTGTGGCCGTTTCACACAACAGCAGCTTTAATCCCAACGCTAATGGTCAGTTGATATTCAAAATCATTGCAGGCCTGTAAATGACACCTGCCCTGAAAACAAATCCTGGGGTCACATATTGACCAAAAAATTCAAAGGACGTCCATATTTCAAAACGACCGTTTCAAAAGGCATATTTTACGCACATTAGTGTTCTGCTTCTTTTCCTTTCTTTCCTTTTTTGTTAAAAAACACGGGAATGGAAAAAGGCATCCCTCAGAATGGGTGAAAATCGTTGCAAACGAATCAATGGACAGAGGTTTAATCTCCAATCTATATAAACAGCTCATGCAGCTTAATATTAAAAAAACAAACAACCCAAAACAAATGGGCAGAAGATCTAAAGAGACGTTTCTTCATAGGAGACACAGAGATGGCCAAGACGCACATGAAAAGCTGCTCAACAGCACTAATTATTAGAGAAATGCAAATCAAAACTACAATGAGGTATCACCTCACACCTGTTAGAATCGGCATCATCAGAAAATCTACAGACAACCAATTCTGGGGAGGGTGTGGACAAAAGGAGCCCTCTTCCACTATTGGTGGGAATGTAAATTGATACAGTCACTATGGAGAACAGTATGGAGTTTCCTTAAAAAAATTAGAAATAGAATTACCATCTGATCCAGCAATCCCACTTCTGGGCATATACCCAGAGAAAACCGTATTTCAAAAAGGCACATTCACCACAATGTTCGTTGCAGCACTATTTACAATAGCCAGGTAATGGAAGCAACCTAAATGCCCACAGAAAGATGAATGGATACAGATGTGGTACATATATAAAATGGAATATTACTCGGCCATAAAAAGGAATGAAACTGGGTCATTTGTAGAGACATCGATGGATCGAGAGACTGTCATACAGAAAGAAGTAAGTCAGAAAGAGGAAAACAAATATTGTATATTAATGCATATATGTGGAGCCTAAAAATGGTACAGATGAACTGGTTTGCAGGGAAGAAATAGAGACACAGAGGTAGAGAACAAACGTATGGACACCAAGTGTGGGAAGCCATGGGGTGGTGGTGGTGGGATGAGTTGGGAGTTTGGGATTGACCTGTATACATGTATATGCATAAAATACATAACTAATAATAACGTGCTGTATAAAAAAAATAAATAAAATTAAATTTCAAAATTTTAAAAAATAAAATTTAAAAATAAAACCGAAAAAAGTTCTTCCCGTCACACAGATGTATTTATACGAATGAATTATTTCCATGCTTATATCTATAAATACATAAAAGAGGAATAAAATCTAACTTGAACCATAAAAGAAAAAAAACTGAACCCACGAGTTATACAGAGGAAAAACCCTATCAGGTCACTTGCTCCAGCGGTAAACAATTCTGAAATTGGTCAGAGGTGGGGAACCATCTCCCATACAGCCAGCAACCCACCCCCCACGCAAGGAGCGTCCTCATTGCAAAGCTGGGGGACCGTGCCGAGGCATCTGTGAGTAAACGTGAGCTGAGCCCCAGGCCAGCTGCTGCTGAACTGTTCCCACCCTTTCCAGGTAAAACACCTGAATATGTACAAGGGCTTGAATGCCTAGAGGAAGGACCGTGGAGCCACACCAGTGACAGCACGCAGGCCAACTTGGTGCCTGCAGGCCAGCCAGTGTGGTCCTGGCACCGGGCGCTCTTCCAGAAGCTTTCCATTGCCCTGCCTGAGATACCCCTCCTGTCCCGGCCCCCACTGCTTTTTTTCTTCCTCACCTCTGTCCGGAGAGAAATTCCAGCAGAAGGTATGGGTGACACAACCTCTTCTTTACAGGCGGCAGCCTGGCAACTCCTGCAGAAAGGCCAGCAGAACCCCACTCACACCGGGCCACCCACAAAGCTGTGGCCCCTCACTCCCTCCCACCAGCACAGCCCCGAGACTGCTGACGGGGCAGACAATATGGAGTCAGGCACAGCTTCAGGGGCTATTGCTGCCTGGAGCGCTGTTTATATTGACCTCAACGAGGCACACCTGGGGAGGGCGGGCCGTCAGGGTAAGGCTGCCCAGGTCAGCTAATCCACAACCCTCAGGGAATCACATTGTTGAAAATGGACCCCGCTAAGGCAGAAGAGACGCCAAGGGAAAAAAGGACACAATGCCATTTGCAGCACCGTAGATGAGTCTAGAAGTAATCACGTGACTTGTAGTAAGTCAGAAAGTGAAAGACACATATCATATCATATCACTTATAGGTGTTACCTAAAAATGGATACCAGGGCAGATATTTCCACGGAGAAGGGCAATCACAGATTCATTAAACAAACTTATGGTTCACCAATGGAAAGGTGTGAGGATTGGTTTCATTACGATATCGGGGTTAACAGACATATACAAACACAGGTGACATATATAATCACCAAAGACCTACAGAATACCAAGAGAGGACTACTCAACATTCTGTCATAACGTACATGGGAAAAGGATCCCAGGAAGAACAGACATCTGTATACGTGTAAAAGAACCACATCTTCCACATCTACAACAAGCCAAACATTGTAATCAAACTTGCTGTAATAAGAAATAAAAAATTAAATTAAAAACACGAACAAGAAGTAGTGAGACAAACGTGAGGGGCTTTCTCCTGGCACATTCCATTCTAAACTCCAATCTAGAACACCACTTCCACTGAGGCTCTCTTGCCCTAGTAACCAGATTTGGTAAGGGTGAACTGCTGCCACCTGGTGGCCGTTTCACACAACAGCAGCTTTAATCCCAACGCTAATGGTCAGTTGATATTCAAAATCATTGCAGGCCTGTAAATGACACCTGCCCTGAAAAGAAATCCTGGGGTCACATATCGACCAAAAAATTCAAAGGACGTCCATATTTCAAAACGACCGTTTCAAAAGGCATATTTTACGCACATTAGTGTTCTGCTTCTTTTCCTTTCTTTCCTTTTTTGTTAAAAAACACGGGAATGGAAAAAGGCATCCCTCAGAATGGGTGAAAATCGTTGCAAACGAATCAATGGACAGAGGTTTAATCTCCAATCTATATAAACAGCTCATGCAGCTTAATATTAAAAAAACAAACAACCCAAAACAAATGGGCAGAAGATCTAAAGAGACGTTTCTTCAAAGGAGACACAGAGATGGCCAAGACGCCCATGAAAAGCTGCTCAACAGCACTAATTATTAGAGAAATGCAAATCAAAACTACAATGAGGTATCACCTCACACCTGTTAGAATCGGCATCATCAGAAAATCTACAGACAACCAATTCTGGGGAGGGTGTGGACAAAAGGAGCCCTCTTCCACTATTGGTGGGGATGTAAATTGATACAGTCACTATGGAGAACAGTATGGAGTTTCCTTAAAAAAATTAGAAATAGAATTACCATCTGATCCAGCTATCCCACTTCTGGGCATATACCCAGAGAAAACCGTATTTCAAAAAGGCACATTCACCACAATGTTCGTTGCAGCACTATTTACAATAGCCAGGTAATGGAAGCAACCTAAATGCCCACAGAAAGATGAATGGATACAGATGTGGTACATATATAAAATGGAATATTACTCGGCCATAAAAAGGAATGAAACTGGGTCATTTGTAGAGACATCGATGGATCGAGAGACTGTCATACAGAAAGAAGTAAGTCAGAAAGAGGAAAACAAATATTGTATATTAATGCATATATGTGGAGCCTAAAAATGGTACAGATGAACTGGTTTGCAGGGAAGAAATAGAGACACAGAGGTAGAGAACAAACGTATGGACACCAAGTGTGGGAAGCCATGGGGTGGTGGTGGTGGGATGAGTTGGGAGTTTGGGATTGACCTGTATACATGTATATGCATAAAATACATAACTAATAATAACGTGCTGTATAAAACAATAAATAAAATTAAATTTCAAAATTTAAAAAAATAAAATTTAAAAATAAAACAGAAAAAAGTTCTTCCCGTCACACAGATGTATTTATACGAATGAATTATTTCCATGCTTATATCTATAAATACATAAAAGAGGAATAAAATCTAACTTGAACCATAAAAGAAAAAAAACTGAACCCACGAGTTATACAGAGGAAAAACCCTATCAGGTCACTTGCTCCAGCGGTAAACAATTCTGAAATTGGTCAGAGGTGGGGAACCATCTCCCATACAGCCAGCAACCCACCCCCCACGCAAGGAGCGTCCTCATTGCAAAGCTGGGGGACCGTGCCGAGGCATCTGTGAGTAAACGTGAGCTGAGCCCCAGGCCAGCTGCTGCTGAACTGTTCCCACCCTTTCCAGGTAAAACACCTGAATATGTACAAGGGCTTGAATGCCTAGAGGAAGGACCGTGGAGCCACACCAGTGACAGCACGCAGGCCAACTTGGTGCCTGCAGGCCAGCCAGTGTGGTCCTGGCACCGGGCGCTCTTCCAGAAGCTTTCCATTGCCCTGCCTGAGATACCCCTCCTGTCCCGGCCCCCACTGCTTTTTTTCTTCCTCACCTCTGTCCGGAGAGAAATTCCAGCAGAAGGTATGGGTGACACAACCTCTTCTTTACAGGCGGCAGCCTGGCAACTCCTGTAGAAAGGCCAGCAGAACCCCACTCACACCGGGCCACCCACAAAGCTGTGGCCCCTCACTCCCTCCCACCAGCACAGCCCCGAGACTGCTGACGGGGCAGACAATATGGAGTCAGGCACAGCTTCAGGGGCTATTGCTGCCTGGAGCGCTGTTTATATTGACCTCAACGAGGCAGACCTGGGGAGGGCGGGCCGTCAGGGTAAGGCTGCCCAGGTCAGCTAATCCACAACCCTCAGGGAATCACATTGTTGAAAATGGACCCCGCTAAGGCAGAAGAGACGCCAAGGGAAAAAAGGACACAATGCCATTTGCAGCACCGTAGATGAGTCTAGAAGTAATCACGTGACTTGTAGTAAGTCAGAAAGTGAAAGACACATATCATATCATATCACTTATAGGTGTTACCTAAAAATGGATACCAGGGCAGATATTTCCACGGAGAAGGGCAATCACAGATTCATTAAACACACTTATGGTTCACCAATGGAAAGGTGTGAGGATTGGTTTCATTACGATATCGGGGTTAACAGACATATACAAACACAGGTGACATATATAATCACCAAAGACCTACAGAATACCAAGAGAGGACTACTCAACATTCTGTCATAACGTACATGGGAAAAGGATCCCAGGAAGAACAGACATCTGTATACGTGTAAAAGAACCACATCTTCCACATCTACAACAAGCCAAACATTGTAATCAAACTTGCTGTAATAAGAAATAAAAAATTAAATTAAAAACACGAACAAGAAGTAGTGAGACAAACGTGAGGGGCTTTCTCCTGGCACATTCCATTCTAAACTCCAATCTAGAACACCACTTCCACTGAGGCTCTCTTGCCCTAGTAACCAGATTTGGTAAGGGTGAACTGCTGCCACCTGGTGGCCGTTTCACACAACAGCAGCTTTAATCCCAACGCTAATGGTCAGTTGATATTCAAAATCATTGCAGGCCTGTAAATGACACCTGCCCTGAAAACAAATCCTGGGGTCACATATCGACCAAAAAATTCAAAGGACGTCCATATTTCAAAACGACCGTTTCAAAAGGCATATTTTACGCACATTAGTGTTCTGCTTCTTTTCCTTTCTTTCCTTTTTTGTTAAAAAACACGGGAATGGAAAAAGGCATCCCTCAGAATGGGTGAAAATCGTTGCAAACGAATCAATGGACAGAGGTTTAATCTCCAATCTATATAAACAGCTCATGCAGCTTAATATTAAAAAAACAAACAACCCAAAACAAATGGGCAGAAGATCTAAAGAGACGTTTCTTCAAAGGAGACACAGAGATGGCCAAGACGCCCATGAAAAGCTGCTCAACAGCACTAATTATTAGAGAAATGCAAATCAAAACTACAATGAGGTATCACCTCACACCTGTTAGAATCGGCATCATCAGAAAATCTACAGACAACCAATTCTGGGGAGGGTGTGGACAAAAGGAGCCCTCTTCCACTATTGGTGGGGATGTAAATTGATACAGTCACTATGGAGAACAGTATGGAGTTTCCTTAAAAAAATTAGAAATAGAATTACCATCTGATCCAGCTATCCCACTTCTGGGCATATACCCAGAGAAAACCGTATTTCAAAAAGGCACATTCACCACAATGTTCGTTGCAGCACTATTTACAATAGCCAGGTAATGGAAGCAACCTAAATGCCCACAGAACGATGAATGGATACAGATGTGGTACATATATAAAATGGAATATTACTCGGCCATAAAAAGGAATGAAACTGGGTCATTTGTAGAGACATCGATGGATCGAGAGACTGTCATACAGAAAGAAGTAAGTCAGAAAGAGGAAAACAAATATTGTATATTAATGCATATATGTGGAGCCTAAAAATGGTACAGATGAACTGGTTTGCAGGGAAGAAATAGAGACACAGAGGTAGAGAACAAACGTATGGACACCAAGTGTGGGAAGCCATGGGGTGGTGGTGGTGGGATGAGTTGGGAGTTTGGGATTGACCTGTATACATGTATATGCATAAAATACATAACTAATAATAACGTGCTGTATAAAAAAATAAATAAAATTAAATTTCAAAATTTAAAAAAATAAAATTTAAAAATAAAACAGAAAAAAGTTCTTCCCGTCACACAGATGTATTTATACGAATGAATTATTTCCATGCTTATATCTATAAATACATAAAAGAGGAATAAAATCTAACTTGAACCATAAAAGAAAAAAAACTGAACCCACGAGTTATACAGAGGAAAAACCCTATCAGGTCACTTGCTCCAGCGGTAAACAATTCTGAAATTGGTCAGAGGTGGGGAACCATCTCCCATACAGCCAGCAACCCACCCCCCACGCAAGGAGCGTCCTCATTGCAAAGCTGGGGGACCGTGCCGAGGCATCTGTGAGTAAACGTGAGCTGAGCCCCAGGCCAGCTGCTGCTGAACTGTTCCCACTCTTTCCAGGTAAAACACCTGAATATGTACAAGGGCTTGAATGCCTAGAGGAAGGACCGTGGAGCCACACCAGTGACAGCACGCAGGCCAACATGGTGCCTGCAGGCCAGCCAGTGTGGTCCTGGCACCGGGCGCTCTTCCAGAAGCTTTCCATTGCCCTGCCTGAGATACCCCTCCTGTCCCGGCCCCCACTGCTTTTTTTCTTCCTCACCTCTGTCCGGAGAGAAATTCCAGCAGAAGGTATGGGTGACACAACCTCTTCTTTACAGGCGGCAGCCTGGCAACTCCTGCAGAAAGGCCAGCAGAACCCCACTCACACCGGGCCACCCACAAAGCTGTGGCCCCTCACTCCCTCCCACCAGCACAGCCCCGAGACTGCTGACGGGGCAGACAATATGGAGTCAGGCACAGCTTCAGGGGCTATTGCTGCCTGGAGCGCTGTTTATATTGACCTCAACGAGGCACACCTGGGGAGGGCGGGCCGGCAGGGTAAGGCTGCCCAGGTCAGCTAATCCACAACCCTCAGGGAATCACATTGTTGAAAATGGACCCCGCTAAGGCAGAAGAGACGCCAAGGGAAAAAAGGACACAATGCCATTTGCAGCACCGTAGATGAGTCTAGAAGTAATCACGTGACTTGTAGTAAGTCAGAAAGTGAAAGACACATATCATATCATATCACTTATAGGTGTTACCTAAAAATGGATACCAGGGCAGATATTTCCACGGAGAAGGGCAATCACAGATTCATTAAACACACTTATGGTTCACCAATGGAAAGGTGTGAGGATTGGTTTCATTACGATATCGGGGTTAACAGACATATACAAACACAGGTGACATATATAATCACCAAAGACCTACAGAATACCAAGAGAGGACTACTCAACATTCTGTCATAACGTACATGGGAAAAGGATCCCAGGAAGAACAGACATCTGTATACGTGTAAAAGAACCACATCTTCCACATCTACAACAAGCCAAACATTGTAATCAAACTTGCTGTAATATGAAATAAAAAATTAAATTAAAAACACGAACAAGAAGTAGTGAGACAAACGTGAGGGGCTTTCTCCTGGCACATTCCATTCTAAACTCCAATCTAGAACACCACTTCCACTGAGGCTCTCTTGCCCTAGTAACCAGATTTGGTAAGGGTGAACTGCTGCCACCTTGTGGCCGTTTCACACAACAGCAGCTTTAATCCCAACGCTAATGGTCAGTTGATATTCAAAATCATTGCAGGCCTGTAAATGACACCTGCCCTGAAAAGAAATCCTGGGGTCACATATTGACCAAAAAATTCAAAGGACGTCCATATTTCAAAACGACCATTTCAAAAGGCATATTTTACGCACATTAGTGTTCTGCTTCTTTTCCTTTCTTTCCTTTTTTGTTAAAAACCACGGGAATGGAAAAAGGCATCCCTCAGAATGGGTGAAAATCGTTGCAAACGAATCAATGGACAGAGGTTTAATCTCCAATCTATATAAACAGCTCATGCAGCTTAATATTAAAAAAACAAACAACCCAAAACAAATGGGCAGAAGATCTAAAGAGACGTTTCTTCAAAGGAGACACAGAGATGGCCAAGACGCACATGAAAAGCTGCTCAACAGCACTAATTATTAGAGAAATGCAAATCAAAACTACAATGAGGTATCACCTCACACCTGTTAGAATCGGCATCATCAGAAAATCTACAGACAACCAATTCTGGGGAGGGTGTGGACAAAAGGAGCCCTCTTCCACTATTGGTGGGAATGTAAATTGATACAGTCACTATGGAGAACAGTATGGAGTTTCCTTAAAAAAATTAGAAATAGAATTACCATCTGATCCAGCAATCCCACTTCTGGGCATATACCCAGAGAAAACCGTATTTCAAAAAGGCACATTCACCACAATGTTCGTTGCAGCACTATTTACAATAGCCAGGTAATGGAAGCAACCTAAATGCCCACAGAAAGATGAATGGATAAAGATGTGGTACATATATAAAATGGAATATTACTCGGCCATAAAAAGGAATGAAACTGGGTCATTTGTAGAGACATCGATGGATCGAGAGACTGTCATACAGAAAGAAGTAAGTCAGAAAGAGGAAAACAAATATTGTATATTAATGCATATATGTGGAGCCTAAAAATGGTACAGATGAACTGGTTTGCAGGGAAGAAATAGAGACACAGAGGTAGAGAACAAACGTATGGACACCAAGTGTGGGAAGCCATGGGGTGGTGGTGGTGGGATGAGTTGGGAGTTTGGGATTGACCTGTATACATGTATATGCATAAAATACATAACTAATAATAACGTGCTGTATAAAAAAATAAATAAAATTAAATTTCAAAATTTAAAAAAATAAAATTTAAAAATAAAACAGAAAAAAGTTCTTCCCGTCACACAGATGTATTTATAGGAATGAATTATTTCCATGCTTATATCTATAAATACATAAAAGAGGAATAAAATCTAACTTGAACCATAAAAGAAAAAATACTGAACCCACGAGTTATACAGAGGAAAAACCCTATCAGGTCACTTGCTCCAGCGGTAAACAATTCTGAAATTGGTCAGAGGTGGGGAACCATCTCCCATACAGCCAGCAACCCACCCCCCACGCAAGGAGCGTCCTCATTGCAAAGCTGGGGGACCGTGCCGAGGCATCTGTGAGTAAACGTGAGCTGAGCCCCAGGCCAGCTGCTGCTGAACTGTTCCCACCCTTTCCAGGTAAAACACCTGAATATGTACAAGGGCTTGAATGCCTAGAGGAAGGACCGTGGAGCCACACCAGTGACAGCACGCAGGCCAACTTGGTGCCTGCAGGCCAGCCAGTGTGGTCCTGGCACCGGGCGCTCTTCCAGAAGCTTTCCATTGCCCTGCCTGAGATACCCCTCCTGTCCCGGCCCCCACTGCTTTTTTCCTTCCTCACCTCTGTCCGGAGAGAAATTCCAGCAGAAGGTATGGGTGACACAACCTCTTCTTTACAGGCGGCAGCCTGGCAACTCCTGCAGAAAGGCCAGCAGAACCCCACTCACACCGGGCCACCCACAAAGCTGTGGCCCCTCACTCCCTCCCACCAGCACAGCCCCGAGACTGCTGACGGGGCAGACAATATGGAGTCAGGCACAGCTTCAGGGGCTATTGCTGCCTGGAGCGCTGTTTATATTGACCTCAACGAGGCACACCTGGGGAGGGCGGGCCGGCAGGGTAAGGCTGCCCAGGTCAGCTAATCCACAACCCTCAGGGAATCACATTGTTGAAAATGGACCCCGCTAAGGCAGAAGAGACGCCAAGGGAAAAAAGGACACAATGCCATTTGCAGCACCGTAGATGAGTCTAGAAGTAATCACGTGACTTGTAGTAAGTCAGAAAGTGAAAGACACATATCATATCATATCACTTATAGGTGTTACCTAAAAATGGATACCAGGGCAGATATTTCCACGGAGAAGGGCAATCACAGATTCATTAAACAAACTTATGGTTCACCAATGGAAAGGTGTGAGGATTGGTTTCATTACGATATCGGGGTTAACAGACATATACAAACACAGGTGACATATATAATCACCAAAGACCTACAGAATACCAAGAGAGGACTACTCAACATTCTGTCATAACGTACATGGGAAAAGGATCCCAGGAAGAACAGACATCTGTATACGTGTAAAAGAACCACATCTTCCACATCTACAACAAGCCAAACATTGTAATCAAACTTGCTGTAATAAGAAATAAAAAATTAAATTAAAAACACGAACAAGAAGTAGTGAGACAAACGTGAGGGGCTTTCTCCTGGCACATTCCATTCTAAACTCCAATCTAGAACACCACTTCCACTGAGGCTCAATTGCCCTAGTAACCAGATTTGGTAAGGGTGAACTGCTGCCACCAGGTGGCCGTTTCACACAACAGCAGCTTTAATCCCAACGCTAATGGTCAGTTGATATTCAAAATCATTGCAGGCCTGTAAATGACACCTGCCCTGAAAACAAATCCTGGGGTCACATATCGACCAAAAAATTCAAAGGACGTCCATATTTCAAAACGAACGTTGCAAAAGGCATATTTTACGCACATTAGTGTTCTGCTTCTTTTCCTTTCTTTCCTTTTTTGTTAAAAACCACGGGAATGGAAAAAGGCATCCCTCAGAATGGGTGAAAATCGTTGCAAACGAATCAATGGACAGAGGTTTAATCTCCAATCTATATAAACAGCTCATGCAGCTTAATATTAAAAAAACAAACAACCCAAAACAAATGGGCAGAAGATCTAAAGAGACGTTTCTTCAAAGGAGACACAGAGATGGCCAAGACGCACATGAAAAGCTGCTCAACAGCACTAATTATTAGAGAAATGCAAATCAAAACTACAATGAGGTATCACCTCACACCTGTTAGAATCGGCATCATCAGAAAATCTACAGACAACCAATTCTGGGGAGGGTGTGGACAAAAGGAGCCCTCTTCCACTATTGGTGGGAATGTAAATTGATACAGTCACTATGGAGAACAGTATGGAGTTTCCTTAAAAAAATTAGAAATAGAATTACCATCTGATCCAGCAATCCCACTTCTGGGCATATACCCAGAGAAAACCGTATTTCAAAAAGGCACATTCACCACAATGTTCGTTGCAGCACTATTTACAATAGCCAGGTAATGGAAGCAACCTAAATGCCCACAGAAAGATGAATGGATAAAGATGTGGTACATATATAAAATGGAATATTACTCGGCCATAAAAAGGAATGAAACTGGGTCATTTGTAGAGACATCGATGGATCGAGAGACTGTCATACAGAAAGAAGTAAGTCAGAAAGAGGAAAACAAATATTGTATATTAATGCATATATGTGGAGCCTAAAAATGGTACAGATGAACTGGTTTGCAGGGAAGAAATAGAGACACAGAGGTAGAGAACAAACGTATGGACACCAAGTGTGGGAAGCCATGGGGTGGTGGTGGTGGGATGAGTTGGGAGTTTGGGATTGACCTGTATACATGTATATGCATAAAATACATAACTAATAATAACGTGCTGTATAAAAAAATAAATAAAATTAAATTTCAAAATTTAAAAAAATAAAATTTAAAAATAAAACAGAAAAAAGTTCTTCCCGTCACACAGATGTATTTATAGGAATGAATTATTTCCATGCTTATATCTATAAATACATAAAAGAGGAATAAAATCTAACTTGAACCATAAAAGAAAAAATACTGAACCCACGAGTTATACAGAGGAAAAACCCTATCAGGTCACTTGCTCCAGCGGTAAACAATTCTGAAATTGGTCAGAGGTGGGGAACCATCTCCCATACAGCCAGCAACCCACCCCCCACGCAAGGAGCGTCCTCATTGCAAAGCTGGGGGACCGTGCCGAGGCATCTGTGAGTAAACGTGAGCTGAGCCCCAGGCCAGCTGCTGCTGAACTGTTCCCACCCTTTCCAGGTAAAACACCTGAATATGTACAAGGGCTTGAATGCCTAGAGGAAGGACCGTGGAGCCACACCAGTGACAGCACGCAGGCCAACTTGGTGCCTGCAGGCCAGCCAGTGTGGTCCTGGCACCGGGCGCTCTTCCAGAAGCTTTCCATTGCCCTGCCTGAGATACCCCTCCTGTCCCGGCCCCCACTGCTTTTTTCCTTCCTCACCTCTGTCCGGAGAGAAATTCCAGCAGAAGGTATGGGTGACACAACCTCTTCTTTACAGGCGGCAGCCTGGCAACTCCTGCAGAAAGGCCAGCAGAACCCCACTCACACCGGGCCACCCACAAAGCTGTGGCCCCTCACTCCCTCCCACCAGCACAGCCCCGAGACTGCTGACGGGGCAGACAATATGGAGTCAGGCACAGCTTCAGGGGCTATTGCTGCCTGGAGCGCTGTTTATATTGACCTCAACGAGGCACACCTGGGGAGGGCGGGCCGGCAGGGTAAGGCTGCCCAGGTCAGCTAATCCACAACCCTCAGGGAATCACATTGTTGAAAATGGACCCCGCTAAGGCAGAAGAGACGCCAAGGGAAAAAAGGACACAATGCCATTTGCAGCACCGTAGATGAGTCTAGAAGTAATCACGTGACTTGTAGTAAGTCAGAAAGTGAAAGACACATATCATATCATATCACTTATAGGTGTTACCTAAAAATGGATACCAGGGCAGATATTTCCACGGAGAAGGGCAATCACAGATTCATTAAACAAACTTATGGTTCACCAATGGAAAGGTGTGAGGATTGGTTTCATTACGATATCGGGGTTAACAGACATATACAAACACAGGTGACATATATAATCACCAAAGACCTACAGAATACCAAGAGAGGACTACTCAACATTCTGTCATAACGTACATGGGAAAAGGATCCCAGGAAGAACAGACATCTGTATACGTGTAAAAGAACCACATCTTCCACATCTACAACAAGCCAAACATTGTAATCAAACTTGCTGTAATAAGAAATAAAAAATTAAATTAAAAACACGAACAAGAAGTAGTGAGACAAACGTGAGGGGCTTTCTCCTGGCACATTCCATTCTAAACTCCAATCTAGAACACCACTTCCACTGAGGCTCAATTGCCCTAGTAACCAGATTTGGTAAGGGTGAACTGCTGCCACCAGGTGGCCGTTTCACACAACAGCAGCTTTAATCCCAACGCTAATGGTCAGTTGATATTCAAAATCATTGCAGGCCTGTAAATGACACCTGCCCTGAAAACAAATCCTGGGGTCACATATCGACCAAAAAATTCAAAGGACGTCCATATTTCAAAACGAACGTTGCAAAAGGCATATTTTACGCACATTAGTGTTCTGCTTCTTTTCCTTTCTTTCCTTTTTTGTTAAAAACCACGGGAATGGAAAAAGGCATCCCTCAGAATGGGTGAAAATCGTTGCAAACGAATCAATGGACAGAGGTTTAATCTCCAATCTATATAAACAGCTCATGCAGCTTAATATTAAAAAACAAACAACCCAAAACAAATGGGCAGAAGATCTAAAGAGACGTTTCTTCAAAGGAGACACAGAGATGGCCAAGACGCACATGAAAAGCTGCTCAACAGCACTAATTATTAGAGAAATGCAAATCAAAACTACAATGAGGTATCACCTCACACCTGTTAGAATCGGCATCATCAGAAAATCTACAGACAACCAATTCTGGGGAGGGTGTGGACAAAAGGAGCCCTCTTCCACTATTGGTGGGAATGTAAATTGATACAGTCACTATGGAGAACAGTATGGAGTTTCCTTAAAAAAATTAGAAATAGAATTACCATCTGATCCAGCAATCCCACTTCTGGGCATATACCCAGAGAAAACCGTATTTCAAAAAGGCACATTCACCACAATGTTCGTTGCAGCACTATTTACAATAGCCAGGTAATGGAAGCAACCTAAATGCCCACAGAAAGATGAATGGATACAGATGTGGTACATATATAAAATGGAATATTACTCGGCCATAAAAAGGAATGAAACTGGGTCATTTGTAGAGACATCGATGGATCGAGAGACTGTCATACAGAAAGAAGTAAGTCAGAAAGAGGAAAACAAATATTGTATATTAATGCATATATGTGGAGCCTAAAAATGGTACAGATGAACTGGTTTGCAGGGAAGAAATAGAGACACAGAGGTAGAGAACAAACGTATGGACACCAAGTGTGGGAAGCCATGGGGTGGTGGTGGTGGGATGAGTTGGGAGTTTGGGATTGACCTGTATACATGTATATGCATAAAATACATAACTAATAATAACGTGCTGTATAAAAAAATAAATAAAATTAAATTTCAAAATTTTAAAAAATAAAATTTAAAAATAAAACCGAAAAAAGTTCTTCCCGTCACACAGATGTATTTATACGAATGAATTATTTCCATGCTTATATCTATAAATACATAAAAGAGGAATAAAATCTAACTTGAACCATAAAAGAAAAAAAACTGAACCCACGAGTTATACAGAGGAAAAACCCTATCAGGTCACTTGCTCCAGCGGTAAACAATTCTGAAATTGGTCAGAGGTGGGGAACCATCTCCCATACAGCCAGCAACCCACCCCCCACACAAGGAGCGTCCTCATTGCAAAGCTGGGGGACCGTGCCGAGGCATCTGTGAGTAAACGTGAGCTGAGCCCCAGGCCAGCTGCTGCTGAACTGTTCCCACCCTTTCCAGGTAAAACACCTGAATATGTACAAGGGCTTGAATGCCTAGAGGAAGGACCGTGGAGCCACACCAGTGACAGCACGCAGGCCAACTTGGTGCCTGCAGGCCAGCCAGTGTGGTCCTGGCACCGGGCGCTCTTCCAGAAGCTTTCCATTGCCCTGCCTGAGATACCCCTCCTGTCCCGGCCCCCACTGCTTTTTTTCTTCCTCACCTCTGTCCGGAGAGAAATTCCAGCAGAAGGTATGGGTGACACAACCTCTTCTTTACAGGCGGCAGCCTGGCAACTCCTGCAGAAAGGCCAGCAGAACCCCACTCACACCGGGCCACCCACAAAGCTGTGGCCCCTCACTCCCTCCCACCAGCACAGCCCCGAGACTGCTGACGGGGCAGACAATATGGAGTCAGGCACAGCTTCAGGGGCTATTGCTGCCTGGAGCGCTGTTTATATTGACCTCAACGAGGCACACCTGGGGAGGGCGGGCCGGCAGGGTAAGGCTGCCCAGGTCAGCTAATCCACAACCCTCAGGGAATCACATTGTTGAAAATGGACCCCGCTAAGGCAGAAGAGACGCCAAGGGAAAAAAGGACACAATGCCATTTGCAGCACCGTAGATGAGTCTAGAAGTAATCACGTGACTTGTAGTAAGTCAGAAAGTGAAAGACACATATCATATCATATCACTTATAGGTGTTACCTAAAAATGGATACCAGGGCAGATATTTCCACGGAGAAGGGCAATCACAGATTCATTAAACAAACTTATGGTTCACCAATGGAAAGGTGTGAGGATTGGTTTCATTACGATATCGGGGTTAACAGACATATACAAACACAGGTGACATATATAATCACCAAAGACCTACAGAATACCAAGAGAGGACTACTCAACATTCTGTCATAACGTACATGGGAAAAGGATCCCAGGAAGAACAGACATCTGTATACGTGTAAAAGAACCACATCTTCCACATCTACAACAAGCCAAACATTGTAATCAAACTTGCTGTAATAAGAAATAAAAAATTAAATTAAAAACACGAACAAGAAGTAGTGAGACAAACGTGAGGGGCTTTCTCCTGGCACATTCCATTCTAAACTCCAATCTAGAACACCACTTCCACTGAGGCTCAATTGCCCTAGTAACCAGATTTGGTAAGGGTGAACTGCTGCCACCAGGTGGCCGTTTCACACAACAGCAGCTTTAATCCCAACGCTAATGGTCAGTTGATATTCAAAATCATTGCAGGCCTGTAAATGACACCTGCCCTGAAAACAAATCCTGGGGTCACATATCGACCAAAAAATTCAAAGGACGTCCATATTTCAAAACGAACGTTGCAAAAGGCATATTTTACGCACATTAGTGTTCTGCTTCTTTTCCTTTCTTTCCTTTTTTGTTAAAAACCACGGGAATGGAAAAAGGCATCCCTCAGAATGGGTGAAAATCGTTGCAAACGAATCAATGGACAGAGGTTTAATCTCCAATCTATATAAACAGCTCATGCAGCTTAATATTAAAAAACAAACAACCCAAAACAAATGGGCAGAAGATCTAAAGAGACGTTTCTTCAAAGGAGACACAGAGATGGCCAAGACGCACATGAAAAGCTGCTCAACAGCACTAATTATTAGAGAAATGCAAATCAAAACTACAATGAGGTATCACCTCACACCTGTTAGAATCGGCATCATCAGAAAATCTACAGACAACCAATTCTGGGGAGGGTGTGGACAAAAGGAGCCCTCTTCCACTATTGGTGGGAATGTAAATTGATACAGTCACTATGGAGAACAGTATGGAGTTTCCTTAAAAAAATTAGAAATAGAATTACCATCTGATCCAGCAATCCCACTTCTGGGCATATACCCAGAGAAAACCGTATTTCAAAAAGGCACATTCACCACAATGTTCGTTGCAGCACTATTTACAATAGCCAGGTAATGGAAGCAACCTAAATGCCCACAGAAAGATGAATGGATACAGATGTGGTACATATATAAAATGGAATATTACTCGGCCATAAAAAGGAATGAAACTGGGTCATTTGTAGAGACATCGATGGATCGAGAGACTGTCATACAGAAAGAAGTAAGTCAGAAAGAGGAAAACAAATATTGTATATTAATGCATATATGTGGAGCCTAAAAATGGTACAGATGAACTGGTTTGCAGGGAAGAAATAGAGACACAGAGGTAGAGAACAAACGTATGGACACCAAGTGTGGGAAGCCATGGGGTGGTGGTGGTGGGATGAGTTGGGAGTTTGGGATTGACCTGTATACATGTATATGCATAAAATACATAACTAATAATAACGTGCTGTATAAAAAAATAAATAAAATTAAATTTCAAAATTTTAAAAAATAAAATTTAAAAATAAAACCGAAAAAAGTTCTTCCCGTCACACAGATGTATTTATACGAATGAATTATTTCCATGCTTATATCTATAAATACATAAAAGAGGAATAAAATCTAACTTGAACCATAAAAGAAAAAAAACTGAACCCACGAGTTATACAGAGGAAAAACCCTATCAGGTCACTTGCTCCAGCGGTAAACAATTCTGAAATTGGTCAGAGGTGGGGAACCATCTCCCATACAGCCAGCAACCCACCCCCCACACAAGGAGCGTCCTCATTGCAAAGCTGGGGGACCGTGCCGAGGCATCTGTGAGTAAACGTGAGCTGAGCCCCAGGCCAGCTGCTGCTGAACTGTTCCCACCCTTTCCAGGTAAAACACCTGAATATGTACAAGGGCTTGAATGCCTAGAGGAAGGACCGTGGAGCCACACCAGTGACAGCACGCAGGCCAACTTGGTGCCTGCAGGCCAGCCAGTGTGGTCCTGGCACCGGGCGCTCTTCCAGAAGCTTTCCATTGCCCTGCCTGAGATACCCCTCCTGTCCCGGCCCCCACTGCTTTTTTTCTTCCTCACCTCTGTCCGGAGAGAAATTCCAGCAGAAGGTATGGGTGACACAACCTCTTCTTTACAGGCGGCAGCCTGGCAACTCCTGCAGAAAGGCCAGCAGAACCCCACTCACACCGGGCCACCCACAAAGCTGTGGCCCCTCACTCCCTCCCACCAGCACAGCCCCGAGACTGCTGACGGGGCAGACAATATGGAGTCAGGCACAGCTTCAGGGGCTATTGCTGCCTGGAGCGCTGTTTATATTGACCTCAACGAGGCACACCTGGGGAGGGCGGGCCGTCAGGGTAAGGCTGCCCAGGTCAGCTAATCCACAACCCTCAGGGAATCACATTGTTGAAAATGGACCCCGCTAAGGCAGAAGAGACGCCAAGGGAAAAAAGGACACAATGCCATTTGCAGCACCGTAGATGAGTCTAGAAGTAATCACGTGACTTGTAGTAAGTCAGAAAGTGAAAGACACATATCATATCATATCACTTATAGGTGTTACCTAAAAATGGATACCAGGGCAGATATTTCCACGGAGAAGGGCAATCACAGATTCATTAAACAAACTTATGGTTCACCAATGGAAAGGTGTGAGGATTGGTTTCATTACGATATCGGGGTTAACAGACATATACAAACACAGGTGACATATATAATCGCCAAAGACCTACAGAATACCAAGAGAGGACTACTCAACATTCTGTCATAACGTACATGGGAAAAGGATCCCAGGAAGAACAGACATCTGTATACGTGTAAAAGAACCACATCTTCCACATCTACAACAAGCCAAACATTGTAATCAAACTTGCTGTAATAAGAAATAAAAAATTAAATTAAAAACACGAACAAGAAGTAGTGAGACAAACGTGAGGGGCTTTCTCCTGGCACATTCCATTCTAAACTCCAATCTAGAACACCACTTCCACTGAGGCTCTCTTGCCCTAGTAACCAGATTTGGTAAGGGTGAACTGCTGCCACCTGGTGGCCGTTTCACACAACAGCAGCTTTAATCCCAACGCTAATGGTCAGTTGATATTCAAAATCATTGCAGGCCTGTAAATGACACCTGCCCTGAAAACAAATCCTGGGGTCACATATCGACCAAAAAATTCAAAGGACGTCCATATTTCAAAACGACCGTTTCAAAAGGCATATTTTACGCACATTAGTGTTCTGCTTCTTTTCCTTTCTTTCCTTTTTTGTTAAAAACCACGGGAATGGAAAAAGGCATCCCTCAGAATGGGTGAAAATCGTTGCAAACGAATCAATGGACAGAGGTTTAATCTCCAATCTATATAAACAGCTCATGCAGCTTAATATTAAAAAAACAAACAACCCAAAACAAATGGGCAGAAGATCTAAAGAGACGTTTCTTCAAAGGAGACACAGAGATGGCCAAGACGCACATGAAAAGCTGCTCAACAGCACTAATTATTAGAGAAATGCAAATCAAAACTACAATGAGGTATCACCTCACACCTGTTAGAATCGGCATCATCAGAAAATCTACAGACAACCAATTCTGGGGAGGGTGTGGACAAAAGGAGCCCTCTTCCACTATTGGTGGGAATGTAAATTGATACAGTCACTATGGAGAACAGTATGGAGTTTCCTTAAAAAAATTAGAAATAGAATTACCATCTGATCCAGCAATCCCACTTCTGGGCATATACCCAGAGAAAACCGTATTTCAAAAAGGCACATTCACCACAATGTTCGTTGCAGCACTATTTACAATAGCCAGGTAATGGAAGCAACCTAAATGCCCACAGAAAGATGAATGGATACAGATGTGGTACATATATAAAATGGAATATTACTCGGCCATAAAAAGGAATGAAACTGGGTCATTTGTAGAGACATCGATGGATCGAGAGACTGTCATACAGAAAGAAGTAAGTCAGAAAGAGGAAAACAAATATTGTATATTAATGCATATATGTGGAGCCTAAAAATGGTACAGATGAACTGGTTTGCAGGGAAGAAATAGAGACACAGAGGTAGAGAACAAACGTATGGACACCAAGTGTGGGAAGCCATGGGGTGGTGGTGGTGGGATGAGTTGGGAGTTTGGGATTGACCTGTATACATGTATATGCATAAAATACATAACTAATAATAACGTGCTGTATAAAACAATAAATAAAATTAAATTTCAAAATTTTAAAAAATAAAATTTAAAAATAAAACAGAAAAAAGTTCTTCCCGTCACACAGATGTATTTATAGGAATGAATTGTTTCCATGCTTATATCTATAAATACATAAAAGAGGAATAAAATCTAACTTGAACCATAAAAGAAAAAAAAACTGAACCCACGAGTTATACAGAGGAAAAACCCTATCAGGTCACTTGCTCCAGCGGTAAACAATTCTGAAATTGGTCAGAGGTGGGGAACCATCTCCCATACAGCCAGCAACCCACCCCCCACGCAAGGAGCGTCCTCATTGCAAAGCTGGGGGACCGTGCCGAGGCATCTGTGAGTAAACGTGAGCTGAGCCCCAGGCCAGCTGCTGCTGAACTGTTCCCACCCTTTCCAGGTAAAACACCTGAATATGTACAAGGGCTTGAATGCCTAGAGGAAGGACCGTGGAGCCACACCAGTGACAGCACGCAGGCCAACTTGGTGCCTGCAGGCCAGCCAGTGTGGTCCTGGCACCGGGCGCTCTTCCAGAAGCTTTCCATTGCCCTGCCTGAGATACCCCTCCTGTCCCGGCCCCCACTGCTTTTTTCCTTCCTCACCTCTGTCCGGAGAGAAATTCCAGCAGAAGGTATGGGTGACACAACCTCTTCTTTACAGGCGGCAGCCTGGCAACTCCTGCAGAAAGGCCAGCAGAACCCCACTCACACCGGGCCACCCACAAAGCTGTGGCCCCTCACTCCCTCCCACCAGCACAGCCCCGAGACTGCTGACGGGGCAGACAATATGGAGTCAGGCACAGCTTCAGGGGCTATTGCTGCCTGGAGCGCTGTTTATATTGACCTCAACGAGGCACACCTGGGGAGGGCGGGCCGTCAGGGTAAGGCTGCCCAGGTCAGCTAATCCACAACCCTCAGGGAATCACATTGTTGAAAATGGACCCCGCTAAGGCAGAAGAGACGCCAAGGGAAAAAAGGACACAATGCCATTTGCAGCACCGTAGATGAGTCTAGAAGTAATCACGTGACTTGTAGTAAGTCAGAAAGTGAAAGACACATATCATATCATATCACTTATAGGTGTTAGCTAAAAATGGATACCAGGGCAGATATTTCCACGGAGAAGGGCAATCACAGATTCATTAAACACACTTATGGTTCACCAATGGAAAGGTGTGAGGATTGGTTTCATTACGATATCGGGGTTAACAGACATATACAAACACAGGTGACATATATAATCACCAAAGACCTACAGAATACCAAGAGAGGACTACTCAACATTCTGTCATAACGTACATGGGAAAAGGATCCCAGGAAGAACAGACATCTGTATACGTGTAAAAGAACCACATCTTCCACATCTACAACAAGCCAAACATTGTAATCAAACTTGCTGTAATATGAAATAAAAAATTAAATTAAAAACACGAACAAGAAGTAGTGAGACAAACGTGAGGGGCTTTCTCCTGGCACATTCCATTCTAAACTCCAATCTAGAACACCACTTCCACTGAGGCTCTCTTGCCCTAGTAACCAGATTTGGTAAGGGTGAACTGCTGCCACCTTGTGGCCGTTTCACACAACAGCAGCTTTAATCCCAACGCTAATGGTCAGTTGATATTCAAAATCATTGCAGGCCTGTAAATGACACCTGCCCTGAAAACAAATCCTGGGGTCACATATTGACCAAAAAATTCAAAGGACGTCCATATTTCAAAACGACCATTTCAAAAGGCATATTTTACGCACATTAGTGTTCTGCTTCTTTTCCTTTCTTTCCTTTTTTGTTAAAAACCACGGGAATGGAAAAAGGCATCCCTCAGAATGGGTGAAAATCGTTGCAAACGAATCAATGGACAGAGGTTTAATCTCCAATCTATATAAACAGCTCATGCAGCTTAATATTAAAAAAACAAACAACCCAAAACAAATGGGCAGAAGATCTAAAGAGACGTTTCTTCAAAGGAGACACAGAGATGGCCAAGACGCCCATGAAAAGCTGCTCAACAGCACTAATTATTAGAGAAATGCAAATCAAAACTACAATGAGGTATCACCTCACACCTGTTAGAATCGGCATCATCAGAAAATCTACAGACAACCAATTCTGGGGAGGGTGTGGACAAAAGGAGCCCTCTTCCACTATTGGTGGGAATGTAAATTGATACAGTCACTATGGAGAACAGTATGGAGTTTCCTTAAAAAAATTAGAATTACCATCTGATCCAGCAATCCCACTTCTGGGCATATACCCAGAGAAAACCGTATTTCAAAAAGGCACATTCACCACAATGTTCGCTGCAGCACTATTTACAATAGCCAGGTAATGGAAGCAACCAAAATGCCCACAGAAAGATGAATGGATAAAGATGTGGTACATATATAAAATGGAATATTACTCGGCCATAAAAAGGAATGAAACTGGGTCATTTGTAGAGACATCGATGGATCGAGAGACTGTCATACAGAAAGAAGTAAGTCAGAAAGAGGAAAACAAATATTGTATATTAATGCATATATGTGGAGCCTAAAAATGGTACAGATGAACTGGTTTGCAGGGAAGAAATAGAGACACAGAGGTAGAGAACAAACGTATGGACACCAAGTGTGGGAAGCCATGAGGTGGTGGTGGTGGGATGAGTTGGGAGTTTGGGATTGACCTGTATACATGTATATGCATAAAATACATAACTAATAATAACGTGCTGTATAAAAAAATAAATAAAATTAAATTTCAAAATTTAAAAAAATAAAATTTAAAAATAAAACAGAAAAAAGTTCTTCCCGTCACACAGATGTATTTATAGGAATGAATTATTTCCATGCTTATATCTATAAATACATAAAAGAGGAATAAAATCTAACTTGAACCATAAAAGAAAAAAAACTGAACCCACGAGTTATACAGAGGAAAAACCCTATCAGGTCACTTGCTCCAGCGGTAAACAATTCTGAAATTGGTCAGAGGTGGGGAACCATCTCCCATACAGCCAGCAACCCACCCCCCACGCAAGGAGCGTCCTCATTGCAAAGCTGGGGGACCGTGCCGAGGCATCTGTGAGTAAACGTGAGCTGAGCCCCAGGCCAGCTGCTGCTGAACTGTTCCCACCCTTTCCAGGTAAAACACCTGAATATGTACAAGGGCTTGAATGCCTAGAGGAAGGACTGTGGAGCCACACCAGTGACAGCACGCAGGCCAACTTGGTGCCTGCAGGCCAGCCAGGGTGGTCCTGGCACCGGGCGCTCTTCCAGAAGCTTTCCATTGCCCTGCCTGAGATACCCCTCCTGTCCCGGCCCCCACTGCTTTTTTTCTTCCTCACCTCTGTCCGGAGAGAAATTCCAGCAGAAGGTATGGGTGACACAACCTCTTCTTTACAGGCGGCAGCCTGGCAACTCCTGCAGAAAGGCCAGCAGAACCCCACTCACACCGGGCCACCCACAAAGCTGTGGCCCCTCACTCCCTCCCACCAGCACAGCCCCGAGACTGCTGACGGGGCAGACAATATGGAGTCAGGCACAGCTTCAGGGGCTATTGCTGCCTGGAGCGCTGTTTATATTGACCTCAACGAGGCACACCTGGGGAGGGCGGGCCGGCAGGGTAAGGCTGCCCAGGTCAGCTAATCCACAACCCTCAGGGAATCACATTGTTGAAAATGGACCCCGCTAAGGCAGAAGAGACGCCAAGGGAAAAAAGGACACAATGCCATTTGCAGCACCGTAGATGAGTCTAGAAGTAATCACGTGACTTGTAGTAAGTCAGAAAGTGAAAGACACATATCATATCATATCACTTATAGGTGTTACCTAAAAATGGATACCAGGGCAGATATTTCCACGGAGAAGGGCAATCACAGATTCATTAAACAAACTTATGGTTCACCAATGGAAAGGTGTGAGGATTGGTTTCATTACGATATCGGGGTTAACAGACATATACAAACACAGGTGACATATATAATCACCAAAGACCTACAGAATACCAAGAGAGGACTACTCAACATTCTGTCATAACGTACATGGGAAAAGGATCCCAGGAAGAACAGACATCTGTATACGTGTAAAAGAACCACATCTTCCACATCTACAACAAGCCAAACATTGTAATCAAACTTGCTGTAATAAGAAATAAAAAATTAAATTAAAAACACGAACAAGAAGTAGTGAGACAAACGTGAGGGGCTTTCTCCTGGCACATTCCATTCTAAACTCCAATCTAGAACACCACTTCCACTGAGGCTCAATTGCCCTAGTAACCAGATTTGGTAAGGGTGAACTGCTGCCACCAGGTGGCCGTTTCACACAACAGCAGCTTTAATCCCAACGCTAATGGTCAGTTGATATTCAAAATCATTGCAGGCCTGTAAATGACACCTGCCCTGAAAACAAATCCTGGGGTCACATATCGACCAAAAAATTCAAAGGACGTCCATATTTCAAAACGAACGTTGCAAAAGGCATATTTTACGCACATTAGTGTTCTGCTACTTTTCCTTTCTTTCCTTTTTTGTTAAAAACCACGGGAATGGAAAAAGGCATCCCTCAGAATGGGTGAAAATCGTTGCAAACGAATCAATGGACAGAGGTTTAATCTCCAATCTATATAAACAGCTCATGCAGCTTAATATTAAAAAAACAAACAACCCAAAACAAATGGGCAGAAGATCTAAAGAGACGTTTCTTCAAAGGAGACACAGAGATGGCCAAGACGCACATGAAAAGCTGCTCAACAGCACTAATTATTAGAGAAATGCAAATCAAAACTACAATGAGGTATCACCTCACACCTGTTAGAATCGGCATCATCAGAAAATCTACAGACAACCAATTCTGGGGAGGGTGTGGACAAAAGGAGCCCTCTTCCACTATTGGTGGGAATGTAAATTGATACAGTCACTATGGAGAACAGTATGGAGTTTCCTTAAAAAAATTAGAAATAGAATTACCATCTGATCCAGCAATCCCACTTCTGGGCATATACCCAGAGAAAACCGTATTTCAAAAAGGCACATTCACCACAATGTTCGTTGCAGCACTATTTACAATAGCCAGGTAATGGAAGCAACCTAAATGCCCACAGAAAGATGAATGGATACAGATGTGGTACATATATAAAATGGAATATTACTCGGCCATAAAAAGGAATGAAACTGGGTCATTTGTAGAGACATCGATGGATCGAGAGACTGTCATACAGAAAGAAGTAAGTCAGAAAGAGGAAAACAAATATTGTATATTAATGCATATATGTGGAGCCTAAAAATGGTACAGATGAACTGGTTTGCAGGGAAGAAATAGAGACACAGAGGTAGAGAACAAACGTATGGACACCAAGTGTGGGAAGCCATGGGGTGGTGGTGGTGGGATGAGTTGGGAGTTTGGGATTGACCTGTATACATGTATATGCATAAAATACATAACTAATAATAACGTGCTGTATAAAAAAATAAATAAAATTAAATTTCAAAATTTTAAAAAATAAAATTTAAAAATAAAACCGAAAAAAGTTCTTCCCGTCACACAGATGTATTTATACGAATGAATTATTTCCATGCTTATATCTATAAATACATAAAAGAGGAATAAAATCTAACTTGAACCATAAAAGAAAAAAAACTGAACCCACGAGTTATACAGAGGAAAAACCCTATCAGGTCACTTGCTCCAGCGGTAAACAATTCTGAAATTGGTCAGAGGTGGGGAACCATCTCCCATACAGCCAGCAACCCACCCCCCACGCAAGGAGCGTCCTCATTGCAAAGCTGGGGGACCGTGCCGAGGCATCTGTGAGTAAACGTGAGCTGAGCCCCAGGCCAGCTGCTGCTGAACTGTTCCCACCCTTTCCAGGTAAAACACCTGAATATGTACAAGGGCTTGAATGCCTAGAGGAAGGACCGTGGAGCCACACCAGTGACAGCACGCAGGCCAACTTGGTGCCTGCAGGCCAGCCAGTGTGGTCCTGGCACCGGGCGCTCTTCCAGAAGCTTTCCATTGCCCTGCCTGAGATACCCCTCCTGTCCCGGCCCCCACTGCTTTTTTTCTTCCTCACCTCTGTCCGGAGAGAAATTCCAGCAGAAGGTATGGGTGACACAACCTCTTCTTTACAGGCGGCAGCCTGGCAACTCCTGCAGAAAGGCCAGCAGAACCCCACTCACACCGGGCCACCCACAAAGCTGTGGCCCCTCACTCCCTCCCACCAGCACAGCCCCGAGACTGCTGACGGGGCAGACAATATGGAGTCAGGCACAGCTTCAGGGGCTATTGCTGCCTGGAGCGCTGTTTATATTGACCTCAACGAGGCACACCTGGGGAGGGCGGGCCGGCAGGGTAAGGCTGCCCAGGTCAGCTAATCCACAACCCTCAGGGAATCACATTGTTGAAAATGGACCCCGCTAAGGCAGAAGAGACGCCAAGGGAAAAAAGGACACAATGCCATTTGCAGCACCGTAGATGAGTCTAGAAGTAATCACGTGACTTGTAGTAAGTCAGAAAGTGAAAGACACATATCATATCATATCACTTATAGGTGTTAGCTAAAAATGGATACCAGGGCAGATATTTCCACGGAGAAGGGCAATCACAGATTCATTAAACAAACTTATGGTTCACCAATGGAAAGGTGTGAGGATTGGTTTCATTACGATATCGGGGTTAACAGACATATACAAACACAGGTGACATATATAATCGCCAAAGACCTACAGAATACCAAGAGAGGACTACTCAACATTCTGTCATAACGTACATGGGAAAAGGATCCCAGGAAGAACAGACATCTGTATACGTGTAAAAGAACCACATCTTCCACATCTACAACAAGCCAAACATTGTAATCAAACTTGCTGTAATAAGAAATAAAAAATTAAATTAAAAACACGAACAAGAAGTAGTGAGACAAACGTGAGGGGCTTTCTCCTGGCACATTCCATTCTAAACTCCAATCTAGAACACCACTTCCACTGAGGCTCTCTTGCCCTAGTAACCAGATTTGGTAAGGGTGAACTGCTGCCACCTGGTGGCCGTTTCACACAACAGCAGCTTTAATCCCAACGCTAATGGTCAGTTGATATTCAAAATCATTGCAGGCCTGTAAATGACACCTGCCCTGAAAACAAATCCTGGGGTCACATATCGACCAAAAAATTCAAAGGACGTCCATATTTCAAAACGACCGTTTCAAAAGGCATATTTTACGCACATTAGTGTTCTGCTTCTTTTCCTTTCTTTCCTTTTTTGTTAAAAACCACGGGAATGGAAAAAGGCATCCCTCAGAATGGGTGAAAATCGTTGCAAACGAATCAATGGACAGAGGTTTAATCTCCAATCTATATAAACAGCTCATGCAGCTTAATATTAAAAAAACAAACAACCCAAAACAAATGGGCAGAAGATCTAAAGAGACGTTTCTTCAAAGGAGACACAGAGATGGCCAAGACGCACATGAAAAGCTGCTCAACAGCACTAATTATTAGAGAAATGCAAATCAAAACTACAATGAGGTATCACCTCACACCTGTTAGAATCGGCATCATCAGAAAATCTACAGACAACCAATTCTGGGGAGGGTGTGGACAAAAGGAGCCCTCTTCCACTATTGGTGGGAATGTAAATTGATACAGTCACTATGGAGAACAGTATGGAGTTTCCTTAAAAAAATTAGAAATAGAATTACCATCTGATCCAGCTATCCCACTTCTGGGCATATACCCAGAGAAAACCGTATTTCAAAAAGGCACATTCACCACAATGTTCGTTGCAGCACTATTTACAATAGCCAGGTAATGGAAGCAACCTAAATGCCCACAGAAAGATGAATGGATACAGATGTGGTACATATATAAAATGGAATATTACTCGGCCATAAAAAGGAATGAAACTGGGTCATTTGTAGAGACATCGATGGATCGAGAGACTGTCATACAGAAAGAAGTAAGTCAGAAAGAGGAAAACAAATATTGTATATTAATGCATATATGTGGAGCCTAAAAATGGTACAGATGAACTGGTTTGCAGGGAAGAAATAGAGACACAGAGGTAGAGAACAAACGTATGGACACCAAGTGTGGGAAGCCATGGGGTGGTGGTGGTGGGATGAGTTGGGAGTTTGGGATTGACCTGTATACATGTATATGCATAAAATACATAACTAATAATAACGTGCTGTATAAAACAATAAATAAAATTAAATTTCAAAATTTTAAAAAATAAAATTTAAAAATAAAACAGAAAAAAGTTCTTCCCGTCACACAGATGTATTTATACGAATGAATTATTTCCATGCTTATATCTATAAATACATAAAAGAGGAATAAAATCTAACTTGAACCATAAAAGAAAAAAAAACTGAACCCACGAGTTATACAGAGGAAAAACCCTATCAGGTCACTTGCTCCAGCGGTAAACAATTCTGAAATTGGTCAGAGGTGGGGAACCATCTCCCATACAGCCAGCAACCCACCCCCCACGCAAGGAGCGTCCTCATTGCAAAGCTGGGGGACCGTGCCGAGGCATCTGTGAGTAAACGTGAGCTGAGCCCCAGGCCAGCTGCTGCTGAACTGTTCCCACCCTTTCCAGGTAAAACACCTGAATATGTACAAGGGCTTGAATGCCTAGAGGAAGGACCGTGGAGCCACACCAGTGACAGCACGCAGGCCAACTTGGTGCCTGCAGGCCAGCCAGTGTGGTCCTGGCACCGGGCGCTCTTCCAGAAGCTTTCCATTGCCCTGCCTGAGATACCCCTCCTGTCCCGGCCCCCACTGCTTTTTTTCTTCCTCACCTCTGTCCGGAGAGAAATTCCAGCAGAAGGTATGGGTGACACAACCTCTTCTTTACAGGCGGCAGCCTGGCAACTCCTGCAGAAAGGCCAGCAGAACCCCACTCACACCGGGCCACCCACAAAGCTGTGGCCCCTCACTCCCTCCCACCAGCACAGCCCCGAGACTGCTGACGGGGCAGACAATATGGAGTCAGGCACAGCTTCAGGGGCTATTGCTGCCTGGAGCGCTGTTTATATTGACCTCAACGAGGCACACCTGGGGAGGGCGGGCCGGCAGGGTAAGGCTGCCCAGGTCAGCTAATCCACAACCCTCAGGGAATCACATTGTTGAAAATGGACCCCGCTAAGGCAGAAGAGACGCCAAGGGAAAAAAGGACACAATGCCATTTGCAGCACCGTAGATGAGTCTAGAAGTAATCACGTGACTTGTAGTAAGTCAGAAAGTGAAAGACACATATCATATCATATCACTTATAGGTGTTACCTAAAAATGGATACCAGGGCAGATATTTCCACGGAGAAGGGCAATCACAGATTCATTAAACAAACTTATGGTTCACCAATGGAAAGGTGTGAGGATTGGTTTCATTACGATATCGGGGTTAACAGACATATACAAACACAGGTGACATATATAATCACCAAAGACCTACAGAATACCAAGAGAGGACTACTCAACATTCTGTCATAACGTACATGGGAAAAGGATCCCAGGAAGAACAGACATCTGTATACGTGTAAAAGAACCACATCTTCCACATCTACAACAAGCCAAACATTGTAATCAAACTTGCTGTAATAAGAAATAAAAAATTAAATTAAAAACACGAACAAGAAGTAGTGAGACAAACGTGAGGGGCTTTCTCCTGGCACATTCCATTCTAAACTCCAATCTAGAACACCACTTCCACTGAGGCTCTCTTGCCCTAGTAACCAGATTTGGTAAGGGTGAACTGCTGCCACCTGGTGGCCGTTTCACACAACAGCAGCTTTAATCCCAACGCTAATGGTCAGTTGATATTCAAAATCATTGCAGGCCTGTAAATGACACCTGCCCTGAAAACAAATCCTGGGGTCACATATCGACCAAAAAATTCAAAGGACGTCCATATTTCAAAACGAACGTTGCAAAAGGCATATTTTACGCACATTAGTGTTCTGCTTCTTTTCCTTTCTTTCCTTTTTTGTTAAAAACCACGGGAATGGAAAAAGGCATCCCTCAGAATGGGTGAAAATCGTTGCAAACGAATCAATGGACAGAGGTTTAATCTCCAATCTATATAAACAGCTCATGCAGCTTAATATTAAAAAAACAAACAACCCAAAACAAATGGGCAGAAGATCTAAAGAGACGTTTCTTCAAAGGAGACACAGAGATGGCCAAGACGCACATGAAAAGCTGCTCAACAGCACTAATTATTAGAGAAATGCAAATCAAAACTACAATGAGGTATCACCTCACACCTGTTAGAATCGGCATCATCAGAAAATCTACAGACAACCAATTCTGGGGAGGGTGTGGACAAAAGGAGCCCTCTTCCACTATTGGTGGGAATGTAAATTGATACAGTCACTATGGAGAACAGTATGGAGTTTCCTTAAAAAAATTAGAAATAGAATTACCATCTGATCCAGCTATCCCACTTCTGGGCATATACCCAGAGAAAACCGTATTTCAAAAAGGCACATTCACCACAATGTTCGTTGCAGCACTATTTACAATAGCCAGGTAATGGAAGCAACCTAAATGCCCACAGAAAGATGAATGGATACAGATGTGGTACATATATAAAATGGAATATTACTCGGCCATAAAAAGGAATGAAACTGGGTCATTTGTAGAGACATCGATGGATCGAGAGACTGTCATACAGAAAGAAGTAAGTCAGAAAGAGGAAAACAAATATTGTATATTAATGCATATATGTGGAGCCTAAAAATGGTACAGATGAACTGGTTTGCAGGGAAGAAATAGAGACACAGAGGTAGAGAACAAACGTATGGACACCAAGTGTGGGAAGCCATGGGGTGGTGGTGGTGGGATGAGTTGGGAGTTTGGGATTGACCTGTATACATGTATATGCATAAAATACATAACTAATAATAACGTGCTGTATAAAACAATAAATAAAATTAAATTTCAAAATTTAAAAAAATAAAATTTAAAAATAAAACAGAAAAAAGTTCTTCCCGTCACACAGATGTATTTATACGAATGAATTATTTCCATGCTTATATCTATAAATACATAAAAGAGGAATAAAATCTAACTTGAACCATAAAAGAAAAAAAACTGAACCCACGAGTTATACAGAGGAAAAACCCTATCAGGTCACTTGCTCCAGCGGTAAACAATTCTGAAATTGGTCAGAGGTGGGGAACCATCTCCCATACAGCCAGCAACCCACCCCCCACGCAAGGAGCGTCCTCATTGCAAAGCTGGGGGACCGTGCCGAGGCATCTGTGAGTAAACGTGAGCTGAGCCCCAGGCCAGCTGCTGCTGAACTGTTCCCACCCTTTCCAGGTAAAACACCTGAATATGTACAAGGGCTTGAATGCCTAGAGGAAGGACCGTGGAGCCACACCAGTGACAGCACGCAGGCCAACTTGGTGCCTGCAGGCCAGCCAGTGTGGTCCTGGCACCGGGCGCTCTTCCAGAAGCTTTCCATTGCCCTGCCTGAGATACCCCTCCTGTCCCGGCCCCCACTGCTTTTTTTCTTCCTCACCTCTGTCCGGAGAGAAATTCCAGCAGAAGGTATGGGTGACACAACCTCTTCTTTACAGGCGGCAGCCTGGCAACTCCTGCAGAAAGGCCAGCAGAACCCCACTCACACCGGGCCACCCACAAAGCTGTGGCCCCTCACTCCCTCCCACCAGCACAGCCCCGAGACTGCTGACGGGGCAGACAATATGGAGTCAGGCACAGCTTCAGGGGCTATTGCTGCCTGGAGCGCTGTTTATATTGACCTCAACGAGGCAGACCTGGGGAGGGCGGGCCGTCAGGGTAAGGCTGCCCAGGTCAGCTAATCCACAACCCTCAGGGAATCACATTGTTGAAAATGGACCCCGCTAAGGCAGAAGAGACGCCAAGGGAAAAAAGGACACAATGCCATTTGCAGCACCGTAGATGAGTCTAGAAGTAATCACGTGACTTGTAGTAAGTCAGAAAGTGAAAGACACATATCATATCATATCACTTATAGGTGTTACCTAAATATGGATACCAGGGCAGATATTTCCACGGAGAAGGGCAATCACAGATTCATTAAACAAACTTATGGTTCACCAATGGAAAGGTGTGAGGATTGGTTTCATTACGATATCGGGGTTAACAGACATATACAAACACAGGTGACATATATAATCGCCAAAGACCTACAGAATACCAAGAGAGGACTACTCAACATTCTGTCATAACGTACATGGGAAAAGGATCCCAGGAAGAACAGACATCTGTATACGTGTAAAAGAACCACATCTTCCACATCTACAACAAGCCAAACATTGTAATCAAACTTGCTGTAATAAGAAATAAAAAATTAAATTAAAAACACGAACAAGAAGTAGTGAGACAAACGTGAGGGGCTTTCTCCTGGCACATTCCATTCTAAACTCCAATCTAGAACACCACTTCCACTGAGGCTCTCTTGCCCTAGTAACCAGATTTGGTAAGGGTGAACTGCTGCCACCTGGTGGCCGTTTCACACAACAGCAGCTTTAATCCCAACGCTAATGGTCAGTTGATATTCAAAATCATTGCAGGCCTGTAAATGACACCTGCCCTGAAAACAAATCCTGGGGTCACATATCGACCAAAAAATTCAAAGGACGTCCATATTTCAAAACGACCGTTTCAAAAGGCATATTTTACGCACATTAGTGTTCTGCTTCTTTTCCTTTCTTTCCTTTTTTGTTAAAAACCACGGGAATGGAAAAAGGCATCCCTCAGAATGGGTGAAAATCGTTGCAAACGAATCAATGGACAGAGGTTTAATCTCCAATCTATATAAACAGCTCATGCAGCTTAATATTAAAAAAACAAACAACCCAAAACAAATGGGCAGAAGATCTAAAGAGACGTTTCTTCAAAGGAGACACAGAGATGGCCAAGACGCACATGAAAAGCTGCTCAACAGCACTAATTATTAGAGAAATGCAAATCAAAACTACAATGAGGTATCACCTCACACCTGTTAGAATCGGCATCATCAGAAAATCTACAGACAACCAATTCTGGGGAGGGTGTGGACAAAAGGAGCCCTCTTCCACTATTGGTGGGAATGTAAATTGATACAGTCACTATGGAGAACAGTATGGAGTTTCCTTAAAAAAATTAGAAATAGAATTACCATCTGATCCAGCTATCCCACTTCTGGGCATATACCCAGAGAAAACCGTATTTCAAAAAGGCACATTCACCACAATGTTCGTTGCAGCACTATTTACAATAGCCAGGTAATGGAAGCAACCTAAATGCCCACAGAAAGATGAATGGATACAGATGTGGTACATATATAAAATGGAATATTACTCGGCCATAAAAAGGAATGAAACTGGGTCATTTGTAGAGACATCGATGGATCGAGAGACTGTCATACAGAAAGAAGTAAGTCAGAAAGAGGAAAACAAATATTGTATATTAATGCATATATGTGGAGCCTAAAAATGGTACAGATGAACTGGTTTGCAGGGAAGAAATAGAGACACAGAGGTAGAGAACAAACGTATGGACACCAAGTGTGGGAAGCCATGGGGTGGTGGTGGTGGGATGAGTTGGGAGTTTGGGATTGACCTGTATACATGTATATGCATAAAATACATAACTAATAATAACGTGCTGTATAAAAAAATAAATAAAATTAAATTTCAAAATTTTAAAAAATAAAATTTAAAAATAAAACCGAAAAAAGTTCTTCCCGTCACACAGATGTATTTATACGAATGAATTATTTCCATGCTTATATCTATAAATACATAAAAGAGGAATAAAATCTAACTTGAACCATAAAAGAAAAAAAACTGAACCCACGAGTTATACAGAGGAAAAACCCTATCAGGTCACTTGCTCCAGCGGTAAACAATTCTGAAATTGGTCAGAGGTGGGGAACCATCTCCCATACAGCCAGCAACCCACCCCCCACGCAAGGAGCGTCCTCATTGCAAAGCTGGGGGACCGTGCCGAGGCATCTGTGAGTAAACGTGAGCTGAGCCCCAGGCCAGCTGCTGCTGAACTGTTCCCACCCTTTCCAGGTAAAACACCTGAATATGTACAAGGGCTTGAATGCCTAGAGGAAGGACCGTGGAGCCACACCAGTGACAGCACGCAGGCCAACTTGGTGCCTGCAGGCCAGCCAGTGTGGTCCTGGCACCGGGCGCTCTTCCAGAAGCTTTCCATTGCCCTGCCTGAGATACCCCTCCTGTCCCGGCCCCCACTGCTTTTTTTCTTCCTCACCTCTGTCCGGAGAGAAATTCCAGCAGAAGGTATGGGTGACACAACCTCTTCTTTACAGGCGGCAGCCTGGCAACTCCTGCAGAAAGGCCAGCAGAACCCCACTCACACCGGGCCACCCACAAAGCTGTGGCCCCTCACTCCCTCCCACCAGCACAGCCCCGAGACTGCTGACGGGGCAGACAATATGGAGTCAGGCACAGCTTCAGGGGCTATTGCTGCCTGGAGCGCTGTTTATATTGACCTCAACGAGGCACACCTGGGGAGGGCGGGCCGGCAGGGTAAGGCTGCCCAGGTCAGCTAATCCACAACCCTCAGGGAATCACATTGTTGAAAATGGACCCCGCTAAGGCAGAAGAGACGCCAAGGGAAAAAAGGACACAATGCCATTTGCAGCACCGTAGATGAGTCTAGAAGTAATCACGTGACTTGTAGTAAGTCAGAAAGTGAAAGACACATATCATATCATATCACTTATAGGTGTTACCTAAATATGGATACCAGGGCAGATATTTCCACGGAGAAGGGCAATCACAGATTCATTAAACAAACTTATGGTTCACCAATGGAAAGGTGTGAGGATTGGTTTCATTACGATATCGGGGTTAACAGACATATACAAACACAGGTGACATATATAATCGCCAAAGACCTACAGAATACCAAGAGAGGACTACTCAACATTCTGTCATAACGTACATGGGAAAAGGATCCCAGGAAGAACAGACATCTGTATACGTGTAAAAGAACCACATCTTCCACATCTACAACAAGCCAAACATTGTAATCAAACTTGCTGTAATAAGAAATAAAAAATTAAATTAAAAACACGAACAAGAAGTAGTGAGACAAACGTGAGGGGCTTTCTCCTGGCACATTCCATTCTAAACTCCAATCTAGAACACCACTTCCACTGAGGCTCTCTTGCCCTAGTAACCAGATTTGGTAAGGGTGAACTGCTGCCACCTGGTGGCCGTTTCACACAACAGCAGCTTTAATCCCAACGCTAATGGTCAGTTGATATTCAAAATCATTGCAGGCCTGTAAATGACACCTGCCCTGAAAACAAATCCTGGGGTCACATATCGACCAAAAAATTCAAAGGACGTCCATATTTCAAAACGACCGTTTCAAAAGGCATATTTTACGCACATTAGTGTTCTGCTTCTTTTCCTTTCTTTCCTTTTTTGTTAAAAACCACGGGAATGGAAAAAGGCATCCCTCAGAATGGGTGAAAATCGTTGCAAACGAATCAATGGACAGAGGTTTAATCTCCAATCTATATAAACAGCTCATGCAGCTTAATATTAAAAAAACAAACAACCCAAAACAAATGGGCAGAAGATCTAAAGAGACGTTTCTTCAAAGGAGACACAGAGATGGCCAAGACGCACATGAAAAGCTGCTCAACAGCACTAATTATTAGAGAAATGCAAATCAAAACTACAATGAGGTATCACCTCACACCTGTTAGAATCGGCATCATCAGAAAATCTACAGACAACCAATTCTGGGGAGGGTGTGGACAAAAGGAGCCCTCTTCCACTATTGGTGGGAATGTAAATTGATACAGTCACTATGGAGAACAGTATGGAGTTTCCTTAAAAAAATTAGAATTACCATCTGATCCAGCAATCCCACTTCTGGGCATATACCCAGAGAAAACCGTATTTCAAAAAGGCACATTCACCACAATGTTCGCTGCAGCACTATTTACAATAGCCAGGTAATGGAAGCAACCTAAATGCCCACAGAAAGATGAATGGATACAGATGTGGTACATATATAAAATGGAATATTACTCGGCCATAAAAAGGAATGAAACTGGGTCATTTGTAGAGACATCGATGGATCGAGAGACTGTCATACAGAAAGAAGTAAGTCAGAAAGAGGAAAACAAATATTGTATATTAATGCATATATGTGGAGCCTAAAAATGGTACAGATGAACTGGTTTGCAGGGAAGAAATAGAGACACAGAGGTAGAGAACAAACGTATGGACACCAAGTGTGGGAAGCCATGGGGTGGTGGTGGTGGGATGAGTTGGGAGTTTGGGATTGACCTGTATACATGTATATGCATAAAATACATAACTAATAATAACGTGCTGTATAAAAAAATAAATAAAATTAAATTTCAAAATTTTAAAAAATAAAATTTAAAAATAAAACCGAAAAAAGTTCTTCCCGTCACACAGATGTATTTATACGAATGAATTATTTCCATGCTTATATCTATAAATACATAAAAGAGGAATAAAATCTAACTTGAACCATAAAAGAAAAAAAACTGAACCCACGAGTTATACAGAGGAAAAACCCTATCAGGTCACTTGCTCCAGCGGTAAACAATTCTGAAATTGGTCAGAGGTGGGGAACCATCTCCCATACAGCCAGCAACCCACCCCCCACGCAAGGAGCGTCCTCATTGCAAAGCTGGGGGACCGTGCCGAGGCATCTGTGAGTAAACGTGAGCTGAGCCCCAGGCCAGCTGCTGCTGAACTGTTCCCACCCTTTCCAGGTAAAACACCTGAATATGTACAAGGGCTTGAATGCCTAGAGGAAGGACCGTGGAGCCACACCAGTGACAGCACGCAGGCCAACTTGGTGCCTGCAGGCCAGCCAGTGTGGTCCTGGCACCGGGCGCTCTTCCAGAAGCTTTCCATTGCCCTGCCTGAGATACCCCTCCTGTCCCGGCCCCCACTGCTTTTTTTCTTCCTCACCTCTGTCCGGAGAGAAATTCCAGCAGAAGGTATGGGTGACACAACCTCTTCTTTACAGGCGGCAGCCTGGCAACTCCTGCAGAAAGGCCAGCAGAACCCCACTCACACCGGGCCACCCACAAAGCTGTGGCCCCTCACTCCCTCCCACCAGCACAGCCCCGAGACTGCTGACGGGGCAGACAATATGGAGTCAGGCACAGCTTCAGGGGCTATTGCTGCCTGGAGCGCTGTTTATATTGACCTCAACGAGGCACACCTGGGGAGGGCGGGCCGGCAGGGTAAGGCTGCCCAGGTCAGCTAATCCACAACCCTCAGGGAATCACATTGTTGAAAATGGACCCCGCTAAGGCAGAAGAGACGCCAAGGGAAAAAAGGACACAATGCCATTTGCAGCACCGTAGATGAGTCTAGAAGTAATCACGTGACTTGTAGTAAGTCAGAAAGTGAAAGACACATATCATATCATATCACTTATAGGTGTTACCTAAAAATGGATACCAGGGCAGATATTTCCACGGAGAAGGGCAATCACAGATTCATTAAACAAACTTATGGTTCACCAATGGAAAGGTGTGAGGATTGGTTTCATTACGATATCGGGGTTAACAGACATATACAAACACAGGTGACATATATAATCGCCAAAGACCTACAGAATACCAAGAGAGGACTACTCAACATTCTGTCATAACGTACATGGGAAAAGGATCCCAGGAAGAACAGACATCTGTATACGTGTAAAAGAACCACATCTTCCACATCTACAACAAGCCAAACATTGTAATCAAACTTGCTGTAATAAGAAATAAAAAATTAAATTAAAAACACGAACAAGAAGTAGTGAGACAAACGTGAGGGGCTTTCTCCTGGCACATTCCATTCTAAACTCCAATCTAGAACACCACTTCCACTGAGGCTCTCTAGCCCTAGTAACCAGATTTGGTAAGGGTGAACTGCTGCCACCTGGTGGCCGTTTCACACAACAGCAGCTTTAATCCCAATGCTAATGGTCAGTTGATATTCAAAATCATTGCAGGCCTGTAAATGACACCTGCCCTGAAAACAAATGCTGGGGTCACATATCGACCAAAAAATTCAAAGGACGTCCATATTTCAAAACGAACGTTGCAAAAGGCATATTTTACGCACATTAGTGTTCTGCTTCTTTTCCTTTCTTTCCTTTTTTGTTAAAAACCACGGGAATGGAAAAAGGCATCCCTCAGAATGGGTGAAAATCGTTGCAAACGAATCAATGGACAGAGGTTTAATCTCCAATCTATATAAACAGCTCATGCAGCTTAATATTAAAAAAACAAACAACCCAAAACAAATGGGCAGAAGATCTAAAGAGACGTTTCTTCAAAGGAGACACAGAGATGGCCAAGACGCCCATGAAAAGCTGCTCAACAGCACTAATTATTAGAGAAATGCAAATCAAAACTACAATGAGGTATCACCTCACACCTGTTAGAATCGGCATCATCAGAAAATCTACAGACAACCAATTCTGGGGAGGGTGTGGACAAAAGCAGCCCTCTTCCACTATTGGTGGGGATGTAAATTGATACAGTCACTATGGAGAACAGTATGGAGTTTCCTTAAAAAAATTAGAAATAGAATTACCATCTGATCCAGCTATCCCACTTCTGGGCATATACCCAGAGAAAACCGTATTTCAAAAAGGCACATTCACCACAATGTTCGTTGCAGCACTATTTACAATAGCCAGGTAATGGAAGCAACCTAAATGCCCACAGAAAGATGAATGGATACAGATGTGGTACATATATAAAATGGAATATTACTCGGCCATAAAAAGGAATGAAACTGGGTCATTTGTAGAGACATCGATGGATCGAGAGACTGTCATACAGAAAGAAGAAAGTCAGAAAGAGGAAAACAAATATTGTATATTAATGCATATATGTGGAGCCTAAAAATGGTACAGATGAACTGGTTTGCAGGGAAGAAATAGAGACACAGAGGTAGAGAACAAACGTATGGACACCAAGTGTGGGAAGCCATGGGGTGGTGATGGTGGGATGAGTTGGGAGTTTGGGATTGACCTGTATACATGTATATGCATAAAATACATAACTAATAATAACGTGCTGTATAAAAAAATAAATAAAATTAAATTTCAAAATTTAAAAAAATAAAATTTAAAAATAAAACAGAAAAAAGTTCTTCTCGTCACACAGATGTATTTATACGAATGAATTATTTCCATGCTTATATCTATAAATACATAAAAGAGGAATAAAATCTAACTTGAACCATAAAAGAAAAAAAACTGAACCCACGAGTTATACAGAGGAAAAACCCTATCAGGTCACTTGCTCCAGCGGTAAACAATTCTGAAATTGGTCAGAGGTGGGGAACCATCTCCCATACAGCCAGCAACCCACCCCCCACGCAAGGAGCGTCCTCATTGCAAAGCTGGGGGACCGTGCCGAGGCATCTGTGAGTAAACGTGAGCTGAGCCCCAGGCCAGCTGCTGCTGAACTGTTCCCACCCTTTCCAGGTAAAACACCTGAATATGTACAAGGGCTTGAATGCCTAGAGGAAGGACCGTGGAGCCACACCAGTGACAGCACGCAGGCCAACTTGGTGCCTGCAGGACAGCCAGTGTGGTCCTGGCACCGGGCGCTCTTCCAGAAGCTTTCCATTGCCCTGCCTGAGATACCCCTCCTGTCCCGGCCCCCACTGCTTTTTTTCTTCCTCACCTCTGTCCGGAGAGAAATTCCAGCAGAAGGTATGGGTGACACAACCTCTTCTTTACAGGCGGCAGCCTGGCAACTCCTGCAGAAAGGCCAGCAGAACCCCACTCACACCGGGCCACCCACAAAGCTGTGGCCCCTCACTCCCTCCCACCAGCACAGCCCCGAGACTGCTGACGGGGCAGACAATATGGAGTCAGGCACAGCTTCAGGGGCTATTGCTGCCTGGAGCGCTGTTTATATTGACCTCAACGAGGCACACCTGGGGAGGGCGGGCCGGCAGGGTAAGGCTGCCCAGGTCAGCTAATCCACAACCCTCAGGGAATCACATTGTTGAAAATGGACCCCGCTAAGGCAGAAGAGACGCCAAGGGAAAAAAGGACACAATGCCATTTGCAGCACCGTAGATGAGTCTAGAAGTAATCATGTGACTTGTAGTAAGTCAGAAAGTGAAAGACACATATCATATCATATCACTTATAGGTGTTACCTAAAAATGGATACCAGGGCAGATATTTCCACGGAGAAGGGCAATCACAGATTCATTAAACAAACTTATGGTTCACCAATGGAAAGGTGTGAGGATTGGTTTCATTACGATATCGGGGTTAACAGACATATACAAACACAGGTGACATATATAATCGCCAAAGACCTACAGAATACCAAGAGAGGACTACTCAACATTCTGTCATAACGTACATGGGAAAAGGATCCCAGGAAGAACAGTCATCTGTATACGTGTAAAAGAACCACATCTTCCACATCTACAACAAGCCAAACATTGTAATCAAACTTGCTGTAATATGAAATAAAAAATTAAATTAAAAACACGAACAAGAAGTAGTGAGACAAACGTGAGGGGCTTTCTCCTGGCACATTCCATTCTAAACTCCAATCTAGAACACCACTTCCACTGAGGCTCTCTTGCCCTAGTAACCAGATTTGGTAAGGGTGAACTGCTGCCACCTTGTGGCCGTTTCACACAAGAGCAGCTTTAATCCCAACGCTAATGGTCAGTTGATATTCAAAATCATTGC
The DNA here is from genome assembly GCF_964341445.2 of Mesoplodon mirus. Classification (NCBI taxonomy): domain Eukaryota; kingdom Metazoa; phylum Chordata; class Mammalia; order Artiodactyla; family Ziphiidae; genus Mesoplodon; species Mesoplodon mirus. The sequence continues at coordinate 1,474,773 of NW_028295737.1, forward strand.
AGGCCTGTAAATGACACCTGCCCTGAAAACAAATCCTGGGGTCACATATCGACCAAAAAATTCAAAGGACGTCCATATTTCAAAACGACCGTTTCAAAAGGCATATTTTACGCACATTAGTGTTCTGCTTCTTTTCCTTTCTTTCCTTTTTTGTTAAAAACCACGGGAATGGAAAAAGGCATCCCTCAGAATGGGTGAAAATCGTTGCAAACGAATCAATGGACAGAGGTTTAATCTCCAATCTATATAAACAGCTCATGCAGCTTAATATTAAAAAAACAAACAACCCAAAACAAATGGGCAGAAGATCTAAAGAGACGTTTCTTCAAAGGAGACACAGAGATGGCCAAGACGCACATGAAAAGCTGCTCAACAGCACTAATTATTAGAGAAATGCAAATCAAAACTACAATGAGGTATCACCTCACACCTGTTAGAATCGGCATCATCAGAAAATCTACAGACAACCAATTCTGGGGAGGGTGTGGACAAAAGGAGCCCTCTTCCACTATTGGTGGGAATGTAAATTGATACAGTCACTATGGAGAACAGTATGGAGTTTCCTTAAAAAAATTAGAAATAGAATTACCATCTGATCCAGCTATCCCACTTCTGGGCATATACCCAGAGAAAACCGTATTTCAAAAAGGCACATTCACCACAATGTTCGTTGCAGCACTATTTACAATAGCCAGGTAATGGAAGCAACCTAAATGCCCACAGAAAGATGAATGGATACAGATGTGGTACATATATAAAATGGAATATTACTCGGCCATAAAAAGGAATGAAACTGGGTCATTTGTAGAGACATCGATGGATCGAGAGACTGTCATACAGAAAGAAGTAAGTCAGAAAGAGGAAAACAAATATTGTATATTAATGCATATATGTGGAGCCTAAAAATGGTACAGATGAACTGGTTTGCAGGGAAGAAATAGAGACACAGAGGTAGAGAACAAACGTATGGACACCAAGTGTGGGAAGCCATGGGGTGGTGGTGGTGGGATGAGTTGGGAGTTTGGGATTAACCTGTATACATGTATATGCATAAAATACATAACTAATAATAACGTGCTGTATAAAAAAATAAATAAAATTAAATTTCAAAATTTAAAAAAATAAAATTTAAAAATAAAACAGAAAAAAGTTCTTCCCGTCACACAGATGTATTTATACGAATGACTTATTTCCATGCTTATATCTATAAATACATAAAAGAGGAATAAAATCTAACTTGAACCATAAAAGAAAAAAACTGAACCCACGAGTTATACAGAGGAAAAACCCTATCAGGTCACTTGCTCCAGCGGTAAACAATTCTGAAATTGGTCAGAGGTGGGGAACCATCTCCCATACAGCCAGCAACCCACCCCCCACGCAAGGAGCGTCCTCATTGCAAAGCTGGGGGACCATGCCGAGGCATCTGTGAGTAAACGTGAGCTGAGCCCCAGGCCAGCTGCTGCTGAACTGTTCCCACCCTTTCCAGGTAAAACACCTGAATATGTACAAGGGCTTGAATGCCTAGAGGAAGGACCGTGGAGCCACACCAGTGACAGCATGCAGGCCAACTTGGTGCCTGCAGGCCAGCCAGTGTGGTCCTGGCACCGGGCGCTCTTCCAGAAGCTTTCCATTGCCCTGCCTGAGATACCCCTCCTGTCCCGGCCCCCACTGCTTTTTTTCTTCCTCACCTCTGTCCGGAGAGAAATTCCAGCAGAAGGTATGGGTGACACAACCTCTTCTTTACAGGCGGCAGCCTGGCAACTCCTGCAGAAAGGCCAGCAGAACCCCACTCACACCGGGCCACCCACAAAGCTGTGGCCCCTCACTCCCTCCCACCAGCACAGCCCCGAGACTGCTGACGGGGCAGACAATATGGAGTCAGGCACAGCTTCAGGGGCTATTGCTGCCTGGAGCGCTGTTTATATTGACCTCAACGAGGCACACCTGGGGAGGGCGGGCCGTCAGCGTAAGGCTGCCCAGGTCAGCTAATCCACAACCCTCAGGGAATCACATTGTTGAAAATGGACCCCGCTAAGGCAGAAGAGACGCCAAAGGAAAAAAGGACACAATGCCATTTGCAGCACCGTAGATGAGTCTAGAAGTAATCACGTGACTTGTAGTAAGTCAGATAGTGAAAGACACATATCATATCATAACACTTATAGGTGTTACCTAAAAATGGATACCAGGGCAGATATTTCCACGGAGAAGGGCAATCACAGATTCATTAAACAAACTTATGGTTCACCAATGGAAAGGTGTGAGGATTGGTTTCATTACGATATCGGGGTTAACAGACATATACAAACACCGGTGACATATATAATCGCCAAAGACCTACAGAATACCAAGAGAGGACTACTCAACATTCTGTCATAACGTACATGGGAAAAGGATCCCAGGAAGAACAGACATCTGTATACGTGTAAAAGAACCACATCTTCCACATCTACAACAAGCCAAACATTGTAATCAAACTTGCTGTAATAAGAAATAAAAAATTAAATTAAAAACACGAACAAGAAGTAGTGAGACAAACGTGAGGGGCTTTCTCCTGGCACATTCCATTCTAAACTCCAATCTAGAACACCACTTCCACTGAGGCTCTCTTGCCCTAGTAACCAGATTTGGTAAGGGTGAACTGCTGCCACCTGGTGGCCGTTTCACACAACAGCAGCTTTAATCCCAACGCTAATGGTCAGTTGATATTCAAAATCATTGCAGGCCTGTAAATGACACCTGCCCTGAAAACAAATCCTGGGGTCACATATCGACCAAAAAATTCAAAGGACGTCCATATTTCAAAACGACCGTTTCAAAAGGCATATTTTACGCACATTAGTGTTCTGCTTCTTTTCCTTTCTTTCCTTTTTTGTTAAAAACCACGGGAATGGAAAAAGGCATCCCTCAGAATGGGTGAAAATCGTTGCAAACGAATCAATGGACAGAGGTTTAATCTCCAATCTATATAAACAGCTCATGCAGCTTAATATTAAAAAAAACAAACAACCCAAAACAAATGGGCAGAAGATCTAAAGAGACGTTTCTTCAAATGAGACACAGAGATGGCCAAGACGCACATGAAAAGCTGCTCAACAGCACTAATTATTAGAGAAATGCAAATCAAAACTACAATGAGGTATCACCTCACACCTGTTAGAATCGGCATCATCAGAAAATCTACAGACAACCAATTCTGGGGAGGGTGTGGACAAAAGGAGCCCTCTTCCACTATTGGTGGGAATGTAAATTGATACAGTCACTATGGAGAACAGTATGGAGTTTCCTTAAAAAAATTAGAAATAGAATTACCATCTGATCCAGCAATCCCACTTCTGGGCATATACCCAGAGAAAACCGTATTTCAAAAAGGCACATTCACCACAATGTTCGTTGCAGCACTATTTACAATAGCCAGGTAATGGAAGCAACCTAAATGCCCACAGAAAGATGAATGGATACAGATGTGGTACATATATAAAATGGAATATTACTCGGCCATTAAAAGGAATGAAACTGGGTCATTTGTAGAGACATCGATGGATCGAGAGACTGTCATACAGAAAGAAGTAAGTCAGAAAGAGGAAAACAAATATTGTATATTAATGCATATATGTGGAGCCTAAAAATGGTACAGATGAACTGGTTTGCAGGGAAGAAATAGAGACACAGAGGTAGAGAACAAACGTATGGACACCAAGTGTGGGAAGCCATGGGGTGGTGGTGGTGGGATGAGTTGGGAGTTTGGGATTGACCTGTATACATGTATATGCATAAAATACATAACTAATAATAACGTGCTGTATAAAAAAATAAATAAAATTAAATTTCAAAATTTAAAAAAATAAAATTTAAAAATAAAACAGAAAAAAGTTCTTCCCGTCACACAGATGTATTTATACGAATGAATTATTTCCATGCTTATATCTATAAATACATAAAAGAGGAATAAAATCTAACTTGAACCATAAAAGAAAAAAAACTGAACCCACGAGTTATACAGAGGAAAAACCCTATCAGGTCACTTGCTCCAGCGGTAAACAATTCTGAAATTGGTCAGAGGTGGGGAACCATCTCCCATACAGCCAGCAACCCACCCCCCACGCAAGGAGCGTCCTCATTGCAAAGCTGGGGGACCGTGCCGAGGCATCTGTGAGTAAACGTGAGCTGAGCCCCAGGCCAGCTGCTGCTGAACTGTTCCCACCCTTTCCAGGTAAAACACCTGAATATGTACAAGGGCTTGAATGCCTAGAGGAAGGACCGTGGAGCCACACCAGTGACAGCACGCAGGCCAACTTGGTGCCTGCAGGCCAGCCAGTGTGGTCCTGGCACCGGGCGCTCTTCCAGAAGCTTTCCATTGCCCTGCCTGAGATACCCCTCCTGTCCCGGCCCCCACTGCTTTTTTTCTTCCTCACCTCTGTCCGGAGAGAAATTCCAGCAGAAGGTATGGGTGACACAACCTCTTCTTTACAGGCGGCAGCCTGGCAACTCCTGCAGAAAGGCCAGCAGAACCCCACTCACACCGGGCCACCCACAAAGCTGTGGCCCCTCACTCCCTCCCACCAGCACAGCCCCGAGACTGCTGACGGGGCAGACAATATGGAGTCAGGCACAGCTTCAGGGGCTATTGCTGCCTGGAGCGCTGTTTATATTGACCTCAACGAGGCACACCTGGGGAGGGCGGGCCGGCAGGGTAAGGCTGCCCAGGTCAGCTAATCCACAACCCTCAGGGAATCACATTGTTGAAAATGGACCCCGCTAAGGCAGAAGAGACGCCAAGGGAAAAAAGGACACAATGCCATTTGCAGCACCGTAGATGAGTCTAGAAGTAATCACGTGACTTGTAGTAAGTCAGAAAGTGAAAGACACATATCATATCATATCACTTATAGGTGTTACCTAAAAATGGATACCAGGGCAGATATTTCCACGGAGAAGGGCAATCACAGATTCATTAAACAAACTTATGGTTCACCAATGGAAAGGTGTGAGGATTGGTTTCATTACGATATCGGGGTTAACAGACATATACAAACACAGGTGACATATATAATCGCCAAAGACCTACAGAATACCAAGAGAGGACTACTCAACATTCTGTCATAACGTACATGGGAAAAGGATCCCAGGAAGAACAGTCATCTGTATACGTGTAAAAGAACCACATCTTCCACATCTACAACAAGCCAAACATTGTAATCAAACTTGCTGTAATATGAAATAAAAAATTAAATTAAAAACACGAACAAGAAGTAGTGAGACAAACGTGAGGGGCTTTCTCCTGGCACATTCCATTCTAAACTCCAATCTAGAACACCACTTCCACTGAGGCTCTCTTGCCCTAGTAACCAGATTTGGTAAGGGTGAACTGCTGCCACCTTGTGGCCGTTTCACACAAGAGCAGCTTTAATCCCAACGCTAATGGTCAGTTGATATTCAAAATCATTGCAGGCCTGTAAATGACACCTGCCCTGAAAACAAATCCTGGGGTCACATATCGACCAAAAAATTCAAAGGACGTCCATATTTCAAAACGACCGTTTCAAAAGGCATATTTTACGCACATTAGTGTTCTGCTTCTTTTCCTTTCTTTCCTTTTTTGTTAAAAACCACGGGAATGGAAAAAGGCATCCCTCAGAATGGGTGAAAATCGTTGCAAACGAATCAATGGACAGAGGTTTAATCTCCAATCTATATAAACAGCTCATGCAGCTTAATATTAAAAAAACAAACAACCCAAAACAAATGGGCAGAAGATCTAAAGAGACGTTTCTTCAAAGGAGACACAGAGATGGCCAAGACGCACATGAAAAGCTGCTCAACAGCACTAATTATTAGAGAAATGCAAATCAAAACTACAATGAGGTATCACCTCACACCTGTTAGAATCGGCATCATCAGAAAATCTACAGACAACCAATTCTGGGGAGGGTGTGGACAAAAGGAGCCCTCTTCCACTATTGGTGGGAATGTAAATTGATACAGTCACTATGGAGAACAGTATGGAGTTTCCTTAAAAAAATTAGAAATAGAATTACCATCTGATCCAGCTATCCCACTTCTGGGCATATACCCAGAGAAAACCGTATTTCAAAAAGGCACATTCACCACAATGTTCGTTGCAGCACTATTTACAATAGCCAGGTAATGGAAGCAACCTAAATGCCCACAGAAAGATGAATGGATACAGATGTGGTACATATATAAAATGGAATATTACTCGGCCATAAAAAGGAATGAAACTGGGTCATTTGTAGAGACATCGATGGATCGAGAGACTGTCATACAGAAAGAAGTAAGTCAGAAAGAGGAAAACAAATATTGTATATTAATGCATATATGTGGAGCCTAAAAATGGTACAGATGAACTGGTTTGCAGGGAAGAAATAGAGACACAGAGGTAGAGAACAAACGTATGGACACCAAGTGTGGGAAGCCATGGGGTGGTGGTGGTGGGATGAGTTGGGAGTTTGGGATTGACCTGTATACATGTATATGCATAAAATACATAACTAATAATAACGTGCTGTATAAAAAAATAAATAAAATTAAATTTCAAATTTTTAAAAAATAAAATTTAAAAATAAAACCGAAAAAAGTTCTTCCCGTCACACAGATGTATTTATACGAATGACTTATTTCCATGCTTATATCTATAAATACATAAAAGAGGAATAAAATCTAACTTGAACCATAAAAGAAAAAAACTGAACCCACGAGTTATACAGAGGAAAAACCCTATCAGGTCACTTGCTCCAGCGGTAAACAATTCTGAAATTGGTCAGAGGTGGGGAACCATCTCCCATACAGCCAGCAACCCACCCCCCACGCAAGGAGCGTCCTCATTGCAAAGCTGGGGGACCATGCCGAGGCATCTGTGAGTAAACGTGAGCTGAGCCCCAGGCCAGCTGCTGCTGAACTGTTCCCACCCTTTCCAGGTAAAACACCTGAATATGTACAAGGGCTTGAATGCCTAGAGGAAGGACCGTGGAGCCACACCAGTGACAGCATGCAGGCCAACTTGGTGCCTGCAGGCCAGCCAGTGTGGTCCTGGCACCGGGCGCTCTTCCAGAAGCTTTCCATTGCCCTGCCTGAGATACCCCTCCTGTCCCGGCCCCCACTGCTTTTTTTCTTCCTCACCTCTGTCCGGAGAGAAATTCCAGCAGAAGGTATGGGTGACACAACCTCTTCTTTACAGGCGGCAGCCTGGCAACTCCTGCAGAAAGGCCAGCAGAACCCCACTCACACCGGGCCACCCACAAAGCTGTGGCCCCTCACTCCCTCCCACCAGCACAGCCCCGAGACTGCTGACGGGGCAGACAATATGGAGTCAGGCACAGCTTCAGGGGCTATTGCTGCCTGGAGCGCTGTTTATATTGACCTCAACGAGGCACACCTGGGGAGGGCGGGCCGTCAGGGTAAGGCTGCCCAGGTCAGCTAATCCACAACCCTCAGGGAATCACATTGTTGAAAATGGACCCCGCTAAGGCAGAAGAGACGCCAAAGGAAAAAAGGACACAATGCCATTTGCAGCACCGTAGATGAGTCTAGAAGTAATCAGGTGACTTGTAGTAAGTCAGATAGTGAAAGACACATATCATATCATAACACTTATAGGTGTTACCTAAAAATGGATACCAGGGCAGATATTTCCACGGAGAAGGGCAATCACAGATTCATTAAACAAACTTATGGTTCACCAATGGAAAGGTGTGAGGATTGGTTTCATTACGATATCGGGGTTAACAGACATATACAAACACCGGTGACATATATAATCGCCAAAGACCTACAGAATACCAAGAGAGGACTACTCAACATTCTGTCATAACGTACATGGGAAAAGGATCCCAGGAAGAACAGACATCTGTATACGTGTAAAAGAACCACATCTTCCACATCTACAACAAGCCAAACATTGTAATCAAACTTGCTGTAATAAGAAATAAAAAATTAAATTAAAAACACGAACAAGAAGTAGTGAGACAAACGTGAGGGGCTTTCTCCTGGCACATTCCATTCTAAACTCCAATCTAGAACACCACTTCCACTGAGGCTCTCTTGCCCTAGTAACCAGATTTGGTAAGGGTGAACTGCTGCCACCTGGTGGCCGTTTCACACAACAGCAGCTTTAATCCCAACGCTAATGGTCAGTTGATATTCAAAATCATTGCAGGCCTGTAAATGACACCTGCCCTGAAAACAAATCCTGGGGTCACATATCGACCAAAAAATTCAAAGGACGTCCATATTTCAAAACGAACGTTTCAAAAGGCATATTTTACGCACATTAGTGTTCTGCTTCTTTTCCTTTCTTTCCTTTTTTGTTAAAAACCACGGGAATGGAAAAAGGCATCCCTCAGAATGGGTGAAAATCGTTGCAAACGAATCAATGGACAGAGGTTTAATATCCAATCTATATAAACAGCTCATGCAGCTTAATATTAAAAAAACAAACAACCCAAAACAAATGGGCAGAAGATCTAAAGAGACGTTTCTTCAAAGGAGACACAGAGATGGCCAAGACGCACATGAAAAGCTGCTCAACAGCACTAATTATTAGAGAAATGCAAATCAAAACTACAATGAGGTATCACCTCACACCTGTTAGAATCGGCATCATCAGAAAATCTACAGACAACCAATTCTGGGGAGGGTGTGGACAAAAGGAGCCCTCTTCCACTATTGGTGGGAATGTAAATTGATACAGTCACTATGGAGAACAGTATGGAGTTTCCTTAAAAAAATTAGAATTACCATCTGATCCAGCAATCCCACTTCTGGGCATATACCCAGAGAAAACCGTATTTCAAAAAGGCACATTCACCACAATGTTCGCTGCAGCACTATTTACAATAGCCAGGTAATGGAAGCAACCTAAATGCCCACAGAAAGATGAATGGATACAGATGTGGTACATATATAAAATGGAATATTACTCGGCCATAAAAAGGAATGAAACTGGGTCATTTGTAGAGACATCGATGGATCGAGAGACTGTCATACAGAAAGAAGTAAGTCAGAAAGAGGAAAACAAATATTGTATATTAATGCATATATGTGGAGCCTAAAAATGGTACAGATGAACTGGTTTGCAGGGAAGAAATAGAGACACAGAGGTAGAGAACAAACGTATGGACACCAAGTGTGGGAAGCCATGGGGTGGTGGTGGTGGGATGAGTTGGGAGTTTGGGATTGACCTGTATACATGTATATGCATAAAATACATAACTAATAATAACGTGCTGTATAAAAAAATAAATAAAATTAAATTTCAAAATTTAAAGAAATAAAATTTAAAAATAAAACAGAAAAAAGTTCTTCCAGTCACACAGATGTATTTATACGAATGAATTATTTCCATGCTTATATCTATAAATACATAAAAGAGGAATAAAATCTAACTTGAACCATAAAAGAAAAAAAACTGAACCCACGAGTTATACAGAGGAAAAACCCTATCAGGTCACTTGCTCCAGCGGTAAACAATTCTGAAATTGGTCAGAGGTGGGGAACCATCTCCCATACAGCCAGCAACCCACCCCCCACGCAAGGAGCGTCCTCATTGCAAAGCTGGGGGACCGTGCCGAGGCATCTGTGAGTAAACGTGAGCTGAGCCCCAGGCCAGCTGCTGCTGAACTGTTCCCACCCTTTCCAGGTAAAACACCTGAATATGTACAAGGGCTTGAATGCCTAGAGGAAGGACCGTGGAGCCACACCAGTGATAGCACGCAGGCCAACTTGGTGCCTGCAGGACAGCCAGTGTGGTCCTGGCACCGGGCGCTCTTCCAGAAGCTTTCCATTGCCCTGCCTGAGATACCCCTCCTGTCCCGGCCCCCACTGCTTTTTTTCTTCCTCACCTCTGTCCGGAGAGAAATTCCAGCAGAAGGTATGGGTGACACAACCTCTTCTTTACAGGCGGCAGCCTGGCAACTCCTGCAGAAAGGCCAGCAGAACCCCACTCACACCGGGCCACCCACAAAGCTGTGGCCCCTCACTCCCTCCCACCAGCACAGCCCCGAGACTGCTGACGGGGCAGACAATATGGAGTCAGGCACAGCTTCAGGGGCTATTGCTGCCTGGAGCGCTGTTTATATTGACCTCAACGAGGCACACCTGGGGAGGGCGGGCCGGCAGGGTAAGGCTGCCCAGGTCAGCTAATCCACAACCCTCAGGGAATCACATTGTTGAAAATGGACCCCGCTAAGGCAGAAGAGACGCCAAGGGAAAAAAGGACACAATGCCATTTGCAGCACCGTAGATGAGTCTAGAAGTAATCACGTGACTTGTAGTAAGTCAGAAAGTGAAAGACACATATCATATCATATCACTTATAGGTGTTACCTAAAAATGGATACCAGGGCAGATATTTCCACGGAGAAGGGCAATCACAGATTCATTAAACAAACTTATGGTTCACCAATGGAAAGGTGTGAGGATTGGTTTCATTACGATATCGGGGTTAACAGACATATACAAACACAGGTGACATATATAATCGCCAAAGACCTACAGAATACCAAGAGAGGACTACTCAACATTCTGTCATAACGTACATGGGAAAAGGATCCCAGGAAGAACAGTCATCTGTATACGTGTAAAAGAACCACATCTTCCACATCTACAACAAGCCAAACATTGTAATCAAACTTGCTGTAATATGAAATAAAAAATTAAATTAAAAACACGAACAAGAAGTAGTGAGACAAACGTGAGGGGCTTTCTCCTGGCACATTCCATTCTAAACTCCAATCTAGAACACCACTTCCACTGAGGCTCTCTTGCCCTAGTAACCAGATTTGGTAAGGGTGAACTGCTGCCACCTTGTGGCCGTTTCACACAAGAGCAGCTTTAATCCCAACGCTAATGGTCAGTTGATATTCAAAATCATTGCAGGCCTGTAAATGACACCTGCCCTGAAAACAAATCCTGGGGTCACATATCGACCAAAAAATTCAAAGGACGTCCATATTTCAAAACGACCGTTTCAAAAGGCATATTTTACGCACATTAGTGTTCTGCTTCTTTTCCTTTCTTTCCTTTTTTGTTAAAAACCACGGGAATGGAAAAAGGCATCCCTCAGAATGGGTGAAAATCGTTGCAAACGAATCAATGGACAGAGGTTTAATCTCCAATCTATATAAACAGCTCATGCAGCTTAATATTAAAAAAACAAACAACCCAAAACAAATGGGCAGAAGATCTAAAGAGACGTTTCTTCAAAGGAGACACAGAGATGGCCAAGACGCACATGAAAAGCTGCTCAACAGCACTAATTATTAGAGAAATGCAAATCAAAACTACAATGAGGTATCACCTCACACCTGTTAGAATCGGCATCATCAGAAAATCTACAGACAACCAATTCTGGGGAGGGTGTGGACAAAAGGAGCCCTCTTCCACTATTGGTGGGAATGTAAATTGATACAGTCACTATGGAGAACAGTATGGAGTTTCCTTAAAAAAATTAGAAATAGAATTACCATCTGATCCAGCTATCCCACTTCTGGGCATATACCCAGAGAAAACCGTATTTCAAAAAGGCACATTCACCACAATGTTCGTTGCAGCACTATTTACAATAGCCAGGTAATGGAAGCAACCTAAATGCCCACAGAAAGATGAATGGATACAGATGTGGTACATATATAAAATGGAATATTACTCGGCCATAAAAAGGAATGAAACTGGGTCATTTGTAGAGACATCGATGGATCGAGAGACTGTCATACAGAAAGAAGTAAGTCAGAAAGAGGAAAACAAATATTGTATATTAATGCATATATGTGGAGCCTAAAAATGGTACAGATGAACTGGTTTGCAGGGAAGAAATAGAGACACAGAGGTAGAGAACAAACGTATGGACACCAAGTGTGGGAAGCCATGGGGTGGTGGTGGTGGGATGAGTTGGGAGTTTGGGATTGACCTGTATACATGTATATGCATAAAATACATAACTAATAATAACGTGCTGTATAAAAAAATAAATAAAATTAAATTTCAAAATTTTAAAAAATAAAATTTAAAAATAAAACAGAAAAAAGTTCTTCCCGTCACACAGATGTATTTATACGAATGAATTATTTCCATGCTTATATCTATAAATACATAAAAGAGGAATAAAATCTAACTTGAACCATAAAAGAAAAAAAACTGAACCCACGAGTTATACAGAGGAAAAACCCTATCAGGTCACTTGCTCCAGCGGTAAACAATTCTGAAATTGGTCAGAGGTGGGGAACCATCTCCCATACAGCCAGCAACCCACCCCCCACGCAAGGAGCGTCCTCATTGCAAAGCTGGGGGACCGTGCCGAGGCATCTGTGAGTAAACGTGAGCTGAGCCCCAGGCCAGCTGCTGCTGAACTGTTCCCACCCTTTCCAGGTAAAACACCTGAATATGTACAAGGGCTTGAATGCCTAGAGGAAGGACCGTGGAGCCACACCAGTGACAGCACGCAGGCCAACTTGGTGCCTGCAGGCCAGCCAGTGTGGTCCTGGCACCGGGCGCTCTTCCAGAAGCTTTCCATTGCCCTGCCTGAGATACCCCTCCTGTCCCGGCCCCCACTGCTTTTTTCCTTCCTCACCTCTGTCCGGAGAGAAATTCCAGCAGAAGGTATGGGTGACACAACCTCTTCTTTACAGGCGGCAGCCTGGCAACTCCTGCAGAAAGGCCAGCAGAACCCCACTCACACCGGGCCACCCACAAAGCTGTGGCCCCTCACTCCCTCCCACCAGCACAGCCCCGAGACTGCTGACGGGGCAGACAATATGGAGTCAGGCACAGCTTCAGGGGCTATTGCTGCCTGGAGCGCTGTTTATATTGACCTCAACGAGGCAGACCTGGGGAGGGCGGGCCGTCAGGGTAAGGCTGCCCAGGTCAGCTAATCCACAACCCTCAGGGAATCACATTGTTGAAAATGGACCCCGCTAAGGCAGAAGAGACGCCAAGGGAAAAAAGGACACAATGCCATTTGCAGCACCGTAGATGAGTCTAGAAGTAATCACGTGACTTGTAGTAAGTCAGAAAGTGAAAGACACATATCATATCATATCACTTATAGGTGTTACCTAAAAATGGATACCAGGGCAGATATTTCCACGGAGAAGGGCAATCACAGATTCATTAAACAAACTTATGGTTCACCAATGGAAAGGTGTGAGGATTGGTTTCATTACGATATCGGGGTTAACAGACATATACAAACACAGGTGACATATATAATCACCAAAGACCTACAGAATACCAAGAGAGGACTACTCAACATTCTGTCATAACGTACATGGGAAAAGGATCCCAGGAAGAACAGACATCTGTATACGTGTAAAAGAACCACATCTTCCACATCTACAACAAGCCAAACATTGTAATCAAACTTGCTGTAATAAGAAATAAAAAATTAAATTAAAAACACGAACAAGAAGTAGTGAGACAAACGTGAGGGGCTTTCTCCTGGCACATTCCATTCTAAACTCCAATCTAGAACACCACTTCCACTGAGGCTCAATTGCCCTAGTAACCAGATTTGTTAAGGGTGAACTGCTGCCACCTGGTGGCCGTTTCACACAACAGCAGCTTTAATCCCAACGCTAATGGTCAGTTGATATTCAAAATCATTGCAGGCCTGTAAATGACACCTGCCCTGAAAACAAATCCTGGGGTCACATATCGACCAAAAAATTCAAAGGACGTCCATATTTCAAAACGAACGTTGCAAAAGGCATATTTTACGCACATTAGTGTTCTGCTTCTTTTCCTTTCTTTCCTTTTTTGTTAAAAACCACGGGAATGGAAAAAGGCATCCCTCAGAATGGGTGAAAATCGTTGCAAACGAATCAATGGACAGAGGTTTAATCTCCAATCTATATAAACAGCTCATGCAGCTTAATATTAAAAAAACAAACAACCCAAAACAAATGGGCAGAAGATCTAAAGAGACGTTTCTTCAAAGGAGACACAGAGATGGCCAAGACGCACATGAAAAGCTGCTCAACAGCACTAATTATTAGAGAAATGCAAATCAAAACTACAATGAGGTATCACCTCACACCTGTTAGAATCGGCATCATCAGAAAATCTACAGACAACCAATTCTGGGGAGGGTGTGGACAAAAGGAGCCCTCTTCCACTATTGGTGGGAATGTAAATTGATACAGTCACTATGGAGAACAGTATGGAGTTTCCTTAAAAAAATTAGAAATAGAATTACCATCTGATCCAGCAATCCCACTTCTGGGCATATACCCAGAGAAAACCGTATTTCAAAAAGGCACATTCACCACAATGTTCGTTGCAGCACTATTTACAATAGCCAGGTAATGGAAGCAACCTAAATGCCCACAGAAAGATGAATGGATACAGATGTGGTACATATATAAAATGGAATATTACTCGGCCATAAAAAGGAATGAAACTGGGTCATTTGTAGAGACATCGATGGATCGAGAGACTGTCATACAGAAAGAAGTAAGTCAGAAAGAGGAAAACAAATATTGTATATTAATGCATATATGTGGAGCCTAAAAATGGTACAGATGAACTGGTTTGCAGGGAAGAAATAGAGACACAGAGGTAGAGAACAAACGTATGGACACCAAGTGTGGGAAGCCATGGGGTGGTGGTGGTGGGATGAGTTGGGAGTTTGGGATTGACCTGTATACATGTATATGCATAAAATACATAACTAATAATAACGTGCTGTATAAAAAAATAAATAAAATTAAATTTCAAAATTTTAAAAAATAAAATTTAAAAATAAAACCGAAAAAAGTTCTTCCCGTCACACAGATGTATTTATACGAATGAATTATTTCCATGCTTATATCTATAAATACATAAAAGAGGAATAAAATCTAACTTGAACCATAAAAGAAAAAAAACTGAACCCACGAGTTATACAGAGGAAAAACCCTATCAGGTCACTTGCTCCAGCGGTAAACAATTCTGAAATTGGTCAGAGGTGGGGAACCATCTCCCATACAGCCAGCAACCCACCCCCCACACAAGGAGCGTCCTCATTGCAAAGCTGGGGTACCGTGCCGAGGCATCTGTGAGTAAACGTGAGCTGAGCCCCAGGCCAGCTGCTGCTGAACTGTTCCCACCCTTTCCAGGTAAAACACCTGAATATGTACAAGGGCTTGAATGCCTAGAGGAAGGACCGTGGAGCCACACCAGTGACAGCACGCAGGCCAACTTGGTGCCTGCAGGACAGCCAGTGTGGTCCTGGCACCGGGCGCTCTTCCAGAAGCTTTCCATTGCCCTGCCTGAGATACCCCTCCTGTCCCGGCCCCCACTGCTTTTTTTCTTCCTCACCTCTGTCCGGAGAGAAATTCCAGCAGAAGGTATGGGTGACACAACCTCTTCTTTACAGGCGGCAGCCTGGCAACTCCTGCAGAAAGGCCAGCAGAACCCCACTCACCCCGGGCCACCCACAAAGCTGTGGCCCCTCACTCCCTCCCACCAGCACAGCCCCGAGACTGCTGACGGGGCAGACAATATGGAGTCAGGCACAGCTTCAGGGGCTATTGCTGCCTGGAGCGCTGTTTATATTGACCTCAACGAGGCACACCTGGGGAGGGCGGGCCGGCAGGGTAAGGCTGCCCAGGTCAGCTAATCCACAACCCTCAGGGAATCACATTGTTGAAAATGGACCCCGCTAAGGCAGAAGAGACGCCAAGGGAAAAAAGGACACAATGCCATTTGCAGCACCGTAGATGAGTCTAGAAGTAATCACGTGACTTGTAGTAAGTCAGAAAGTGAAAGACACATATCATATCATATCACTTATAGGTGTTAGCTAAAAATGGATACCAGGGCAGATATTTCCACGGAGAAGGGCAATCACAGATTCATTAAACACACTTATGGTTCACCAATGGAAAGGTGTGAGGATTGGTTTCATTACGATATCGGGGTTAACAGACATATACAAACACAGGTGACATATATAATCACCAAAGACCTACAGAATACCAAGAGAGGACTACTCAACATTCTGTCATAACGTACATGGGAAAAGGATCCCAGGAAGAACAGACATCTGTATACGTGTAAAAGAACCACATCTTCCACATCTACAACAAGCCAAACATTGTAATCAAACTTGCTGTAATATGAAATAAAAAATTAAATTAAAAACACGAACAAGAAGTAGTGAGACAAACGTGAGGGGCTTTCTCCTGGCACATTCCATTCTAAACTCCAATCTAGAACACCACTTCCACTGAGGCTCTCTTGCCCTAGTAACCAGATTCGGTAAGGGTGAACTGCTGCCACCTTGTGGCCGTTTCACACAACAGCAGCTTTAATCCCAACGCTAATGGTCAGTTGATATTCAAAATCATTGCAGGCCTGTAAATGACACCTGCCCTGAAAACAAATCCTGGGGTCACATATTGACCAAAAAATTCAAAGGACGTCCATATTTCAAAACGACCATTTCAAAAGGCATATTTTACGCACATTAGTGTTCTGCTTCTTTTCCTTTCTTTCCTTTTTTGTTAAAAAACACGGGAATGGAAAAAGGCATCCCTCAGAATGGGTGAAAATCGTTGCAAACGAATCAATGGACAGAGGTTTAATCTCCAATCTATATAAACAGCTCATGCAGCTTAATATTAAAAAAACAAACAACCCAAAACAAATGGGCAGAAGATCTAAAGAGACGTTTCTTCAAAGGAGACACAGAGATGGCCAAGACGCACATGAAAAGCTGCTCAACAGCACTAATTATTAGAGAAATGCAAATCAAAACTACAATGAGGTATCACCTCACACCTGTTAGAATCGGCATCATCAGAAAATCTACAGACAACCAATTCTGGGGAGGGTGTGGACAAAAGGAGCCCTCTTCCACTATTGGTGGGAATGTAAATTGATACAGTCACTATGGAGAACAGTATGGAGTTTCCTTAAAAAAATTAGAAATAGAATTACCATCTGATCCAGCAATCCCACTTCTGGGCATATACCCAGAGAAAACCGTATTTCAAAAAGGCACATTCACCACAATGTTCGTTGCAGCACTATTTACAATAGCCAGGTAATGGAAGCAACCTAAATGCCCACAGAAAGATGAATGGATACAGATGTGGTACATATATAAAATGGAATATTACTCGGCCATAAAAAGGAATGAAACTGGGTCATTTGTAGAGACATCGATGGATCGAGAGACTGTCATACAGAAAGAAGTAAGTCAGAAAGAGGAAAACAAATATTGTATATTAATGCATATATGTGGAGCCTAAAAATGGTACAGATGAACTGGTTTGCAGGGAAGAAATAGAGACACAGAGGTAGAGAACAAACGTATGGACACCAAGTGTGGGAAGCCATGGGGTGGTGGTGGTGGGATGAGTTGGGAGTTTGGGATTGACCTGTATACATGTATATGCATAAAATACATAACTAATAATAACGTGCTGTATAAAACAATAAATAAAATTAAATTTCAAAATTTTAAAAAATAAAATTTAAAAATAAAACAGAAAAAAGTTCTTCCCGTCACACAGATGTATTTATACGAATGAATTATTTCCATGCTTCTATCTATAAATACATAAAAGAGGAATAAAATCTAACTTGAACCATAAAAGAAAAAAAAACTGAACCCACGAGTTATACAGAGGAAAAACCCTATCAGGTCACTTGCTCCAGCGGTAAACAATTCTGAAATTGGTCAGAGGTGGGGAACCATCTCCCATACAGCCAGCAACCCACCCCCCACGCAAGGAGCGTCCTCATTGCAAAGCTGGGGGACCGTGCCGAGGCATCTGTGAGTAAACGTGAGCTGAGCCCCAGGCCAGCTGCTGCTGAACTGTTCCCACCCTTTCCAGGTAAAACACCTGAATATGTACAAGGGCTTGAATGCCTAGAGGAAGGACCGTGGAGCCACACCAGTGACAGCACGCAGGCCAACTTGGTGCCTGCAGGCCAGCCAGTGTGGTCCTGGCACCGGGCGCTCTTCCAGAAGCTTTCCATTGCCCTGCCTGAGATACCCCTCCTGTCCCGGCCCCCACTGCTTTTTTTCTTCCTCACCTCTGTCCGGAGAGAAATTCCAGCAGAAGGTATGGGTGACACAACCTCTTCTTTACAGGCGGCAGCTTGGCAACTCCTGCAGAAAGGCCAGCAGAACCCCACTCACACCGGGCCACCCACAAAGCTGTGGCCCCTCACTCCCTCCCACCAGCACAGCCCCGAGACTGCTGACGGGGCAGACAATATGGAGTCAGGCACAGCTTCAGGGGCTATTGCTGCCTGGAGCGCTGTTTATATTGACCTCAACGAGGCACACATGGGGAGGGCGGGCCGTCAGGGTAAGGCTGCCCAGGTCAGCTAATCCACAACCCTCAGGGAATCACATTGTTGAAAATGGACCCCGCTAAGGCAGAAGAGACGCCAAGGGAAAAAAGGACACAATGCCATTTGCAGCACCGTAGATGAGTCTAGAAGTAATCACGTGACTTGTAGTAAGTCAGAAAGTGAAAGACACATATCATATCATATCACTTATAGGTGTTACCTAAAAATGGATACCAGGGCAGATATTTCCACGGAGAAGGGCAATCACAGATTCATTAAACACACTTATGGTTCACCAATGGAAAGGTGTGAGGATTGGTTTCATTACGATATCGGGGTTAACAGACATATACAAACACAGGTGACATATATAATCACCAAAGACCTACAGAATACCAAGAGAGGACTACTCAACATTCTGTCATAACGTACATGGGAAAAGGATCCCAGGAAGAACAGACATCTGTATACGTGTAAAAGAACCACATCTTCCACATCTACAACAAGCCAAACATTGTAATCAAACTTGCTGTAATAAGAAATAAAAAATTAAATTAAAAACACGAACAAGAAGTAGTGAGACAAACGTGAGGGACTTTCTCCTGGCACATTCCATTCTAAACTCCAATCTAGAACACCACTTCCACTGAGGCTCTCTTGCCCTAGTAACCAGATTTGGTAAGGGTGAACTGCTGCCACCTTGTGGCCGTTTCACACAACAGCAGCTTTAATCCCAACGCTAATGGTCAGTTGATATTCAAAATCATTGCAGGCCTGTAAATGACACCTGCCCTGAAAACAAATCCTGGGGTCACATATCGACCAAAAAATTCAAAGGACGTCCATATTTCAAAACGAACGTTTCAAAACGCATATTTTACGCACATTAGTGTTCTGCTTCTTTTCCTTTCTTTCCTTTTTTGTTAAAAACCACGGGAATGGAAAAAGGCATCCCTCAGAATGGGTGAAAATCGTTGCAAACGAATCAATGGACAGAGGTTTAATCTCCAATCTATATAAACAGCTCATGCAGCTTAATATTAAAAAAACAAACAACCCAAAACAAATGGGCAGAAGATCTAAAGAGACGTTTCTTCAAAGGAGACACAGAGATGGCCAAGACGCACATGTAAAGCTGCTCAACAGCACTAATTATTAGAGAAATGCAAATCAAAACTACAATGAGGTATCACCTCACACCTGTTAGAATCGGCATCATCAGAAAATCTACAGACAACCAATTCTGGGGAGGGTGTGGACAAAAGGAGCCCTCTTCCACTATTGGTGGGAATGTAAATTGATACAGTCACTATGGAGAACAGTATGGAGTTTTCTTAAAAAAATTAGAATTACTATCTGATCCAGCAATCCCACTTCTGGGCATATACCCAGAGAAAACCGTATTTCAAAAAGGCACATTCACCACAATGTTCGTTGCAGCACTATTTACAATAGCCAGGTAATGGAAGCAACCTAAATGCCCACAGAAAGATGAATGGATACAGATGTGGTACATATATAAAATGGAATATTACTCGGCCATAAAAAGGAATGAAACTGGGTCATTTGTAGAGACATCGATGGATCGAGAGACTGTCATACAGAAAGAAGTAAGTCAGAAAGAGGAAAACAAATATTGTATATTAATGCATATATGTGGAGCCTAATAATGGTACAGATGAACTGGTTTGCAGGGAAGAAATAGAGACACAGAGGTAGAGAACAAACGTATGGACACCAAGTGTGGGAAGCCATGGGGTGGTGGTGGTGGGATGAGTTGGGAGTTTGGGATTGACCTGTATACATGTATATGCATAAAATACATAACTAATAATAACGTGCTGTATAAAAAAATAAATAAAATTAAATTTCAAAATTTAAAAAAATAAAATTTAAAAATAAAACAGAAAAAAGTTCTTCCCGTCACACAGATGTATTTATACGAATGAATTATTTCCATGCTTATATCTATAAATACATAAAAGAGGAATAAAATCTAACTTGAACCATAAAAGAAAAAAAACTGAACCCACGAGTTATACAGAGGAAAAACCCTATCAGGTCACTTGCTCCAGCGGTAAACAATTCTGAAATTGGTCAGAGGTGGGGAACCATCTCCCATACAGCCAGCAACCCACCCCCCACGCAAGGAGCGTCCTCATTGCAAAGCTGGGGGACCGTGCCGAGGCATCTGTGAGTAAACGTGAGCTGAGCCCCAGGCCAGCTGCTGCTGAACTGTTCCCACCCTTTCCAGGTAAAACACCTGAATATGTACAAGGGCTTGAATGCCTAGAGGAAGGACCGTGGAGCCACACCAGTGACAGCACGCAGGCCAACTTGGTGCCTGCAGGCCAGCCAGTGTGGTCCTGGCACCGGGCGCTCTTCCAGAAGCTTTCCATTGCCCTGCCTGAGATACCCCTCCTGTCCCGGCCCCCACTGCTTTTTTTCTTCCTCACCTCTGTCCGGAGAGAAATTCCAGCAGAAGGTATGGGTGACACAACCTCTTCTTTACAGGCGGCAGCCTGGCAACTCCTGCAGAAAGGCCAGCAGAACCCCACTCACACCGGGCCACCCACAAAGCTGTGGCCCCTCACTCCCTCCCACCAGCACAGCCCCGAGACTGCTGACGGGGCAGACAATATGGAGTCAGGCACAGCTTCAGGGGCTATTGCTGCCTGGAGCGCTGTTTATATTGACCTCAACGAGGCACACCTGGGGAGGGCGGGCCGGCAGGGTAAGGCTGCCCAGGTCAGCTAATCCACAACCCTCAGGGAATCACATTGTTGAAAATGGACCCCGCTAAGGCAGAAGAGACGCCAAGGGAAAAAAGGACACAATGCCATTTGCAGCACCGTAGATGAGTCTAGAAGTAATCACGTGACTTGTAGTAAGTCAGAAAGTGAAAGACACATATCATATCATATCACTTATAGGTGTTACCTAAAAATGGATACCAGGGCAGATATTTCCACGGAGAAGGGCAATCACAGATTCATTAAACAAACTTATGGTTCACCAATGGAAAGGTGTGAGGATTGGTTTCATTACGATATCGGGGTTAACAGACATATACAAACACAGGTGACATATATAATCACCAAAGACCTACAGAATACCAAGAGAGGACTACTCAACATTCTGTCATAACGTACATGGGAAAAGGATCCCAGGAAGAACAGACATCTGTATACGTGTAAAAGAACCACATCTTCCACATCTACAACAAGCCAAACATTGTAATCAAACTTGCTGTAATAAGAAATAAAAAATTAAATTAAAAACACGAACAAGAAGTAGTGAGACAAACGTGAGGGGCTTTCTCCTGGCACATTCCATTCTAAACTCCAATCTAGAACACCACTTCCACTGAGGCTCTCTTGCCCTAGTAACCAGATTTGGTAAGGGTGAACTGCTGCCACCTTGTGGCCGTTTCACACAACAGCAGCTTTAATCCCAACGCTAATGGTCAGTTGATATTCAAAATCATTGCAGGCCTGTAAATGACACCTGCCCTGAAAACAAATCCTGGGGTCACATATCGACCAAAAAATTCAAAGGACGTCCATATTTCAAAACGAACGTTTCAAAACGCATATTTTACGCACATTAGTGTTCTGCTTCTTTTCCTTTCTTTCCTTTTTTGTTAAAAACCACGGGAATGGAAAAAGGCATCCCTCAGAATGGGTGAAAATCGTTGCAAACGAATCAATGGACAGAGGTTTAATCTCCAATCTATATAAACAGCTCATGCAGCTTAATATTAAAAAAACAAACAACCCAAAACAAATGGGCAGAAGATCTAAAGAGACGTTTCTTCAAAGGAGACACAGAGATGGCCAAGACGCACATGAAAAGCTGCTCAACAGCACTAATTATTAGAGAAATGCAAATCAAAACTACAATGAGGTATCACCTCACACCTGTTAGAATCGGCATCATCAGAAAATCTACAGACAACCAATTCTGGGGAGGGTGTGGACAAAAGGAGCCCTCTTCCACTATTGGTGGGAATGTAAATTGATACAGTCACTATGGAGAACAGTATGGAGTTTCCTTAAAAAAATTAGAAATAGAATTACCATCTGATCCAGCTATCCCACTTCTGGGCATATACCCAGAGAAAACCGTATTTCAAAAAGGCACATTCACCACAATGTTCGTTGCAGCACTATTTACAATAGCCAGGTAATGGAAGCAACCTAAATGCCCACAGAAAGATGAATGGATACAGATGTGGTACATATATAAAATGGAATATTACTCGGCCATAAAAAGGAATGAAACTGGGTCATTTGTAGAGACATCGATGGATCGAGAGACTGTCATACAGAAAGAAGTAAGTCAGAAAGAGGAAAACAAATATTGTATATTAATGCATATATGTGGAGCCTAAAAATGGTACAGATGAACTGGTTTGCAGGGAAGAAATAGAGACACAGAGGTAGAGAACAAACGTATGGACACCAAGTGTGGGAAGCCATGGGGTGGTGGTGGTGGGATGAGTTGGGAGTTTGGGATTGACCTGTATACATGTATATGCATAAAATACATAACTAATAATAACGTGCTGTATAAAACAATAAATAAAATTAAATTTCAAAATTTTAAAAAATAAAATTTAAAAATAAAACCGAAAAAAGTTCTTCCCGTCACACAGATGTATTTATACGAATGAATTATTTCCATGCTTATATCTATAAATACATAAAAGAGGAATAAAATCTAACTTGAACCATAAAAGAAAAAAAACTGAACCCACGAGTTATACAGAGGAAAAACCCTATCAGGTCACTTGCTCCAGCGGTAAACAATTCTGAAATTGGTCAGAGGTGGGGAACCATCTCCCATACAGCCAGCAACCCACCCCCCACGCAAGGAGCGTCCTCATTGCAAAGCTGGGGGACCGTGCCGAGGCATCTGTGAGTAAACGTGAGCTGAGCCCCAGGCCAGCTGCTGCTGAACTGTTCCCACCCTTTCCAGGTAAAACACCTGAATATGTACAAGGGCTTGAATGCCTAGAGGAAGGACCGTGGAGCCACACCAGTGACAGCACGCAGGCCAACTTGGTGCCTGCAGGCCAGCCAGTGTGGTCCTGGCACCGGGCGCTCTTCCAGAAGCTTTCCATTGCCCTGCCTGAGATACCCCTCCTGTCCCGGCCCCCACTGCTTTTTTTCTTCCTCACCTCTGTCCGGAGAGAAATTCCAGCAGAAGGTATGGGTGACACAACCTCTTCTTTACAGGCGGCAGCCTGGCAACTCCTGCAGAAAGGCCAGCAGAACCCCACTCACACCGGGCCACCCACAAAGCTGTGGCCCCTCACTCCCTCCCAGCAGCACAGCCCCGAGACTGCTGACGGGGCAGACAATATGGAGTCAGGCACAGCTTCAGGGGCTATTGCTGCCTGGAGCGCTGTTTATATTGACCTCAACGAGGCAGACCTGGGGAGGGCGGGCCGTCAGGGTAAGGCTGCCCAGGTCAGCTAATCCACAACCCTCAGGGAATCACATTGTTGAAAATGGACCCCGCTAAGGCAGAAGAGACGCCAAGGGAAAAAAGGACACAATGCCATTTGCAGCACCGTAGATGAGTCTAGAAGTAATCACGTGACTTGTAGTAAGTCAGAAAGTGAAAGACACATATCATATCATATCACTTATAGGTGTTACCTAAAAATGGATACCAGGGCAGATATTTCCACGGAGAAGGGCAATCACAGATTCATTAAACAAACTTATGGTTCACCAATGGAAAGGTGTGAGGATTGGTTTCATTACGATATCGGGGTTAACAGACATATACAAACACAGGTGACATATATAATCGCCAAAGACCTACAGAATACCAAGAGAGGACTACTCAACATTCTGTCATAACGTACATGGGAAAAGGATCCCAGGAAGAACAGACATCTGTATACGTGTAAAAGAACCACATCTTCCACATCTACAACAAGCCAAACATTGTAATCAAACTTGCTGTAATAAGAAATAAAAAATTAAATTAAAAACACGAACAAGAAGTAGTGAGACAAACGTGAGGGGCTTTCTCCTGGCACATTCCATTCTAAACTCCAATCTAGAACACCACTTCCACTGAGGCTCTCTAGCCCTAGTAACCAGATTTGGTAAGGGTGAACTGCTGCCACCTGGTGGCCATTTCACACAACAGCAGCTTTAATCCCAACGCTAATGGTCAGTTGATATTCAAAATCATTGCAGGCCTGTAAATGACACCTGCCCTGAAAACAAATCCTGGGGTCACATATCGACCAAAAAATTCAAAGGACGTCCATATTTCAAAACGACCGTTTCAAAAGGCATATTTTACGCACATTAGTGTTCTGCTTCTTTTCCTTTCTTTCCTTTTTTGTTAAAAACCACGGGAATGGAAAAAGGCATCCCTCAGAATGGGTGAAAATCGTTGCAAACGAATCAATGGACAGAGGTTTAATCTCCAATCTATATAAACAGCTCATGCAGCTTAATATTAAAAAAACAAACAACCCAAAACAAATGGGCAGAAGATCTAAAGAGACGTTTCTTCAAAGGAGACACAGAGATGGCCAAGACGCCCATGAAAAGCTGCTCAACAGCACTAATTATTAGAGAAATGCAAATCAAAACTACAATGAGGTATCACCTCACACCTGTTAGAATCGGCATCATCAGAAAATCTACAGACAACCAATTCTGGGGAGGGTGTGGACAAAAGGAGCCCTCTTCCACTATTGGTGGGGATGTAAATTGATACAGTCACTATGGAGAACAGTATGGAGTTTCCTTAAAAAAATTAGAAATAGAATTACCATCTGATCCAGCTATCCCACTTCTGGGCATATACCCAGAGAAAACCGTATTTCAAAAAGGCACATTCACCACAATGTTCGTTGCAGCACTATTTACAATAGCCAGGTAATGGAAGCAACCTAAATGCCCACAGAAAGATGAATGGATACAGATGTGGTACATATATAAAATGGAATATTACTCGGCCATAAAAAGGAATGAAACTGGGTCATTTGTAGAGACATCGATGGATCGAGAGACTGTCATACAGAAAGAAGTAAGTCAGAAAGAGGAAAACAAATATTGTATATTAATGCATATATGTGGAGCCTAAAAATGGTACAGATGAACTGGTTTGCAGGGAAGAAATAGAGACACAGAGGTAGAGAACAAACGTATGGACACCAAGTGTGGGAAGCCATGGGGTGGTGGTGGTGGGATGAGTTGGGAGTTTGGGATTGACCTGTATACATGTATATGCATAAAATACATAACTAATAATAACGTGCTGTATAAAAAAATAAATAAAATTAAATTTCAAAATTTAAAAAAATAAAATTTAAAAATAAAACAGAAAAAAGTTCTTCCCGTCACACAGATGTATTTATACGAATGAATTATTTCCATGCTTATATCTATAAATACATAAAAGAGGAATAAAATCTAACTTGAACCATAAAAGAAAAAAACTGAACCCACGAGTTATACAGAGGAAAAACCCTATCAGGTCACTTGCTCCAGCGGTAAACAATTCTGAAATTGGTCAGAGGTGGGGAACCATCTCCCATACAGCCAGCAACCCACCCCCCACGCAAGGAGCGTCCTCATTGCAAAGCTGGGGGACCATGCCGAGGCATCTGTGAGTAAACGTGAGCTGAGCCCCAGGCCAGCTGCTGCTGAACTGTTCCCACCCTTTCCAGGTAAAACACCTGAATATGTACAAGGGCTTGAATGCCTAGAGGAAGGACCGTGGAGCCACACCAGTGACAGCATGCAGGCCAACTTGGTGCCTGCAGGCCAGCCAGTGTGGTCCTGGCACCGGGCGCTCTTCCAGAAGCTTTCCATTGCCCTGCCTGAGATACCCCTCCTGTCCCGGCCCCCACTGCTTTTTTTCTTCCTCACCTCTGTCCGGAGAGAAATTCCAGCAGAAGGTATGGGTGACACAACCTCTTCTTTACAGGCGGCAGCCTGGCAACTCCTGAAGAAAGGCCAGCAGAACCCCACTCACACCGGGCCACCCACAAAGCTGTGGCCCCTCACTCCCTCCCACCAGCACAGCCCCGAGACTGCTGACGGGGCAGACAATATGGAGTCAGGCACAGCTTCAGGGGCTATTGCTGCCTGGAGCGCTGTTTATATTGACCTCAACGAGGCACACCTGGGGAGGGCGGGCCGTCAGGGTAAGGCTGCCCAGGTCAGCTAATCCACAACCCTCAGGGAATCACATTGTTGAAAATGGACCCCGCTAAGGCAGAAGAGACGCCAAGGGAAAAAAGGACACAATGCCATTTGCAGCACCGTAGATGAGTCTAGAAGTAATCACGTGACTTGTAGTAAGTCAGAAAGTGAAAGACACATATCATATCATATCACTTATAGGTGTTACCTAAAAATGGATACCAGGGCAGATATTTCCACGGAGAAGGGCAATCACAGATTCATTAAACAAACTTATGGTTCACCAATGGAAAGGTGTGAGGATTGGTTTCATTACGATATCGGGGTTAACAGACATATACAAACACAGGTGACATATATAATCGCCAAAGACCTACAGAATACCAAGAGAGGACTACTCAACATTCTGTCATAACGTACATGGGAAAAGGATCCCAGGAAGAACAGTCATCTGTATACGTGTAAAAGAACCACATCTTCCACATCTACAACAAGCCAAACATTGTAATCAAACTTGCTGTAATATGAAATAAAAAATTAAATTAAAAACACGAACAAGAAGTAGTGAGACAAACGTGAGGGGCTTTCTCCTGGCACATTCCATTCTAAACTCCAATCTAGAACACCACTTCCACTGAGGCTCTCTTGCCCTAGTAACCAGATTTGGTAAGGGTGAACTGCTGCCACCTTGTGGCCGTTTCACACAAGAGCAGCTTTAATCCCAACGCTAATGGTCAGTTGATATTCAAAATCATTGCAGGCCTGTAAATGACACCTGCCCTGAAAACAAATCCTGGGGTCACATATCGACCAAAAAATTCAAAGGACGTCCATATTTCAAAACGACCGTTTCAAAAGGCATATTTTACGCACATTAGTGTTCTGCTTCTTTTCCTTTCTTTCCTTTTTTGTTAAAAACCACGGGAATGGAAAAAGGCATCCCTCAGAATGGGTGAAAATCGTTGCAAACGAATCAATGGACAGAGGTTTAATCTCCAATCTATATAAACAGCTCATGCAGCTTAATATTAAAAAAACAAACAACCCAAAACAAATGGGCAGAAGATCTAAAGAGACGTTTCTTCAAAGGAGACACAGAGATGGCCAAGACGCACATGAAAAGCTGCTCAACAGCACTAATTATTAGAGAAATGCAAATCAAAACTACAATGAGGTATCACCTCACACCTGTTAGAATCGGCATCATCAGAAAATCTACAGACAACCAATTCTGGGGAGGGTGTGGACAAAAGGAGCCCTCTTCCACTATTGGTGGGAATGTAAATTGATACAGTCACTATGGAGAACAGTATGGAGTTTCCTTAAAAAAATTAGAAATAGAATTACCATCTGATCCAGCTATCCCACTTCTGGGCATATACCCAGAGAAAACCGTATTTCAAAAAGGCACATTCACCACAATGTTCGTTGCAGCACTATTTACAATAGCCAGGTAATGGAAGCAACCTAAATGCCCACAGAAAGATGAATGGATACAGATGTGGTACATATATAAAATGGAATATTACTCGGCCATAAAAAGGAATGAAACTGGGTCATTTGTAGAGACATCGATGGATCGAGAGACTGTCATACAGAAAGAAGTAAGTCAGAAAGAGGAAAACAAATATTGTATATTAATGCATATATGTGGAGCCTAAAAATGGTACAGATGAACTGGTTTGCAGGGAAGAAATAGAGACACAGAGGTAGAGAACAAACGTATGGACACCAAGTGTGGGAAGCCATGGGGTGGTGGTGGTGGGATGAGTTGGGAGTTTGGGATTGACCTGTATACATGTATATGCATAAAATACATAACTAATAATAACGTGCTGTATAAAAAAATAAATAAAATTAAATTTCAAAATTTAAAAAAATAAAATTTAAAAATAAAACCGAAAAAAGTTCTTCCCGTCACACAGATGTATTTATACGAATGACTTATTTCCATGCTTATATCTATAAATACATAAAAGAGGAATAAAATCTAACTTGAACCATAAAAGAAAAAAACTGAACCCACGAGTTATACAGAGGAAAAACCCTATCAGGTCACTTGCTCCAGCGGTAAACAATTCTGAAATTGGTCAGAGGTGGGGAACCATCTCCCATACAGCCAGCAACCCACCCCCCACGCAAGGAGCGTCCTCATTGCAAAGCTGGGGGACCGTGCCGAGGCATCTGTGAGTAAACGTGAGCTGAGCCCCAGGCCAGCTGCTGCTGAACTGTTCCCACCCTTTCCAGGTAAAACACCTGAATATGTACAAGGGCTTGAATGCCTAGAGGAAGGACCGTGGAGCCACACCAGTGACAGCATGCAGGCCAACTTGGTGCCTGCAGGCCAGCCAGTGTGGTCCTGGCACCGGGCGCTCTTCCAGAAGCTTTCCATTGCCCTGCCTGAGATACCCCTCCTGTCCCGGCCCCCACTGCTTTTTTTCTTCCTCACCTCTGTCCGGAGAGAAATTCCAGCAGAAGGTATGGGTGACACAACCTCTTCTTTACAGGCGGCAGCCTGGCAACTCCTGCAGAAAGGCCAGCAGAACCCCACTCACACCGGGCCACCCACAAAGCTGTGGCCCCTCACTCCCTCCCACCAGCACAGCCCCGAGACTGCTGACGGGGCAGACAATATGGAGTCAGGCACAGCTTCAGGGGCTATTGCTGCCTGGAGCGCTGTTTATATTGACCTCAACGAGGCACACCTGGGGAGGGCGGGCCGGCAGGGTAAGGCTGCCCAGGTCAGCTAATCCACAACCCTCAGGGAATCACATTGTTGAAAATGGACCCCGCTAAGGCAGAAGAGACGCCAAGGGAAAAAAGGACACAATGCCATTTGCAGCACCGTAGATGAGTCTAGAAGTAATCACGTGACTTGTAGTAAGTCAGAAAGTGAAAGACACATATCATATCATATCACTTATAGGTGTTACCTAAAAATGGATACCAGGGCAGATATTTCCACGGAGAAGGGCAATCACAGATTCATTAAACAAACTTATGGTTCACCAATGGAAAGGTGTGAGGATTGGTTTCATTACGATATCGGGGTTAACAGACATATACAAACACAGGTGACATATATAATCGCCAAAGACCTACAGAATACCAAGAGAGGACTACTCAACATTCTGTCATAACGTACATGGGAAAAGGATCCCAGGAAGAACAGTCATCTGTATACGTGTAAAAGAACCACATCTTCCACATCTACAACAAGCCAAACATTGTAATCAAACTTGCTGTAATATGAAATAAAAAATTAAATTAAAAACACGAACAAGAAGTAGTGAGACAAACGTGAGGGGCTTTCTCCTGGCACATTCCATTCTAAACTCCAATCTAGAACACCACTTCCACTGAGGCTCTCTTGCCCTAGTAACCAGATTTGGTAAGGGTGAACTGCTGCCACCTTGTGGCCGTTTCACACAAGAGCAGCTTTAATCCCAACGCTAATGGTCAGTTGATATTCAAAATCATTGCAGGCCTGTAAATGACACCTGCCCTGAAAAGAAATCCTGGGGTCACATATCGACCAAAAAATTCAAAGGACGTCCATATTTCAAAACGACCGTTTCAAAAGGCATATTTTACGCACATTAGAGTTCTGCTTCTTTTCCTTTCTTTCCTTTTTTGTTAAAAACCACGGGAATGGAAAAAGGCATCCCTCAGAATGGGTGAAAATCGTTGCAAACGAATCAATGGACAGAGGTTTAATCTCCAATCTATATAAACAGCTCATGCAGCTTAATATTAAAAAAACAAACAACCCAAACAAATGGGCAGAAGATCTAAAGAGACGTTTCTTCAAAGGAGACACAGAGATGGCCAAGACGCCCATGAAAAGCTGCTCAACAGCACTAATTATTAGAGAAATGCAAATCAAAACTACAATGAGGTATCACCTCACACCTGTTAGAATCGGCATCATCAGAAAATCTACAGACAACCAATTCTGGGGAGGGTGTGGACAAAAGGAGCCCTCTTCCACTATTGGTGGAAATGTAAATTGATACAGTCACTATGGAGAACAGTATGGAGTTTCCTTAAAAAAATTAGAAATAGAATTACCATCTGATCCAGCTATCCCACTTCTGGGCATATACCCAGAGAAAACCGTATTTCAAAAAGGCACATTCACCACAATGTTCGTTGCAGCACTATTTACAATAGCCAGGTAATGGAAGCAACCTAAATGCCCACAGAAAGATGAATGGATACAGATGTGGTACATATATAAAATGGAATATTACTCGGCCATAAAAAGGAATGAAACTGGGTCATTTGTAGAGACATCGATGGATCGAGAGACTGTCATACAGAAAGAAGTAAGTCAGAAAGAGGAAAACAAATATTGTATATTAATGCATATATGTGGAGCCTAAAAATGGTACAGATGAACTGGTTTGCAGGGAAGAAATAGAGACACAGAGGTAGAGAACAAACGTATGGACACCAAGTGTGGGAAGCCATGGGGTGGTGGTGGTGGGATGAGTTGGGAGTTTGGGATTGACCTGTATACATGTATATGCATAAAATACATAACTAATAATAACGTGCTGTATAAAAAAATAAATAAAATTAAATTTCAAAATTTAAAAAAATAAAATTTAAAAATAAAACCGAAAAAAGTTCTTCCCGTCACACAGATGTATTTATACGAATGACTTATTTCCATGCTTATATCTATAAATACATAAAAGAGGAATAAAATCTAACTTGAACCATAAAAGAAAAAAACTGAACCCACGAGTTATACAGAGGAAAAACCCTATCAGGTCACTTGCTCCAGCGGTAAACAATTCTGAAATTGGTCAGAGGTGGGGAACCATCTCCCATACAGCCAGCAACCCACCCCCCACGCAAGGAGCGTCCTCATTGCAAAGCTGGGGGACCATGCCGAGGCATCTGTGAGTAAACGTGAGCTGAGCCCCAGGCCAGCTGCTGCTGAACTGTTCCCACCCTTTCCAGGTAAAACACCTGAATATGTACAAGGGCTTGAATGCCTAGAGGAAGGACCGTGGAGCCACACCAGTGACAGCATGCAGGCCAACTTGGTGCCTGCAGGCCAGCCAGTGTGGTCCTGGCACCGGGCGCTCTTCCAGAAGCTTTCCATTGCCCTGCCTGAGATACCCCTCCTGTCCCGGCCCCCACTGCTTTTTTTCTTCCTCACCTCTGTCCGGAGAGAAATTCCAGCAGAAGGTATGGGTGACACAACCTCTTCTTTACAGGCGGCAGCCTGGCAACTCCTGCAGAAAGGCCAGCAGAACCCCACTCACACCGGGCCACCCACAAAGCTGTGGCCCCTCACTCCCTCCCACCAGCACAGCCCCGAGACTGCTGACGGGGCAGACAATATGGAGTCAGGCACAGCTTCAGGGGCTATTGCTGCCTGGAGCGCTGTTTATATTGACCTCAACGAGGCACACCTGGGGAGGGCGGGCCGGCAGGGTAAGGCTGCCCAGGTCAGCTAATCCACAACCCTCAGGGAATCACATTGTTGAAAATGGACCCCGCTAAGGCAGAAGAGACGCCAAAGGAAAAAAGGACACAATGCCATTTGCAGCACCGTAGATGAGTCTAGAAGTAATCACGTGACTTGTAGTAAGTCAGATAGTGAAAGACACATATCATATCATAACACTTATAGGTGTTACCTAAAAATGGATACCAGGGCAGATATTTCCACGGAGAAGGGCAATCACAGATTCATTAAACAAACTTATGGTTCACCAATGGAAAGGTGTGAGGATTGGTTTCATTACGATATCGGGGTTAACAGACATATACAAACACCGGTGACATATATAATCGCCAAAGACCTACAGAATACCAAGAGAGGACTATTCAACATTCTGTCATAACGTACATGGGAAAAGGATCCCAGGAAGAACAGACATCTGTATACGTGTAAAAGAACCACATCTTCCACATCTACAACAAGCCAAACATTGTAATCAAACTTGCTGTAATAAGAAATAAAAAATTAAATTAAAAACACGAACAAGAAGTAGTGAGACAAACGTGAGGGGCTTTCTCCTGGCACATTCCATTCTAAACTCCAATCTAGAACACCACTTCCACTGAGGCTCTCTTGCCCTAGTAACCAGATTTGGTAAGGGTGAACTGCTGCCACCTGGTGGCCGTTTCACACAACAGCAGCTTTAATCCCAACGCTAATGGTCAGTTGATATTCAAAATCATTGCAGGCCTGTAAATGACACCTGCCTTGAAAACAAATCCTGGGGTCACATATCGACCAAAAAATTCAAAGGACGTCCATATTTCAAAACGACCGTTTCAAAAGGCATATTTTACGCACATTAGTGTTCTGCTTCTTTTCCTTTCTTTCCTTTTTTGTTAAAAACCACGGGAATGGAAAAAGGCATCCCTCAGAATGGGTGAAAATCGTTGCAAACGAATCAATGGACAGAGGTTTAATCTCCAATCTATATAAACAGCTCATGCAGCTTAATATTAAAAAAACAAACAACCCAAAACAAATGGGCAGAAGATCTAAAGAGACGTTTCTTCAAAGGAGACACAGAGATGGCCAAGACGCACATGAAAAGCTGCTCAACAGCACTAATTATTAGAGAAATGCAAATCAAAACTACAATGAGGTATCACCTCACACCTGTTAGAATCGGCATCATCAGAAAATCTACAGACAACCAATTCTGGGGAGGGTGTGGACAAAAGGAGCCCTCTTCCACTATTGGTGGGAATGTAAATTGATACAGTCACTATGGAGAACAGTATGGAGTTTCCTTAAAAAAATTAGAAATAGAATTACCATCTGATCCAGCAATCCCACTTCTGGGCATATACCCAGAGAAAACCGTATTTCAAAAAGGCACATTCACCACAATGTTCGTTGCAGCACTATTTACAATAGCCAGGTAATGGAAGCAACCTAAATGCCCACAGACAGATGAATGGATACAGATGTGGTACATATATAAAATGGAATATTACTCGGCCATAAAAAGGAATGAAACTGGGTCATTTGTAGAGACATCGATGGATCGAGAGACTGTCATACAGAAAGAAGTAAGTCAGAAAGAGGAAAACAAATATTGTATATTAATGCATATATGTGGAGCCTAAAAATGGTACAGATGAACTGGTTTGCAGGGAAGAAATAGAGACACAGAGGTAGAGAACAAACGTATGGACACCAAGTGTGGGAAGCCATGGGGTGGTGGTGGTGGGATGAGTTGGGAGTTTGGGATTGACCTGTATACATGTATATGCATAAAATACATAACTAATAATAACGTGCTGTATAAAAAAATAAATAAAATTAAATTTCAAAATTTAAAAAAATAAAATTTAAAAATAAAACAGAAAAAAGTTCTTCCCGTCACACAGATGTATTTATACGAATGAATTATTTCCATGCTTATATCTATAAATACATAAAAGAGGAATAAAATCTAACTTGAACCATAAAAGAAAAAAAACTGAACCCACGAGTTATACAGAGGAAAAACCCTATCAGGTCACTTGCTCCAGCGGTAAACAATTCTGAAATTGGTCAGAGGTGGGGAACCATCTCCCATACAGCCAGCAACCCACCCCCCACGCAAGGAGCGTCCTCATTGCAAAGCTGGGGGACCGTGCCGAGGCATCTGTGAGTAAACGTGAGCTGAGCCCCAGGCCAGCTGCTGCTGAACTGTTCCCACCCTTTCCAGGTAAAACACCTGAATATGTACAAGGGCTTGAATGCCTAGAGGAAGGACCGTGGAGCCACACCAGTGACAGCACGCAGGCCAACTTGGTGCCTGCAGGACAGCCAGTGTGGTCCTGGCACCGGGCGCTCTTCCAGAAGCTTTCCATTGCCCTGCCTGAGATACCCCTCCTGTCCCGGCCCCCACTGCTTTTTTTCTTCCTCACCTCTGTCCGGAGAGAAATTCCAGCAGAAGGTATGGGTGACACAACCTCTTCTTTACAGGCGGCAGCCTGGCAACTCCTGCAGAAAGGCCAGCAGAACCCCACTCACACCGGGCCACCCACAAAGCTGTGGCCCCTCACTCCCTCCCACCAGCACAGCCCCGAGACTGCTGACGGGGCAGACAATATGGAGTCAGGCACAGCTTCAGGGGCTATTGCTGCCTGGAGCGCTGTTTATATTGACCTCAACGAGGCAGACCTGGGGAGGGCGGGCCGTCAGGGTAAGGCTGCCCAGGTCAGCTAATCCACAACCCTCAGGGAATCACATTGTTGAAAATGGACCCCGCTAAGGCAGAAGAGACGCCAAGGGAAAAAAGGACACAATGCCATTTGCAGCACCGTAGATGAGTCTAGAAGTAATCACGTGACTTGTAGTAAGTCAGAAAGTGAAAGACACATATCATATCATATCACTTATAGGTGTTACCTAAAAATGGATACCAGGGCAAATATTTCCACGGAGAAGGGCAATCACAGATTCATTAAACAAACTTATGGTTCACCAATGGAAAGGTGTGAGGATTGGTTTCATTACGATATCGGGGTTAACAGACATATACAAACACAGGTGACATATATAATCGCCAAAGACCTACAGAATACCAAGAGAGGACTACTCAACATTCTGTCATAACGTACATGGGAAAAGGATCCCAGGAAGAACAGACATCTGTATACGTGTAAAAGAACCACATCTTCCACATCTACAACAAGCCAAACATTGTAATCAAACTTGCTGTAATAAGAAATAAAAATTAAATTAAAAACACGAACAAGAAGTAGTGAGACAAACTTGAGGGGCTTTCTCCTGGAACATTCCATTCTAAACTCCAATCTAGAACACCACTTCCACTGAGGCTCTCTTGCCCTAGTAACCAGATTTGGTAAGGGTGAACTGCTGCCACCTGGTGGCCGTTTCACACAACAGCAGCTTTAATCCCAACGCTAATGGTCAGTTGATATTCAAAATCATTGCAGGCCTGTAAATGACACCTGCCCTGAAAACAAATCCTGGGGTCACATATCGACCAAAAAATTCAAAGGACGTCCATATTTCAAAACGACCGTTTCAAAAGGCATATTTTACGCACATTAGTGTTCTGCTTCTTTTCCTTTCTTTCCTTTTTTGTTAAAAACCACGGGAATGGAAAAAGGCATCCCTCAGAATGGGTGAAAATCGTTGCAAACGAATCAATGGACAGAGGTTTAATCTCCAATCTATATAAACAGCTCATGCAGCTTAATATTAAAAAAACAAACAACCCAAAACAAATGGGCAGAAGATCTAAAGAGACGTTTCTTCAAAGGAGACACAGAGATGGCCAAGACGCACATGAAAAGCTGCTCAACAGCACTAATTATTAGAGAAATGCAAATCAAAACTACAATGAGGTATCACCTCACACCTGTTAGAATCGGCATCATCAGAAAATCTACAGACAACCAATTCTGGGGAGGGTGTGGACAAAAGGAGCCCTCTTCCACTATTGGTGGGAATGTAAATTGATACAGTCACTATGGAGAACAGTATGGAGTTTCCTTAAAAAAATTAGAATTACCATCTGATCCAGCAATCCCACTTCTGGGCATATACCCAGAGAAAACCGTATTTCAAAAAGGCACATTCACCACAATGTTCGCTGCAGCACTATTTACAATAGCCAGGTAATGGAAGCAACCTAAATGCCCACAGAAAGATGAATGGATACAGATGTGGTACATATATAAAATGGAATATTACTCGGCCATAAAAAGGAATGAAACTGGGTCATTTGTAGAGACATCGATGGATCGAGAGACTGTCATACAGAAAGAAGTAAGTCAGAAAGAGGAAAACAAATATTGTATATTAATGCATATATGTGGAGCCTAAAAATGGTACAGATGAACTGGTTTGCAGGGAAGAAATAGAGACACAGAGGTAGAGAACAAACGTATGGACACCAAGTGTGGGAAGCCATGGGGTGGTGGTGGTGGGATGAGTTGGGAGTTTGGGATTGACCTGTATACATGTATATGCATAAAATACATAACTAATAATAACGTGCTGTATAAAAAAATAAATAAAATTAAATTTCAAAATTTAAAAAAATAAAATTTAAAAATAAAACCGAAAAAAGTTCTTCCCGTCACACAGATGTATTTATACGAATGACTTATTTCCATGCTTATATCTATAAATACATAAAAGAGGAATAAAATCTAACTTGAACCATAAAAGAAAAAAAACTGAACCCACGAGTTATACAGAGGAAAAACCCTATCAGGTCACTTGCTCCAGCGGTAAACAATTCTGAAATTGGTCAGAGGTGGGGAACCATCTCCCATACAGCCAGCAACCCACCCCCCACGCAAGGAGCGTCCTCATTGCAAAGCTGGGGGACCGTGCCGAGGCATCTGTGAGTAAACGTGAGCTGAGCCCCAGGCCAGCTGCTGCTGAACTGTTCCCACCCTTTCCAGGTAAAACACCTGAATATGTACAAGGGCTTGAATGCCTAGAGGAAGGACCGTGGAGCCACACCAGTGACAGCACGCAGGCCAACTTGGTGCCTGCAGGCCAGCCAGTGTGGTCCTGGCACCGGGCGCTCTTCCAGAAGCTTTCCATTGCCCTGCCTGAGATACCCCTCCTGTCCCGGCCCCCACTGCTTTTTTCCTTCCTCACCTCTGTCCGGAGAGAAATTCCAGCAGAAGGTATGGGTGACACAACCTCTTCTTTACAGGCGGCAGCCTGGCAACTCCTGCAGAAAGGCCAGCAGAACCCCACTCACACCGGGCCACCCACAAAGCTGTGGCCCCTCACTCCCTCCCACCAGCACAGCCCCGAGACTGCTGACGGGGCAGACAATATGGAGTCAGGCACAGCTTCAGGGGCTATTGCTGCCTGGAGCGCTGTTTATATTGACCTCAACGAGGCACACCTGGGGAGGGCGGGCCGGCAGGGTAAGGCTGCCCAGGTCAGCTAATCCACAACCCTCAGGGAATCACATTGTTGAAAATGGACCCCGCTAAGGCAGAAGAGACGCCAAGGGAAAAAAGGACACAATGCCATTTGCAGCACCGTAGATGAGTCTAGAAGTAATCACGTGACTTGTAGTAAGTCAGAAAGTGAAAGACACATATCATATCATATCACTTATAGGTGTTACCTAAAAATGGATACCAGGGCAGATATTTCCACGGAGAAGGGCAATCACAGATTCATTAAACAAACTTATGGTTCACCAATGGAAAGGTGTGAGGATTGGTTTCATTACGATATCGGGGTTAACAGACATATACAAACACAGGTGACATATATAATCGCCAAAGACCTACAGAATACCAAGAGAGGACTACTCAACATTCTGTCATAACGTACATGGGAAAAGGATCCCAGGAAGAACAGACATCTGTATACGTGTAAAAGAACCACATCTTCCACATCTACAACAAGCCAAACATTGTAATCAAACTTGCTGTAATAAGAAATAAAAAATTAAATTAAAAACACGAACAAGAAGTAGTGAGACAAACGTGAGGGGCTTTCTCCTGGCACATTCCATTCTAAACTCCAATCTAGAACACCACTTCCACTGAGGCTCTCTAGCCCTAGTAACCAGATTTGGTAAGGGTGAACTGCTGCCACCTGGTGGCCGTTTCACACAACAGCAGCTTTAATCCCAACGCTAATGGTCAGTTGATATTCAAAATCATTGCAGGCCTGTAAATGACACCTGCCCTGAAAACAAATCCTGGGGTCACATATCGACCAAAAAATTCAAAGGACGTCCATATTTCAAAACGAACGTTGCAAAAGGCATATATTACGCACATTAGTGTTCTGCTTCTTTTCCTTTCTTTCCTTTTTTGTTAAAAACCACGGGAATGGAAAAAGGCATCCCTCAGAATGGGTGAAAATCGTTGCAAACGAATCAATGGACAGAGGTTTAATCTCCAATCTATATAAACAGCTCATGCAGCTTAATATTAAAAAAACAAACAACCCAAAACAAATGGGCAGAAGATCTAAAGAGACGTTTCTTCAAAGGAGACACAGAGATGGCCAAGACGCCCATGAAAAGCTGCTCAACAGCACTAATTATTAGAGAAATGCAAATCAAAACTACAATGAGGTATCACCTCACACCTGTTAGAATCGGCATCATCAGAAAATCTACAGACAACCAATTCTGGGGAGGGTGTGGACAAAAGGAGCCCTCTTCCACTATTGGTGGGGATGTAAATTGATACAGTCACTATGGAGAACAGTATGGAGTTTCCTTAAAAAAATTAGAAATAGAATTACCATCTGATCCAGCTATCCCACTTCTGGGCATATACCCAGAGAAAACCGTATTTCAAAAAGGCACATTCACCACAATGTTCGTTGCAGCACTATTTACAATAGCCAGGTAATGGAAGCAACCTAAATGCCCACAGACAGATGAATGGATAAAGATGTGGTACATATATAAAATGGAATATTACTCGGCCATAAAAAGGAATGAAACTGGGTCATTTGTAGAGACATCGATGGATCGAGAGACTGTCATACAGAAAGAAGTAAGTCAGAAAGAGGAAAACAAATATTGTATATTAATGCATATATGTGGAGCCTAAAAATGGTACAGATGAACTGGTTTGCAGGGAAGAAATAGAGACACAGAGGTAGAGAACAAACGTATGGACACCAAGTGTGGGAAGCCATGGGGTGGTGGTGGTGGGATGAGTTGGGAGTTTGGGATTGACCTGTATACATGTATATGCATAAAATACATAACTAATAATAACGTGCTGTATAAAAAAATAAATAAAATTAAATTTCAAAATTTAAAAAAATAAAATTTAAAAATAAAACAGAAAAAAGTTCTTCCCGTCACACAGATGTATTTATACGAATGAATTATTTCCATGCTTATATCTATAAATACATAAAAGAGGAATAAAATCTAACTTGAACCATAAAAGAAAAAAAACTGAACCCACGAGTTATACAGAGGAAAAACCCTATCAGGTCACTTGCTCCAGCGGTAAACAATTCTGAAATTGGTCAGAGGTGGGGAACCATCTCCCATACAGCCAGCAACCCACCCCCCACGCAAGGAGCGTCCTCATTACAAAGCTGGGGGACCGTGCCGAGGCATCTGTGAGTAAACGTGAGCTGAGCCCCAGGCCAGCTGCTGCTGAACTGTTCCCACCCTTTCCAGGTAAAACACCTGAATATGTACAAGGGCTTGAATGCCTAGAGGAAGGACCGTGGAGCCACACCAGTGACAGCACGCAGGCCAACTTGGTGCCTGCAGGCCAGCCAGTGTGGTCCTGGCACCGGGCGCTCTTCCAGAAGCTTTCCATTGCCCTGCCTGAGATACCCCTCCTGTCCCGGCCCCCACTGCTTTTTTTCTTCCTCACCTCTGTCCGGAGAGAAATTCCAGCAGAAGGTATGGGTGACACAACCTCTTCTTTACAGGCGGCAGCCTGGCAACTCCTGCAGAAAGGCCAGCAGAACCCCACTCACACCGGGCCACCCACAAAGCAGTGGCCCCTCACTACCTCCCACCAGCACAGCCCCGAGACTGCTGACGGGGCAGACAATATGGAGTCAGGCACAGCTTCAGGGGCTAATGCTGCCTGGAGCGCTGTTTATATTGACCTCAACGAGGCACACCTGGGGAGGGCGGGCCGGCAGGGTAAGGCTGCCCAGGTCAGCTAATCCACAACCCTCAGGGAATCACATTGTTGAAAATGGACCCCGCTAAGGCAGAAGAGACGCCAAGGGAAAAAAGGACACAATGCCATTTGCAGCACCGTAGATGAGTCTAGAAGTAATCACGTGACTTGTAGTAAGTCAGAAAGTGAAAGACACATATCATATCATATCACTTATAGGTGTTACCTAAAAATGGATACCAGGGCAGATATTTCCACGGAGAAGGGCAATCACAGATCCATTAAACAAACTTATGGTTCACCAATGGAAAGGTGTGAGGATTGGTTTCATTACGATATCGGGGTTAACAGACATATACAAACACAGGTGACATATATAATCACCAAAGACCTACAGAATACCAAGAGAGGACTACTCAACATTCTGTCATAACGTACATGGGAAAAGGATCCCAGGAAGAACAGACATCTGTATACGTGTAAAAGAACCACATCTTCCACATCTACAACAAGCCAAACATTGTAATCAAACTTGCTGTAATAAGAAATAAAAAATTAAATTAAAAACACGAACAAGAAGTAGTGAGACAAATGTGAGGGGCTTTCTCCAGGCACATTCCATTCTAAACTCCAATCTAGAACACCACTTCCACTGAGGCTCTCTTGCCCTAGTCACCAGATTTGGTAAGGGTGAACTGCTGCCACCTTGTGGCCGTTTCACACAACAGCAGCTTTAATCCCAACGCTAATGGTCAGTTGATATTCAAAATCATTGCAGGCCTGTAAATGACACCTGGCCTGAAAACAAATCCTGGGGTCACATATTGACCAAAAAATTCAAAGGACGTCCATATTTCAAAACGACCGTTTCAAAAGGCATATTTTACGCACATTAGTGTTCTGCTTCTTTTCCTTTCTTTCCTTTTTTGTTAAAAAACACGGGAATGGAAAAAGGCATCCCTCAGAATGGGTGAAAATCGTTGCAAACGAATCAATGGACAGAGGTTTAATCTCCAATCTATATAAACAGCTCATGCAGCTTAATATTAAAAAAACAAACAACCCAAAACAAATGGGCAGAAGATCTAAAGAGACGTTTTTTCAAAGGAGACCAGAGATGGCCAAGACGCACATGAAAAGCTGCTCAACAGCACTAATTATTAGAGAAATGCAAATCAAAACTACAATGAGGTATCACCTCACACCTGTTAGAATCGGCATCATCAGAAAATCTACAGACAACCAATTCTGGGGAGGGTGTGGACAAAAGGAGCCCTCTTCCACTATTGGTGGGAATGTAAATTGATACAGTCACTATGGAGAACAGTATGGAGTTTCCTTAAAAAAATTAGAAATAGAATTACCATCTGATCCAGCAATCCCACTTCTGGGCATATACCCAGAGAAAACCGTATTTCAAAAAGGCACATTCACCACAATGTTCGTTGCAGCACTATTTACAATAGCCAGGTAATGGAAGCAACCTAAATGCCCACAGAAAGATGAATGGATACAGATGTGGTACATATATAAAATGGAATATTACTCGGCCATTAAAAGGAATGAAACTGGGTCATTTGTAGAGACATCGATGGATCGAGAGACTGTCATACAGAAAGAAGTAAGTCAGAAAGAGGAAAACAAATATTGTATATTAATGCATATATGTGGAGCCTAAAAATGGTACAGATGAACTGGTTTGCAGGGAAGAAATAG
The DNA here is from genome assembly GCF_964341445.2 of Mesoplodon mirus. NCBI lineage: Eukaryota > Metazoa > Chordata > Mammalia > Artiodactyla > Ziphiidae > Mesoplodon > Mesoplodon mirus. Next base: position 1,516,580 of record NW_028295737.1, read on the forward strand.
AGACACAGAGGTAGAGAACAAACGTATGGACACCAAGTGTGGGAAGCCATGGGGTGGTGGTGGTGGGATGAGTTGGGAGTTTGGGATTGACCTGTATACATGTATATGCATAAAATACATAACTAATAATAACGTGCTGTATAAAAAAATAAATAAAATTAAATTTCAAAATTTAAAAAAATAAAATTTAAAAATAAAACAGAAAAAAGTTCTTCCCGTCACACAGATGTATTTATACGAATGAATTATTTCCATGCTTATATCTATAAATACATAAAAGAGGAATAAAATCTAACTTGAACCATAAAAGAAAAAAAACTGAACCCACGAGTTATACAGAGGAAAAACCCTATCAGGTCACTTGCTCCAGCGGTAAACAATTCTGAAATTGGTCAGAGGTGGGGAACCATCTCCCATACAGCCAGCAACCCACCCCCCACGCAAGGAGCGTCCTCATTGCAAAGCTGGGGGACCGTGCCGAGGCATCTGTGAGTAAACGTGAGCTGAGTCCCAGGCCAGCTGCTGCTGAACTGTTCCCACCCTTTCCAGGTAAAACACCTGAATATGTACAAGGGCTTGAATGCCTAGAGGAAGGACCGTGGAGCCACACCAGTGACAGCACGCAGGCCAACTTGGTGCCTGCAGGCCAGCCAGTGTGGTCCTGGCACCGGGCGCTCTTCCAGAAGCTTTCCATTGCCCTGCCTGAGATACCCCTCCTGTCCCGGCCCCCACTGCTTTTTTCCTTCCTCACCTCTGTCCGGAGAGAAATTCCAGCAGAAGGTATGGGTGACACAACCTCTTCTTTACAGGCGGCAGCCTGGCAACTCCTGCAGAAAGGCCAGCAGAACCCCACTCACACCGGGCCACCCACAAAGCTGTGGCCCCTCACTCCCTCCCACCAGCACAACCCCGAGACTGCTGACGGGGCAGACAATATGGAGTCAGGCACAGCTTCAGGGGCTATTGCTGCCTGGAGCGCTGTTTATATTGACCTCAACGAGGCACACCTGGGGAGGGCGGGCCGGCAGGGTAAGGCTGCCCAGGTCAGCTAATCCACAACCCTCAGGGAATCACATTGTTGAAAATGGACCCCGCTAAGGCAGAAGAGACGCCAAGGGAAAAAAGGACACAATGCCATTTGCAGCACCGTAGATGAGTCTAGAAGTAATCACGTGACTTGTAGTAAGTCAGAAAGTGAAAGACACATATCATATCATATCACTTATAGGTGTTACCTAAAAATGGATACCAGGGCAGATATTTCCACGGAGAAGGGCAATCACAGATTCATTAAACAAACTTATGGTTCACCAATGGAAAGGTGTGAGGATTGGTTTCATTACGATATCGGGGTTAACAGACATATACAAACACAGGTGACATATATAATCACCAAAGACCTACAGAATACCAAGAGAGGACTACTCAACATTCTGTCATAACGTACATGGGAAAAGGATCCCAGGAAGAACAGACATCTGTATACGTGTAAAAGAACCACATCTTCCACATCTACAACAAGCCAAACATTGTAATCAAACTTGCTGTAATATGAAATAAAAAATTAAATTAAAAACACGAACAAGAAGTAGTGACACAAACGTGAGGGGCTTTCTCCTGGCACATTCCATTCTAAACTCCAATCTAGAACACCACTTCCACGGAGGCTCTCTTGCCCTAGTAACCAGATTTGGTAAGGGTGAACTGCTGCCACCTTGTGGCCGTTTCACACAACAGCAGCTTTAATCCCAACGCTAATGGTCAGTTGATATTCAAAATCATTGCAGGCCTGTAAATGACACCTGCCCTGAAAACAAATCCTGGGGTCACATATTGACCAAAAAATTCAAAGGACGTCCATATTTCAAAACGACCGTTTCAAAAGGCATATTTTAGGCACATTAGTGTTCTGCTTCTTTTCCTTTCTTTCCTTTTTTGTTAAAAACCACGGGAATGGAAAAAGGCATCACTCAGAATGGGTGAAAATCGTTGCAAACGAATCAATGGACAGAGGTTTAATCTCCAATCTATATAAACAGCTCATGCAGCTTAATATTAAAAAAACAAACAACCCAAAACAAATGGGCAGAAGATCTAAAGAGACGTTTCTTCAAAGGAGACCAGAGATGGCCAAGACGCACATGAAAAGCTGCTCAACAGCACTAATTATTAGAGAAATGCAAATCAAAACTACAATGAGGTATCACCTCACACCTGTTAGAATCGGCATCATCAGAAAATCTACAGACAACCAATTCTGGGGAGGGTGTGGACAAAAGGAGCCCTCTTCCACTATTGGTGGGAATGTAAATTGATACAGTCACTATGGAGAACAGTATGGAGTTTCCTTAAAAAAATGAGAAATAGAATTACCATCTGATCCAGCAATCCCACTTCTGGGCATATACCCAGAGAAAACCGTATTTCAAAAAGGCACATTCACCACAATGTTCGTTGCAGCACTATTTACAATAGCCAGGTAATGGAAGCAACCTAAATGCCCACAGACAGATGAATGGATAAAGATGTGGTACATATATAAAATGGAATATTACTCGGCCATAAAAAGGAATGAAACTGGGTCATTTGTAGAGACATCGATGGATCGAGAGACTGTCATACTGAATGAAGTAAGTCAGAAAGAGGAAAACAAATATTGTATATTAATGCATATATGTGGAGCCTAAAAATGGTACAGATGAACTGGTTTGCAGGGAAGAAATAGACACACAGAGGTAGAGAACAAACGTATGGACACCAAGTGTGGGAAGCCATGGGGTGGTGGTGGTGGGATGAGTTGGGAGTTTGGGATTGACCTGTATACATGTATATGCATAAAATACATAACTAATAATAACGTGCTGTATAAAAAAAATAAATAATTAAATTTCAAAATTTTAAAAAATAAAATTTAAAAATAAAACAGAAAAAAGTTCTTCCCGTCACACAGATGTATTTATAGGAATGAATTATTTCCATGCTTATATCTATAAATACATAAAAGAGGAATTAAATCTAACTTGAACCATAAAAGAAGAAAAAAAACTGAACCCACGAGTTATACAGAGGAAAACCCTATCAGGGCACTTGCTCCAGCGGTAAACAATTCTGAAATTGGTCAGAGGTGGGGAACCATCTCCCATACAACCAGCAACCCACCCCCCACGCAAGGAGCGTCCTCATTGCAAAGCTGGGGGACCGTGCTGAGGCATCTGTGAGTAAACGTGAGCTGAGCCCCAGGCCAGCTGCTGCTGAACTGTTCCCACCCTTTCCAGGTAAAACACCTGAATATGTACAAGGGCTTGAAAGCCTAGAGGAAGGACCGTGGAGCCATACCAGCGACAGCACGCAGGCCAACTTGGTGCCTGTAGGCCAGCCAGGGTGGTCCTGGGCCCGGGCGCTCTTCCAGAAGCTTTCCATTGCCCTGCCTGAGATACCCCTCCTGTCCCGGCCCCCACTGCTTTTTTCCTTCCTCACCTCTGTCCGGAGAGAAATTCCAGCGGAAGGTATGTGTGACACATCCTCTTTTTTACAGGCGGCAGCCTGGCAACTCCTGCAGAAAGGCCAGCAGAACCCCACTCACACCGGGCCACCCACAAAGCTGTGGCCCCTCACTCCCTCCCACCAGCACAGCCCCGAGACTGCTGACGGGGCAGAGAATATGGAGTCAGGCACAGCTTCAGGGGCTATTGCTGCCTGGAGCTCTGTTTATATTGACCTCAACGAGGCACACCTGGGGAGGGCGGGCCGGCAGGGTAAGGCTGCCCAGGTCAGCTAATCCACAACCCTCAGGGAATCACATTGTTGAAAATGGACCCCGCTAAGGCAGAAGAGAAGCCAAGGGAAAAAACGACACAATGCCATTTGCAGCACCGTAGATGAGTCTAGAAGTCATCACGTGACTTGCAGTAAGTCAGAAAGTGAAAGACACATATCATATCATATCACTTATAGATGTTACCTAAAAATGGATACCAGGGCAGATACTTCCACGGAGAAGGGCAATCACAGATTCATTAAATAAACTTATGGTTCACCAATGGAAAGGTGTGAGGATTGGTTTCATTACGATATCGGGGTTAACAGACATATACAAACACAGGTGATATATATATTCACCAAAAACCTACAGAATACCAAGAGAGGACTACTCAACATTCTGTCATAAGGTACATGGGAAAAGGATCCCAGGAAGAACAGTCATCTGTATATGTGTAAAAGAACCACATCTTCCACACCTACAACATGCCAAATATTGTAATCAAACTTTCTGTAATAAAAAATAAAAAATTAAATTAAAAACACGAACAAGAAGTAGTGACACAAACGTGAGGGGCTTTCTCCTGGCACATTCCATTCTAAACTCCAATCTAGAACACCACTTCCACTGAGGCTCTCTTGCCCTAGTAACCAGATTTGGTAAGGGTGAACTGCTTCCACCTTGTGGCCGTTTCACACAACAGCAGCTTTAATCCCAACGCTAATGGTCAGTTGATATTCAAAATCATTGCAGGCCTGAAAATGACACCTGCCCTGAAAACAAATCCTGGGGTCACATATCGACCAAAAATTTCAAAGGACGTCCATATTTCAAAACGACCGTTTCAAAAGGCATATTTTACGCACATTAGTGTTCTGCTTCTTTTCCTTTCTTTCCTTTTTTGTTAAAAAACACGGGAATGGAAAAAGGCATCCCTCAGAATGGGCGAAAATCGTTGCAGACGAATCAATGGACAGAGGTTTAATCTCCAATATATATAAACAGCTCATGCAGCTAAATATTAAAAAAACAAACAACCCAAAAAAATGGGCAGAAGATCTAAAGAGACGTTTCTTCAAAGGAGACACAGAGATGGCCAAGACGCCCATGAAAAGCTGCTCAACAGCACTAATTATTAGAGAAATGCAAATCAAAACTACAATGAGGTATCACCTCACACCTGTTAGAATCGGCATCATCAGAAAATCTACAACCAACCAATTCTGGGGAGGGTGTGGACAAAAGGAGCCCTCTTCCACTATTGGTGGGAATGTAAATTGATACAGTCACTATGGAGAACAGTATGGAGTTTCCTTAAAAAATATAGAAATAGAATTACCATCTGATCCAGCAATCCCACTTCTGGGCATATACCCAGAGAAAACCGTATTTCAAAAAGGCACATTCACCACAATGTTCGTTGCAGCACTATTTACAATAGCCAGGTAATGGAAGCAACCTAAATGCCCACAGACAGATGAATGGATAAAGATGTGGTACATATATAACATGGAATATTACTCGGCCATAAAAAGGAATGAAACTGGGTCATTTGTAGAGACATTGATGGATCGAGAGACTGTCATACTGAATGAAGTAAGTCAGAAAGAGGAAAACAAATATTGTATATTAATGCATATATGTGGAGCCTAAAAATGGTACAGATGAACTGGTTTGCAGGGAAGAAATAGAGACACAGAGGTAGAGAACAAACGTATGGACACCAAGTGTGGGAAGCCATGGGGTGGTGGTGGTGGGATGAGTTGGGAGTTTGGGATTGACCTGTATACATGTATATGCATAAAATACATAACTAATAATAACGTGCTGTATAAAAAAAATAAATAAAATTAAATTTCAAAATTTTAAAAAATAAAATTTAAAAATAAAACAGAAAAAAGTTCTTCCCGTCACACAGATGTATTTATAGGAATGAATTATTTCCATGCTTATATCTATAAATACATAAAAGAGGAATTAAATCTAACTTGAACCATAAAAGAAAAAAAAAACTGAACCCACGAGTTATACAGAGGAAAACCCTATCAGGGCACTTGCTCCAGCGGTAAACAATTCTGAAATTGGTCAGAGGTGGGGAACCATCTCCCATACAACCAGCAACCCACCCCCCACGCAAGGAGCGTCCTCATTGCAAAGCTGGGGGACCGTGCTGAGGCATCTGTGAGTAAACGTGAGCTGAGCCCCATGCCAGCTGCTGCTGAACTGTTCCCACCCTTTCCAGGTAAAACACCTGAATATGTACAAGGGCTTGAAAGCCTAGAGGAAGGACCGTGGAGCCATACCAGCGACAGCACGCAGGCCAACTTGGTGCCTGTAGGCCAGCCAGGGTGGTCCTGGGCCCGGGCGCTCTTCCAGAAGCTTTCCATTGCCCTGCCTGAGATACCCCTCCTGTCCCGGCCCACACTGCTTTTTTCCTTCCTCACCTCTGTCCGGAGAGAAATTCCAGCGGAAGGTATGGGTGACACAACCTCTTCTTTACAGGCGGCAGCCTGGCAACTCCTGCAGAAAGGCCAGCAGAACCCCACTCACACCGGGCCACCCACAAAGCTGTGGCCCCTCACTCCCTCCCACCAGCACAGCCCCGAGACTGCTGACGGGGCAGACAATATGGAGTCAGGCACAGCTTCAGGGGCTATTGCTGCCTGGAGCGCTGTTTATATTGACCTCAACGAGGCACACCTGGGGAGGGCGGGCCGGCAGGGTAAGGCTGCCCAGGTCAGCTAATCCACAACCCTCAGGGAATCACATTGTTGAAAATGGACCCCGCTAAGGCAGAAGAGAAGCCAAGGGAAAAAACGACACAATGCCATTTGCAGCAGCGTAGATGAGTCTAGAAGTCATCACGTGACTTGCAGTAAGTCAGAAAGTGAAAGACACATATCATATCATATCACTTATAGATGTTACCTAAAAATGGATACCAGGGCAGATACTTCCACGGAGAAGGGCAATCACAGATTCATTAAATAAACTTATGGTTCACCAATGGAAAGGTGTGAGGATTGGTTTCATTACGATATCGGGGTTAACAGACATATACAAACACAGGTGATATATATATTCACCAAAAACCTACAGAATACCAAGAGAGGACTACTCAACATTCTGTCATAAGGTACATGGGAAAAGGATCCCAGGAAGAACTGTCATCTGTATATGTGTAAAAGAACCACATCTTCCACACCTACAACAAGCCAAATATTGTAATCAAACTTGCTGTAATAAAAAATAAAAAATTAAATTAAAAACACGAACAAGAAGTAGTGACACAAACGTGAGGGGCTTTCTCCTGGCACATTCCATTCTAAACTCCAATCTAGAACACCACTTCCACTGAGGCTCTCTTGCCCTAGTAACCAGATTTGGTAAGGGTGAACTGCTTCCACCTTGTGGCCGTTTCACACAACAGCAGCTTTAATCCCAACGCTAATGGTCAGTTGATATTCAAAATCATTGCAGGCCTGAAAATGACACCTGCCCTGAAAACAAATCCTGGGGTCACATATCGACCAAAAATTTCAAAGGACGTCCATATTTCAAAACGACCGTTTCAAAAGGCATATTTTACGCACATTAGTGTTCTGCTTCTTTTCCTTTCTTTCCTTTTTTGTTAAAAAACACGGGAATGGAAAAAGGCATCCCTCAGAATGGGCGAAAATCGTTGCAGACGAATCAATGGACAGAGGTTTAATCTCCAATATATATAAACAGCTCATGCAGCTAAATATTAAAAAAACAAACAACCCAAAAAAATGGGCAGAAGATCTAAAGAGACGTTTCTTCAAAGGAGACACAGAGATGGCCAAGACGCCCATGAAAAGCTGCTCAACAGCACTAATTATTAGAGAAATGCAAATCAAAACTACAATGAGGTATCACCTCACACCTGTTAGAATCGGCATCATCAGAAAATCTACAAACAACCAATTCTGGGGAGGGTGTGGACAAAAGGAGCCCTCTTCCACTATTGGTGGGAATGTAAATTGATACAGTCACTATGGAGAACAGTATGGAGTTTCCTTAAAAAATCTAGAAATAGAATTACCATCTGATCCAGCAATCCCACTTCTGGGCATATACCCAGAGAAAACCGTATTTCAAAAAGGCACATTCACCACAATGTTCGTTGCAGCACTATTTACAATAGCCAGGTAATGGAAGCAACCTAAATGCCCACAGACAGATGAATGGATAAAGATGTGGTACATATATAAAATGGAATATTACTCGGCCATAAAAAGGAATGAAACTGGGTCATTTGTAGAGACATCGATGGATCGAGAGACTGTCATACTGAATGAAGTAAGTCAGAAAGAGGAAAACAAATATTGTATATTAATGCATATATGTGGAGCCTAAAAATGGTACAGATGAACTGGTTTGCAGGGAAGAAATAGACACACAGAGGTAGAGAACAAACGTATGGACACCAAGTGTGGGAAGCCATGGGGTGGTGGTGGTGGGATGAGTTGGGAGTTTGGGATTGACCTGTATACATGTATATGCATAAAATACATAACTAATAATAACGTGCTGTATAAAAAAAATAAATAATTAAATTTCAAAATTTTAAAAAATAAAATTTAAAAATAAAACAGAAAAAAGTTCTTCCCGTCACACAGATGTATTTATAGGAATGAATTATTTCCATGCTTATATCTATAAATACATAAAAGAGGAATTAAATCTAACTTGAACCATAAAAGAAAAAAAAAACTGAACCCACGAGTTATACAGAGGAAAACCCTATCAGGGCACTTGCTCCAGCGGTAAACAATTCTGAAATTGGTCAGAGGTGGGGAACCATCTCCCATACAACCAGCAACCCACCCCCCACGCAAGGAGCGTCCTCATTGCAAAGCTGGGGGACCGTGCTGAGGCATCTGTGAGTAAACGTGAGCTGAGCCCCAGGCCAGCTGCTGCTGAACTGTTCCCACCCTTTCCAGGTAAAACACCTGAATATGTACAAGGGCTTGAAAGCCTAGAGGAAGGACCGTGGAGCCATACCAGCGACAGCACGCAGGCCAACTTGGTGCCTGTAGGCCAGCCAGGGTGGTCCTGGGCCCGGGCGCTCTTCCAGAAGCTTTCCATTGCCCTGCCTGAGATACCCCTCCTGTCCCGGCCCACACTGCTTTTTTCCTTCCTCACCTCTGTCCGGAGAGAAATTCCAGCGGAAGGTATGGGTGACACAACCTCTTCTTTACAGGCGGCAGCCTGGCAACTCCTGCAGAAAGGCCAGCAGAACCCCACTCACACCGGGCCACCCACAAAGCTGTGGCCCCTCACTCCCTCCCACCAGCACAGCCCCGAGACTGCTGACGGGGCAGACAATATGGAGTCAGGCACAGCTTCAGGGGCTATTGCTGCCTGGAGCGCTGTTTATATTGACCTCAACGAGGCACACCTGGGGAGGGCGGGCCGGCAGGGTAAGGCTGCCCAGGTCAGCTAATCCACAACCCTCAGGGAATCACATTGTTGAAAATGGACCCCGCTAAGGCAGAAGAGAAGCCAAGGGAAAAAAGGACACAATGCCATTTGCAGCACCGTAGATGAGTCTAGAAGTAATCACGTGACTTGTAGTAAGTCAGAAAGTGAAAGACTCATATCATATCATATCACTTATAGGTGTTACCTAAAAATGGATACCAGGGCAGATATTTCCACGGAGAAGGGCAATCACAGATTCATTAAACACACTTATGGTTCACCAATGGAAAGGTGTGAGGATTGGTTTCATTACGATATCGGGGTTAACAGATATATACAAACACAGGTGACATATATAATCACCAAAGACCTACAGAATACCAAGAGAGGACTACTCAACATTCTGTCATAACGTACATGGGAAAAGGATCCCAGGAAGAACAGTCATCTGTATATGTGTAAAAGAACCACATCTTCCACACCTACAACAAGCCAAACATTGTAATCAAACTTGCTGTAATAAAAAATAAAAAATTAAATTAAAAACACGAACAAGAAGAAGTGAGACAAACGTGAGGGGCTTTCTCCTGGCACATTCCATTCTAAACTCCAATCTAGAACACCACTTCCACTGAGGCTCTCTTGCCCTAGTAACCAGATTTGGTAAGGGTGAACTGCTGCCACCTTGTGGCCGTTTCACACAACAGCAGCTTTAATCCCAACGCTAATGGTCAGTTGATATTCAAAATCATTGCAGGCCTGTAAATGACACCTGCCCTGAAAACAAATCCTGGGGTCACATATCGACCAAAAATTTCAAAGGACGTCCATATTTCAAAACGAACGTTGCAAAAGGCATATTTTATGCACATTAGTGTTCTGCTTCTTTTCCTTTCTTTCCTTTTTTGTTAAAAAACACGGGAATGGAAAAAGGCATCCCTCAGAATGGGCGAAAATCGTTGCAGACGAATCAATGGACAGAGGTTTAATCTCCAATATATATAAACAGCTCATGCAGCTTAATATTAAAAAAACAAACAACCCAAAAAAATGGGCAGAAGATCTAAAGAGACGTTTCTTCAAAGGAGACACAGAGATGGCCAAGACGCCCATGAAAAGCTGCTCAACAGCACTAATTATTAGAGAAATGCAAATCAAAACTACAATGAGGTATCACCTCACACCTGTTAGAATCGGCATCATCAGAAAATCTACAAACAACCAATTCTGGGGAGGGTGTGGACAAAAGGAGCCCTCTTCCACTATTGGTGGGAATGTAAATTGATACAGTCACTATGGAGAACAGTATGGAGTTTCCTTAAAAAAACTTGAAATAGAATTACCATCTGATCCAGCAATCCCGCTTCTGGGCATATACCCAGAGAAAACCGTATTTCAAAAAGGCACATTCACCACAATGTTCGTTGCAGCACTATTTACAATAGCCAGGTAATGGAAGCAACCTAAATGCCCACAGACAGATGAATGGATAAAGATGTGGTACATATATAAAATGGAATATTACTCGGCCATAAAAAGGAATGAAACTGGGTCATTTGTAGAGACATCGATGGATCGAGAGACTGTCATACTGAATGAAGTAAGTCAGAAAGAGGAAAACAAATATTGTATCTTAATGCATATATGTGGAGCCTAAAAATGGTACAGATGAACTGGTTTGCAGGGAAGAAATAGAGACACAGAGGTAGAGAACAAACGTATGGACACCAAGTGTGGGAAGCCATGGGGTGGTGGTGGTGGGATGAGTTGGGAGTTTGGGATTGACCTCTATACATGTATATGCATAAAATACATAACTAATAATAACGTGCTGTATAAAAAAAATAAATAAAATTAAATTTCAAAATTTTAAAAAATAAAATTTAAAAATAAAACAGAAAAAAGTTCTTCCCGTCACACAGATGTATTTATAGGAATGAATTATTTCCATGCTTATATCTATAAATACATAAAAGAGGAATTAAATCTAACTTGAACCATAAAAGAAAAAAAAAACTGAACCCACGAGTTATACAGAGGAAAACCCTATCAGGGCACTTGCTCCAGCGGTAAACAATTCTGAAATTGGTCAGAGGTGGGGAACCATCTCCCATACAACCAGCAACCCACCCCCCACGCAAGGAGCGTCCTCATTGCAAAGCTGGGGGACCGTGCTGAGGCATCTGTGAGTAAACGTGAGCTGAGCCCCAGGCCAGCTGCTGCTGAACTGTTCCCACCCTTTCCAGGTAAAACACCTGAATATGTACAAGGGCTTGAAAGCCTAGATGAAGGACCGTGGAGCCATACCAGCGACAGCACGCAGGCCAACTTGGTGCCTGTAGGCCAGCCAGGGTGGTCCTGGGCCCGGGCGCTCTTCCAGAAGCTTTCCATTGCCCTGCCTGAGATACCCCTCCTGTCCCGGCCCACACTGCTTTTTTCCTTCCTCACCTCTGTCCGGAGAGAAATTCCAGCGGAAGCTATGGGTGACACAACCTCTTCTTTACAGGCGGCAGCCTGGCAACTCCTGCAGAAAGGCCAGCAGAACCCCACTCACACCGGGCCACCCACAAAGCTGTGGCCCCTCACTCTCTCCCACCAGCACAGCCCCGAAACTGCTGACGGGGCAGAGAATATGGAGTCAGTCACAGCTTCAGTGGCTATTGCTGCCTGGAGCGCTGTTTATATTGACCTCAACGAGGCACACCTGGGGAGGGCGGGCTGGCAGGGTAAGGCTGCCCAGGTCAGCTAATCCACAACCCTCAGGGAATCACATTGTTGAAAATGGACCCCGCTAAGGCAGAAGAGAAGCCAAGGGAAAAAAGGACACAATGCCATTTGCAGCACCGTAGATGAGTCTAGAAGTAATCACGTGACTTGCAGTAAGTCAGAAAGTGAAAGACACATATCATATCATATCACTTATAGGTGTTACCTAAAAATGGATACCAGGGCAGATATTTCCACGGAGAAGGGCAATCACAGATTCATTAAACAAACTTATGGTTCACCAATGGAAAGGTGTGAGGATTGGTTTCATTACGATATCGGGGTTAACAGACATATACAAACACAGGTGACATATATAATCGCCAAAGACCTACAGAATACCAAGAGAGGACTACTCAACATTCTGTCATAACGTACATGGGAAAAGGATCCCAGGAAGAACAGTCATCTGTATATGTGTAAAAGAACCACATCTTCCACACCTACAACAAGCCAAACATTGTAATCAAACTTGCTGTAATAAAAAATAAAAAATTAAATTAAAAACACGAACAAGAAGTAGTGAGACAAACGTGAGTGGCTTTCTCCTGGCACATTCCATTCTAAACTCCAATCTAGAACACCACTTCCACTGAGGCTCTCTTGCCCTAGTAACCAGATTTGGTAAGGGTGAACTGCTGCCACCTTGTGGCCCTTTCACACAACAGCAGCTTTAATCCCAACGCTATTGGTCAGTTGATATTCAAAATCATTGCAGGCCTGTAAATGACACCTGCCCTGAAAAGAAATCCTGGGGTCACATATCGACCAAAAAATTCAAAGGACGTCCATATTTCAAAACGACCGTTTCAAAAGGCATATTTTACGCACATTAGAGTTCTGCTTCTTTTCCTTTCTTTCCTTTTTTGTTAAAAAACACGGGAATGGAAAAAGGAATCCCTCAGAATGGGCGAAAATCATTGCAGACGAATCAATGGACAGAGGTTTTATCTCCAATATATATAAACAGCTCATGCAGCTTAATATAAAAAAAACAAACAACCCCCCAAAAAATGGACAGAAGATCTAAAGAGACGTTTCTTCAAAGGAGACACAGAGATGGCCAAGATGCACATGAAAAGCTGCACAACAGCACTAATTATTAGAGAAATGCAAATCAAAACTACAATGAGGTATCACCTCACACCTGTTAGAATCGGCATCATCAGAAAATCTACAAACAACCAATTCTGGGGAGGGTGTGGACAAAAGGAGCCCTCTTCCACTATTGGTGGGAATGTAAATTGATACAGTCACTATGGAGAACAGTATGGAATTTCCTTAAAAAAAATAGAAATAGAAATACCATCTGATCCAGCAATCCCACTTCTGGACATATACCCAGAGAAAACCGTATTTCAAAAAGGCACATTCACCACAATGTTCATTGCAGCACTATTTACAATAGCCAGGTAATGGAAGCAACCTAAATGCCCACAGACAGATGAATGGATAAAGCTGTGGTTCATATATAAAAAGGAATATTACTCGGCCATAAAAAGGAATGAAACTGGGTCATTTATAGAGACATCAATGGATCGAGAGACTGTCATACAGAATGAAGTAAGTCAGAAAGAGGAAAACAAATATTGTATATTAATGCATATATGTGGAGCCTAAAAATGGTACAGATGAACTGGTTTGCAGGGAAGAAATAGAGACACAGAGGTAGAGAACAAACGTATGGACACCAAGAGTGGGAAGCCATGGGGTGGTGGTGGTGGGATGAGTTGGGAGTTTGGGATTGACCTGTATACATGTATGTGCATAAAATACATAACTAATAATAACGTGCTGTATAAAAAAAATAAATAAAATTAAATTTCAAAATTTAAAAAAATAAAATTTAAAAATAAAACAAAAAATGTTCTTCCCGTCACACAGATGTATTTATAGGAATGAATTATTTCCATGCTTATATCTATAAATACATAAAAGAGGAATAAAATCTAACTTGAACGATAAAAGAAAAAGAAAAACTGAACCCACGAGTTATACAGAGGAAAACCCTATCAGGGCACTTGCTCCAGTGGTAAACAATTCTGAAATTGGTCAGAGGTGGGGAACCATCCCCCATACAGCCAGCAACCCACCCCCCACGCAAGGAGCGTCCTCATTGCAAAGCTGGGGGACTGTGCCGAGGCATCTGTGAGTAAATGTGAGCTGAGCCCCAGGCCAGCGGCTGCTGAACTGTTCCCACCCTTTCCAGGTAAAACACCTGAATATGTACAAAGGCTTGAAAGCCTAGAGGAAGGACCGTGGAGCCATACCAGCGACAGCACGCAGGTCAACTTGGTGCCTGTAGGACAGCCAGGGTGGTCCTGTCCCCGGGCGCTCTTCCAGAAGCTTTCCATTGCCCTGCCTGAGATACCCCTCCTGTCCCGGCCCCCACTGCTTTTTTCCTTCCTCACCTCTGTCCGGAGAGAAATTCCAGCGGAAGGTATGGGTGACACATCCTCTTCTTTACAGGCGGCAGCCTGGCAACTCCTGCAGAAAGGCCAGCAGAACCCCACTCACACCGGGCCACCCACAAAGCTGTGGCCCCTCACTCCCTCCCACCAGCACAGCCCCGAGACTGCTGACGGGGCAGAGAATATGGAGTCAGGCAGAGCTTCAGGGGCTATTGCTGCCTGGAGCTCTGTTTATATTGACCTCAACGAGGCACACCTGGGGAGGGCGGGCCGGCAGGGTAAGGCTGCCCAGGTCAGCTAATCCACAACCCTCAGGGAATCACATTGTTGAAAATGGACCCCGCTCAGGCAGAAGAGAAGCCAAGGGAAAAAAGGACACAATGCCATTTGCAGCACCGTAGATGAGTCTTGAATTAATCACGTGACTTGTAGTAAGTCAGAAAGTGAAAGACACATATCATATCATATCACTTAAGGGTGTTACCTAAAAATGGATACCAGGGCAGATATTTCCACGGAGAAGGGCAATCACAGATTCATTAAACACACTTATGGTTCACCAATGGAAAGGTGTGAGGATTGGTTTCATTACGATAGCGGGGTTAACAGACATATACAAACACAGGTGACATATATAATCACCAAAGACCTACAGAATACCAAGAGAGGACTACTCAACATTCTGTCATAACGTACATGGGAAAAGGTTCCCAGGAAGAACAGTCATCTGTATATGTGTAAAAGAACAACATCTTCCACACCTACAACAAGCCAGACATTGTAATCAAACTTGCTGTAATAAAAAATAAAAAATTAAATTAAAAACACGAACAAGAAGTAGTGAGACAAACGTGAGGGGCTTTCTCCTGGCACATTCCATTCTAAACTCCAATCTAGAACACCACTTCCACTGAGGCTCTCTTGCCCTAGTAACCAGATTTGGTAAGGGTGAACTGCTGCCACCTTGTGGCCGTTTCACACAACAGCAGCTTTAATCCCAACGCTAATGGTCAGTTGATATTCAAAATCATTGCAGGCCTGTAAATGACACCTGCACTGAAAACAAATCCTGGGGTCACATATCGACCAAAAAATTCAAAGGACGTACATATTTCAAAAGGACCGTTTCAAAAGGCATATTTTACGCACATTAGTGTTCTGCTTCTTTTCCTTTCTTTCCTTTTTTGTTAAAAAACACGGGAATGGAAAAAGGCATCCCTCAGAATGGGCGAAAATCGTTGCAGACGAATCAATGGACAGAGGTTTTATCTCCAATATATATAAACAGCTCATGCAGCTTAATATTAAAAAAACAAACAACCCAAAAAAAATGGGCAGAAGATCTAAAGAGACGTTTCTTCAAAGGAGACCAGAGATGGCCAAGACGCACATGAAAAGCTGCTCAACAGCACTAATTATTAGAGAAATGCAAATCAAAACTACAATGAGGTATCACCTAACACCTGTTAGAATCGGCATCATCAGAAAATCTGCAAACACCCAATTCTGGGGACGGTGTGGACAAAAGGAGCCCTCTTCCACTATTGGTGGGAATGTAAATTGATACAGTCACTATGGAGAACAGTATGGTGTTTCCTTAAAAAATCCAGAAATAGAATTACCATCTGATCCAGCAATCCCACTTCTGGGCATATACCCAGAGAAAACCGTATTTCAAAAAGGCACATTCACCACAATGTTCGTTGCAGCACTATTTACAATAGCCAGGTAATGGAAGCAACCTAAATGCCCACAGACAGATGAATGGATAAAGATGTGGTACATATATAAAATGGAATATTACTCGGCCATAAAAAGGAATGAAACTGGGTCATTTGTAGAGACATCGATGGATCGAGAGACTGTCATACAGAATGAAGTAAGTCAGAAAGAGGAAAACAAATATTGTATATTAATGCATATATGTGGAGCCTAAAAATAGTACAGATGAACTGGTTTGCTGGGAAGAAATAGAGACACAGAGGTAGAGAACAAACGTATGGACACTAAGTGTGGGAAGCCATGGGGTGGTGGTGGTGGGATGAGTTGGGAGTTTGGGATTGACCTATATACATGTATATGCATAAAATACATAACTAATAATAACGTGGTGTATAAAAAAAATAAATAAAATTAAATTTCAAAATTTTAAAAAATAAAATTTAAAAATAAAACAGAAAATAGTTCTTCCCGTCACACAGATGTATTTATAGGAATGAATTATTTCCATGCTTATATCTATAAATACATAAAAGAGGAATAAAATCTAACTTGAACCATAAAAGAAAAAAAAATCCTGAACCCACGAGTTATACAGAGGAAAACCCTATCAGGGCACTTGCTCCAGTGGTAAACAATTCTGAAATTGGTCAGAAGTGGGGAAGCATCTCCCATACAGCCATCAACCCACCCCCTACGCAAGGAGCGTCCTCATTGCAAAGCTGGGGGACCGTGCCGAGGCATCTGTGAGTAAACGTGAGCTGAGCCCCAGGCCAGCTGCTGCTGAACTGTTCCCACCCTTTCCAGGTAAATCACCTGAATATGTACAAGGGCTTGAAAGCCTAGAGGAAGGACCGTGGAGCCACACCAGCGACAGCACGCACGCCAACTTGGTGCCTGAAGGCCAGCCAGGGTGGTCCAGGCCCCGGGCACTCTTCCAGAAGCTTTCCATTGCCCTGCCTGAGATACCCCTCCTGTCCCGGCCCACACTGCTTTTTTCCTTCCTCACCTTTGTCCGGAGAGAAATTCCAGCGGAAGGTATGGGTGACACAACCTCTTCTTTACAGGCGGCAGCCTGGCAACTCCTGCAGAAAGGCCAGCAGAACCCCACTCACACCGGGCCACCCACAAAGCTGTGGCCCCTCACTCCCTCCCACCAGCACAGCCCCGAGACTGCTGACGGGGCAGACAATATGGAGTCAGGCACAGCTTCAGGGGCTATTGCTGCCTGGAGCGCTGTTTATATTGACCTCAACGAGGCACACCTGGGGAGGGCGGGCCGGCAGGGTAAGGCTGCCCAGGTCAGCTAATCCACAACCCTCAGGGAATCACATTGTTGAAAATGGACCCCGCTAAGGCAGAAGAGAAGCCAAGGGAAAAAAGGACACAATGCCATTTGCAGCACCGTAGATGAGTCTAGAAGTAATCACGTGACTTGTAGTAAGTCAGAAAGTGAAAGACACATATCCTATCATATCACTTATAGGTGTTACCTAAAAATGGATACCAGGGCAGATATTTCCACGGAGAAGGGCAATCACAGATTCATTAAACACACTTATGGTTCACCAATGGAAAGGTGTGAGGATTGGTTTCATTACGATATCGGGGTTAACAGACATATACAAACACAGGTGACATATATAATCACCAAAAACCTACAGAATACCAAGAGAGGACTACTCAACATTCTGTCATAACGTACATGGGAAAAGGATCCCAGGAAGAACAGACATCTGTATACGTGTAAAAGAACCACATCTTCCACATCTACAACAAGCCAAACATTGTAATCAAACTTGCTGTAATATGAAATAAAAAATTAAATTAAAAACACGAACAAGAAGTAGTGAGACAAACGTGAGGGGCTTTCTCCTGGCACATTCCATTCTAAACTCCAATCTAGAACACCACTTCCACGGAGGCTCTCTTGCCCTAGTAACCAGATTTGGTAAGGGTGAACTGCTGCCACCTTGTGGCCGTTTCACACAACAGCAGCTTTAATCCCAACGCTAATGGTCAGTTGATATTCAAAATCATTGCAGGCCTGTAAATGACACCTGCCCTGAAAACAAATCCTGGGGTCACATATTGACCAAAAAATTCAAAGGACGTCCATATTTCAAAACGACCGTTTCAAAAGGCATATTTTAGGCACATTAGTGTTCTGCTTCTTTTCCTTTCTTTCCTTTTTTGTTAAAAACCACGGGAATGGAAAAAGGCATCACTCTGAATGGGTGAAAATCGTTGCAAACGAATCAATGGACAGAGGTTTAATCTCCAATCTATATAAACAGCTCATGCAGCTTAATATTAAAAAAACAAACAACCCAAAACAAATGGGCAGAAGATCTAAAGAGACGTTTCTTCAAAGGAGACCAGAGATGGCCAAGACGCACATGAAAAGCTGCTCAACAGCACTAATTATTAGAGAAATGCAAATCAAAACTACAATGAGGTATCACCTCACACCTGTTAGAATCGGCATCATCAGAAAATCTACAGACAACCAATTCTGGGGAGGGTGTGGACAAAAGGAGCCCTCTTCCACTATTGGTGGGAATGTAAATTGATACAGTCACTATGGAGAACAGTATGGAGTTTCCTTAAAAAAATGAGAAATAGAATTACCATCTGATCCAGCAATCCCACTTCTGGGCATATACCCAGAGAAAACCGTATTTCAAAAAGGCACATTCACCACAATGTTCGTTGCAGCACTATTTACAATAGCCAGGTAATGGAAGCAACCTAAATGCCCACAGACAGATGAATGGATAAAGATGTGGTACATATATAAAATGGAATATTACTCGGCCATAAAAAGGAATGAAACTGGGTCATTTGTAGAGACATCGATGGATCGAGAGACTGTCATACTGAATGAAGTAAGTCAGAAAGAGGAAAACAAATATTGTATATTAATGCATATATGTGGAGCCTAAAAATGGTACAGATGAACTGGTTTGCAGGGAAGAAATAGACACACAGAGGTAGAGAACAAACGTATGGACACCAAGTGTGGGAAGCCATGGGGTGGTGGTGGTGGGATGAGTTGGGAGTTTGGGATTGACCTGTATACATGTATATGCATAAAATACATAACTAATAATAACGTGCTGTATAAAAAAAATAAATAATTAAATTTCAAAATTTTAAAAAATAAAATTTAAAAATAAAACAGAAAAAAGTTCTTCCCGTCACACAGATGTATTTATAGGAATGAATTATTTCCATGCTTATATCTATAAATACATAAAAGAGGAATTAAATCTAACTTGAACCATAAAAGAAGAAAAAAAACTGAACCCACGAGTTATACAGAGGAAAACCCTATCAGGGCACTTGCTCCAGCGGTAAACAATTCTGAAATTGGTCAGAGGTGGGGAACCATCTCCCATACAACCAGCAACCCACCCCCCACGCAAGGAGCGTCCTCATTGCAAAGCTGGGGGACCGTGCTGAGGCATCTGTGAGTAAACGTGAGCTGAGCCCCAGGCCAGTTGCTGCTGAACTGTTCCCACCCTTTCCAGGTAAAACACCTGAATATGTACAAGGGCTTGAAAGCCTAGAGGAAGGACCGTGGAGCCATACCAGCGACAGCACGCAGGCCAACTTGGTGCCTGTAGGCCAGCCAGGGTGGTCCTGGGCCCGGGCGCTCTTCCAGAAGCTTTCCATTGCCCTGCCTGAGATACCCCTCCTGTCCCGGCCCCCACTGCTTTTTTCCTTCCTCACCTCTGTCCGGAGAGAAATTCCAGCGGAAGGTATGTGTGACACATCCTCTTCTTTACAGGCGGCAGCCTGGCAACTCCTGCAGAAAGGCCAGCAGAACCCCACTCACACCGGGCCACCCACAAAGCTGTGGCCCCTCACTCCCTCCCACCAGCACAGCCCCGAGACTGCTGACGGGGCAGAGAATATGGAGTCAGGCACAGCTTCAGGGGCTATTGCTGCCTGGAGCTCTGTTTATATTGACCTCAACGAGGCACACCTGGGGAGGGCGGGCCGGCAGGGTAAGGCTGCCCAGGTCAGCTAATCCACAACCCTCAGGGAATCACATTGTTGAAAATGGACCCCGCTAAGGCAGAAGAGAAGCCAAGGGAAAAAACGACACAATGCCATTTGCAGCACCGTAGATGAGTCTAGAAGTCATCACGTGACTTGCAGTAAGTCAGAAAGTGAAAGACACATATCATATCATATCACTTATAGATGTTACCTAAAAATGGATACCAGGGCAGATACTTCCACGGAGAAGGGCAATCACAGATTCATTAAATAAACTTATGGTTCACCAATGGAAAGGTGTGAGGATTGGTTTCATTACGATATCGGGGTTAACAGACATATACAAACACAGGTGATATATATATTCACCAAAAACCTACAGAATACCAAGAGAGGACTACTCAACATTCTGTCATAAGGTACATGGGAAAAGGATCCCAGGAAGAACAGTCATCTGTATATGTGTAAAAGAACCACATCTTCCACACCTACAACATGCCAAATATTGTAATCAAACTTTCTGTAATAAAAAATAAAAAATTAAATTAAAAACACGAACAAGAAGTAGTGACACAAACGTGAGGGGCTTTCTCCTGGCACATTCCATTCTAAACTCCAATCTAGAACACCACTTCCACTGAGGCTCTCTTGCCCTAGTAACCAGATTTGGTAAGGGTGAACTGCTTCCACCTTGTGGCCGTTTCACACAACAGCAGCTTTAATCCCAACGCTAATGGTCAGTTGATATTCAAAATCATTGCAGGCCTGAAAATGACACCTGCCCTGAAAACAAATCCTGGGGTCACATATCGACCAAAAATTTCAAAGGACGTCCATATTTCAAAACGACCGTTTCAAAAGGCATATTTTACGCACATTAGTGTTCTGCTTCTTTTCCTTTCTTTCCTTTTTTGTTAAAAAACACGGGAATGGAAAAAGGCATCCCTCAGAATGGGCGAAAATCGTTGCAGACGAATCAATGGACAGAGGTTTAATCTCCAATATATATAAACAGCTCATGCAGCTAAATATTAAAAAAACAAACAACCCAAAAAAATGGGCAGAAGATCTAAAGAGACGTTTCTTCAAAGGAGACACAGAGATGGCCAAGACGCCCATGAAAAGCTGCTCAACAGCACTAATTATTAGAGAAATGCAAATCAAAACTACAATGAGGTATCACCTCACACCTGTTAGAATCGGCATCATCAGAAAATCTACAACCAACCAATTCTGGGGAGGGTGTGGACAAAAGGAGCCCTCTTCCACTATTGGTGGGAATGTAAATTGATACAGTCACTATGGAGAACAGTATGGAGTTTCCTTAAAAAATATAGAAATAGAATTACCATCTGATCCAGCAATCCCACTTCTGGGCATATACCCAGAGAAAACCGTATTTCAAAAAGGCACATTCACCACAATGTTCGTTGCAGCACTATTTACAATAGCCAGGTAATGGAAGCAACCTAAATGCCCACAGACAGATGAATGGATAAAGATGTGGTACATATATAACATGGAATATTACTCGGCCATAAAAAGGAATGAAACTGGGTCATTTGTAGAGACATTGATGGATCGAGAGACTGTCATACTGAATGAAGTAAGTCAGAAAGAGGAAAACAAATATTGTATATTAATGCATATATGTGGAGCCTAAAAATGGTACAGATGAACTGGTTTGCAGGGAAGAAATAGAGACACAGAGGTAGAGAACAAACGTATGGACACCAAGTGTGGGAAGCCATGGGGTGGTGGTGGTGGGATGAGTTGGGAGTTTGGGATTGACCTGTATACATGTATATGCATAAAATACATAACTAATAATAACGTGCTGTATAAAAAAAATAAATAAAATTAAATTTCAAAATTTTAAAAAATAAAATTTAAAAATAAAACAGAAAAAAGTTCTTCCCGTCACACAGATGTATTTATAGGAATGAATTATTTCCATGCTTATATCTATAAATACATAAAAGAGGAATTAAATCTAACTTGAACCATAAAAGAAAAAAAAAACTGAACCCACGAGTTATACAGAGGAAAACCCTATCAGGGCACTTGCTCCAGCGGTAAACAATTCTGAAATTGGTCAGAGGTGGGGAACCATCTCCCATACAACCAGCAACCCACCCCCCACGCAAGGAGCGTCCTCATTGCAAAGCTGGGGGACCGTGCTGAGGCATCTGTGAGTAAACGTGAGCTGAGCCCCATGCCAGCTGCTGCTGAACTGTTCCCACCCTTTCCAGGTAAAACACCTGAATATGTACAAGGGCTTGAAAGCCTAGAGGAAGGACCGTGGAGCCATACCAGCGACAGCACGCAGGCCAACTTGGTGCCTGTAGGCCAGCCAGGGTGGTCCTGGGCCCGGGCGCTCTTCCAGAAGCTTTCCATTGCCCTGCCTGAGATACCCCTCCTGTCCCGGCCCACACTGCTTTTTTCCTTCCTCACCTCTGTCCGGAGAGAAATTCCAGCGGAAGGTATGGGTGACACAACCTCTTCTTTACAGGCGGCAGCCTGGCAACTCCTGCAGAAAGGCCAGCAGAACCCCACTCACACCGGGCCACCCACAAAGCTGTGGCCCCTCACTCCCTCCCACCAGCACAGCCCCGAGACTGCTGACGGGGCAGACAATATGGAGTCAGGCACAGCTTCAGGGGCTATTGCTGCCTGGAGCGCTGTTTATATTGACCTCAACGAGGCACACCTGGGGAGGGCGGGCCGGCAGGGTAAGGCTGCCCAGGTCAGCTAATCCACAACCCTCAGGGAATCACATTGTTGAAAATGGACCCCGCTAAGGCAGAAGAGAAGCCAAGGGAAAAAACGACACAATGCCATTTGCAGCAGCGTAGATGAGTCTAGAAGTCATCACGTGACTTGCAGTAAGTCAGAAAGTGAAAGACACATATCATATCATATCACTTATAGATGTTACCTAAAAATGGATACCAGGGCAGATACTTCCACGGAGAAGGGCAATCACAGATTCATTAAATAAACTTATGGTTCACCAATGGAAAGGTGTGAGGATTGGTTTCATTACGATATCGGGGTTAACAGACATATACAAACACAGGTGATATATATATTCACCAAAAACCTACAGAATACCAAGAGAGGACTACTCAACATTCTGTCATAACGTACATGGGAAAAGGATCCCAGGAAGAACTGTCATCTGTATATGTGTAAAAGAACCACATCTTCCACACCTACAACAAGCCAAATATTGTAATCAAACTTGCTGTAATAAAAAATAAAAAATTAAATTAAAAACACGAACAAGAAGTAGTGACACAAACGTGAGGGGCTTTCTCCTGGCACATTCCATTCTAAACTCCAATCTAGAACACCACTTCCACTGAGGCTCTCTTGCCCTAGTAACCAGATTTGGTAAGGGTGAACTGCTTCCACCTTGTGGCCGTTTCACACAACAGCAGCTTTAATCCCAACGCTAATGGTCAGTTGATATTCAAAATCATTGCAGGCCTGAAAATGACACCTGCCCTGAAAACAAATCCTGGGGTCACATATCGACCAAAAATTTCAAAGGACGTCCATATTTCAAAACGACCGTTTCAAAAGGCATATTTTACGCACATTAGTGTTCTGCTTCTTTTCCTTTCTTTCCTTTTTTGTTAAAAAACACGGGAATGGAAAAAGGCATCCCTCAGAATGGGCGAAAATCGTTGCAGACGAATCAATGGACAGAGGTTTAATCTCCAATATATATAAACAGCTCATGCAGCTAAATATTAAAAAAACAAACAACCCAAAAAAATGGGCAGAAGATCTAAAGAGACGTTTCTTCAAAGGAGACACAGAGATGGCCAAGACGCCCATGAAAAGCTGCTCAACAGCACTAATTATTAGAGAAATGCAAATCAAAACTACAATGAGGTATCACCTCACACCTGTTAGAATCGGCATCATCAGAAAATCTACAAACAACCAATTCTGGGGAGGGTGTGGACAAAAGGAGCCCTCTTCCACTATTGGTGGGAATGTAAATTGATACAGTCACTATGGAGAACAGTATGGAGTTTCCTTAAAAAATCTAGAAATAGAATTACCATCTGATCCAGCAATCCCACTTCTGGGCATATACCCAGAGAAAACCGTATTTCAAAAAGGCACATTCACCACAATGTTCGTTGCAGCACTATTTACAATAGCCAGGTAATGGAAGCAACCTAAATGCCCACAGACAGATGAATGGATAAAGATGTGGTACATATATAACATGGAATATTACTCGGCCATAAAAAGGAATGAAACTGGGTCATTTGTAGAGACATTGATGGATCGAGAGACTGTCATACTGAATGAAGTAAGTCAGAAAGAGGAAAACAAATATTGTATATTAATGCATATATGTGGAGCCTAAAAATGGTACAGATGAACTGGTTTGCAGGGAAGAAATAGACACACAGAGGTAGAGAACAAACGTATGGACACCAAGTGTGGGAAGCCATGGGGTGGTGGTGGTGGGATGAGTTGGGAGTTTGGGATTGACCTGTATACATGTATATGCATAAAATACATAACTAATAATAACGTGCTGTATAAAAAAAATAAATAATTAAATTTCAAAATTTTAAAAAATAAAATTTAAAAATAAAACAGAAAAAAGTTCTTCCCGTCACACAGATGTATTTATAGGAATGAATTATTTCCATGCTTATATCTATAAATACATAAAAGAGGAATTAAATCTAACTTGAACCATAAAAGAAAAAAAAAACTGAACCCACGAGTTATACAGAGGAAAACCCTATCAGGGCACTTGCTCCAGCGGTAAACAATTCTGAAATTGGTCAGAGGTGGGGAACCATCTCCCATACAACCAGCAACCCACCCCCCACGCAAGGAGCGTCCTCATTGCAAAGCTGGGGGACCGTGCTGAGGCATCTGTGAGTAAACGTGAGCTGAGCCCCAGGCCAGCTGCTGCTGAACTGTTCCCACCCTTTCCAGGTAAAACACCTGAATATGTACAAGGGCTTGAAAGCCTAGATGAAGGACCGTGGAGCCATACCAGCGACAGCACGCAGGCCAACTTGGTGCCTGTAGGCCAGCCAGGGTGGTCCTGGGCCCGGGCGCTCTTCCAGAAGCTTTCCATTGCCCTGCCTGAGATACCCCTCCTGTCCCGGCCCACACTGCTTTTTTCCTTCCTCACCTCTGTCCGGAGAGAAATTCCAGCGGAAGCTATGGGTGACACAACCTCTTCTTTACAGGCGGCAGCCTGGCAACTCCTGCAGAAAGGCCAGCAGAACCCCACTCACACCGGGCCACCCACAAAGCTGTGGCCCCTCACTCCCTCCCACCAGCACAGCCCCGAAACTGCTGACGGGGCAGAGAATATGGAGTCAGTCACAGCTTCAGTGGCTATTGCTGCCTGGAGCGCTGTTTATATTGACCTCAACGAGGCACACCTGGGGAGGGCGGGCCGGCAGGGTAAGGCTGCCCAGGTCAGCTAATCCACAACCCTCAGGGAATCACATTGTTGAAAATGGACCCCGCTAAGGCAGAAGAGAAGCCAAGGGAAAAAAGGACACAATGCCATTTGCAGCACCGTAGATGAGTCTAGAAGTAATCACGTGACTTGCAGTAAGTCAGAAAGTGAAAGACACATATCATATCATATCACTTATAGGTGTTACCTAAAAATGGATACCAGGGCAGATATTTCCACGGAGAAGGGCAATCACAGATTCATTAAACAAACTTATGGTTCACCAATGGAAAGGTGTGAGGATTGGTTTCATTACGATATCGGGGTTAACAGACATATACAAACACAGGTGACATATATAATCGCCAAAGACCTACAGAATACCAAGAGAGGACTACTCAACATTCTGTCATAACGTACATGGGAAAAGGATCCCAGGAAGAACAGTCATCTGTATATGTGTAAAAGAACCACATCTTCCACACCTACAACAAGCCAAACATTGTAATCAAACTTGCTGTAATAAAAAATAAAAAATTAAATTAAAAACACGAACAAGAAGTAGTGAGACAAACGTGAGGGGATTTCTCCTGGCACATTCCATTCTAAACTCCAATCTAGAACACCACTTCCACTGAGGCTCTCTTGCCCTAGTCACCAGATTTGGTAAGGGTGAACTGCTGCCACCTTGTGGCCGTTTCACACAACAGCAGCTTTAATCCCAACGCTAATGGTCAGTTGATATTCAAAATCATTGCAGGCCTGTAAATGACACCTGCCCTGAAAACAAATCCTGGGGTCACATATCGACCAAAAAATTCAAAGGAGGTCCATATTTCAAAACGAACGTTGCAAAAGGCATATTTTATGCACATTAGTGTTCTGCTTCTTTTCCTTTCTTTCCTTTTTTGTTAAAAAACACGGGAATGGAAAAAGGCATCCCTCAGAATGGGCGAAAATCGTTGCAGACGAATCAATGGACAGAGGTTTAATCTCCAATATATATAAACAGCTCATGCAGCTTAATATTAAAAAAACAAACAACCCAAAAAAATGGGCAGAAGATCTAAAGAGACGTTTCTTCAAAGGAGACACAGAGATGGCCAAGTCGCCCATGAAAAGCTGCTCAACAGCACTAATTATTAGAGAAATGCAAATCAAAATTACAATGAGGTATCACCTAACACCTGTTAGAATCGGCATCATCAGAAAATCTACAAACACCCAATTCTGGGGACGGTGTGGACAAAAGGAGCCCTCTTTCACTATTGGTGGGAATGTAAATTGATACAGTCACTATGGAGAACAGTATGGTGTTTCCTTAAAAAATCCAGAAATAGAATTACCATCTGATCCAGCAATCCCACTTCTGGGCATATACCCAGAGAAAACCGTATTTCAAAAAGGCACATTCACCACAATGTTCGTTGCAGCACTATTTACAATAGCCAGGTAATGGAAGCAACCTAAATGCCCACAGACAGATGAATGGATAAAGATGTGGTACATATATGAAATGGAATATTACTCGGCCATAGAAAGGAATGAAACTGGGTCATTTGTAGAGACATCGATGGATCGAGAGACTGTCATACAGAAAGAAGTAAGTCAGAAAGAGGAAAACAAATATTGTATATTAATGCATATATGTGGAGCCTAAAAATGGTACAGATGAACTGGTTTGCAGGGAAGAAATAGAGACACAGAGGTAGAGAACAAACGTATGGACACCAAGTGTGGGAAGCCATGGGGTGGTGGTGGTGGGATGAGTTGGGAGTTTGGGATTGACCTGTATACATGTATATGCATAAAATACATAACTAATCATAACGTGCTGTATAAAAAAAATAAATAAAATTAAATTTCAAAATTTTAAAAAATAAAATTTAAAAATAAAACAGAAAAAAGTTCTTCCCGTCACACAGATGTATTTATAGGAATGAATTATTTCCATGCTTATATCTATAAATACATAAAAGAGGAATTAAATCTAACTTGAACCATAAAAGAAAAAAAAAACTGAACCCACGAGTTATACAGAGGAAAACCCTATCAGGGCACTTGCTCCAGCGGTAAACAATTCTGAAATTGGTCAGAGGTGGGGAACCATCTCCCATACAACCAGCAACCCACCCCCCACGCAAGGAGCGTCCTCATTGCAAAGCTGGGGGACCGTGCTGAGGCATCTGTGAGTAAACGTGAGCTGAGCCCCAGGCCAGCTGCTGCTGAACTGTTCCCACCCTTTCCAGGTAAAACACCTGAATATGTACAAGGGCTTGAAAGCCTAGAGGAAGGACCGTGGAGCCATACCAGCGACAGCACGCAGGCCAACTTGGTGCCTGTAGACCAGCCAGGGTGGTCCTGGGCCCGGGCGCTCTTCCAGAAGCTTTCCATTGCCCTGCCTGAGATACCCCTCCTGTCCCGGCCCACACTGCTTTTTTCCTTCCTCACCTCTGTCCGGAGAGAAATTCCAGCGGAAGGTATGGGTGACACAACCTCTTCTTTACAGGCGGCAGCCTGGCAACTCCTGCAGAAAGGCCAGCAGAACCCCACTCACACCGGGCCACCCACAAAGCTGTGGCCCCTCACTCCCTCCCACCAGCACAGCCCCGAGACTGCTGACGGGGCAGACAATATGGAGTCAGGCACAGCTTCAGGGGCTATTGCTGCCTGGAGCGCTGTTTATATTGACCTCAACGAGGCACACCTGGGGAGGGCGGGCCGGCAGGGTAAGGCTGCCCAGGTCAGCTAATCCACAACCCTCAGGGAATCACATTGTTGAAAATGGACCCCGCTAAGGCAGAAGAGAAGCCAAGGGAAAAAAGGACACAATGCCATTTGCAGCACCGTAGATGAGTCTAGAAGTAATCACGTGACTTGTAGTAAGTCAGAAAGTGAAAGACTCATATCATATCATATCACTTATAGGTGTTACCTAAAAATGGATACCAGGGCAGATATTTCCACGGAGAAGGGCAATCACAGATTCATTAAACACACTTATGGTTCACCAATGGAAAGGTGTGAGGATTGGTTTCATTACGATATCGGGGTTAACAGATATATACAAACACAGGTGACATATATAATCACCAAAGACCTACAGAATACCAAGAGAGGACTACTCAACATTCTGTCATAACGTACATGGGAAAAGGATCCCAGGAAGAACAGTCATCTGTATATGTGTAAAAGAACCACATCTTCCACACCTACAACAAGCCAAACATTGTAATCAAACTTGCTGTAATAAAAAATAAAAAATTAAATTAAAAACACGAACAAGAAGAAGTGAGACAAACGTGAGGGGCTTTCTCCTGGCACATTCCATTCTAAACTCCAATCTAGAACACCACTTCCACTGAGGCTCTCTTGCCCTAGTAACCAGATTTGGTAAGGGTGAACTGCTGCCACCTTGTGGCCGTTTCACACAACAGCAGCTTTAATCCCAACGCTAATGGTCAGTTGATATTCAAAATCATTGCAGGCCTGTAAATGACACCTGCCCTGAAAACAAATCCTGGGGTCACATATCGACCAAAAATTTCAAAGGACGTCCATATTTCAAAACGAACGTTGCAAAAGGCATATTTTATGCACATTAGTGTTCTGCTTCTTTTCCTTTCTTTCCTTTTTTGTTAAAAAACACGGGAATGGAAAAAGGCATCCCTCAGAATGGGCGAAAATCGTTGCAGACGAATCAATGGACAGAGGTTTAATCTCCAATATATATAAACAGCTCATGCAGCTTAATATTAAAAAAACAAACAACCCAAAAAAATGGGCAGAAGATCTAAAGAGACGTTTCTTCAAAGGAGACACAGAGATGGCCAAGACGCCCATGAAAAGCTGCTCAACAGCACTAATTATTAGAGAAATGCAAATCAAAACTACAATGAGGTATCACCTCACACCTGTTAGAATCGGCATCATCAGAAAATCTACAAACAACCAATTCTGGGGAGGGTGTGGACAAAAGGAGCCCTCTTCCACTATTGGTGGGAATGTAAATTGATACAGTCACTATGGAGAACAGTATGGAGTTTCCTTAAAAAAACTTGAAATAGAATTACCATCTGATCCAGCAATCCCGCTTCTGGGCATATACCCAGAGAAAACCGTATTTCAAAAAGGCACATTCACCACAATGTTCGTTGCAGCACTATTTACAATAGCCAGGTAATGGAAGCAACCTAAATGCCCACAGACAGATGAATGGATAAAGATGTGGTACATATATAAAATGGAATATTACTCGGCCATAAAAAGGAATGAAACTGGGTCATTTGTAGAGACATCGATGGATCGAGAGACTGTCATACTGAATGAAGTAAGTCAGAAAGAGGAAAACAAATATTGTATCTTAATGCATATATGTGGAGCCTAAAAATGGTACAGATGAACTGGTTTGCAGGGAAGAAATAGAGACACAGAGGTAGAGAACAAACGTATGGACACCAAGTGTGGGAAGCCATGGGGTGGTGGTGGTGGGATGAGTTGGGAGTTTGGGATTGACCTCTATACATGTATATGCATAAAATACATAACTAATAATAACGTGCTGTATAAAAAAAATAAATAAAATTAAATTTCAAAATTTTAAAAAATAAAATTTAAAAATAAAACAGAAAAAAGTTCTTCCCGTCACACAGATGTATTTATAGGAATGAATTATTTCCATGCTTATATCTATAAATACATAAAAGAGGAATTAAATCTAACTTGAACCATAAAAGAAAAAAAAAACTGAACCCACGAGTTATACAGAGGAAAACCCTATCAGGGCACTTGCTCCAGCGGTAAACAATTCTGAAATTGGTCAGAGGTGGGGAACCATCTCCCATACAACCAGCAACCCACCCCCCACGCAAGGAGCGTCCTCATTGCAAAGCTGGGGGACCGTGCTGAGGCATCTGTGAGTAAACGTGAGCTGAGCCCCAGGCCAGCTGCTGCTGAACTGTTCCCACCCTTTCCAGGTAAAACACCTGAATATGTACAAGGGCTTGAAAGCCTAGATGAAGGACCGTGGAGCCATACCAGCGACAGCACGCAGGCCAACTTGGTGCCTGTAGGCCAGCCAGGGTGGTCCTGGGCCCGGGCGCTCTTCCAGAAGCTTTCCATTGCCCTGCCTGAGATACCCCTCCTGTCCCGGCCCACACTGCTTTTTTCCTTCCTCACCTCTGTCCGGAGAGAAATTCCAGCGGAAGCTATGGGTGACACAACCTCTTCTTTACAGGCGGCAGCCTGGCAACTCCTGCAGAAAGGCCAGCAGAACCCCACTCACACCGGGCCACCCACAAAGCTGTGGCCCCTCACTCTCTCCCACCAGCACAGCCCCGAAACTGCTGACGGGGCAGAGAATATGGAGTCAGTCACAGCTTCAGTGGCTATTGCTGCCTGGAGCGCTGTTTATATTGACCTCAACGAGGCACACCTGGGGAGGGCGGGCTGGCAGGGTAAGGCTGCCCAGGTCAGCTAATCCACAACCCTCAGGGAATCACATTGTTGAAAATGGACCCCGCTAAGGCAGAAGAGAAGCCAAGGGAAAAAAGGACACAATGCCATTTGCAGCACCGTAGATGAGTCTAGAAGTAATCACGTGACTTGCAGTAAGTCAGAAAGTGAAAGACACATATCATATCATATCACTTATAGGTGTTACCTAAAAATGGATACCAGGGCAGATATTTCCACGGAGAAGGGCAATCACAGATTCATTAAACAAACTTATGGTTCACCAATGGAAAGGTGTGAGGATTGGTTTCATTACGATATCGGGGTTAACAGACATATACAAACACAGGTGACATATATAATCGCCAAAGACCTACAGAATACCAAGAGAGGACTACTCAACATTCTGTCATAACGTACATGGGAAAAGGATCCCAGGAAGAACAGTCATCTGTATATGTGTAAAAGAACCACATCTTCCACACCTACAACAAGCCAAACATTGTAATCAAACTTGCTGTAATAAAAAATAAAAAATTAAATTAAAAACACGAACAAGAAGTAGTGAGACAAACGTGAGTGGCTTTCTCCTGGCACATTCCATTCTAAACTCCAATCTAGAACACCACTTCCACTGAGGCTCTCTTGCCCTAGTAACCAGATTTGGTAAGGGTGAACTGCTGCCACCTTGTGGCCCTTTCACACAACAGCAGCTTTAATCCCAACGCTATTGGTCAGTTGATATTCAAAATCATTGCAGGCCTGTAAATGACACCTGCCCTGAAAAGAAATCCTGGGGTCACATATCGACCAAAAAATTCAAAGGACGTCCATATTTCAAAACGACCGTTTCAAAAGGCATATTTTACGCACATTAGAGTTCTGCTTCTTTTCCTTTCTTTCCTTTTTTGTTAAAAAACACGGGAATGGAAAAAGGAATCCCTCAGAATGGGCGAAAATCATTGCAGACGAATCAATGGACAGAGGTTTTATCTCCAATATATATAAACAGCTCATGCAGCTTAATATTAAAAAAACAAACAACCCCCCAAAAAATGGACAGAAGATCTAAAGAGACGTTTCTTCAAAGGAGACACAGAGATGGCCAAGATGCACATGAAAAGCTGCACAACAGCACTAATTATTAGAGAAATGCAAATCAAAACTACAATGAGGTATCACCTCACACCTGTTAGAATCGGCATCATCAGAAAATCTACAAACAACCAATTCTGGGGAGGGTGTGGACAAAAGGAGCCCTCTTCCACTATTGGTGGGAATGTAAATTGATACAGTCACTATGGAGAACAGTATGGAATTTCCTTAAAAAAAATAGAAATAGAAATACCATCTGATCCAGCAATCCCACTTCTGGACATATACCCAGAGAAAACCGTATTTCAAAAAGGCACATTCACCACAATGTTCATTGCAGCACTATTTACAATAGCCAGGTAATGGAAGCAACCTAAATGCCCACAGACAGATGAATGGATAAAGCTGTGGTTCATATATAAAAAGGAATATTACTCGGCCATAAAAAGGAATGAAACTGGGTCATTTATAGAGACATCAATGGATCGAGAGACTGTCATACAGAATGAAGTAAGTCAGAAAGAGGAAAACAAATATTGTATATTAATGCATATATGTGGAGCCTAAAAATGGTACAGATGAACTGGTTTGCAGGGAAGAAATAGAGACACAGAGGTAGAGAACAAACGTATGGACACCAAGAGTGGGAAGCCATGGGGTGGTGGTGGTGGGATGAGTTGGGAGTTTGGGATTGACCTGTATACATGTATGTGCATAAAATACATAACTAATAATAACGTGCTGTATAAAAAAAATAAATAAAATTAAATTTCAAAATTTAAAAAAATAAAATTTAAAAATAAAACAAAAAATGTTCTTCCCGTCACACAGATGTATTTATAGGAATGAATTATTTCCATGCTTATATCTATAAATACATAAAAGAGGAATAAAATCTAACTTGAACGATAAAAGAAAAAGAAAAACTGAACCCACGAGTTATACAGAGGAAAACCCTATCAGGGCACTTGCTCCAGTGGTAAACAATTCTGAAATTGGTCAGAGGTGGGGAACCATCCCCCATACAGCCAGCAACCCACCCCCCACGCAAGGAGCGTCCTCATTGCAAAGCTGGGGGACTGTGCCGAGGCATCTGTGAGTAAATGTGAGCTGAGCCCCAGGCCAGCGGCTGCTGAACTGTTCCCACCCTTTCCAGGTAAAACACCTGAATATGTACAAAGGCTTGAAAGCCTAGAGGAAGGACCGTGGAGCCATACCAGCGACAGCACGCAGGTCAACTTGGTGCCTGTAGGACAGCCAGGGTGGTCCTGTCCCCGGGCGCTCTTCCAGAAGCTTTCCATTGCCCTGCCTGAGATACCCCTCCTGTCCCGGCCCCCACTGCTTTTTTCCTTCCTCACCTCTGTCCGGAGAGAAATTCCAGCGGAAGGTATGGGTGACACATCCTCTTCTTTACAGGCGGCAGCCTGGCAACTCCTGCAGAAAGGCCAGCAGAACCCCACTCACACCGGGCCACCCACAAAGCTGTGGCCCCTCACTCCCTCCCACCAGCACAGCCCCGAGACTGCTGACGGGGCAGAGAATATGGAGTCAGGCAGAGCTTCAGGGGCTATTGCTGCCTGGAGCTCTGTTTATATTGACCTCAACGAGGCACACCTGGGGAGGGCGGGCCGGCAGGGTAAGGCTGCCCAGGTCAGCTAATCCACAACCCTCAGGGAATCACATTGTTGAAAATGGACCCCGCTCAGGCAGAAGAGAAGCCAAGGGAAAAAAGGACACAATGCCATTTGCAGCACCGTAGATGAGTCTTGAATTAATCACGTGACTTGTAGTAAGTCAGAAAGTGAAAGACACATATCATATCATATCACTTAAGGGTGTTACCTAAAAATGGATACCAGGGCAGATATTTCCACGGAGAAGGGCAATCACAGATTCATTAAACACACTTATGGTTCACCAATGGAAAGGTGTGAGGATTGGTTTCATTACGATAGCGGGGTTAACAGACATATACAAACACAGGTGACATATATAATCACCAAAGACCTACAGAATACCAAGAGAGGACTACTCAACATTCTGTCATAACGTACATGGGAAAAGGTTCCCAGGAAGAACAGTCATCTGTATATGTGTAAAAGAACAACATCTTCCACACCTACAACAAGCCAGACATTGTAATCAAACTTGCTGTAATAAAAAATAAAAAATTAAATTAAAAACACGAACAAGAAGTAGTGAGACAAACGTGAGGGGCTTTCTCCTGGCACATTCCATTCTAAACTCCAATCTAGAACACCACTTCCACTGAGGCTCTCTTGCCCTAGTAACCAGATTTGGTAAGGGTGAACTGCTGCCACCTTGTGGCCGTTTCACACAACAGCAGCTTTAATCCCAACGCTAATGGTCAGTTGATATTCAAAATCATTGCAGGCCTGTAAATGACACCTGCACTGAAAACAAATCCTGGGGTCACATATCGACCAAAAAATTCAAAGGACGTACATATTTCAAAAGGACCGTTTCAAAAGGCATATTTTACGCACATTAGTGTTCTGCTTCTTTTCCTTTCTTTCCTTTTTTGTTAAAAAACACGGGAATGGAAAAAGGCATCCCTCAGAATGGGCGAAAATCGTTGCAGACGAATCAATGGACAGAGGTTTTATCTCCAATATATATAAACAGCTCATGCAGCTTAATATTAAAAAAACAAACAACCCAAAAAAAATGGGCAGAAGATCTAAAGAGACGTTTCTTCAAAGGAGACACAGAGATGGCCAAGACGCCCATGAAAAGCTGCTCAACAGCACTAATTATTAGAGAAATGCAAATCAAAATTACAATGAGGTATCACCTAACACCTGTTAGAATCGGCATCATCAGAAAATCTGCAAACACCCAATTCTGGGGACGGTGTGGACAAAAGGAGCCCTCTTCCACTATTGGTGGGAATGTAAATTGATACAGTCACTATGGAGAACAGTATGGTGTTTCCTTAAAAAATCCAGAAATAGAATTACCATCTGATCCAGCAATCCCACTTCTGGGCATATACCCAGAGAAAACCGTATTTCAAAAAGGCACATTCACCACAATGTTCGTTGCAGCACTATTTACAATAGCCAGGTAATGGAAGCAACCTAAATGCCCACAGACAGATGAATGGATAAAGATGTGGTACATATATAAAATGGAATATTACTCGGCCATAAAAAGGAATGAAACTGGGTCATTTGTAGAGACATCGATGGATCGAGAGACTGTCATACAGAATGAAGTAAGTCAGAAAGAGGAAAACAAATATTGTATATTAATGCATATATGTGGAGCCTAAAAATAGTACAGATGAACTGGTTTGCTGGGAAGAAATAGAGACACAGAGGTAGAGAACAAACGTATGGACACTAAGTGTGGGAAGCCATGGGGTGGTGGTGGTGGGATGAGTTGGGAGTTTGGGATTGACCTATATACATGTATATGCATAAAATACATAACTAATAATAACGTGGTGTATAAAAAAAATAAATAAAATTAAATTTCAAAATTTTAAAAAATAAAATTTAAAAATAAAACAGAAAATAGTTCTTCCCGTCACACAGATGTATTTATAGGAATGAATTATTTCCATGCTTATATCTATAAATACATAAAATAGGAATAAAATCTAACTTGAACCATAAAAGAAAAAAAAATCCTGAACCCACGAGTTATACAGAGGAAAACCCTATCAGGGCACTTGCTCCAGTGGTAAACAATTCTGAAATTGGTCAGAAGTGGGGAAGCATCTCCCATACAGCCATCAACCCACCCCCTACGCAAGGAGCGTCCTCATTGCAAAGCTGGGGGACCGTGCCGAGGCATCTGTGAGTAAACGTGAGCTGAGCCCCAGGCCAGCTGCTGCTGAACTGTTCCCACCCTTTCCAGGTAAATCACCTGAATATGTACAAGGGCTTGAAAGCCTAGAGGAAGGACCGTGGAGCCACACCAGCGACAGCACGCACGCCAACTTGGTGCCTGAAGGCCAGCCAGGGTGGTCCAGGCCCCGGGCACTCTTCCAGAAGCTTTCCATTGCCCTGCCTGAGATACCCCTCCTGTCCCGGCCCACACTGCTTTTTTCCTTCCTCACCTTTGTCCGGAGAGAAATTCCAGCGGAAGGTATGGGTGACACAACCTCTTCTTTACAGGCGGCAGCCTGGCAACTCCTGCAGAAAGGCCAGCAGAACCCCACTCACACCGGGCCACCCACAAAGCTGTGGCCCCTCACTCCCTCCCACCAGCACAGCCCCGAGACTGCTGACGGGGCAGACAATATGGAGTCAGGCACAGCTTCAGGGGCTATTGCTGCCTGGAGCGCTGTTTATATTGACCTCAACGAGGCACACCTGGGGAGGGCGGGCCGGCAGGGTAAGGCTGCCCAGGTCAGCTAATCCACAACCCTCAGGGAATCACATTGTTGAAAATGGACCCCGCTAAGGCAGAAGAGAAGCCAAGGGAAAAAAGGACACAATGCCATTTGCAGCACCGTAGATGAGTCTAGAAGTAATCACGTGACTTGTAGTAAGTCAGAAAGTGAAAGACACATATCCTATCATATCACTTATAGGTGTTACCTAAAAATGGATACCAGGGCAGATATTTCCACGGAGAAGGGCAATCACAGATTCATTAAACACACTTATGGTTCACCAATGGAAAGGTGTGAGGATTGGTTTCATTACGATATCGGGGTTAACAGACATATACAAACACAGGTGACATATATAATCACCAAAAACCTACAGAATACCAAGAGAGGACTACTCAACATTCTGTCATAACGTACATGGGAAAAGGATCCCAGGAAGAACAGACATGTGTATATGTGTAAAAGAACCACATCTTCCACACCTACAACAAGCCAAACATTGTAATCAAACTTGCTGTAATAAAAAATTAAAAATTAAATTAAAAACACGAACAAGAAGTAGTGAGACAAACGTAAGGGGCTTTCTCCTGGCACATTCCATTCTAAACTCCAATCTAGAACACCACTTCCACTGAGGCTCTCTTGCCCTAGTAACCAGATTTGGTAAGGGTGAACTGCTGCCACCTTGTGGCCGTTTCACACAACAGCAGCTTTAATCCCAACGCTAATGGTCAGTTGATATTCAAAATCATTGCAGGCCTGTAAATGACACCTGCCCTGAAAACAAATCCTGGGGTCACATATCGACCAAAAATTTCAAAGGACGTCCATATTTCAAAACGACCATTTCAAAAGGCATATTTTACGCACATTAGTGTTCTGCTTCTTTTCCTTTCTTTCCTTTTTTGTTAAAAAACACGGGAATGGAAAAAGGCATCCCTCAGAATGGGCGAAAATCGTTGCAGACGAATCAATGGACAGAGGTTTAAGCTCCAATATATATAAACAGCTCATGCAGCTTAATATTAAAAAAAACAAACAACCCCCAAAAAATGGGCAGAAGATCTAAAGAGACGTTTCTTCAAAGGAGACACAGTGATGGCCAAGACGCACATGAAAAGCTGCTCAACAGCACTAATTATCAGAGAAATGCAAATCAAAACTACAATGAGATTTCACCTCACACCTGTTAGAATCGGCATCATCAGAAAATCTACAAACAACCAATTCTGGGGAGGTTGTGGACAAAAGGAGCCCTCTTCCACTATTGGTGGGAATGTAAATTGATACAGTCACTATGGAGAACAGTATGGAGTTTCCTTAAAAAACTAGAAATAGAATTACCATCTGATCCAGCAATCCCACTTCTGGGCATATACCCAGAGAAAACCGTATTTCAAAAAGGCACATTCACCACAATGTTCGTTGCAGCACTATTTACAATAGCCAGGTAATGGAAGCAACCTAAATGCCCACAGACAGATGAATGGATAAAGATGTGGTACATATATAAAATGGAATATTACTCAGCCATATAAAGGAATGAAACTGGGTCATTTGTAGAGACATCGATGGATCGAGAGACTGTCATACAGAATGAAGTAAGTCAGAAAGAGGAAAACAAATATTGTATATTAACGCATATATGTGGAGCCTAAAAATGGTACAGATGAACTGGTTTGCAGGGAAGAAATAGAGACACAGAGGTAGAGAACAAACGTATGGACACCAAGTGTGGGAAGCCATGGGGTGGTGGTGGTGGGATGAGTTGGGAGTTTCGGATTGACCTGTATACATGTATATGCATAAAATACATAACTAATAATAACGTGCTGTATAAAAAAATAAATAAAATTAAATTTCAAAATTTAAAAAAATAAAATTTAAAAATAAAACAGAAAAAAGTTCTTCCCGTCACACAGATGTATTTATAGGAATGAATTATTTCCATGCTTCTATCTATAAATACATAAAAGAGGAATAAAATCTAACTTGAACCATAAAAGAAAAAAAAATCCTGAACGCACGAGTTATACAGAGGAAAACCCTATCTGGGCACTTGCTCCAGTGGTAAACAATTCTGAAATTGGTCAGAGGTGGGGAATCATCTCCCATACAGCCAGCAACCCACCCCCCACGCAAGGAGCGTCCTCATTGCAAAGCTGGGGGACCGTGCCGAGGCATCTGTGAGTAAACGTGAGCTGAGCCCCAGGCCAGCTGCTGCTGAACTGTTCCCACCCTTTCCAGGTAAAACACCTGAATATGTACAAGGGCTTGAAAGCCTAGAGGAAGGACCGTGGAGCCTCACCAGCGACAGCACGCAGGCCAACTTGGTGCCTGTAGGCCAGCCAGGGTGGTCCTGGTACCGGGCGCTCTTCCAGAAACTTTCCATTGCCCTGCCTGAGATACCCCTCCTGTCCCGGCCCCCACTGCTTTTTTTCCTTCCTCACATCTGTCTGGAGATAAATTCCAGCGGAAGGTATGGGTGACACAACCTCTTCTTTACAGGCGGCAGCCTGGCAACTCCTGCAGAAAGGCCAGCAGAACCCCACTCACACCAGGCCACCCACAAAGCTGTGGCCCCTCACTCCCTCCCAGCAGCACAGCCCCGAGACTGCTGACGGGGCAGAGAATATGGAGGCAGGCACAGCTTCAGGGGCTATTGCTGCCTGGAGCGCTGTTTATAGTGACCTCAACGAGGCACACCTGGGGAGGGCGGGCCGGCAGGGTAAGGCTACCCAGGTCAGCTAATCCACAACCCTCAGGGAATCACATTGTTGAAAATGGACCCCGCTAAGGCAGAAGAGAAGCCAAGGGAAAAAAGGACACAATGCCATTTGCAGCACCGTAGATGAGTCTAGAAGTAATCACGTGACTTGTAGTAAGTCAGAAAGTGAAAGACACATATCATATCATATCACTTATAGGTGTTACCTAAAAATGGATACCAGGGCAGATATTTTCACGGAGAAGGGCAATCACAGATTCATTAAACAAACTTATGGTTCACCAATGGAAAGGTGTGAGGATTGGTTTCATTACGATATCGGGGTTAACAGACATATACAAACACAGGTGACATATATAATCACCAAAGACCTACAGAATACCAAGAGAGGACTACTCAACATTCTGTCATAACGTACATGGGAAAAGGATCCCAGGAAGAACAGACATCTGTATATGTGTAAAAGAACCACATCTTCCACACCTACAACAAGCCAAACATTGTAATCAAACTTGCTGTAATAAAAAATTAAAAATTAAATTAAAAACACGAACAAGAAGTAGTGAGACAAACGTGAGGGGCTTTCTCCTGGCACATTCCATTCTAAACTCCAATCTAGAACACCACTTCCACTGAGGCTCTCTTGCCTTAGTAACCAGATTTGGTAAGGGTGAACTGCTGCCACCTTGTGGCCGTTTCACACAACAGCAGCTTTAATCCCAATGCTAATGGTCAGTTGATATTCAAAATCATTGCAGGCCTGTAAATGACACCTGCCCTGAAAACAAATCCTGGGGTCACATATCGACCAAAAAATTCAAAGGACGTCCATATTACAAAACGACCGTTTCAAAAGGCATATTTTACGCACATTAGAGTTCTGCTTCTTTTCCTTTCTTTCCTTTTTTGTTAAAAAACACGGGAATGGAAAAAGGAATCCCTCAGAATGGGCGAAAATCATTGCAGACGAATCAATGGACAGAGGTTTAATCTCCAATATATATAAACAGCTCATGCAGCTTAATATTAAAAAAAAAAACCCAAAAAATGGGCAGAATATCTAAAGAGACGTTTCTTCAAAGGAGACACAGAGATGGCCAAGACGCACATGAAAAGCTGCTCAACAGCACTAATTATTAGAGAAATGCAAATACAAACTACAATGAGGTATCACCTCACACCTGTTAGAATCAGCATCATCAGAAAATCTACAAACAACCAATTCTGGGGAGGGTGTGGACAAAAGCAGCCCTTTTCCACAATTGGTGGGAATGTAAATTGATACAGTCACAATGGAGAACAGTATGGAGTTTCCTTAAAAAATCTAGAAATAGAATTACCATCTGATCCATCAATCCCACTTCTGGGCATATACCCAGAGAAAACCGTATTTCAAAAAGGCACATTCACCACAATGTTCGTTGCAGCACTATTTACAATAGCCAGGTAATGGAAGCAACCTAAATGCCCACAGAAAGATGAATGGATAAAGATGTGGTACATATATAAAATGGAATATTACTCGGCCATAAAAAGGAATGAAACTGGGTCATTTGTAGAGACATCGATGGATCGAGAGACTGTCATACTGAATGAAGTAAGTCAGAAAGAGGAAAACAAATATTGTATATTAATACATATATGTGGAGCCTAAAAATGGTACAGATGAACTGGTTTGCAGGGAAGAAATAGAGACACAGAGGTAGAGAACAAACGTATGGACACCAAGTGTGGGAAGCCATGGGGTGGT
The DNA here is from genome assembly GCF_964341445.2 of Mesoplodon mirus. NCBI lineage: Eukaryota > Metazoa > Chordata > Mammalia > Artiodactyla > Ziphiidae > Mesoplodon > Mesoplodon mirus. The sequence continues at coordinate 1,557,540 of NW_028295737.1, forward strand.
GGTGGTGGGATGAGTTGGGAGTTTGGGATTGACCTGTATACATGTATATGCATAAAATACATAACTAATAATAACGTGCTGTATAAAAAAAATAAATAAAATTAAATTTCAAAATTTTAAAAAATAAAATTTAAAAATAAAACAGAAAAAAGTTCTTCCCATCACACAGATGTATTTATAGGAATGAATTATTTCCATGCTTATATCTATAAATACATAAAAGAGGAATTAAATCTAACTTGAACCATAAAAGAAAAAAAAACCTTAACCCACGAGTTATACAGAGGAAAACCCTATCAGGGCACTTGCTCCAGCGGTAAACAATTCTGAAATTGGTCAGAGGTGGGGAACCATCTCCCATACTGCCAGCAACCCACCCCCCATGCAAGGAGCGTCCTCATTGCAAAGATGGGGGACCGTGCTGAGGCATCTGTGAGTAAACGTGAGCTGAGCCCCAGGCCAGCTGCTGCTGAACTGTTCCCACCCTTTCCAGGTAAAACACCTGAATATGTACAAGGGATTGAAATCCTAGAGGAAGGACCGTGGAGCCATACCAGCGACAGCACGCAGGCCAACTTGGTGCCTGTAGGCCAGCCAGGGTGGTCCTGGGCCCGGGCGCTCTTCCAGAAGCTTTCCATTGCCCTGCCTGAGATACACCTCCTGTCCCGGCCCCCACTGCTTTTTTCCTTCCTCACCTCTGTCCGGAGAGAAATTCCAGCGGAAGGTATGTGTGACACATCCTCTTCTTTACAGGCGGCGGCCTGGCAACTCCTGCAGAAAGGGCAACAGAACCCCACTCACACCGGGCCACCCACAAAGCTGTGGCCCCTCACTCCCTCCCACCAGCACAGCCCCGAGACTGCTGACGGGGCAGAGAATATGGAGTCAGGCACAGCTTCAGGGGCTATTGCTGCCTGGAGCGCTGTATATATTGACCTCAATGAGGCACACCTGGGGAGGGCGGGCCGGCAGGGTAAGGCTGCCCAGGTCAGCTAATCCACAACCCTCAGGGAATCACATTGTTGAAAATGGACCCCGCTAAGGCAGAAGAGAAGCCAAGGGAAAAAAGGACACCATGCCATTTGCAGCACCGTAGATGAGTCTAGAAGTAATCACGTGACTTGCAGTAAGTCAGAAAGTGAAAGACACATATCATATCATATCACTTATAGGTGTTACCTAAAAATGGATACCAGGGCAGATATTTCCACGGAGAAGGGCAATCACAGATTCATTAAACAAACTTATGGTTCACCAATGGAAAGGTGTGAGGTTTGGTTTCATTACGATATCGGGGTTAACAGACATATACAAACACAGGTGACATATATAATCACCAAAGACCTACAGAATACCAAGAGAGGACTACTCAACATTCTGTCATAAGGTACATGGGAAAAGGATCCCAGGAAGAACAGACATCTGTATATGTGTAAAAGAACCACATCTTCCACACCTACAACAAGCCAAACATTGTAATCAAACTTGCTGTAATAAAAAATAAAAAATTAAATTAAAAACACGAACAAGAAGTAGTGAGACAAACGTGAGGGGCTTTCTCCTGGCACATTCCATTCTAAACTCCAATCTAGAACACCACTTCCACTGAGGCTCTCTTGCCCTAGTAACCAGATTTGGTAAGGGTGAACTGCTGCCACCTTTTGGCCGTTTCACACAACAGCAGCTTTAATCCCAACGCTAATGGTCAGTTGATATTCAAAATCATTGCAGGCCTGTAAATGACACCTGCCCTGAAAACAAATCCTGGGGTCACATATCGACCAAAAAATTCAAAGGACGTCCATATTTCAAAACGACCGTTTCAAAAGGCATATTTTACGCATATTAATGTTCTGCTTCTTTTCCTTTCTTTCTTTTTTGTTAAAAAACAAGGGAATGGAAAAAGGCATCCCTCAGAATGGGTGAAAATCGTTGCAGACGAATCAATGGACAGAGGTTTAATCTCCAATATATATAAACAGCTCATGCAGCTTAATATTAAAAAAAACAAACAAACAAAAAAAATGGGCAGAAGATCTAAAGAGACGTTTCTTCAAAGGAGACACAGAGATGGCCAAGACGCCCATGAAAAGCTGCTCAACAGCACTAATTATTAGAGAAATGCAAATCAAAACTACAATGAGGTATCACCTCACACCTGTTAGAATCGGCATCATCAGAAAATCTACAAACAACCAATTCTGGGGAGGGTGTGGACAAAAGGAGCCCTCTTCCACTATTGGTGGGAATGTAAATCGATACAGTCACTATGGAGAACAGTATGGAGTTTCCTTAAAAAATCTAGAAATAGAATTACCATCTGATCCAGCAATCCCACTTCTGGGCATATACCCAGAGAAAACCGTATTTCAAAAAGGCACATTCACCACAATGTTCGTTGCAGCACTATTTACAATAGCCAGGTAATGGAAGCAACCTAAATGCCCACAGAAAGATGAATGGATACAGATGTGGTACATATATAAAATGGAATATTACTGGGCCATAAAAAGGAATGAAACTGGGTCATTTGTAGAGACATCGATGGATCGAGAGACTGTCATACTGAATGAAGTAAGTCAGAAAGAGGAAAACAAATATTGTATATTAATACAAATATGTGGAGCCTAAAAATGGTACAGATGAACTGGTTTGCAGGGAAGAAATAGAGACACAGAGGTAGAGAACAAACGTATGGACACCAAGTGTGGGAAGCCATGGGGTGGTGGTGGTGGGATGAGTTGGGAGTTTGGGATTGACCTGTATACTTGTATATGCATAAAATACATAACTAATAATAATGTGCTGTATAAAAAAAATAAATAAAATTAAATTTCAAAATTTTAAAAAATAAAATTTAAAAATAAAACAGAAAAATGTTCTTCCCGTCACACAGATGTATTTATAGGAATGAATTATTTCCATGCTTATATCTATAAATACATAAAAGAGGAATTAAATCTAACTTGAACCATAAAAGAAATAAAAACCTGAACCCACGAGTTATACAGAGGAAAACCCTATCAGGGCACTTGCTACAGTGGTAAACAATTCTGAAATTGGTCAGAGGTGGGGAACCATCTCCCATACTGCCAGCAACCCACCCCCCACGCAAGGAGCGTCCTCATTGCAAAGCTGGGGGACCATGCCGAGGCATCTGTGAGTAAACGTGAGCTGAGCCCCAGGCCAGCTGCTGCTGAACTGTTCCCACCCTTTCCAGGTAAAACAGCTGAATATGTACAAGGGCTTGAAAGCCTAGAGGAAGGACCGTGGAGCCATACCAGTGACAGCACGCAGGCCAACATGGTGCCTGTAGGCCAGCCAGGGTGGTCCTGGCCCCGGGCGCTCTTCCAGAAGCTTTCCATTGCCCTGCCTGAGATACACCTCCTGTCCCGGCCCACACTGCTTTTTTCCTTCCTCGCCTCAGTCCGGAGAGAAATTCCAGCGGAAGGTATGGGTGACACATCCTCTTCTTTACAGGCGGCAGCCTGGCAACTCCTGCAGAAAGGCCAGCAGAACCCCACTCACACCGGGCCACCCACAAAGCTGTGGCCCCTCACTCTCTCCCACCAGCACAGCCCCGAGACTGCTGACGGGGCAGAGAATATGGAGTCAGGCACAGCTTCAGTGGCTATTGCTGCCTGGAGCGCTGTTTATATTGACCTCAACGAGGCACACCTGGGGAGGGCGGGCCGGCAGGGTAAGGCTGCCCAGGTCAGCTAATCCACAACCCTCAGGGAATCACATTGTTGAAAATGGACCCCGCTAAGGCAGAAGAGAAGCCAAGGGAAAAAAGGACACAATGCCATTTGCAGCACCGTAGATGAGTCTAGAAGTAATCACGTGACTTGCAGTAAGTCAGAAAGTGAAAGACACATATCATATCATATCACTTATAGGTGTTACCTAAAAATGCATAAGAGGGCAGATATTTCCACGGAGAAGGGCAATCACAGATTCATTAAACAAACTTATGGTTCACCAATGGAAAGGTGTGAGGATTGGTTTCATTACGATATCGGGGTTAACAGACATATACAAACACAGGTGACATATATAATCACCAAAGACCTACAGAATACCAAGAGAGGACTACTCAACATTCTGTCATAAGGTACATGGGAAAAGGATGCCAGGAAGAACAGTCATCTGTATATGTGTAAAAGAACCACATCTTCCACACCTACAACAAGCCAAACATTGTAATCAAACTTGCTGTAATAAAAAATTAAAAATTAAATTAAAAACACGAACAAGAAGTAGTGAGACAAACGTGAGGGGCTTTCTCCTGGCACATTCCATTCTAAACTCCAATCTAGAACACCACTTCCACTGAGGCTCTCTTGCCCTAGTAACCAGATTTGGTAAGGGTGAACTGCTGCCACCTTGTGGCCCTTTCACACAACAGCAGCTTTAATCCCAACGCTATTGGTCAGTTGATATTCAAAATCATTGCAGGCCTGTAAATGACACCTGCCCTGAAAACAAATCCTGGGGTCACATATCGACCAAAAAATTCAAAGGACGTCCATATTTCAAAACGACCGTTTCAAAAGGCATATTTTACGCACATTAGAGTTCTGCTTCTTTTCCTTTCTTTCCTTTTTTGTTAAAAAACACGGGAATGGAAAAAGGAATCCCTCAGAATGGGCGAAAATCATTGCAGACGAATCAATGGACAGAGGTTTAATCTCCAATATATATAAACAGCTCATGCAGCTTAATATTAAAAAAACAAACAACCCCCCAAAAAATGGACAGAAGATCTAAAGAGACTTTTCTTCAAAGGAGACACAGAGATGGCCAAGACGCACATGAAAAGCTGCACAACAGCACTAATTATTAGAGAAATGCAAATCAAAACAACAATGAGGTATCACCTCACACCTGTTAGAATCGGCATCATCAGAAAATCTACAAACAACCAATTCTGGGGAGGGTGTGGACAAAAGGAGACCTCTTCCACTATTGGTGGGAATGTAAATTGATACAGTCACTATGGAGAACAGTATGGAGTTTCCTTAAAAAAAATATAAATAGAAATACCATCTGATCCAGCAATCCCACTTCTGGACATATACCCAGAGAAAACCGTATTTCAAAAAGGCACATTCACCACAATGTTCATTGCAGCACTATTTACAATAGCCAGGTAATGGAAGCAACCTAAATGCCCACAGACAGATGAATGGATAAAGCTGTGGTTCATATATAAAAAGGAATATTACTCGGCCATAAAAAGGAATGAAACTGGGTCATTTATAGAGACATCTATGGATCGAGAGACTGTCATACAGAATGAAGTAAGTCAGAAAGAGGAAAACAAATATTGTATATTAATGCATATATGTGGAGCCTAAAAATGGTACAGATGAACTGGTTTGCAGGGAAGAAATAGAGACACAGAGGTAGAGAACAAACGTATGGACACCAAGAGTGGGAAGCCATGGGGTGGTGGTGGTGGGATGAGTTGGGAGTTTGGGATTGACCTGTATACATGTATGTGCATAAAATACATAACTAATAATAACGTGCTGTATAAAAAAAATAAATAAAATTAAATTCCAAATTTAAAAAAATAAAATTTAAAAATAAAACAAAAAATGTTCTTCCCGTCACACAGATGTATTTATAGGAATGAATTATTTCCATGCTTATATCTATAAATACATAAAAGAGGAATAAAATCTAACTTGAACGATAAAAGAAAAAGAAAAACTAAACCCACGAGTTATACAGAGGAAAACCCTATCAGGGCACTTGCTCCAGTGGTAAACAATTCTGAAATTGGTCAGAGGTGGGGAACCATACCCCATACAGCCAGCAACCCACCCCCTACGCAAGGAGCGTCCTCATTGCAAAGCTGGGGGACCGTGCCGAGGCATCTGTGAGTAAACGTGAGCTGAGCCCCAGGCCAGCTGCTGCTGAACTGTTCCCACCCTTTCCAGGTAAATCACCTGAATATGTACAAGGGCTTGAAAGCCTAGAGGAAGGACCGTGGAGCCACACCAGCGACAGCACGCAGGCCAACTTGGTGCCTGCAGGCCAGCCAGGGTGGTCCTGGCCCCGGGCGCTCTTCCAGAAGCTTTCCATTGCCCTGCCTGAGATACCCCTCCTGTCCCGGCCCACACTGCTTTTTTCCTTCCTCACCTCTGTCCGGAGAGAAATTCCAGCGGAAGGTATGGGTGACACAACCTCTTCTTTACAGGCAGCAGCCTGGCAACTCCTGCAGAAAGGCCAGCAGAACCCCACTCACACCGGGCCACCCACAAAGCTGTGGCCCCTCACTCCCTCCCACCAGCACAGCCCCGAGACTGCTGACGGGGCAGAGAATATGGAGTCAGGCAGAGCTTCAGGGGCTATTGCTGCCTGGAGCTCTGTTTATATTGACCTCAACGAGGCACACCTGGGGAGGGTGGGCCGGCAGGGTAAGGCTGCCCAGGTCAGCTAATCCACAACCCTCAGGGAATCACATTGTTGAAAATGGACCCCGCTAAGGCAGAAGAGAAGCCAAGGGAAAAAAGGACACAATGCCATTTGCAGCACCGTAGATGAGTCTAGAAGTAATCACGTGACTTGTAGTAAGTCAGAAAGTGAAAGACACATATCCTATCATATCACTTATAGGTGTTACCTAAAAATGGATACCAGGGCAGATATTTCCACGGAGAAGGGCAATCACAGATTCATTAAACACACTTATGGTTCACCAATGGAAAGGTGTGAGGATTGGTTTCATTACGATATCGGGGTTAACAGACATATACAAACACAGGTGACATATATAATCACCAAAAACCTACAGAATACCAAGAGAGGACTACTCAACATTCTGTCATAACGTACATGGGAAAAGGATCCCAGGAAGAACAGACATGTGTATATGTGTAAAAGAACCACATCTTCCACACCTACAACAAGCCAAACATTGTAATCAAACTTGCTGTAATAAAAAATTAAAAATTAAATTAAAAACACGAACAAGAAGTAGTGAGACAAACGTGAGGGGCTTTCTCCTGGCACATTCCATTCTAAACTCCAATCTAGAACACCACTTCCACTGAGGCTCTCTTGCCCTAGTAACCAGATTTGGTAAGGGTGAACTGCTGCCACCTTGTGGCCGTTTCACACAACAGCAGCTTTAATCCCAACGCTAATGGTCAGTTGATATTCAAAATCATTGCAGGCCTGTAAATGACACCTGCCCTGAAAAAAAATCCTGGGGTCACATATCGACCAAAAAATTCAAAGGACGTCCATATGTCAAAACGACCGTTTCAAAAGGCATATGTTAGGCACATTAGTGTTCTGCTTCTTTTCCTTTCTTTACTTTTTTGTTAAAAAACACGGGAATGGAAAAAGGCATCCCTCAGAATGGGCGAAAATCGTTGCAGACGAATCAATGGACAGAGGTTTAAGCTCCAATATATATAAACAGCTCATGCAGCTTAATATTAAAAAAAACAAACAACCCCCAAAAAATGGGCAGAAGATCTAAAGAGACGTTTCTTCAAAGGAGACACAGAGATGGCCAAGACGCACATGAAAAGCTGCTCAACAGCACTAAATATCAGAGAAATGCAAATCAAAACTACAATGAGATTTCACCTCACACCTGTTAGAATCGGCATCATCAGAAAATCTACAAACAACCAATTCTGGGGAGGTTGTGGACAAAAGGAGCCCTCTTCCACTATTGGTGGGAATGTAAATTGATACAGTCACTATGGAGAACAGTATGGAGTTTCCTTAAAAAACTAGAAATAGAATTACCATCTGATCCAGCAATCCCACTTCTGGGCATATACCCAGAGAAAACCGTATTTCAAAAAGGCACATTCACCACAATGTTCGTTGCAGCACTATTTACAATAGCCAGGTAATGGAAGCAACCTAAATGCCCACAGACAGATGAATGGATAAAGATGTGGTACATATATAAAATGGAATATTACTCGGCCATATAAAGGAATGAAACTGGGTCATTTGTAGAGACATCGATGGATCGAGAGACTGTCATACAGAATGAAGTAAGTCAGAAAGAGGAAAACAAATATTGTATATTAACGCATATATGTGGAGCCTAAAAATGGTACAGATGAACTGGTTTGCAGGGAAGAAATAGAGACACAGAGGTAGAGAACAAACGTATGGACACCAAGTGTGGGAAGCCATGGGGTGGTGGTGGTGGGATGAGTTGGGAGTTTCGGATTGACCTGTATACATGTATATGCATAAAATACATAACTAATAATAACGTGCTGTATAAAAAAATAAATAAAATTAAATTTCAAAATTTTAAAAAATAAAATTTAAAAATAAAACAGAAAAAAGTTCTTCCCGTCACACAGATGTATTTATAGGAATGAATTATTTCCATGCTTCTATCTATAAATACATAAAAGAGGAATAAAATCTAACTTGAACCATAAAAGAAAAAAAAAATCCTGAACGCACGAGTTATACAGAGGAAAACCCTATCTGGGCACTTGCTCCAGTGGTAAACAATTCTGAAATTGGTCAGAGGTGGGGAATCATCTCCCATACAGCCAGCAACCCACCCCCCACGCAAGGAGCGTCCTCATTGCAAAGCTGGGGGACCGTGCCGAGGCATCTGTGAGTAAACGTGAGCTGAGCCCCAGGCCAGCTGCTGCTGAACTGTTCCCACCCTTTCCAGGTAAAACACCTGAATATGTACAAGGGCTTGAAAGCCTAGAGGAAGGACCGTGGAGCCACACCAGCGACAGCACACAGGCCAAATTGGTGCCTGTAGGCCAGCCAGGGTGGTCCTGGTACCGGGCGCTCTTCCAGAAACTTTCCATGGCCCTGCCTGAGATACCCCTCCTGTCCCGGCCCCCACTGCTTTTTTTCCTTCCTCACATCTATCTGGAGATAAATTCCAGCGGAAGGTATGGGTGACACAACCTCTTCTTTACAGGCGGCAGCCTGGCAACTCCTGCAGAAAGGCCAGCAGAACCCCACTCACACCGGGCCACCCACAAAGCTGTGGCCCCTCACTCCCTCCCACCAGCACAGCCCCGAGACTGCTGACGGGGCAGAGAATATGGAGGCAGGCACAGCTTCAGGGGCTATTGCTGCCTGGAGCGCTGTTTATATTGACCTCAACGAGGCACACCTGGGGAGGGCGGGCCGGCAGGGTAAGGCTGCCCAGGTCAGCTAATCCACAACCCTCAGGAAATCACATTGTTGAAAATGGACCCCGCTAAGGCAGAAGAGAAGCCAAGGGAAAAAAGGACACAATGCCATTTGCAGCACCGTAGATGAGTCTAGAAGTAATCAAGTGACTTGTAGTAAGTCAGAAAGTGAAAGACACATATCATATCATATCACTTATAGGTGTTACCGAAAAATGGATACCAGGGCAGATATTTCCACGGAGAAGGGCAATCACAGATTCATTAAACAAACTTATGGTTCACCAATGGAAAGGTGTGAGGATTGGTTTCATTACGATATCGGGGTTAACAGACATATACAAACACAGGTGACATATATAATCACCAAAGAACTACAGAATACCAACAGAGGACTACTCAATATTCTGTCATAACGTACATGGGAAAAGGATCCCAGGAAGAACAGTCATCTGTATATGTGTAAAAGAACCACATCTTCCACACCTACAGCAAGCCAAACATTGTAATCAAACTTGCTGTAATAAAAAATAAAAACTTAAATTAAAAACACGAACAAGAAGTAGTGAGACAAACGTGAGGGGCTTTCTCCTGGCACATTCCATTCTAAACTCCAATCTAGAACACCACTTCCACTGAGGCTCTCTTGCCCTAGTAACCAGATTTGGTAAGGGTGAACTGCTGCCACCTTGTGGCCGTTTCACACAACAGCAGCTTTAATCCCAACGCTAATGGTCAGTTGATATTCAAAATCATTGCAGGCCTGTAAATGACACCTGCCCTGAAAACAAATCCTGGGGTCACATATCAACCAAAAAATTCAAAGGACGTCCATATTTCAAAACGACCGTTTCAAAAGGCATATTTTACGCACATTAGTGTTCTGCTTCTTTTCCTTTCTTTCCTTTTTTGTTAAAAAACACGGGAATGGAAAAAGGAATCCCTCAGATTGGGCGAAAATGGTTGCAGACGAATCAATGGACAGAGGTTTAATCTCCAATATATATAAACAGCTCATGCAGCTTAATATTTAAAAAACCAAACAACCCCAAAAAAAATGGGCAGAAGATCTAAAGAGACGTTTCTTCAAAGGAGACACAGTGATGGCCAAGACGCACATGAAAAGCTGCTCAACAGCACTAATTATTAGAGAAATGCAAATCAAAACTACAATGAGGTATCACCTCACACCTGTTAGAATCGGCATCATCAGAATATCTACAAACAACCAATTCTGGGGAGGGTGTGGACAAAAGCAGCCCTTTTCCACAATTGGTGGGAATGTAAATTGATACAGTCACTATGGAGAACAGAATGGAGTTTCCTTAAAAAATCTAGAAATAGAATTACCATCTGATCCAGCAATCCCACTTCTGGGCATATACCCAGAGAAAACCGTATTTCAAAAAGGCACATTCACCACAATGTTCGTTGCAGCACTATTTACAATAGCCAGGTAATGGAAGCAACCTAAATGCCCACAGACAGATGAATGGATAAAGATGTGGTACATATATAAAATGGAATATTACTCGGCCATAAAAAGGAATGAAACTGGGTCATTTGTAGAGACATCGATGGATCGAGAGACTGTCATACAGAATGAAGTAAGTCAGAAAGAGGAAAACAAATATTGTCTATTAACGCATATATGTGGAGCCTAAAAATGGTTCAGATGAACTTGTTTGCAGGGAAGAAATAGAGACACAGAGGTAGAGAACAAACGTATGGACACCAAGTGTGGGAAGCCATGGGGTGGTGGTGGTGGGATGAGTTGGGAGTTTGGGATTGACCTGTATACATGTATATGCATAAAATACATAACTAATAATAACGTGCTGTATAAAAAAGAAAATAAATAAAATAAAATTTCAAAATTTTAAAAAATAAAATTTAAAAATAAAACAGAAAAAAGTTCTTCCCGTCACACAGATGTATTTATAGGAATGAATTATTTCCATGCTTATATCTATAAATACATAAAAGAGGAATAAAATCTAACTTGAACCATAAAAGAAAAAAAAATCCTGAACCCACGAGTTATACAGAGGAAAACCCTATCAGGGCACTTGCTCCAGTGGTAAACAATTCTGAAATTGGTCAGAGGTGGGGAATCATCTCCCATACAGCCAGCAACCCACCCCCCACGCAAGGAGCGTCCTCATTGCAAAGCTGGGGGACCGTGCCGAGGCATCTGTGAGTAAACGTGAGCTGAGCCCCAGGCCAGCTGCTGCTGAACTGTTCCCACCCTTTCCAGGTAAAACACCTGAATATGTACAAGGGCTTGAAAGCCTAGAGGAAGGACCGTGGAGCCACACCAGCGACAGCACGCAGGCCAACTTGGTGCCTGCAGGCCAGCCAGGGTGGTCCTGGCCCCGGGCGCTCTTCCAGAAGCTTTCCATTGCCCTGCCTGAGATACCCCTCCTGTCCCGGCCCCCACTGCTTTTTTTCCTTCCTCACCTCTGTCCGGAGAGAAATTCCAGCGGAAGGTATGGGTGACACAACCTCTTCTTTACAGGCGGCAGCCTGGCAACTCCTGCAGAAAGGCCAGCAGAACCCCACTCACACCGGGCCACCCACAAAGCTGTGGCCCCTCACTCCCTCCCACCAGCACAGCCCCGAGACTTCTGACGGGGCAGACAATATGGAGTCAGGCACAGCTTCAGGGGCTATTGCTGCCTGGAGCACTGTTTATATTGACCTCAACGAGGCACACCTGGGGAGGGCGGGCCGGCAGGGTAAGGCTGCCCAGGTCAGCTAATCCACAACCCTCAGGGAATCACATTGTTGAAAATGGACCCCGCTAAGGCAGAAGAGAAGCCAAGGGAAAAAAGGACACAATGCCATTTGCAGCACCGTAGATGAGTCTAGAAGTAATCACGTGACTTGTAGTAAGTCAGAAAGTGAAAGACACATATCATATCATATCACTTATAGGTGTTACCGAAAAATGGATACCAGGGCAGATATTTCCACGGAGAAGGGCAATCACAGATTCATTAAACAAACTTATGGTTCACCAATGGAAAGGTGTGAGGATTGGTTTCATTACGATATCGGGGTTAACAGACATATACAAACACAGGTGACATATATAATCACCAAAGACCTACAGAATACCAACAGAGGACTACTCAATATTCTGTCATAACGTACATGGGAAAAGGATCCCAGGAAGAACAGTCATCTGTATATGTGTAAAAGAACCACATCTTCCACACCTACAGCAAGCCAAACATTGTAATCAAACTTGCTGTAATAAAAAATAAAAACTTAAATTAAAAACACGAACAAGAAGTAGTGAGACAAACGTGAGGGGCTTTCTCCTGGCACATTCCATTCTAAACTCCAATCTAGAACACCACTTCCACTGAGGCTCTCTTGCCCTAGTAACCAGATTTGGTAAGGGTGAACTGCTGCCACCTTGTGGCCGTTTCACACAACAGCAGCTTAATCCCATCGCTAATGGTCAGTTGATATTCAAAATCATTGCAGGCCTGTAAATGACACCTGCCCTGAAAACAAATCCTGGGGTCACATATCGACCAAAAAATTCAAAGGACGTCCATATTTCAAAACGACCGTTTCAAAAGGCATATTTTACGCACATTAGTGTTCTGCTTCTTTTCCTTTCTTTCCTTTTTTGTTAAAAAACACGGGAATGGAAAAAGGCCTCCCTCAGAATGGGCGAAAATCGTTGCAGACGAATCAATGGACAGAGGTTTAATCTCCAATATATATAAACAGCTCATGCAGCTTAATATTAAATAAACAAACAACCCCCCAAAAAATGGGCAGAAGATCTAAAGAGACGTTTCTTCAAAGGAGACACAGAGATGGCCAAGACGCACATGAAAAGCTGCTCAACAGCACTAATTATTAGAGAAATGCAAATCAAAACTACAATGAGGTATCACCTCACACCTGTTAGAATCGGCATCATCAGAAAATCTACAAACAACCAATTCTGGGGAGGGTGTGGACAAAAGCAGCCCTTTTCCACAATTGGTGGGAATGTAAATTGATACAGTCACTATGGAGAACAGTATGGAGTTTCCTTAAAAAACTAGAAATAGAATTACCATCTGATCCAGCAATCCCACTTCTGGGCATATACCCAGAGAAAACCGTATTTCAAAAAGGCACATTCACCACAATGTTCGTTGCAGCACTATTTACAATAGCCAGGTAATGGAAGCAACCTAAATGCCCACAGACAGATGAATGGATAAAGATGTGGTACATATATAAAATGGAATATTACTCGGCCATAAAAAGGAATGAAACTGGGTCATTTGTAGAGACATCGATGGATCGAGAGACTGTCATACAGAATGAAGTAAGTCAGAAAGAGGGAAACAAATATTGTCTATTAACGCATATATGTGGAGCCTAAAAATGGTACAGATGAACTGGTTGGCAGGGAAGAAATAGAGACACAGAGGTAGAGAACAAACGTATGGACACCAAGTGTGGGAAGCCATGGGGTGGTGGTTGTGGGATGAGTTGGGAGTTTGGGATTGACCTGTATACATGTATATGCATAAAATACATAACTAATAATAACGTGCTGTATAAAAAAGAAAATAAAATAAAATTTCAAAATTTTTAAAAATAAAATTTAAAAATAAAAGAGAAAAAAGTTCTTCCCGTCACACAGATGTATTTATAGGAATGAATTATTTCCATGCTTCTATCTATAAATACATAAAAGAGGAATAAAATCTAACTTGAACCATAAAAGAAAAAAAAAATCCTGAACCCACGAGTTATACAGAGGAAAACCCTATCAGGGCACTTGCTCCAGTGGTAAACAATTCTGAAATTGGTCAGAGGAGGGGAATCATCTCCCATACAGCCAGCAACCCACCCCCCACGCAAGGAGCGTCCTCATTGCAAAGCTGGGGGACCGTGCCGAGGCATCTGTGAGTAAACGTGAGCTGAGCCCCAGGCCAGCTGCTGCTGAACTGTTCCCACCCTTTCCAGGTAAAACACCTGAATATGTACAAGGGCTTGAAAGCCTAAAGGAAGGACCGTGGAGCCACACCAGCGACAGCACACAGGCCATCTTGGTGCCTGCAGGCCAGCCAGGGTGGTCCTGGCCCCGGGCGCTCTTCCAGAATCTTTCCATTGCCCTGCCTGAGATACCCCTCCTGTCCCGGCCCACACTGCTTTTTTCCATCCTCACCTCTGTCCGGAGAGAAATTCCAGCGGAAGGTATGGGTGACACAACCTCTTCTTTACAGGCGGCAGCCTGGCAACTCCTGCAGAAAGGCCAGCAGAACCCCACTCACACCGGGCCACCCACAAAGCTGTGGCCCCTCACTCCCTCCCACCAGCACAGCCCCGAGACTGCTGACGGGGCAGAGAATATGGAGTCAGGCACAGCTTCAGGGGCTATTGCTGCCTGGAGCGCTGTTTATATTGACCTCAACGAGGCACACCTGGGGAGGGCGGGCCGGCAGGGTAAGGCTGCCCAGGTCAGCTAATCCACAACCCTCAGGGAATCACATTGTTGAAAATGGACCCCGCTAAGGCAGAAGAGAAGCCAAGGGAAAAAAGGACACAATGCCATTTGCAGCACCGTAGATGAGTCTAGAAGTAATCACGTGACTTGTAGTAAGTCAGAAAGTGAAAGACACATATCCTATCATATCACTTATAGGTGTTACCGAAAAATGGATACCAGGGCAGATATTTCCACGGAGAAGGGCAATCACAGATTCATTAAACAAACTTATGGTTCACCAATGGAAAGGTGTGAGGATTGGTTTCATTACGATATCGGGGTTAACAGACATATACAAACACAGGTGACATATATAATCACCAAAGACCTACAGAATACCAAGAGAGGACTACTCAACATTCTGTCATAACGTACATGGGAAAAGGATCCCAGGAAGAACAGACATCTGTATATGTGTAAAAGAACCACATCTTCCACACCTACAACAAGCCAAACATTGTAATCAAACTTGCTGTAATAAAAAATTAAAAATTAAATTAAAAACACGAACAAGAAGTAGTGAGACAAACGTGTGGGGCTTTCTCCTGGCACATTCCATTCTAAACTCCAATCTAGAACACCACTTCCACTGAGGCTCTCTTGCCCTAGTAACCAGATTTGGTAAGGTGAACTGCTGCCACCTTGTGGCCGTTTCACACAACAGCAGCTTTAATCCCAACGCTAATGGTCAGTTGATATTCAAAATCATTGCAGGCCTGTAAATGACACCTGCCCTGAAAACAAATCCTGGGGTCACATATCGACCAAAAAATTCAAAGGACGTCCATATTTCAAAACGACCGTTTCAAAAGGCATATTTTACGCACATTAGTGTTCTGCTTCTTTTCCTTTCTTTCCTTTTTTGTTAAAAAAAAACGGGAATGGAAAAAGGCCTCCCTCAGAATGGGTGAAAATCGTGGCAAACGAATCAATGGACAGAGGTTTAATCTCCAATATATATAAACAGCTCATGCAGCTTAATATTAAAAAAACAAACAACCCAAAAAAAATGGGCAGAAGATCTAAAGAGACGTTTCTTCAAAGGAGACACAGAGATGGCCAAGACGCACATGAAAAGTTGCTCAACAGCACTAATTATTAGAGAAATGCAAATCAAAACTACAATGAGGTATCACCTCACACCTGTTAGAATCGGCATCATCAGAAACTCTACAAACAACCAATTCTGGGGAGGGTGTGGACAAAAGGAGCCCTCTTCCACTATTGGTGGGAATGTAAATTGATACAGTCACTATGGAGAACAGTATGGAGTTTCCTTAAAAAAACTAGAAATAGAATTACCATCTGATCCAGCAATCCCACTTCTGGGCATATACCCAGAGAAAACCGTATTTCAAAAAGGCACATTCACCACAATGTTCGTTGCAGCACTATTTACAATAGCCAGGTAATGGAAGCAACCTAAATGCCCACAGACAGATGAATGGATAAAGATGTGGTACATATATAAAATGGAATATTACTCGGCCATAAAAAGGAATGAAACTGGGTCATTTGTAGCGACATCGATGGATCGAGAGACTGTCATACAGAATGAAGTAAGTCAGAAAGAGGAAAACAAATATTGTCTATTAACGCATATATGTGGAGCCTAAAAATGGTACAGATGAACTGGTTTGCAGGGAAGAAATAGAGACACAGAGGTAGAGAACAAACGTATGGACACCAAGTGTGGGAAGCCATGGGGTGGTGGTGGTGGGATGAGTTGGGAGTTTGGGATTGACCTGTATACATATATATGCATAAAATACATAACTAATAATAACGTGCTGTATAAAAAAATAAATAAAATAAAATTTCAAAATTTTAAAAAATAAAATTTATAAATAAAACAGAAAAAAGTTCTTCCCGTCACACAGATGTATTTATAGGAATGAATTATTTCCATGCTTCTATCTATAAATACATAAAAGAGGAATAAAATCTAACTTAAACCATAAAAGAAAAAAAAATCCTGAACCCACGAGTTATACAGAGGAAAACCCTATCAGGGCACTTGCTCCAGTGGTAAACAATTCTGAAATTGGTCAGAGGTGGGGAATCATCTCCCATACAGCCAGCAACCCACCCCCCACGCAAGGAGCGTCCTCATTGCAAAGCTGGGGGACCGTGCCGAGGCATCTGTGAGTAAACGTGAGCTGAGCCCCAGGCCAGCTGCTGCTGAACTGTTCCCACCCTTTCCAGGTAAAACACCTGAATATGTACAAGGGCTTGAAAGCCTAGAGGAAGGACCGTGGTGCCACACCAGCGACAGCACGCAGGCCAACTTGGTGCCTGCAGGCCAGCCAGGGTGGTCCTGGCCCCGGGCGCTCTTCCAGAAGCTTTCCATTGCCCTGCCTGAGATACCCCTCCTGTCCCGGCCCCCACTGCTTTTTTCCATCCTCACCTCTGTCCGGAGAGAAATTCCAGCGAAAGGTATGGGTGACACAACCTCTTCTTTACAGGCGGCAGCCTGGCAACTCCTGCAGAAAGGCCAGCAGAACCCCACTCACACCGGGCCACCCACAAAGCTGTGGCCCCTCACTCCCTCCCACCAGCACAGCCCCGAGACTGCTGACGGGGCAGAGAATATGGAGTCAGGCACAGCTTCAGGGGCTATTGCTGCCTGGAGCGCTGTTTATATTGACCTCAATGAGGCACACCTGGGGAGGGCGGGCCGGCAGGGTAAGGCTGCCCAGGTCAGCTAATCCACAACCCTCAGGGAATCACATTGTTGAAAATGGACCCCGCTAAGGCAGAAGAGAAGCCAAGGGAAAAAAGGACACAATGCCATTTGCAGCACCGTAGATGAGTCTAGAAGTAATCACGTGACTTGTAGTAAGTCAGAAAGTGAAAGACACATATCATATCATATCACTTATAGGTGTTACCGAAAAATGGATACCAGGGCAGATATTTCCACGGAGAAGGGCAATCACAGATTCATTAAACAAACTTATGGTTCACCAATGGAAAGGTGTGAGGATTGGTTTCATTACGATATCGGGGTTAACAGACATATACAAACACAGGTGACATATATAATCACCAAAGACCTACAGAATACCAACAGAGGACTACTCAATATTCTGTCATAACGTACATGGGAAAAGGATCCCAGGAAGAACAGTCATCTGTATATGTGTAAAAGAACCACATCTTCCACACCTACAGCAAGCCAAACATTGTAATCAAACTTGCTGTAATAAAAAATAAAAACTTAAATTAAAAACACGAACAAGAAGTAGTGAGACAAACGTGAGGGGCTTTCTCCTGGCACATTCCATTCTAAACTCCAATCTAGAACACCACTTCCACTGAGGCTCTCTTGCCCTAGTAACCAGATTTGGTAAGGGTGAACTGCTGCCACCTTGTGGCCGTTTCACACAACAGCAGCTTAATCCCATCGCTAATGGTCAGTTGATATTCAAAATCATTGCAGGCCTGTAAATGACACCTGCCCTGAAAACAAATCCTGGGGTCACATATCGACCAAAAAATTCAAAGGACGTCCATATTTCAAAACGACCGTTTCAAAAGGCATATTTTACGCACATTAGTGTTCTGCTTCTTTTCCTTTCTTTCCTTTTTTGTTAAAAAACACGGGAATGGAAAAAGGCCTCCCTCAGAATGGGCGAAAATCGTTGCAGACGAATCAATGGACAGAGGTTTAATCTCCAATATATATAAACAGCTCATGCAGCTTAATATAAAATAAACAAACAACCCCCCAAAAAATGGGCAGAAGATCTAAAGAGACGTTTCTTCAAAGGAGACACAGAGATGGCCAAGACGCACATGAAAAGCTGCTCAACAGCACTAATTATTAGAGAAATGCAAATCAAAACTACAATGAGGTATCACCTCACACCTGTTAGAATCGGCATCATCAGAAAATCTACAAACAACCAATTCTGGGGAGGGTGTGGACAAAAGCAGCCCTTTTCCACAATTGGTGGGAATGTAAATTGATACAGTCACTATGGAGAACAGTATGGAGTTTCCTTAAAAAATCTAGAAATAGAATTACCATCTGATCCAGCAATCCCACTTCTGGGCATATACCCAGAGAAAACCGTATTTCAAAAAGGCACATTCACCACAATGTTCGTTGCAGCACTATTTACAATAGCCAGGTAATGGAAGCAACCTAAATGCCCACAGACAGATGAATGGATAAAGATGTGGTACATATATAAAATGGAATATTACTCGGCCATAAAAAGGAATGAAACTGGGTCATTTGTAGAGACATCGATGGATCGAGAGACTGTCATACAGAATGAAGTAAGTCAGAAAGAGGGAAACAAATATTGTCTATTAACGCATATATGTGGAGCCTAAAAATGGTACAGATGAACTGGTTGGCAGGGAAGAAATAGAGACACAGAGGTAGAGAACAAACGTATGGACACCAAGTGTGGGAAGCCATGGGGTGGTGGTGGTGGGATGAGTTGGGAGTTTGGGATTGACCTGTATACATGTATATGCATAAAATACATAACTAATAATAACGTGCTGTATAAAAAAGAAAATAAAATAAAATTTCAAAATTTTTAAAAATAAAATTTAAAAATAAAAGAGAAAAAAGTTCTTCCCGTCACACAGATGTATTTATAGGAATGAATTATTTCCATGCTTCTATCTATAAATACATAAAAGAGGAATAAAATCTAACTTGAACCATAAAAGAAAAAAAAAATCCTGAACCCACGAGTTATACAGAGGAAAACCCTATCAGGGCACTTGCTCCAGTGGTAAACAATTCTGAAATTGGTCAGAGGTGGGGAATCATCTCCCATACAGCCAGCAACCCACCCCCCACGCAAGGAGCGTCCTCATTGCAAAGCTGGGGGACCGTGCCGAGGCATCTGTGAGTAAACGTGAGCTGAGCCCCAGGCCAGCTGCTGCTGAACTGTTCCCACCCTTTCCAGGTAAAACACCTGAATATGTACAAGGGCTTGAAAGCCTAAAGGAAGGACCGTGGA
Source organism: Mesoplodon mirus (assembly GCF_964341445.2). NCBI lineage: Eukaryota > Metazoa > Chordata > Mammalia > Artiodactyla > Ziphiidae > Mesoplodon > Mesoplodon mirus. The sequence goes on from NW_028295737.1 coordinate 1,577,192, forward strand.
GCCACACCAGCGACAGCACACAGGCCATCTTGGTGCCTGCAGGCCAGCCAGGGTGGTCCTGGCCCCGGGCGCTCTTCCAGAAGCTTTCCATTGCCCTGCCTGAGATACCCCTCCTGTCCCGGCCCACACTGCTTTTTTCCATCCTCACCTCTGTCCGGAGAGAAATTCCAGCGGAAGGTATGGGTGACACAACCTCTTCTTTACAGGCGGCAGCCTGGCAACTCCTGCAGAAAGGCCAGCAGAACCCCACTCACACCGGGCCACCCACAAAGCTGTGGCCCCTCACTCCCTCCCACCAGCACAGCCCCGAGACTGCTGACGGGGCAGAGAATATGGAGTCAGGCACAGCTTCAGGGGCTATTGCTGCCTGGAGCGCTGTTTATATTGACCTCAACGAGGCACACCTGGGGAGGGCGGGCCGGCAGGGTAAGGCTGCCCAGGTCAGCTAATCCACAACCCTCAGGGAATCACATTGTTGAAAATGGACCCCGCTAAGGCAGAAGAGAAGCCAAGGGAAAAAAGGACACAATGCCATTTGCAGCACCGTAGATGAGTCTAGAAGTAATCACGTGACTTGTAGTAAGTCAGAAAGTGAAAGACACATATCCTATCATATCACTTATAGGTGTTACCGAAAAATGGATACCAGGGCAGATATTTCCACGGAGAAGGGCAATCACAGATTCATTAAACAAACTTATGGTTCACCAATGGAAAGGTGTGAGGATTGGTTTCATTACGATATCGGGGTTAACAGACATATACAAACACAGGTGACATATATAATCACCAAAGACCTACAGAATACCAAGAGAGGACTACTCAACATTCTGTCATAACGTACATGGGAAAAGGATCCCAGGAAGAACAGACATCTGTATATGTGTAAAAGAACCACATCTTCCACACCTACAACAAGCCAAACATTGTAATCAAACTTGCTGTAATAAAAAATTAAAAATTAAATTAAAAACACGAACAAGAAGTAGTGAGACAAACGTGTGGGGCTTTCTCCTGGCACATTCCATTCTAAACTCCAATCTAGAACACCACTTCCACTGAGGCTCTCTTGCCCTAGTAACCAGATTTGGTAAGGTGAACTGCTGCCACCTTGTGGCCGTTTCACACAACAGCAGCTTTAATCCCAACGCTAATGGTCAGTTGATATTCAAAATCATTGCAGGCCTGTAAATGACACCTGCCCTGAAAACAAATCCTGGGGTCACATATCGACCAAAAAATTCAAAGGACGTCCATATTTCAAAACGACCGTTTCAAAAGGCATATTTTACGCACATTAGTGTTCTGCTTCTTTTCCTTTCTTTCCTTTTTTGTTAAAAAAAAACGGGAATGGAAAAAGGCCTCCCTCAGAATGGGTGAAAATCGTGGCAAACGAATCAATGGACAGAGGTTTAATCTCCAATATATATAAACAGCTCATGCAGCTTAATATTAAAAAAACAAACAACCCAAAAAAAATGGGCAGAAGATCTAAAGAGACGTTTCTTCAAAGGAGACACAGAGATGGCCAAGACGCACATGAAAAGTTGCTCAACAGCACTAATTATTAGAGAAATGCAAATCAAAACTACAATGAGGTATCACCTCACACCTGTTAGAATCGGCATCATCAGAAACTCTACAAACAACCAATTCTGGGGAGGGTGTGGACAAAAGGAGCCCTCTTCCACTATTGGTGGGAATGTAAATTGATACAGTCACTATGGAGAACAGTATGGAGTTTCCTTAAAAAAACTAGAAATAGAATTACCATCTGATCCAGCAATCCCACTTCTGGGCATATACCCAGAGAAAACCGTATTTCAAAAAGGCACATTCACCACAATGTTCGTTGCAGCACTATTTACAATAGCCAGGTAATGGAAGCAACCTAAATGCCCACAGACAGATGAATGGATAAAGATGTGGTACATATATAAAATGGAATATTACTCGGCCATAAAAAGGAATGAAACTGGGTCATTTGTAGCGACATCGATGGATCGAGAGACTGTCATACAGAATGAAGTAAGTCAGAAAGAGGAAAACAAATATTGTCTATTAACGCATATATGTGGAGCCTAAAAATGGTACAGATGAACTGGTTTGCAGGGAAGAAATAGAGACACAGAGGTAGAGAACAAACGTATGGACAACAAGTGTGGGAAGCCATGGGGTGGTGGTGGTGGGATGAGTTGGGAGTTTGGGATTGACCTGTATACATGTATATGCATAAAATACATAACTAATAATAACGTGCTGTATAAAAAAATAAATAAAATAAAATTTCAAAATTTTAAAAAATAAAATTTATAAATAAAACAGAAAAAAGTTCTTCCCGTCACACAGATGTATTTATAGGAATGAATTATTTCCATGCTTCTATCTATAAATACATAAAAGAGGAATAAAATCTAACTTGAACCATAAAAGAAAAAAAAATCCTGAACCCACGAGTTATACAGAGGAAAACCCTATCAGGGCACTTGCTCCAGTGGTAAACAATTCTGAAATTGGTCAGAGGTGGGGAATCATCTCCCATACAGCCAGCAACCCACCCCCCACGCAAGGAGCGTCCTCATTGCAAAGCTGGGGGACCGTGCCGAGGCATCTGTGAGTAAACGTGAGCTGAGCCCCAGGCCAGCTGCTGCTGAACTGTTCCCACCCTTTCCAGGTAAAACACCTGAATATGTACAAGGGCTTGAAAGCCTAGAGGAAGGACCGTGGTGCCACACCAGCGACAGCACGCAGGCCAACTTGGTGCCTGCAGGCCAGCCAGGGTGGTCCTGGCCCCGGGCGCTCTTCCAGAAGCTTTCCATTGCCCTGCCTGAGATACCCCTCCTGTCCCGGCCCCCACTGCTTTTTTCCATCCTCACCTCTGTCCGGAGAGAAATTCCAGCGAAAGGTATGGGTGACACAACCTCTTCTTTACAGGCGGCAGCCTGGCAACTCCTGCAGAAAGGCCAGCAGAACCCCACTCACACCGGGCCACCCACAAAGCTGTGGCCCCTCACTCCCTCCCACCAGCACAGCCCCGAGACTGCTGACGGGGCAGAGAATATGGAGTCAGGCACAGCTTCAGGGGCTATTGCTGCCTGGAGCGCTGTTTATATTGACCTCAATGAGGCACACCTGGGGAGGGCGGGCCGGCAGGGTAAGGCTGCCCAGGTCAGCTAATCCACAACCCTCAGGGAATCACATTGTTGAAAATGGACCCCGCTAAGGCAGAAGAGAAGCCAAGGGAAAAAAGGACACAATGCCATTTGCAGCACCGTAGATGAGTCTAGAAGTAATCACGTGACTTGTAGTAAGTCAGAAAGTGAAAGACACATATCCTATCATATCACTTATAGGTGTTACCGAAAAATGGATACCAGGGCAGATATTTCCACGGAGAAGGGCAATCACAGATTCATTAAACAAACTTATGGTTCACCAATGGAAAGGTGTGAGGATTGGTTTCATTACGATATCGGGGTTAACAGACATATACAAACACAGGTGACATATATAATCACCAAAGACCTACAGAATACCAAGAGAGGACTACTCAACATTCTGTCATAACGTACATGGGAAAAGGATCCCAGGAAGAACAGACATCTGTATATGTGTAAAAGAACCACATCTTCCACACCTACAGCAAGCCAAACATTGTAATCAAACTTGCTGTAATAAAAAATAAAAACTTAAATTAAAAACACGAACAAGAAGTAGTGAGACAAACGTGAGGGGCTTTCTCCTGGCACATTCCATTCTAAACTCCAATCTAGAACACCACTTCCACTGAGGCTCTCTTGCCCTAGTCACCAGATTTGGTAAGGGTGAACTGCTGCCACCTTGTGGCCTTTTCACACAACAGCAGCTTTAATCCCAATGCTAATGGTCAGTTGATATTCAAAATCATTGCAGGCCTGTAAATGACACCTGCCCTGAAAACAAATCCTGGGGTCACATATCGACCAAAAAATTCAAAGGACGTCCATATTTCAAAACGACCGTTTCAAAAGGCATATTTTACGCACATTAGTGTTCTGCTTCTTTTCCTTTCTTTCCTTTTTTGTTAAAAAAAAACGGGAATGGAAAAAGGCCTCCCTCAGAATGGGTGAAAATCGTGGCAAACGAATCAATGGACAGAAGTTTAATCTCCAATATATATAAACAGCTCATGCAGCTTAATATTAAAAAAACAAACAACCCAAAAAAATGGGCAGAAGATCTAAAGAGACGTTTCTTCAAAGGAGACACAGAGATGGCCAAGACGCACATGAAAAGCTGCTCAACAGCACTAATTATTAGAGAAATGCAAATCAAAACTACAATGAGGTATTACCTCACACCTGATAGAATCGGCATCATCAGAAAATCTACAAACAACCAATTCTGGGGAGGGTGTGGACAAAAGGAGCCCTCTTCCACTATTGGTGGGAATGTAAATTGATACAGTCACTATGGAGAACAGTATGGAGTTTCCTTAAAAAAACTAGAAATAGAATTACCATCTGATCCAGCAATCCCACTTCTGGGCATATACCCAGAGAAAACCGTATTTCAAAAAGGCACATTCACCACAATGTTCGTTGCAGCACTATTTACAATAGCCAGGTAATGGAAGCAACCTAAATGCCCACAGACAGATGAATGGATAAAGATGTGGTACATATATAAAATGGAATATTACTCGGCCATAAAAAGGAATGAAACTGGGTCATTTGTAGAGACATCGATGGATCGAGAGAATGTCATACAGAATGAAGTAAGTCAGAAAGAGGGAAACAAATATTGTCTATTAACGCATATAAGTGGAGCCTAAAAATGGTACAGATGAACTGGTTGGCAGGGAAGAAATAGAGACACAGAGATAGAGAACAAACGTATGGACACCAAGTGTGGGAAGCCATGGGGTGGTGGTGGTGGGATGAGTTGGGAGTTTGGGATTGACCTGTATACATGTATATGCATAAAATACATAACTAATAATAACGTGCTGTATAAAAAAGAAAATAAAATAAAATTTCAAAATTTTTAAAAATAAAATTTAAAAATAAAAGAGAAAAAAGTTCTTCCCATCACACAGATGTATTTATAGGAATGAATTATTTCCATGCTTCTATCTATAAATACATAAAAGAGGAATAAATCTAACTTGAACCATAAAAGAAAAAAAAATCCTGAACCCATGAGTTATACAGAGGAAAACCCTATCAGGGCACTTGCTCCAGTGGTAAACAATTCTGAAATTGGTCAGAGGTGGGGAATCATCTCCCATACAGCCAGCAACCCACCCCCCACGCAAGGAGCGTCCTCATTGAAAGCTGGGGGACCGTGCCGAGGCATCTGTGAGTAAACGTGAGCTGAGCCCCAGGCCAGCTGCTGCTGAACTGTTCCCACCCTTTCCAGGTAAAACACCTGAATATGTACAAGGGCTTGAAAGCCTAAAGGAAGGACCGTGGAGCCACACCAGCGACAGCACACAGGCCAACTTGGTTTCTGCAGGCCAGCCAGGGTGGTCCTGGCCCCGGGCGCTCTTCCAGAAGCTTTCCATTGCCCTGCCTGAGATACCCCTCCTGTCCCGGCCCCCACTGCTTTTTTCCATCCTCACCTCTGTCCGGAGAGAAATTCCAGCGGAAGGTATGGGTGACACAACCTCTTCTTTACAGGCGGCAGCCTGGCAACTCCTGCAGAAAGGCCAGCAGAACCCCACTCACACCGGGCCACCCACAAAGCTGTGGCCCCTCACTCCCTCCCACCAACACAGCCCCGAGAATGCTGCCGGGGCAGAGAATATGGAGGCAGGCACAGCTTCAGGGGCTATTGCTGCCTGGAGCGCTGTTTATATTGACCTCAACGAGGCACACCTGGGGAGGGCAGGCCGGCAGGGTAAGGCTGCCCAGGTCAGCTAATCCACAACCCTCAGGGAATCACATTGTTGAAAATGGACCCCGCTAAGGCAGAAGAGAAGCCAAGGGAAAAAAGGACACAATGCCATTTGCAGCACCGTAGATGAGTCTAGAAGTAATCACGTGACTTGTAGTAAGTCAGAAAGTGAAAGACACATATCCTATCATATCACTTATAGGTGTTAACGAAAAATGGATACCAGGGCAGATATTTCCACGGAGAAGGGCAATCACAGATTCATTAAACAAACTTATGGTTCACCAATGGAAAGGTGTGAGGATTGGTTTCATTACGATATCGGGGTTAACAGACATATACAAACACAGGTGACATATATAATCACCAAAGACCTACAGAATACCAAGAGAGGACTACTCAACATTCTGTCATAACGTACATGGGAAAAGGATCCCAGGAAGAACAGACATCTGTATATGTGTAAAAGAACCACATCTTCCACACCTACAACAAGCCAAACATTGTAATCAAACTTGCTGTAATAAAAAATAAAAAATTAAATTAAAAACACGAACAAGAAGTAGTGAGACAAACGTGAGGGGCTTTCTCCTGGCACATTCCATTCTAAACTCCAATCTAGAACACCACTTCCACTGAGGCTCTCTTGCCCTAGTAACCAGATTTGGTAAGGGTGAACTGCTGCCACCTTGTGGCCGTTTCACACAACAGCAGCTTTAATCCCAACGCTAATGGTCAGTTGATATTCAAAATCATTGCAGGCCTGTAAATGACACCTGCCCTGAAAACAAATCCTGGGGTCACATATCGACCAAAAAATTCAAAGGACGTCCATATTTCAAAACGACCGTTTCAAAAGGCATATTTTACGCACATTAGTGTTCTGCTTCTTTTCCTTTCTTTCCTTTTTTGTTAAAAAAAACGGGAATGGAAAAAGGCCTCCCTCAGAATGGGTGAAAATCGTGGCAAACGAATCAATGGACAGAGGTTTAATCTCCAATATATATAAACAGCTCATGCAGCTTAATATTAAAAAAACAAACAACCCAAAAAAAAATGGGCAGAAGATCTAAAGAGACGTTTCTTCAAAGGAGACACAGAGATGGCCAAGACACACATGAAAAGTTGCTCAACAGCACTAATTATTAGAGAAATGCAAATCAAAACTACAATGAGGTATCACCTCACACCTGTTAGAATCGGCATCATCAGAATATCTACAAACAACCAATTCTGGGGAGGGTGTGGACAAAAGGAGCCCTCTTCCACTATTGGTGGGAATGTAAATTGATACAGTCACTATGGAGAACAGTATGGAGTTTCCTTAAAAAAACTAGAAATAGAATTACCATCTGATCCAGCAATCCCACTTCTGGGCATATACCCAGAGAAAACCGTATTTCAAAAAGGCACATTCACCACAATGTTCGTTGCAGCACTATTTACAATAGCCAGGTAATGGAAGCAACCTAAATGCCCACAGACAGATGAATGGATAAAGATGTGGTACATATATAAAATGGAACATTACTCGGCCATAAAAAGGAATGAAACTGGGTCATTTGTAGAGACATCGATGGATCGAGAGACTGTCATACAGAATGAAGTAAGTCAGAAAGAGGAAAACAAATATTGTCTATTAACGCATATATGTGGAGCCTAAAAATGGTACAGATGAACTGGTTTGCAGGGAAGAAATAGAGACACAGAGGTAGAGAACAAACGTATGGACACCAAGTGTGGGAAGCCATGGGGTGGTGGTGGTGGGATGAGTTGGGAGTTTGGGATTGACCTGTATACATGTATATGCATAAAATACATAACTAATAATAACGTGCTGTATAAAAAAGAAAATAAATAAAATAAAATTTCAAAATTTTAAAAAATAAAATTTAAAAATAAAAGAGAAAAAAGTTCTTCCCGTCACACAGATGTATTTATAGGAATGAATTATTTCCATGCTTCTATCTATAAATACATAAAAGAGGAATAAAATCTAACTTGAACCATAAAAGAAAAAAAAATCCTGAACCCAAGAGTTATACAGAGGAAAGCCCTATCAGGGCACTTGCTCCAGTGGTAAACAATTCTGAAATTGGTCAGAGGTGGGGAATCATCTCCCATACAGCCAGCAACCCACCCCCCACGCAAGGAGCGTCCTCATTGCAAAGCTGGGGGACCGTGCCGAGGCATCTGTGAGTAAACGTGAGCTGAGCCCCAGGCCAGCTGCTGCTGAACTGTTCCTACCCTTTCCAGGTAAAACACTTGAATATGTACAAGGGCTTGAAAGCCTAGAGGAAGGACCGTGGAGCCACACCAGCGACAGCACGCAGGCAAACTTGGTGCCTGCAGGCCAGCCAGGGTGGTCCTGGCCCCGGGCGCTCTTCCAGAAGCTTTCCATTGCCCTGCCTGAGATACCCCTCCTGTCCCGGCCCCCACTGCTTTTTTTTCCTTCCTCACCTCTGTGCGGAGAGAAATTCCAGCGGAAGGTATGGGTGACACAACCTCTTCTTTACAGGCGGCAGCCTGGCAACTCCTGCAGAAAGGCCAGCAGAACCCCACTCACACCGGGCCACCCACAAAGCTGTGGCCCCTCACTCCCTCCCAGCAGCACAGCCCCGAGACTGCTGATGGGGCAGAGAATATGGAGGCAGGCACAGCTTCAGGGGCTATTGCTGCCTGGAGCGCTGTTTATATTGACCTCAACGAGGCACACCTGGGGAGGGCGGGCCGGCAGGGTAAGGCTGCCCAGGTCAGCTAATCCACAACCCTCAGGGAATCACATTGTTGAAAATGGACCCCGCTAAGGCAGAAGAGAAGCCAAGGGAAAAAAGGACACAATGCCATTTGCAGCACCGTAGATGAGTCTAGAAGTAATCACGTGACTTGTAGTAAGTCAGAAAGTGAAAGACACATATCCTATCATATCACTTATAGGTGTTACCGAAAAATGGATACCAGGGCAGATATTTCCACGGAGAAGGGCAATCACAGATTCATTAAACAAACTTATGGTTCACCAATGGAAAGGTGTGAGGATTGGTTTCATTACGATATCGGGGTTAACAGACATATACAAACACAGGTGACATATATAATCACCAAAGACCTACAGAATACCAAGAGAGGACTACTCAACATTCTGTCATAACGTACATGGGAAAAGGATCCCAGGAAGAACAGACATCTGTATATGTGTAAAAGAACCACATCTTCCACACCTACAACAAGCCAAACATTGTAATCAAACTTGCTGTAATAAAAAATTAAAAATTAAATTAAAAACACGAACAAGAAGTAGTGAGACAAACGTGAGGGGCTTTCTCCTGGCACATTCCATTCTAAACTCCAATCTAGAACACCACTTCCACTGAGGCTCTCTTGCCCTAGTCACCAGATTTGGTAAGGGTGAACTGCTGCCACCTTGTGGCCGTTTCACACAACAGCAGCTTTAATCCCAACGCTAATGGTCAGTTGATATTCAAAATCATTGCAGGCCTGTAAATGACACCTGCCCTGAAAACAAATCCTGGGGTCACATATCGACCAAAAAATTCAAAGGACGTCCATGTTTCAAAAGGACCGTTTCAAAAGGCATATTTTACGCACATTAGTGTTCTGCTTCTTTTCCTTTCTTTCCTTTTTTGTTAAAAAAAACGGGAATGGAAAAAGGCCTCCCTCAGAATGGGTGAAAATCGTGGCAAACGAATCAATGGACAGAGGTTTAATCTCCAATATATATAAACAGCTCATGCAGCTTAATATTAAAAAAACAAACAACCCAAAAAAAAATGGGCAGAAGATCTAAAGAGACGTTTCTTCAAAGGAGACACAGAGATGGCCAAGACGCACATGAAAAGTTGCTCAACAGCACTAATTATTAGAGAAATGCAAACCAAAACTACAATGAGGTATCACCTCACACCTGTTAGAATCGGCATCATCAGAATATCTACAAACAACCAATTCTGGGGAGGGTGTGGACAAAAGGAGCCCTCTTCCACTATTGGTGGGAATGTAAATTGATACAGTCACTATGGAGAACAGTATGGAGTTTCCTTAAAAAAACTAGAAATAGAATTACCATCTGATCCAGCAATCCCACTTCTGGGCATATACCCAGAGAAAACCGTATTTCAAAAAGGCACATTCACCACAATGTTCGTTGCAGCACTATTTACAATAGCCAGGTAATGGAAGCAACCTAAATGCCCACAGACAGATGAATGGATAAAGATGTGGTACATATATAAAATGGAATATTACTCGGCCATATAAAGGAATGAAACTGGGTCATTTGTAGAGACATCGATGGATCGAGAGACTGTCATACAGAATGAAGTAAGTCAGAAAGAGGAAAACAAATATTGTCTATTAACGCATATATGTGGAGCCTAAAAATGGTACAGATGAACTGGTTTGCAGGGAAGAAATAGAGACACAGAGGTAGAGAACAAACGTATGGACACCAAGTGTGGGAAGCCATGGGGTGGTGGTGGTGGGATGAGTTGGGAGTTTGGGATTGACCTGTATACATGTATATGCATAAAATACATAACTAATAATAACGTGCTGTATAAAAAAGAAAATAAATAAAATAAAATTTCAAAATTTTAAAAAATAAAATTTAAAAATAAAACAGAAATAAGTTCTTCCCGTCACACAGATGTATTTATAGGAATGAATTATTTCCATGCTTATATCTATAAATACATAAAAGAGGAATAAAATCTAACTTGAACCATAAAAGAAAAAAAAATCCTGAACCCACGAGTTATACAGAGGAAAGCCCTATCAGGGCACTTGCTCCAGTGGTAAACAATTCTGAAATTGGTCAGAGGTGGGGAATCATCTCCCATACAGCCAGCAACCCACCCCCCACGCAAGGAGCGTCCTCATTGCAAAGCTGGGGGACCGTGCCGAGGCATCTGTGAGTAAACGTGAGCTGAGCCCCAGGCCAGCTGCTGCTGAACTGTTCCTACCCTTGCCAGGTAAAACACTTGAATATGTACAAGGGCTTGAAAGCCTAGAGGAAGGACCGTGGAGCCACACCAGCGACAGCACACAGGCCAACTTGGTGCCTGCAGGCCAGCCAGGGTGGTCCTGGCCCCGGGCGCTCTTCCAGAAGCTTTCCATTGCCCTGCCTGAGATACCCCTCCTGTCCCGGCCCCCACTGCTTTTTTCCATCCTCACCTCTGTCCGGAGAGAAATTCCAGCGAAAGGTATGGGTGACACAACCTCTTGTTTACAGGCGGCAGCCTGGCAACTCCTGCAGAAAGGCCAGCAGAACCCCACTCACACCGGGCCACCCACAAAGCTGTGTCCCCTCACTCCCTCCCACCAGCACAGCCCCGAGACTGCTGACGGGGCAGAGAATATGGAGGCAGGCACAGCTTCAGGGGCTATTGCTGCCTGGAGCGCTGTTTATATTGACCTCAACGAGGCACACCTGGGGAGGGCGGGCCGGCAGGGTAAGGCTGCCCAGGTCAGCTAATCCACAACCCTCAGGGAATCACATTGTTGAAAATGGACCCCGCTAAGGCAGAAGAGAAGCCAAGGGAAAAAAGGACACAATGCCATTTGCAGCACCGTAGATGAGTCTAGAAGTAATCACGTGACTTGTAGTAAGTCAGAAAGTGAAAGACACATATCATATCATATCACTTATAGGTGTTACCAAAAAATGGATACCAGGGCAGATATTTCCACGGAGAAGGCCAATCACAGATTCATTAAACAAACTTATGGTTCACCAATGGAAAGGTGTGAGGATTGGTTTCATTACGATATCGGGGTTAACAGACATATACAAACACAGGTGACATATATAATCACCAAAGACCTACAGAATACCAAGAGAGGACTACTCAACATTCTGTCATAACGTACATGGGAAAAGGATCCCAGGAAGAACAGACATCTGTATATGTGTAAAAGAACCACATCTTCCACACCTACAGCAAGCCAAACATTGTAATCAAACTTGCTGTAATAAAAAATTAAAAATTAAATTAAAAACACGAACAAGAAGTAGTGAGACAAACGTGAGGGGCTTTCTCCTGGCACATTCCATTCTAAACTCCAATCTAGATCACCACTTCCACTGAGGCTCTCTTGCCCTAGTAACCAGATTTGGTAAGGGTGAACTGCTGCCACCTTGTGGCCGTTTCACACAACAGCAGCTTTAATCCCAATGCTAATGGTCAGTTGATATTCAAAATCATTGCAGGCCTGTAAATGACACCTGCCCTGAAAACAAATCCTGGGGTCACATATCGACCAAAAAATTCAAAGGACGTCCATATTTCAAAACGACCGTTTCAAAAGGCATATTTTACGCACATTAGTGTTCTGCTTCTTTTCCTTTCTTTCCTTTTTTGTTAAAAAAAAACGGGAATGGAAAAAGGCCTCCCTCAGAATGGGTGAAAATCGTGGCAAACGAATCAATGGACAGAAGTTTAATCTCCAATATATATAAACAGCTCATGCAGCTTAATATTAAAAAAACAAACAACCCAAAAAAATGGGCAGAAGATCTAAAGAGACGTTTCTTCAAAGGAGACACAGAGATGGCCAAGACGCACATGAAAAGCTGCTCAACAGCACTAATTATTAGAGAAATGCAAATCAAAACTACAATGAGGTGTCACCTCACACCTGTTAGAATCGGCATCATCAGAAAATCTACAAACAACCAATTCTGGGGAGGGTGTGGACAAAAGGAGCCCTCTTCCACTATTGGTGGGAATGTAAATTGATACAGTCACTATGGAGAACAGTATGGAGTTTCCTTAAAAAAACTAGAAATAGAATTACCATCTGATCCAGCAATCCCACTTCTGGGCATATACCCAGAGAAAACCGTATTTCAAAAAGGCACATTCACCACAATGTTCGTTGCAGCACTATTTACAATAGCCAGGTAATGGAAGCAACCTAAATGCCCACAGACAGATGAATGGATAAAGATGTGGTACATATATAAAATGGAATATTACTCGGCCATAAAAAGGAATGAAACTGGGTCATTTGTAGAGACATCGATGGATCGAGAGAATGTCATACAGAATGAAGTAAGTCAGAAAGAGCGAAACAACTATTGTCTATTAACGCATATATGTGGAGCCTAAAAATGGTACAGATGAACTGGTTGGCAGGGAAGAAATAGAGACACAGAGGTAGAGAACAAACGTATGGACACCAAGTGTGGGAAGCCATGGGGTGGTGGTGGTGGGATGAGTTGGGAGTTTGGGATTGACCTGTATACATGTATATGCATAAAATACATAACTAATAATAACGTGCTGTATAAAAAAGAAAATAAAATAAAATTTCAAAATTTTTAAAAATAAAATTTAAAAATAAAAGAGAAAAAAGTTCTTCCCGTCACACAGATGTATTTATAGGAATGAATTATTTCCATGCTTCTATCTATAAATACATAAAAGAGGAATAAATCTAACTTGAACCATAAAAGAAAAAAAAAAATCCTGAACCCATGAGTTATACAGAGGAAAACCCTATCAGGGCACTTGCTCCAGTGGTAAACAATTCTGAAATTGGTCAGAGGTGGGGAATCATCTCCCATACAGCCAGCAACCCACCCCCCACGAAAGGAGCGTCCTCATTGCAAAGCTGGGGGACCGTGCCGAGGCATCTGTGAGTAAACGTGAGCTGAGCCCCAGGCCAGCTGCTGCTGAACTGTTCCCACCCTTTCCAGGTAAAACACCTGAATATGTACAAGGGCTTGAAAGCCTAAAGGAAGGACCGTGGAGCCACACCAGCGACAGCACACAGGCCAACTTGGTGCCTGCAGGCCAGCCAGGGTGGTCCTGGCCCCGGGCGCTCTTCCAGAAGCTTTCCATTGCCCTGCCTGAGATACCCCTCCTGTCCCGGCCCCCACTGCTTTTTTCCATCCTCACCTCTGTCCGGAGAGAAATTCCAGCGAAAGGTATGGGTGACACAACCTCTTCTTTACAGGCGGCAGCCTGGCAACTCCTGCAGAAAGGCCAGCAGAACCCCACTCACACCGGGCCACCCACAAAGCTGTGGCCCCTCACTCCCTCCCACCAGCACAGCCCCGAGACTGCTGACGGGGCAGAGAATATGGAGGCAGGCACAGATTCAGGGGCTATTGCTGCCTGGAGCGCTGTTTATATTGACCTCAACGAGGCACACCTGGGGAGGGCGGGCCGGCAGGGTAAGGCTGCCCAGGTCAGCTAATCCACAACCCTAATCACATTGTGGAAAATGGACCCCGCTAAGGCAGAAGAGAAGCCAAGGAAAAAAAGGACACAATGCCATTTGCAGCACCGTAGATGAGTCTAGAAGTCATCACGTGACTTGTAGTAAGTCAGAAAGTGAAAGACACATATCATATCATATCACTTATAGGTGTTACCGAAAAATGGATACCAGGGCAGATATTTCCACGGAGAAGGGCAATCACAGATTCATTAAACAAACTTATGGTTCACCAATGGAAAGGTGTGAGGATTGGTTTCATTACGATATCGGGGTTAACAGACATATACAAACACAGGTGACATATATAATCACCAAAGACCTACAGAATACCAAGAGAGGACTACTCAACATTCTGTCATAACGTACATGGGAAAAGGATCCCAGGAAGAACAGACATCTGTATATGTGTAAAAGAACCACATCTTCCACACCTACAGCAAGCCAAACATTGTAATCAAAATTGCTGTAATAAAAAATAAAAAATTAAATTAAAAACACGAACAAGAAGTAGTGAGACAAACGTGAGGGGCTTTCTCCTGGCACATTCCATTCTAAACTCCAATCTAGAACACCACTTCCACTGAGGCTCTCTTGCCCTAGTAACCAGATTTGGTAAGGGTGAACTGCTGCCACCTTGTGGCCGTTTCACACAACAGCAGCTTTAATCCCAACGCTAATGGTCAGTTGATATTCAAAATCATTGCAGGCCTGTAAATGACACCTGCCCTGAAAACAAATCCTGGGGTCACATATCGACCAAAAAATTCAAAGGACGTCCATATTTCAAAACGACCGTTTCAAAAGGCATATTTTACGCACATTAGTGTACTGCTTCTTTTCCTTTCTTTCCTTTTTTGTTAAAAAAAACGGGAATGGAAAAAGGCCTCCCTCAGAATGGGTGAAAATCGTGGCAAACGAATCAATGGACAGAGGTTTAATCTCCAATATATATAAACAGCTCATGCAGCTTAATATTAAAAAAAAAAACCCAAAAAATGGGCAGAAGATCTAAAGAGACGTTTCTTCAAAGGAGACACAGAGATGGCCAAGACGCACATGAAAAGCTGCTCAACAGCACTAATTTTTAGAGAAATGCAAATCAAAACTACAATGAGGTATCACCTCACACCTGTTAGAATCAGCATCATCAGAAAATCTACAAACAACCAATTCTGGGGAGGGTGTGGACAAAAGCAGCCCTTTTCCACAATTGGTGGGAATGTAAATTGATACAGTCACTATGGAGAACAGTATGGAGTTTCCTTAAAAAATCTAGAAATAGAATTACCATCTGATCCAGCAATCCCACATCTGGGCATATACCCAGAGAAAACCGTATTTCAAAAAGGCACATTCACCACAATGTTCGTTGCAGCACTATTTACAATAGCCAGGTAATGGAAGCAACCTAAATGCCCACAGACAGATGAATGGATAAAGATGTGGTACATATATAAAATGGAATATTACTCGGCCATAAAAAGGAATGAAACTGGGTCATTTGTAGAGACATCGATGGATCGAGAGACTGTCATACAGAATGAAGTAAGTCAGAAAGAGGAAAACAAATATTGTATATTAACGCATATATGTGGAGCCTAAAAATGGTACAGATGAACTGGTTTGCAGGGAAGAAATAGAGACACAGAGGTAGAGAACAAACGTATGGACACCAAGTGTGGGAAGCCATGGGGTGGTGGTGGTGGGATGAGTTGGGAGTTTGGGATTGACCTGTATACATGTATATGCATAAAATACATAACTAATAATAACGTGCTGTATAAAAAAGAAAATAAATAAAATAAAATTTCAAAATTTTAAAAAATAAAATTTAAAAATAAAAGAGAAAAAAGTTCTTCCCGTCACACAGATGTATTTATAGGAATGAATTATTTCCATGCTTCTATCTATAAATACATAAAAGAGGAATAAAATCTAACTTGAACCATAAAAGAAAAAAAAATCCTGAACCCAAGAGTTATACAGAGGAAAGCCCTATCAGGGCACTTGCTCCAGTGGTAAACAATTCTGAAATTGGTCAGAGGTGGGGAATCATCTCCCATACAGCCAGCAACCCACCCCCCACGCAAGGAGCGTCCTCATTGCAAAGCTGGGGGACCGTGCCGAGGCATCTGTGAGTAAACGTGAGCTGAGCCCCAGGCCAGCTGCTGCTGAACTGTTCCTACCCTTTCCAGGTAAAACACTTGAATATGTACAAGGGCTTGAAAGCCTAGAGGAAGGACCGTGGAGCCACACCAGCGACAGCACGCAGGCAAACTTGGTGCCTGCAGGCCAGCCAGGGTGGTCCTGGCCCCGGGCGCTCTTCCAGAAGCTTTCCATTGCCCTGCCTGAGATACCCCTCCTGTCCCGGCCCCCACTGCTTTTTTTTCCTTCCTCACCTCTGTGCGGAGAGAAATTCCAGCGGAAGGTATGGGTGACACAACCTCTTCTTTACAGGCGGCAGCCTGGCAACTCCTGCAGAAAGGCCAGCAGAACCCCACTCACACCGGGCCACCCACAAAGCTGTGGCCCCTCACTCCCTCCCACCAGCACAGCCCCGAGACTGCTGATGGGGCAGAGAATATGGAGGCAGGCACAGCTTCAGGGGCTATTGCTGCCTGGAGCGCTGTTTATATTGACCTCAACGAGGCACACCTGGGGAGGGCGGGCCGGCAGGGTAAGGCTGCCCAGGTCAGCTAATCCACAACCCTCAGGGAATCACATTGTTGAAAATGGACCCCGCTAAGGCAGAAGAGAAGCCAAGGGAAAAAAGGACACAATGCCATTTGCAGCACCGTAGATGAGTCTAGAAGTAATCACGTGACTTGTAGTAAGTCAGAAAGTGAAAGACACATATCCTATCATATCACTTATAGGTGTTACCGAAAAATGGATACCAGGGCAGATATTTCCACGGAGAAGGCCAATCACAGATTCATTAAACAAACTTATGGTTCACCAATGGAAAGGTGTGAGGATTGGTTTCATTACGATATCGGGGTTAACAGACATATACAAACACAGGTGACATATATAATCACCAAAGACCTACAGAATACCAAGAGAGGACTACTCAACATTCTGTCATAACGTACATGGGAAAAGGATCCCAGGAAGAACAGACATCTGTATATGTGTAAAAGAACCACATCTTCCACACCTACAACAAGCCAAACATTGTAATCAAACTTGCTGTAATAAAAAATTAAAAATTAAATTAAAAACACGAACAAGAAGTAGTGAGACAAACGTGAGGGGCTTTCTCCTGGCACATTCCATTCTAAACTCCAATCTAGAACACCACTTCCACTGAGGCTCTCTTGCCCTAGTCACCAGATTTGGTAAGGGTGAACTGCTGCCACCTTGTGGCCGTTTCACACAACAGCAGCTTTAATCCCAACGCTAATGGTCAGTTGATATTCAAAATCATTGCAGGCCTGTAAATGACACCTGCCCTGAAAACAAATCCTGGGGTCACATATCGACCAAAAATTTCAAAGGACGTCCATATTTCAAAACGACCGTTTCAAAAGGCATATTTTACGCACATTAGTGTTCTGCTTCTTTTCCTTTCTTTCCTTTTATGTTAAAAAAAAACGGGAATGGAAAAAGGCCTCCCTCAGAATGGGTGAAAATCGTGGCAAACGAATCAATGGACAGAGGTTTAATCTCCAATATATATAAACAGCTCATGCAGCTTAATATTAAAAAAACAAACAACCCAAAAAAAAATGGGCAGAAGATCTAAAGAGACGTTTCTTCAAAGGAGACACAGAGATGGCCAAGACGCACATGAAAAGTTGCTCAACAGCACTAATTATTAGAGAAATGCAAATCAAAACTACAATGAGGTATCACCTCACACCTGTTAGAATCGGCATCATCAGAATATCTACAAACAACCAATTCTGGGGAGGGTGTGGACAAAAGGAGCCCTCTTCCACTATTGGTGGGAATGTAAATCGATACAGTCACTATGGAGAACAGTATGGAGTTTCCTTAAAAAATCTAGAAATAGAATTACCATCTGATCCAGCAATCCCACTTCTGGGCATATACCCAGAGAAAACCGTATTTCAAAAAGGCACATTCACCACAATGTTCGTTGCAGCACTATTTACAATAGCCAGGTAATGGAAGCAACCTAAATGCCCACAGACAGATGAATGGATAAAGATGTGGTACATATATAAAATGGAATATTACTCGGCCATAAAAAGGAATGAAACTGGGTCATTTGTAGAGACATCCATGGATCAAGAGACTGTCATACAGAATGAAGTAAGTCAGAAAGAGGAAAACAAATATTGTATATTAACGCATATATGTGGAGCCTAAAAATGGTACAGATGAACTGTTTTTCAGGGAAGAAATAGAGATACAGAGGTAGAGAACAAACGTATGGACACCAAGTGTGGGAAGCCATGGGGTGGTGGTGGTGGGATGAGTTGGGAGTTTGGGATTGACCTGTATACATGTATATGCATAAAATACATAACTAATAATAACGTGCTGTATAAAAAAAATAAATAAAATTTCAAAAGTTTAAAAAATAAAATTTAAAAATAAAACAGAAAAAAGTTCTTCCCGTCACACTGATGTATTTATAGGAATGAATTATTTCCATGCTTCTATCTATAAATACATAAAAGAGGAATAAAATCGAACTTGAACCATAAAAGAAAAAAAAATCCTGAACCCACGAGTTATACAGAGGAAAACCCTATCAGGGCACTTGCTCCAGTGGTAAACAATTCTGAAATTGGTCAGAGGTGGGGAATCATCTCCCATACAGCCAGCAACCCACCCCCCACGCAAGGAGCGTCCTCATTGCAAAGCTGGGGGACCGTGCCGAGGCATCTGTGAGTAAACGTGAGCTGAGCCCCAGGCCAGCTGCTGCTGAACTGTTCCCACCCTTTCCAGGTAAAACACCTGAATATGTACAAGGGCTTGAAAGCCTAGAGGAAGGACCGTGGAGCCACACCAGCGACAGCACGCAGGCCAACTTGGTGCCTGCAGGCCAGCCAGGGTGGTCCTGGCCCCGGGCGCTCTTCCAGAAGCTTTCCATTGCCCTGCCTGAGATACCCCTCCTGTCCCGGCCCCCACTGCTTTTTTCCATCCTCACCTCTGTCCGGAGAGAAATTCCAGCGAAAGGTATGGGTGACACAACCTCTTCTTTACAGGCGGCAGCCTGGCAACTCCTGCAGAAAGGCCAGCAGAACCCCACTCACACCGGGCCACCCACAAAGCTGTGGCCCCTCACTCCCTCCCACCAGCACAGCCCCGAGACTGCTGACGGGGCAGAGAATATGGAGTCAGGCACAGCTTCAGGGGCTATTGCTGCCTGGAGCGCTGTTTATATTGACCTCAACGAGGCACACCTGGGGAGGGCGGGCCGGCAGGGTAAGGCTGCCCAGGTCAGCTAATCCACAACCCTCAGGGAATCACATTGTTGAAAATGGACCCCGCTAAGGCAGAAGAGAAGCCAAGGGAAAAAAGGACACAATGCCATTTGCAGCACCGTAGATGAGTCTAGAAGTAATCACGTGACTTGTAGTAAGTCAGAAAGTGAAAGACACATATCCTATCATATCACTTATAGGTGTTACCGAAAAATGGATACCAGGGCAGATATTTCCACGGAGAAGGCCAATCACAGATTCATTAAACAAACTTATGGTTCACCAATGGAAAGGTGTGAGGATTGGTTTCATTACGATATCGGGGTTAACAGACATATACAAACACAGGTGACATATATAATCACCAAAGACCTACAGAATACCAAGAGAGGACTACTCAACATTCTGTCATAACGTACATGGGAAAAGGATCCCAGGAAGAACAGACATCTGTATATGTGTAAAAGAACCACATCTTCCACACCTACAGCAAGCCAAACATTGTAATCAAACTTGCTGTAATAAAAAATTAAAAATTAAATTAAAAACACGAACAAGAAGTAGTGAGACAAACGTGAGGGGCTTTCTCCTGGCACATTCCATTCTAAACTCCAATCTAGATCACCACTTCCACTGAGGCTCTCTTGCCCTAGTAACCAGATTTGGTAAGGGTGAACTGCTGCCACCTTGTGGCCGTTTCACACAACAGCAGCTTTAATCCCAATGCTAATGGTCAGTTGATATTCAAAATCATTGCAGGCCTGTAAATGACACCTGCCCTGAAAACAAATCCTGGGGTCACATATCGACCAAAAATTTCAAAGGACGTCCATATTTCAAAACGACCGTTTCAAAAGGCATATTTTACGCACATTAGTGTTCTGCTTCTTTTCCTTTCTTTCCTTTTTTGTTAAAAAAAAACGGGAATGGAAAAAGGCCTCCCTCAGAATGGGTGAAAATCGTGGCAAACGAATCAATGGACAGAAGTTTAATCTCCAATATATATAAACAGCTCATGCAGCTTAATATTAAAAAAACAAACAACCCAAAAAAATGGGCAGAAGATCTAAAGAGACGTTTCTTCAAAGGAGACACAGAGATGGCCAAGACGCACATGAAAAGCTGCTCAACAGCACTAATTATTAGAGAAATGCAAATCAAAACTACAATGAGGTGTCACCTCACACCTGTTAGAATCGGCATCATCAGAAAATCTACAAACAACCAATTCTGGGGAGGGTGTGGACAAAAGGAGACCTCTTCCACTATTGGTGGGAATGTAAATTGATACAGTCACTATGGAGAACAGTATGGAGTTTCCTTAAAAAATCTAGAAATAGAATTACCATCTGATCCAGCAATCCCACTTCTGGGCATATACCCAGAGAAAACCGTATTTCAAAAAGGCACATTCACCACAATGTTCGTTGCAGCACTATTTACAATAGCCAGGTAATGGAAGCAACCTAAATGCCCACAGACAGATGAATGGATAAAGATGTGGTACATATATAAAATGGAATATTACTCGGCCATAAAAAGGAATGAAACTGGGTCATTTGTAGAGACATCGATGGATCGAGAGAATGTCATACAGAATGAAGTAAGTCAGAAAGAGGGAAACAAATATTGTCTATTAACGCATATATGTGGAGCCTAAAAATGGTACAGATGAACTGGTTGGCAGGGAAGAAATAGAGACACAGAGGTAGAGAACAAACGTATGGACACCAAGTGTGGGAAGCCATGGGGTGGTGGTGGTGGGATGAGTTGGGAGTTTGGGATTGACCTGTATACATGTATATGCATAAAATACATAACTAATAATAACGTGCTGTATAAAAAAGAAAATAAAATAAAATTTCAAAATTTTTAAAAATAAAATTTAAAAATAAAAGAGAAAAAAGTTCTTCCCGTCACACAGATGTATTTATAGGAATGAATTATTTCCATGCTTATATCTATAAATACATAAAAGAGGAATAAATCTAACTTGAACCATAAAAGAAAAAAAAAATCCTGAACCCATGAGTTATACAGAGGAAAACCCTATCAGGGCACTTGCTCCAGTGGTAAACAATTCTGAAATTGGTCAGAGGTGGGGAATCATCTCCCATACAGCCAGCAACCCACCCCCCACGAAAGGAGCGTCCTCATTGCAAAGCTGGGGGACCGTGCCGAGGCATCTGTGAGTAAACGTGAGAGGAGCCCCAGCCCAGCTGCTGCTGAACTGTTCCCACCGTTTCCTGGTAAAACACCTGAATATGTACAAGGGCTTGAAAGCCTAAAGGAAGGACCGTGGAGCCACACCAGCGACAGCACACAGGCCAACTTGGTGCCTGCAGGCCAGCCAGGGTGGTCCTGGCCCCGGGCGCTCTTCCAGAAGCTTTCCATTGCCCTGCCTGAGATACCCCTCCTGTCCCGGCCCCCACTGCTTTTTTCCATCCTCACCTCTGTCCGGAGAGAAATTCCAGCGAAAGGTATGGGTGACACAACCTCTTCTTTACAGGCGGCAGCCTGGCAACTCCTGCAGAAAGGCCAGCAGAACCCCACTCACACCGGGCCACCCACAAAGCTGTGGCCCCTCACTCCCTCCCACCAGCACAGCCCCGAGACTGCTGACGGGGCAGAGAATATGGAGGCAGGCACAGATTCAGGGGCTATTGCTGCCTGGAGCGCTGTTTATATTGACCTCAACGAGGCACACCTGGGGAGGGCGGGCCGGCAGGGTAAGGCTGCCCAGGTCAGCTAATCCACAACCCTAATCACATTGTGGAAAATGGACCCCGCTAAGGCAGAAGAGAAGCCAAGGAAAAAAAGGACACAATGCCATTTGCAGCACCGTAGATGAGTCTAGAAGTCATCACGTGACTTGTAGTAAGTCAGAAAGTGAAAGACACATATCATATCATATCACTTATAGGTGTTACCGAAAAATGGATACCAGGGCAGATATTTCCACGGAGAAGGGCAATCACAGATTCATTAAACAAACTTATGGTTCACCAATGGAAAGGTGTGAGGATTGGTTTCATTACGATATCGGGGTTAACAGACATATACAAACACAGGTGACATATATAATCACCAAAGACCTACAGAATACCAAGAGAGGACTACTCAACATTCTGTCATAACGTACATGGGAAAAGGATCCCAGGAAGAACAGACATCTGTATATGTGTAAAAGAACCACATCTTCCACACCTACAGCAAGCCAAACATTGTAATCAAAATTGCTGTAATAAAAAATAAAAAATTAAATTAAAAACACGAACAAGAAGTAGTGAGACAAACGTGAGGGGCTTTCTCCTGGCACATTCCATTCTAAACTCCAATCTAGAACACCACTTCCACTGAGGCTCTCTTGCCCTAGTAACCAGATTTGGTAAGGGTGAACTGCTGCCACCTTGTGGCCGTTTCACACAACAGCAGCTTTAATCCCAACGCTAATGGTCAGTTGATATTCAAAATCATTGCAGGCCTGTAAATGACACCTGCCCTGAAAACAAATCCTGGGGTCACATATCGACCAAAAAATTCAAAGGACGTCCATATTTCAAAACGACCGTTTCAAAAGGCATATTTTACGCACATTAGTGTTCTGCTTCTTTTCCTTTCTTTCCTTTTTTGTTAAAAAAAAACGGGAATGGAAAAAGGCCTCCCTCAGAATGGGTGAAAATCGTGGCAAACGAATCAATGGACAGAAGTTTAATCTCCAATATATATAAACAGCTCATGCAGCTTAATATTAAAAAAACAAACAACCCAAAAAAATGGGCAGAAGATCTAAAGAGACGTTTCTTCAAAGGAGACACAGAGATGGCCAAGACGCACATGAAAAGCTGCTCAACAGCACTAATTATTAGAGAAATGCAAATCAAAACTACAATGAGGTGTCACCTCACACCTGTTAGAATCGGCATCATCAGAAAATCTACAAACAACCAATTCTGGGGAGGGTGTGGACAAAAGGAGCCCTCTTCCACTATTGGTGGGAATGTAAATTGATACAGTCACTATGGAGAACAGTATGGAGTTTCCTTAAAAAAACTAGAAATAGAATTACCATCTGATCCAGCAATCCCACTTCTGGGCATATACCCAGAGAAAACCGTATTTCAAAAAGGCACATTCACCACAATGTTCGTTGCAGCACTATTTACAATAGCCAGGTAATGGAAGCAACCTAAATGCCCACAGACAGATGAATGGATAAAGATGTGGTACATATATAAAATGGAATATTACTCGGCCATAAAAAGGAATGAAACTGGGTCATTTGTAGAGACATCGATGGATCGAGAGAATGTCATACAGAATGAAGTAAGTCAGAAAGAGCGAAACAACTATTGTCTATTAACGCATATATGTGGAGCCTAAAAATGGTACAGATGAACTGGTTGGCAGGGAAGAAATAGAGACACAGAGGTAGAGAACAAACGTATGGACACCAAGTGTGGGAAGCCATGGGGTGGTGGTGGTGGGATGAGTTGGGAGTTTGGGATTGACCTGTATACATGTATATGCATAAAATACATAACTAATAATAACGTGCTGTATAAAAAAGAAAATAAAATAAAATTTCAAAATTTTTAAAAATAAAATTTAAAAATAAAAGAGAAAAAAGTTCTTCCCGTCACACAGATGTATTTATAGGAATGAATTATTTCCATGCTTCTATCTATAAATACATAAAAGAGGAATAAATCTAACTTGAACCATAAAAGAAAAAAAAAATCCTGAACCCATGAGTTATACAGAGGAAAACCCTATCAGGGCACTTGCTCCAGTGGTAAACAATTCTGAAATTGGTCAGAGGTGGGGAATCATCTCCCATACAGCCAGCAACCCACCCCCCACGAAAGGAGCGTCCTCATTGCAAAGCTGGGGGACCGTGCCGAGGCATCTGTGAGTAAACGTGAGCTGAGCCCCAGGCCAGCTGCTGCTGAACTGTTCCCACCCTTTCCAGGTAAAACACCTGAATATGTACAAGGGCTTGAAAGCCTAAAGGAAGGACCGTGGAGCCACACCAGCGACAGCACACAGGCCAACTTGGTGCCTGCAGGCCAGCCAGGGTGGTCCTGGCCCCGGGCGCTCTTCCAGAAGCTTTCCATTGCCCTGCCTGAGATACCCCTCCTGTCCCGGCCCCCACTGCTTTTTTCCATCCTCACCTCTGTCCGGAGAGAAATTCCAGCGAAAGGTATGGGTGACACAACCTCTTCTTTACAGGCGGCAGCCTGGCAACTCCTGCAGAAAGGCCAGCAGAACCCCACTCACACCGGGCCACCCACAAAGCTGTGGCCCCTCACTCCCTCCCACCAGCACAGCCCCGAGACTGCTGACGGGGCAGAGAATATGGAGGCAGGCACAGATTCAGGGGCTATTGCTGCCTGGAGCGCTGTTTATATTGACCTCAACGAGGCACACCTGGGGAGGGCGGGCCGGCAGGGTAAGGCTGCCCAGGTCAGCTAATCCACAACCCTAATCACATTGTGGAAAATGGACCCCGCTAAGGCAGAAGAGAAGCCAAGGAAAAAAAGGACACAATGCCATTTGCAGCACCGTAGATGAGTCTAGAAGTCATCACGTGACTTGTAGTAAGTCAGAAAGTGAAAGACACATATCATATCATATCACTTATAGGTGTTACCGAAAAATGGATACCAGGGCAGATATTTCCACGGAGAAGGGCAATCACAGATTCATTAAACAAACTTATGGTTCACCAATGGAAAGGTGTGAGGATTGGTTTCATTACGATATCGGGGTTAACAGACATATACAAACACAGGTGACATATATAATCACCAAAGACCTACAGAATACCAAGAGAGGACTACTCAACATTCTGTCATAACGTACATGGGAAAAGGATCCCAGGAAGAACAGACATCTGTATATGTGTAAAAGAACCACATCTTCCACACCTACAGCAAGCCAAACATTGTAATCAAAATTGCTGTAATAAAAAATAAAAAATTAAATTAAAAACACGAACAAGAAGTAGTGAGACAAACGTGAGGGGCTTTCTCCTGGCACATTCCATTCTAAACTCCAATCTAGAACACCACTTCCACTGAGGCTCTCTTGCCCTAGTAACCAGATTTGGTAAGGGTGAACTGCTGCCACCTTGTGGCCGTTTCACACAACAGCAGCTTTAATCCCAACGCTAATGGTCAGTTGATATTCAAAATCATTGCAGGCCTGTAAATGACACCTGCCCTGAAAACAAATCCTGGGGTCACATATCGACCAAAAAATTCAAAGGACGTCCATATTTCAAAACGACCGTTTCAAAAGGCATATTTTACGCACATTAGTGTACTGCTTCTTTTCCTTTCTTTCCTTTTTTGTTAAAAAAAACGGGAATGGAAAAAGGCCTCCCTCAGAATGGGTGAAAATCGTGGCAAACGAATCAATGGACAGAGGTTTAATCTCCAATATATATAAACAGCTCATGCAGCTTAATATTAAAAAAAAAAACCCAAAAAATGGGCAGAAGATCTAAAGAGACGTTTCTTCAAAGGAGACACAGAGATGGCCAAGACGCACATGAAAAGCTGCTCAACAGCACTAATTTTTAGAGAAATGCAAATCAAAACTACAATGAGGTATCACCTCACACCTGTTAGAATCAGCATCATCAGAAAATCTACAAACAACCAATTCTGGGGAGGGTGTGGACAAAAGCAGCCCTTTTCCACAATTGGTGGGAATGTAAATTGATACAGTCACTATGGAGAACAGTATGGAGTTTCCTTAAAAAATCTAGAAATAGAATTACCATCTGATCCAGCAATCCCACATCTGGGCATATACCCAGAGAAAACCGTATTTCAAAAAGGCACATTCACCACAATGTTCGTTGCAGCACTATTTACAATAGCCAGGTAATGGAAGCAACCTAAATGCCCACAGACAGATGAATGGATAAAGATGTGGTACATATATAAAATGGAATATTACTCGGCCATAAAAAGGAATGAAACTGGGTCATTTGTAGAGACATCGATGGATCGAGAGACTGTCATACAGAATGAAGTAAGTCAGAAAGAGGAAAACAAATATTGTATATTAACGCATATATGTGGAGCCTAAAAATGGTACAGATGAACTGGTTTGCAGGGAAGAAATAGAGACACAGAGGTAGAGAACAAACGTATGGACACCAAGTGTGGGAAGCCATGGGGTGGTGGTGGTGGGATGAGTTGGGAGTTTGGGATTGACCTGTATACATGTATATGCATAAAATACATAACTAATAATAACGTGCTGTATAAAAAAGAAAATAAATAAAATAAAATTTCAAAATTTTAAAAAATAAAATTTAAAAATAAAAGAGAAAAAAGTTCTTCCCGTCACACAGATGTATTTATAGGAATGAATTATTTCCATGCTTCTATCTATAAATACATAAAAGAGGAATAAAATCTAACTTGAACCATAAAAGAAAAAAAAATCCTGAACCCAAGAGTTATACAGAGGAAAGCCCTATCAGGGCACTTGCTCCAGTGGTAAACAATTCTGAAATTGGTCAGAGGTGGGGAATCATCTCCCATACAGCCAGCAACCCACCCCCCACGCAAGGAGCGTCCTCATTGCAAAGCTGGGGGACCGTGCCGAGGCATCTGTGAGTAAACGTGAGCTGAGCCCCAGGCCAGCTGCTGCTGAACTGTTCCTACCCTTTCCAGGTAAAACACTTGAATATGTACAAGGGCTTGAAAGCCTAGAGGAAGGACCGTGGAGCCACACCAGCGACAGCACGCAGGCAAACTTGGTGCCTGCAGGCCAGCCAGGGTGGTCCTGGCCCCGGGCGCTCTTCCAGAAGCTTTCCATTGCCCTGCCTGAGATACCCCTCCTGTCCCGGCCCCCACTGCTTTTTTTTCCTTCCTCACCTCTGTGCGGAGAGAAATTCCAGCGGAAGGTATGGGTGACACAACCTCTTCTTTACAGGCGGCAGCCTGGCAACTCCTGCAGAAAGGCCAGCAGAACCCCACTCACACCGGGCCACCCACAAAGCTGTGGCCCCTCACTCCCTCCCACCAGCACAGCCCCGAGACTGCTGATGGGGCAGAGAATATGGAGGCAGGCACAGCTTCAGGGGCTATTGCTGCCTGGAGCGCTGTTTATATTGACCTCAACGAGGCACACCTGGGGAGGGCGGGCCGGCAGGGTAAGGCTGCCCAGGTCAGCTAATCCACAACCCTCAGGGAATCACATTGTTGAAAATGGACCCCGCTAAGGCAGAAGAGAAGCCAAGGGAAAAAAGGACACAATGCCATTTGCAGCACCGTAGATGAGTCTAGAAGTAATCACGTGACTTGTAGTAAGTCAGAAAGTGAAAGACACATATCCTATCATATCACTTATAGGTGTTACCGAAAAATGGATACCAGGGCAGATATTTCCACGGAGAAGGGCAATCACAGATTCATTAAACAAACTTATGGTTCACCAATGGAAAGGTGTGAGGATTGGTTTCATTACGATATCGGGGTTAACAGACATATACAAACACAGGTGACATATATAATCACCAAAGACCTACAGAATACCAAGAGAGGACTACTCAACATTCTGTCATAACGTACATGGGAAAAGGATCCCAGGAAGAACAGACATCTGTATATGTGTAAAAGAACCACATCTTCCACACCTACAACAAGCCAAACATTGTAATCAAACTTGCTGTAATAAAAAATTAAAAATTAAATTAAAAACACGAACAAGAAGTAGTGAGACAAACGTGAGGGGCTTTCTCCTGGCACATTCCATTCTAAACTCCAATCTAGAACACCACTTCCACTGAGGCTCTCTTGCCCTAGTCACCAGATTTGGTAAGGGTGAACTGCTGCCACCTTGTGGCCGTTTCACACAACAGCAGCTTTAATCCCAACGCTAATGGTCAGTTGATATTCAAAATCATTGCAGGCCTGTAAATGACACCTGCCCTGAAAACAAATCCTGGGGTCACATATCGACCAAAAAATTCAAAGGACGTCCATATTTCAAAACGACCGTTTCAAAAGGCATATTTTACGCACATTAGTGTTCTGCTTCTTTTCCTTTCTTTCCTTTTTTGTTAAAAAAAAACGGGAATGGAAAAAGGCCTCCCTCAGAATGGGTGAAAATCGTGGCAAACGAATCAATGGACAGAGGTTTAATCTCCAATATATATAAACAGCTCATGCAGCTTAATATTAAAAAAACAAACAACCCAAAAAAAAATGGGCAGAAGATCTAAAGAGACGTTTCTTCAAAGGAGACACAGAGATGGCCAAGACGCACATGAAAAGTTGCTCAACAGCACTAATTATTAGAGAAATGCAAATCAAAACTACAATGAGGTATCACCTCACACCTGTTAGAATCGGCATCATCAGAATATCTACAAACAACCAATTCTGGGGAGGGTGTGGACAAAAGGAGCCCTCTTCCACTATTGGTGGGAATGTAAATCGATACAGTCACTATGGAGAACAGTATGGAGTTTCCTTAAAAAATCTAGAAATAGAATTACCATCTGATCCAGCAATCCCACTTCTGGGCATATACCCAGAGAAAACCGTATTTCAAAAAGGCACATTCACCACAATGTTCGTTGCAGCACTATTTACAATAGCCAGGTAATGGAAGCAACCTAAATGCCCACAGACAGATGAATGGATAAAGATGTGGTACATATATAAAATGGAATATTACTCGGCCATAAAAAGGAATGAAACTGGGTCATTTGTAGAGACATCCATGGATCAAGAGACTGTCATACAGAATGAAGTAAGTCAGAAAGAGGAAAACAAATATTGTATATTAACGCATATATGTGGAGCCTAAAAATGGTACAGATGAACTGTTTTTCAGGGAAGAAATAGAGATACAGAGGTAGAGAACAAACGTATGGACACCAAGTGTGGGAAGCCATGGGGTGGTGGTGGTGGGATGAGTTGGGAGTTTGGGATTGACCTGTATACATGTATATGCATAAAATACATAACTAATAATAACGTGCTGTATAAAAAAAATAAATAAAATTTCAAAAGTTTAAAAAATAAAATTTAAAAATAAAACAGAAAAAAGTTCTTCCCGTCACACTGATGTATTTATAGGAATGAATTATTTCCATGCTTCTATCTATAAATACATAAAAGAGGAATAAAATCGAACTTGAACCATAAAAGAAAAAAAAATCCTGAACCCACGAGTTATACAGAGGAAAACCCTATCAGGGCACTTGCTCCAGTGGTAAACAATTCTGAAATTGGTCAGAGGTGGGGAATCATCTCCCATACAGCCAGCAACCCACCCCCCACGCAAGGAGCGTCCTCATTGCAAAGCTGGGGGACCGTGCCGAGGCATCTGTGAGTAAACGTGAGCTGAGCCCCAGGCCAGCTGCTGCTGAACTGTTCCCACCCTTTCCAGGTAAAACACCTGAATATGTACAAGGGCTTGAAAGCCTAGAGGAAGGACCGTGGAGCCACACCAGCGACAGCACGCAGGCCAACTTGGTGCCTGCAGGCCAGCCAGGGTGGTCCTGGCCCCGGGCGCTCTTCCAGAAGCTTTCCATTGCCCTGCCTGAGATACCCCTCCTGTCCCGGCCCCCACTGCTTTTTTCCATCCTCACCTCTGTCCGGAGAGAAATTCCAGCGAAAGGTATGGGTGACACAACCTCTTCTTTACAGGCGGCAGCCTGGCAACTCCTGCAGAAAGGCCAGCAGAACCCCACTCACACCGGGCCACCCACAAAGCTGTGGCCCCTCACTCCCTCCCACCAGCACAGCCCCGAGACTGCTGACGGGGCAGAGAATATGGAGTCAGGCACAGCTTCAGGGGCTATTGCTGCCTGGAGCGCTGTTTATATTGACCTCAACGAGGCACACCTGGGGAGGGCGGGCCGGCAGGGTAAGGCTGCCCAGGTCAGCTAATCCACAACCCTCAGGGAATCACATTGTTGAAAATGGACCCCGCTAAGGCAGAAGAGAAGCCAAGGGAAAAAAGGACACAATGCCATTTGCAGCACCGTAGATGAGTCTAGAAGTAATCACGTGACTTGTAGTAAGTCAGAAAGTGAAAGACACATATCCTATCATATCACTTATAGGTGTTACCGAAAAATGGATACCAGGGCAGATATTTCCACGGAGAAGGCCAATCACAGATTCATTAAACAAACTTATGGTTCACCAATGGAAAGGTGTGAGGATTGGTTTCATTACGATATCGGGGTTAACAGACATATACAAACACAGGTGACATATATAATCACCAAAGACCTACAGAATACCAAGAGAGGACTACTCAACATTCTGTCATAACGTACATGGGAAAAGGATCCCAGGAAGAACAGACATCTGTATATGTGTAAAAGAACCACATCTTCCACACCTACAGCAAGCCAAACATTGTAATCAAACTTGCTGTAATAAAAAATTAAAAATTAAATTAAAAACACGAACAAGAAGTAGTGAGACAAACGTGAGGGGCTTTCTCCTGGCACATTCCATTCTAAACTCCAATCTAGATCACCACTTCCACTGAGGCTCTCTTGCCCTAGTAACCAGATTTGGTAAGGGTGAACTGCTGCCACCTTGTGGCCGTTTCACACAACAGCAGCTTTAATCCCAATGCTAATGGTCAGTTGATATTCAAAATCATTGCAGGCCTGTAAATGACACCTGCCCTGAAAACAAATCCTGGGGTCACATATCGACCAAAAATTTCAAAGGACGTCCATATTTCAAAACGACCGTTTCAAAAGGCATATTTTACGCACATTAGTGTTCTGCTTCTTTTCCTTTCTTTCCTTTTTTGTTAAAAAAAAACGGGAATGGAAAAAGGCCTCCCTCAGAATGGGTGAAAATCGTGGCAAACGAATCAATGGACAGAAGTTTAATCTCCAATATATATAAACAGCTCATGCAGCTTAATATTAAAAAAACAAACAACCCAAAAAAATGGGCAGAAGATCTAAAGAGACGTTTCTTCAAAGGAGACACAGAGATGGCCAAGACGCACATGAAAAGCTGCTCAACAGCACTAATTATTAGAGAAATGCAAATCAAAACTACAATGAGGTGTCACCTCACACCTGTTAGAATCGGCATCATCAGAAAATCTACAAACAACCAATTCTGGGGAGGGTGTGGACAAAAGGAGCCCTCTTCCACTATTGGTGGGAATGTAAATTGATACAGTCACTATGGAGAACAGTATGGAGTTTCCTTAAAAAATCTAGAAATAGAATTACCATCTGATCCAGCAATCCCACTTCTGGGCATATACCCAGAGAAAACCGTATTTCAAAAAGGCACATTCACCACAATGTTCGTTGCAGCACTATTTACAATAGCCAGGTAATGGAAGCAACCTAAATGCCCACAGACAGATGAATGGATAAAGATGTGGTACATATATAAAATGGAATATTACTCGGCCATAAAAAGGAATGAAACTGGGTCATTTGTAGAGACATCGATGGATCGAGAGAATGTCATACAGAATGAAGTAAGTCAGAAAGAGGGAAACAAATATTGTCTATTAACGCATATATGTGGAGCCTAAAAATGGTACAGATGAACTGGTTGGCAGGGAAGAAATAGAGACACAGAGGTAGAGAACAAACGTATGGACACCAAGTGTGGGAAGCCATGGGGTGGTGGTGGTGGGATGAGTTGGGAGTTTGGGATTGACCTGTATACATGTATATGCATAAAATACATAACTAATAATAACGTGCTGTATAAAAAAGAAAATAAAATAAAATTTCAAAATTTTTAAAAATAAAATTTAAAAATAAAAGAGAAAAAAGTTCTTCCCGTCACACAGATGTATTTATAGGAATGAATTATTTCCATGCTTATATCTATAAATACATAAAAGAGGAATAAATCTAACTTGAACCATAAAAGAAAAAAAAAATCCTGAACCCATGAGTTATACAGAGGAAAACCCTATCAGGGCACTTGCTCCAGTGGTAAACAATTCTGAAATTGGTCAGAGGTGGGGAATCATCTCCCATACAGCCAGCAACCCACCCCCCACGAAAGGAGCGTCCTCATTGCAAAGCTGGGGGACCGTGCCGAGGCATCTGTGAGTAAACGTGAGAGGAGCCCCAGCCCAGCTGCTGCTGAACTGTTCCCACCGTTTCCTGGTAAAACACCTGAATATGTACAAGGGCTTGAAAGCCTAAAGGAAGGACCGTGGAGCCACACCAGCGACAGCACACAGGCCAACTTGGTGCCTGCAGGCCAGCCAGGGTGGTCCTGGCCCCGGGCGCTCTTCCAGAAGCTTTCCATTGCCCTGCCTGAGATACCCCTCCTGTCCCGGCCCCCACTGCTTTTTTCCATCCTAACCTGTGTCCGGAGAGAAATTCCAGCGAAAGGTATGGGTGACACAACCTCTTCTTTACAGGCGGCAGCCTGGCAACTCCTGCAGAAAGGCCAGCAGATCCCCACTCACACCGGGCCACCCACAAAGCTGTGGCCCCTCACTCCCTCCCACCAGCACAGCCCCGAGACTGCTGACGGGGCAGAGAATATGGAGGCAGGCACAGCTTCAGGGGCTATTGCTGCCTGGAGCGCTGTTTATATTGACCTCAACGAGGCACACCTGGGGAGGGCGGGCCGGCAGGGTAAGGCTGCCCAGGTCAGGTAATCCACAACCCTAATCACATTGTGGAAAATGGACCCCGCTAAGGCAGAAGAGAAGCCAAGGAAAAAAAGGACACAATGCCATTTGCAGCACCGTAGATGAGTCTAGAAGTAATCACGTGAATTGTAGTAAGTCAGAAAGTGAAAGACACATATCATATCATATCACTTATAGGTGTTACCGAAAAATGGATACCAGGGCAGATATTTCCACGGAGAAGGGCAATCACAGATTCATTAAACAAACTTATGGTTCACCAATGGAAAGGTGTGAGGATTGGTTTCATTACGATATCGGGGTTAACAGACATATACAAACACAGGTGACATATATAATCACCAAAGACCTACAGAATACCAAGAGAGGACTACTCAACATTCTGTCATAACGTACATGGGAAAAGGATCCCAGGAAGAACAGACATCTGTATATGTGTAAAAGAACCACATCTTCCACACCTACAGCAAGCCAAACATTGTAATCAAAATTGCTGTAATAAAAAATAAAAAATTAAATTAAAAACACGAACAAGAAGTAGTGAGACAAACGTGAGGGGCTTTCTCCTGGCACATTCCATTCTAAACTCCAATCTAGAACACCACTTCCACTGAGGCTCTCTTGCCCTAGTAACCAGATTTGGTAAGGGTGAACTGCTTCCACCTTGTGGCCGTTTCACACAACAGCAGCTTTAATCCCAACGCTAATGGTCAGTTGATATTCAAAATCATTGCAGGCCTGTAAATGACACCTGCCCTGAAAACAAATCCTGGGGTCACATATCGACCAAAAAATTCAAAGGACGTCCATATTTCAAAACGACCGTTTCAAAAGGCATATTTTACGCACATTAGTGTTCTGCTTCTTTTCCTTTCTTTCCTTTTTTGTTAAAAAAAACGGGAATGGAAAAAGGCCTCCCTCAGAATGGGTGAAAATCGTGGCAAAGGAATCAATGGACAGAGGTTTAATCTCCAATATATATAAACAGCTCATGCAGCTTAATATTAAAAAAAAAAACCAAAAAATGGGCAGAAGATCTAAAGAGACGTTTCTTCAAAGGAGACACAGAGATGGCCAAGACGCACATGAAAAGCTGCTCAACAGCACTAATTTTTAGAGAAATGCAAATCAAAACTACAATGAGGTATCACCTCACACCTGTTAGAATCAGCATCATCAGAAAATCTACAAACAACCAATTCTGGGGAGGGTGTGGACAAAAGCAGCCCTTTTCCACAATTGGTGGGAATGTTAATTGATACAGTCACTATGGAGAACAGTATGGAGTTTCCTTAAAAAATCTAGAAATAGAATTACCATCTGATCCAGCAATCCCACATCTGGGCATATACCCAGAGAAAACCGTATTTCAAAAAGGCACATTCACCACAATGTTCGTTGCAGCACTATTTACAATAGCCAGGTAATGGAAGCAACCTAAATGCCCACAGACAGATGAATGGATAAAGATGTGGTACATATATAAAATGGAATATTACTCGGCCATAAAAAGGAATGAAACTGGGTCATTTGTAGAGACATCGATGGATCGAGAGACTGTCATACAGAATGAAGTAAGTCAGAAAGAGGAAAACAAATATTGTCTATTAACGCATATATGTGGAGCATAAAAATGGTACAGATGAACTGGTTTTCAGGGAAGAAATAGAGATACAGAGGTAGAGAACAAACGTATGGACACCAAGTGTGGCAAGCCATGGGGTGGTGGTGGTGGGATGAGTTGGGAGTTTGGGATTGACCTGTATACATGTATATGCATAAAATACATAACTAATAATAACGTGCTGTATAAAAAAAATAAATAAAATAAAATTTCAAAATTTTAAAAAATAAAATTTAAAAATAAAACAGAAAAACGTTCTTCCCGTCACACTGATGTATTTATAGGAATGAATTATTTCCATGCTTCTATCTATAAATACATAAAAGAGGAATAAAATCTAACTTGAACCATAAAAGAAAAAAAAATCCTGAACCCACGAGTTATACAGAGGAAAACCCTATCAGGGCACTTGCTCCAGTGGTAAACAATTCTGAAATTGGTCAGAGGTGGGGAATCATCTCCCATACAGCCAGCAACCCACCCCCCACGCAAGGAGCGTCCTCATTGCAAAGCTGGGGGACCGTGCCGAGGCATCTGTGAGTAAACGTGAGCTGAGCCCCAGGCCAGCTGCTGCTGAACTGTTCCCACCCTTTCCAGGTAAAACACTTGAATATGTACAAGGGCTTGAAAGCCTAGAGGAAGGACCGTGGAGCCACACCAGCGACAGCACGCAGGCAAACTTGGTGCCTGCAGGCCAGCCAGGGTGGTCCTGGCCCCGGGCGCTCTTCCAGAAGCTTTCCATTGCCCTGCCTGAGATACCCCTCCTGTCCCGGCCCCCACTGCTTTTTTTTCCTTCCTCACCTCTGTGCGGAGAGAAATTCCAGCGGAAGGTATGGGTGACACAACCTCTTCTTTACAGGCGGCAGCCTGGCAACTCCTGCAGAAAGGCCAGCAGAACCCCACTCACACCGGGCCACCCACAAAGCTGTGGCCCCTCACTCCCTCCCACCAGCACAGCCCCGAGACTGCTGATGGGGCAGAGAATATGGAGGCAGGCACAGCTTCAGGGGCTATTGCTGCCTGGAGCGCTGTTTATATTGACCTCAACGAGGCACACCTGGGGAGGGTGGGCCGGCAGGGTAAGGCTGCCCAGGTCAGCTAATCCACAACCCTCAGGGAATCACATTGTTGAAAATGGACCCCGCTAAGGCAGAAGAGAAGCCAAGGGAAAAAAGGACACAATGCCATTTGCAGCACCGTAGATGAGTCTAGAAGTAATCACGTGACTTGTAGTAAGTCAGAAAGTGAAAGACACATATCCTATCATATCACTTATAGGTGTTACCGAAAAATGGATACCAGGGCAGATATTTCCACGGAGAAGGGCAATCACAGATTCATTAAACAAACTTATGGTTCACCAATGGAAAGGTGTGAGGATTGGTTTCATTACGATATCGGGGTTAACAGACATATACAAACACAGGTGACATATATAATCACCAAAGACCTACAGAATACCAAGAGAGGACTACTCAACATTCTGTCATAACGTACATGGGAAAAGGATCCCAGGAAGAACAGACATCTGTATATGTGTAAAAGAACCACATCTTCCACACCTACAACAAGCCAAACATTGTAATCAAACTTGCTGTAATAAAAAATTAAAAATTAAATTAAAAACACGAACAAGAAGTAGTGAGACAAACGTGAGGGGCTTTCTCCTGGCACATTCCATTCTAAACTCCAATCTAGAACACCACTTCCACTGAGGCTCTCTTGCCCTAGTCACCAGATTTGGTAAGGGTGAACTGCTGCCACCTTGTGGCCGTTTCACACAACAGCAGCTTTAATCCCAACGCTAATGGTCAGTTGATATTCAAAATCATTGCAGGCCTGTAAATGACACCTGCCCTGAAAACAAATCCTGGGGTCACATATCGACCAAAAAATTCAAAGGACGTCCATATTTCAAAAGGACCGTTTCAAAAGGCATATTTTACGCACATTAGTGTTCTGCTTCTTTTCCTTTCTTTCCTTTTTTGTTAAAAAAAACGGGAATGGAAAAAGGCCTCCCTCAGAATGGGTGAAAATCGTGGCAAAGGAATCAATGGACAGAGGTTTAATCTCCAATATATATAAACAGCTCATGCAGCTTAATATTAAAAAAAAAAACCAAAAAATGGGCAGAAGATCTAAAGAGACGTTTCTTCAAAGGAGACACAGAGATGGCCAAGACGCACATGAAAAGCTGCTCAACAGCACTAATTTTTAGAGAAATGCAAATCAAAACTACAATGAGGTATCACCTCACACCTGTTAGAATCAGCATCATCAGAAAATCTACAAACAACCAATTCTGGGGAGGGTGTGGACAAAAGCAGCCCTTTTCCACAATTGGTGGGAATGTTAATTGATACAGTCACTATGGAGAACAGTATGGAGTTTCCTTAAAAAATCTAGAAATAGAATTACCATCTGATCCAGCAATCCCACATCTGGGCATATACCCAGAGAAAACCGTATTTCAAAAAGGCACATTCACCACAATGTTCGTTGCAGCACTATTTACAATAGCCAGGTAATGGAAGCAACCTAAATGCCCACAGACAGATGAATGGATAAAGATGTGGTACATATATAAAATGGAATATTACTCGGCCATAAAAAGGAATGAAACTGGGTCATTTGTAGAGACATCGATGGATCGAGAGACTGTCATACAGAATGAAGTAAGTCAGAAAGAGGAAAACAAATATTGTCTATTAACGCATATATGTGGAGCCTAAAAATGGTACAGATGAACTGGTTTGCAGGGAAGAAATAGAGACACAGAGGTAGAGAACAAACGTATGGACACCAAGTGTGGGAAGCCATGGGGTGGTGGTGGTGGGATGAGTTGGGAGTTTGGGATTGACCTGTATACATGTATATGCATAAAATACATAACTAATAATAACGTGCTGTATAAAAAAGAAAATAAATAAAATAAAATTTCAAAATTTTAAAAAATAAAATTTAAAAATAAAACAGAAATAAGTTCTTCCCGTCACACAGATGTATTTATAGGAATGAATTATTTCCATGCTTATATCTATAAATACATAAAAGAGGAATAAAATCTAACTTGAACCATAAAAGAAAAAAAAATCCTGAACCCACGAGTTATACAGAGGAAAGCCCTATCAGGGCACTTGCTCCAGTGGTAAACAATTCTGAAATTGGTCAGAGGTGGGGAATCATCTCCCATACAGCCAGCAACCCACCCCCCACGCAAGGAGCGTCCTCATTGCAAAGCTGGGGGACCGTGCCGAGGCATCTGTGAGTAAACGTGAGCTGAGCCCCAGGCCAGCTGCTGCTGAACTGTTCCTACCCTTGCCAGGTAAAACACTTGAATATGTACAAGGGCTTGAAAGCCTAGAGGAAGGACCGTGGAGCCACACCAGCGACAGCACGCAGGCAAACTTGGTGCCTGCAGGCCAGCCAGGGTGGTCCTGGCCCCGGGCGCTCTTCCAGAAGCTTTCCATTGCCCTGCCTGAGATACCCCTCCTGTCCCGGCCCCCACTGCTTTTTTTTCCTTCCTCACCTCTGTGCGGAGAGAAATTCCAGCGGAAGGTATGGGTGACACAACCTCTTCTTTACAGGCGGCAGCCTGGCAACTCCTGCAGAAAGGCCAGCAGAACCCCACTCACACCGGGCCACCCACAAAGCTGTGGCCCCTCACTCCCTCCCACCAGCACAGCCCCGAGACTGCTGATGGGGCAGAGAATATGGAGGCAGGCACAGCTTCAGGTGCTATTGCTGCCTGGAGCGCTGTTTATATTGACCTCAACGAGGCACACCTGGGGAGGGCGGGCCGGCAGGGTAAGGCTGCCCAGGTCAGCTAATCCACAACCCTCAGGGAATCACATTGTTGAAAATGGACCCCGCTAAGGCAGAAGAGAAGCCAAGGGAAAAAAGGACACAATGCCATTTGCAGCACCGTAGATGAGTCTAGAAGTCATCACGTGACTTGTAGTAAGTCAGAAAGTGAAAGACACATATCCTATCATATCACTTATAGGTGTTACCGAAAAATGGATACCAGGGCAGATATTTCCACGGAGAAGGGCAATCACAGATTCATTAAACAAACTTATGGTTCACCAATGGAAAGGTGTGAGGATTGGTTTCATTACGATATCGGGGTTAACAGACATATACAAACACAGGTGACATATATAATCACCAAAGACCTACAGAATACCAAGAGAGGACTACTCAACATTCTGT
This sequence comes from Mesoplodon mirus, assembly GCF_964341445.2. NCBI lineage: Eukaryota > Metazoa > Chordata > Mammalia > Artiodactyla > Ziphiidae > Mesoplodon > Mesoplodon mirus. The sequence continues at coordinate 1,616,204 of NW_028295737.1, forward strand.
CATAACGTACATGGGAAAAGGATCCCAGGAAGAACAGACATCTGTATACGTGTAAAAGAACCACATCTTCCACACCTACAGCAAGCCAAACATTGTAATCAAAATTGCTGTAATAAAAAATAAAAAATTAAATTAAAAACACGAACAAGAAGTAGTGAGACAAACGTGAGGGGCTTTCTCCTGGCACATTCCATTCTAAACTCCAATCTAGAACACCACTTCCACTGAGGCTCTCTTGCCCTAGTAACCAGATTTGGTAAGGGTGAACTGCTGCCACCTTGTGGCCGTTTCACACAACAGCAGCTTTAATCCCAACGCTAATGGTCAGTTGATATTCAAAATCATTGCAGGCCTGTAAATGACACCTGCCCTGAAAACAAATCCTGGGGTCACATATCGACCAAAAAATTCAAAGGACGTCCATATTTCAAAACGACCGTTTCAAAAGGCATATTTTACGCACATTAGTGTTCTGCTTCTTTTCCTTTCTTTCCTTTTTTGTTAAAAAAAAACGGGAATGGAAAAAGGCCTCCCTCAGAATGGGTGAAAATCGTGGCAAACGAATCAATGGACAGAAGTTTAATCTCCAATATATATAAACAGCTCATGCAGCTTAATATTAAAAAAACAAACAACCCAAAAAAATGGGCAGAAGATCTAAAGAGACGTTTCTTCAAAGGAGACACAGAGATGGCCAAGACGCACATGAAAAGCTGCTCAACAGCACTAATTATTAGAGAAATGCAAATCAAAACTACAATGAGGTGTCACCTCACACCTGTTAGAATCGGCATCATCAGAAAATCTACAAACAACCAATTCTGGGGAGGGTGTGGACAAAAGGAGCCCTCTTCCACTATTGGTGGGAATGTAAATTGATACAGTCACTATGGAGAACAGTATGGAGTTTCCTTAAAAAAACTAGAAATAGAATTACCATCTGATCCAGCAATCCCACTTCTGGGCATATACCCAGAGAAAACCGTATTTCAAAAAGGCACATTCACCACAATGTTCGTTGCAGCACTATTTACAATAGCCAGGTAATGGAAGCAACCTAAATGCCCACAGACAGATGAATGGATAAAGATGTGGTACATATATAAAATGGAATATTACTCGGCCATAAAAAGGAATGAAACTGGGTCATTTGTAGAGACATCGATGGATCGAGAGAATGTCATACAGAATGAAGTAAGTCAGAAAGAGCGAAACAACTATTGTCTATTAACGCATATATGTGGAGCCTAAAAATGGTACAGATGAACTGGTTGGCAGGGAAGAAATAGAGACACAGAGGTAGAGAACAAACGTATGGACACCAAGTGTGGGAAGCCATGGGGTGGTGGTGGTGGGATGAGTTGGGAGTTTGGGATTGACCTGTATACATGTATATGCATAAAATACATAACTAATAATAACGTGCTGTATAAAAAAGAAAATAAAATAAAATTTCAAAATTTTTAAAAATAAAATTTAAAAATAAAAGAGAAAAAAGTTCTTCCCGTCACACAGATGTATTTATAGGAATGAATTATTTCCATGCTTCTATCTATAAATACATAAAAGAGGAATAAATCTAACTTGAACCATAAAAGAAAAAAAAAATCCTGAACCCATGAGTTATACAGAGGAAAACCCTATCAGGGCACTTGCTCCAGTGGTAAACAATTCTGAAATTGGTCAGAGGTGGGGAATCATCTCCCATACAGCCAGCAACCCACCCCCCACGAAAGGAGCGTCCTCATTGCAAAGCTGGGGGACCGTGCCGAGGCATCTGTGAGTAAACGTGAGCTGAGCCCCAGGCCAGCTGCTGCTGAACTGTTCCCACCCTTTCCAGGTAAAACACCTGAATATGTACAAGGGCTTGAAAGCCTAAAGGAAGGACCGTGGAGCCACACCAGCGACAGCACACAGGCCAACTTGGTGCCTGCAGGCCAGCCAGGGTGGTCCTGGCCCCGGGCGCTCTTCCAGAAGCTTTCCATTGCCCTGCCTGAGATACCCCTCCTGTCCCGGCCCCCACTGCTTTTTTCCATCCTCACCTCTGTCCGGAGAGAAATTCCAGAGAAAGGTATGGGTGACACAACCTCTTCTTTACAGGCGGCAGCCTGGCAACTCCTGCAGAAAGGCCAGCAGAACCCCACTCACACCGGGCCACCCACAAAGCTGTGGCCCCTCACTCCCTCCCACCAGCACAGCCCCGAGACTGCTGACGGGGCAGAGAATATGGAGGCAGGCACAGATTCAGGGGCTATTGCTGCCTGGAGCGCTGTTTATATTGACCTCAACGAGGCACACCTGGGGAGGGCGGGCCGGCAGGGTAAGGCTGCCCAGGTCAGCTAATCCACAACCCTAATCACATTGTGGAAAATGGACCCCGCTAAGGCAGAAGAGAAGCCAAGGAAAAAAAGGACACAATGCCATTTGCAGCACCGTAGATGAGTCTAGAAGTCATCACGTGACTTGTAGTAAGTCAGAAAGTGAAAGACACATATCATATCATATCACTTATAGGTGTTACCGAAAAATGGATACCAGGGCAGATATTTCCACGGAGAAGGGCAATCACAGATTCATTAAACAAACTTATGGTTCACCAATGGAAAGGTGTGAGGATTGGTTTCATTACGATATCGGGGTTAACAGACATATACAAACACAGGTGACATATATAATCACCAAAGACCTACAGAATACCAAGAGAGGACTACTCAACATTCTGTCATAACGTACATGGGAAAAGGATCCCAGGAAGAACAGACATCTGTATATGTGTAAAAGAACCACATCTTCCACACCTACAGCAAGCCAAACATTGTAATCAAAATTGCTGTAATAAAAAATAAAAAATTAAATTAAAAACACGAACAAGAAGTAGTGAGACAAACGTGAGGGGCTTTCTCCTGGCACATTCCATTCTAAACTCCAATCTAGAACACCACTTCCACTGAGGCTCTCTTGCCCTAGTAACCAGATTTGGTAAGGGTGAACTGCTGCCACCTTGTGGCCGTTTCACACAACAGCAGCTTTAATCCCAACGCTAATGATCAGTTGATATTCAAAATCATTGCAGGCCTGTAAATGACACCTGCCCTGAAAACAAATCCTGGGGTCACATATCGACCAAAAAATTCAAAGGACGTCCATATTTCAAAACGACCGTTTCAAAAGGCATATTTTACGCACATTAGTGTACTGCTTCTTTTCCTTTCTTTCCTTTTTTGTTAAAAAAAACGGGAATGGAAAAAGGCCTCCCTCAGAATGGGTGAAAATCGTGGCAAACGAATCAATGGACAGAGGTTTAATCTCCAATATATATAAACAGCTCATGCAGCTTAATATTAAAAAAAAAAAACCCAAAAAATGGGCAGAAGATCTAAAGAGACGTTTCTTCAAAGGAGACACAGAGATGGCCAAGACGCACATGAAAAGCTGCTCAACAGCACTAATTTTTAGAGAAATGCAAATCAAAACTACAATGAGGTATCACCTCACACCTGTTAGAATCAGCATCATCAGAAAATCTACAAACAACCAATTCTGGGGAGGGTGTGGACAAAAGCAGCCCTTTTCCACAATTGGTGGGAATGTAAATTGATACAGTCACTATGGAGAACAGTATGGAGTTTCCTTAAAAAATCTAGAAATAGAATTACCATCTGATCCAGCAATCCCACATCTGGGCATATACCCAGAGAAAACCGTATTTCAAAAAGGCACATTCACCACAATGTTCGTTGCAGCACTATTTACAATAGCCAGGTAATGGAAGCAACCTAAATGCCCACAGACAGATGAATGGATAAAGATGTGGTACATATATAAAATGGAATATTACTCGGCCATAAAAAGGAATGAAACTGGGTCATTTGTAGAGACATCGATGGATCGAGAGACTGTCATACAGAATGAAGTAAGTCAGAAAGAGGAAAACAAATATTGTATATTAACGCATATATGTGGAGCATAAAAATGGTACAGATGAACTGGTTTTCAGGGAAGAAATAGAGATACAGAGGTAGAGAACAAACGTATGGACACCAAGTGTGGGAAGCCATGGGGTGGTGGTGGTGGGATGAGTTGGGAGTTTGGGATTGACCTGTATACATGTATATGCATAAAATACATAACTAATAATAACGTGCTGTATAAAAAAAATAAATAAAATAAAATTTCAAAATTTTAAAAAATAAAATTTAAAAATAAAACAGAAAAAAGTTCTTCCCGTCACACTGATGTATTTATAGGAATGAATTATTTCCATGCTTCTATCTATAAATACATAAAAGAGGAATAAAATCGAACTTGAACCATAAAAGAAAAAAAAATCCTGAACCCACGAGTTATACAGAGGAAAACCCTATCAGGGCACTTGCTCCAGTGGTAAACAATTCTGAAATTGGTCAGAGGTGGGGAATCATCTCCCATACAGCCAGCAACCCACCCCCCACGCAAGGAGCGTCCTCATTGCAAAGCTGGGGGACCGTGCCGAGGCATCTGTGAGTAAACGTGAGCTGAGCCCCAGGCCAGCTGCTGCTGAACTGTTCCCACCCTTTCCAGGTAAAACACCTGAATATGTACAAGGGCTTGAAAGCCTAGAGTAAGGACCGTGGAGCCACACCAGCGACAGCACGCAGGCCAACTTGGTGCCTGCAGGCCAGCCAGGGTGGTCCTGGCCCCGGGCGCTCTTCCAGAAGCTTTCCATTGCCCTGCCTGAGATACCCCTCCTGTCCCGGCCCCCACTGCTTTTTTCCATCCTCACCTCTGTCCGGAGAGAAATTCCAGCGGAAGGTATGGGTGACACAACCTCTTCTTTACAGGCGGCAGCCTGGCAACTCCTGCAGAAAGGCCAGCAGAACCCCACTCACACCGGGCCACCCACAAAGCTGTGGCCCCTCACTCCCTCCCACCAGCACAGCCCCGAGACTGCTGACGGGGCAGAGAATATGGAGTCAGGCACAGCTTCAGGGGCTATTGCTGCCTGGAGCGCTGTTTATATTGACCTCAACGAGGCACACCTGGGGAGGGCGGGCCGGCAGGGTAAGGCTGCCCAGGTCAGCTAATCCACAACCCTCAGGGAATCACATTGTTGAAAATGGACCCCGCTAAGGCAGAAGAGAAGCCAAGGGAAAAAAGGACACAATGCCATTTGCAGCACCGTAGATGAGTCTAGAAGTAATCACGTGACTTGTAGTAAGTCAGAAAGTGAAAGACACATATCATATCATATCACTTATAGGTGTTACCGAAAAATGGATACCAGGGCAGATATTTCCACGGAGAAGGGCAATCACAGATTCATTAAACAAACTTATGGTTCACCAATGGAAAGTTGTGAGGATTGGTTTCATTACGATATCGGGGTTAACAGACATATACAAACACAGGTGACATATATAATCACCAAAGACCTACAGAATACCAAGAGAGGACTACTCAACATTCTGTCATAACGTACATGGGAAAAGGATCCCAGGAAGAACAGACATCTCTATATGTGTAAAAGAACCACATCTTCCACACCTACAGCAAGCCAAACATTGTAATCAAAATTGCTGTAATAAAAAATAAAAAATTAAATTAAAAACACGAACAAGAAGTAGTGAGACAAACGTGAGGGGCTTTCTCCTGGCACATTCCATTCTAAACTCCAATCTAGAACACCACTTCCACTGAGGCTCTCTTGCCCTAGTCACCAGATTTGGTAAGGGTGAACTGCTGCCACCTTGTGGCCGTTTCACACAACAGCAGCTTTAATCCCAACGCTAATGGTCAGTTGATATTCAAAATCATTGCAGGCCTGTAAATGACACCTGCCCTGAAAACAAATCCTGGGGTCACATATCGACCAAAAAATTCAAAGGACGTCCATATTTCAAAACGACCGTTTCAAAAGGCATATTTTACGCACATTAGTGTTCTGCTTCTTTTCCTTTCTTTCCTTTTTTGTTAAAAAAAAACGGGAATGGAAAAAGGCCTCCCTCAGAATGGGTGAAAATCGTGGCAAACGAATCAATGGACAGAGGTTTAATCTCCAATATATATAAACAGCTCATGCAGCTTAATATTAAAAAAACAAACAACCCAAAAAAAATGGGCAGAAGATCTAAAGAGACGTTTCTTCAAAGGAGACACAGAGATGGCCAAGACGCACATGAAAAGTTGCTCAACAGCACTAATTATTAGAGAAATGCAAATCAAAACTACAATGAGGTATCACCTCACACCTGTTAGAATCGGCATCATCAGAATATCTACAAACAACCAATTCTGGGGAGGGTGTGGACAAAAGGAGCCCTCTTCCACTATTGGTGGGAATGTAAATCGATACAGTCACTATGGAGAACAGTATGGAGTTTCCTTAAAAAATCTAGAAATAGAATTACCATCTGATCCAGCAATCCCACTTCTGGGCATATACCCAGAGAAAACCGTATTTCAAAAAGGCACATTCACCACAATGTTCGTTGCAGCACTATTTACAATAGCCAGGTAATGGAAGCAACCTAAATGCCCACAGACAGATGAATGGATAAAGATGTGGTACATATATAAAATGGAATATTACTCGGCCATAAAAAGGAATGAAACTGGGTCATTTGTAGAGACATCCATGGATCAAGAGACTGTCATACAGAATGAAGTAAGTCAGAAAGAGGAAAACAAATATTGTATATTAACGCATATATGTGGAGCCTAAAAATGGTACAGATGAACTGGTTTTCAGGGAAGAAATAGAGATACAGAGGTAGAGAACAAACGTATGGACACCAAGTGTGGGAAGCCATGGGGTGGTGGTGGTGGGATGAGTTGGGAGTTTGGGATTGACCTGTATACATGTATATGCATAAAATACATAACTAATAATAACGTGCTGTATAAAAAAAATAAATAAAATTTCAAAATTTTAAAAAATAAAATTTAAAAATAAAACAGAAAAAAGTTCTTCCCGTCACACTGATGTATTTATAGGAATGAATTATTTCCATGCTTCTATCTATAAATACATAAAAGAGGAATAAAATCGAACTTGAACCATAAAAGAAAAAAAAATCCTGAACCCACGAGTTATACAGAGGAAAACCCTATCAGGGCACTTGCTCCAGTGGTAAACAATTCTGAAATTGGTCAGAGGTGGGGAATCATCTCCCATACAGCCAGCAACCCACCCCCCACGCAAGGAGCGTCCTCATTGCAAAGCTGGGGGACCGTGCCGAGGCATCTGTGAGTAAACGTGAGCTGAGCCCCAGGCCAGCTGCTGCTGAACTGTTCCCACCCTTTCCAGGTAAAACACCTGAATATGTACAAGGGCTTGAAAGCCTAGAGGAAGGACCGTGGAGCCACACCAGCGACAGCACGCAGGCCAACTTGGTGCCTGCAGGCCAGCCAGGGTGGTCCTGGCCCCGGGCGCTCTTCCAGAAGCTTTCCATTGCCCTGCCTGAGATACCCCTCCTGTCCCGGCCCCCACTGCTTTTTTCCATCCTCACCTCTGTCCGGAGAGAAATTCCAGCGAAAGGTATGGGTGACACAACCTCTTCTTTACAGGCGGCAGCCTGGCAACTCCTGCAGAAAGGCCAGCAGAACCCCACTCACACCGGGCCACCCACAAAGCTGTGGCCCCTCACTCCCTCCCACCAGCACAGCCCCGAGACTGCTGACGGGGCAGAGAATATGGAGTCAGGCACAGCTTCAGGGGCTATTGCTGCCTGGAGCGCTGTTTATATTGACCTCAACGAGGCACACCTGGGGAGGGCGGGCCGGCAGGGTAAGGCTGCCCAGGTCAGCTAATCCACAACCCTCAGGGAATCACATTGTTGAAAATGGACCCCGCTAAGGCAGAAGAGAAGCCAAGGGAAAAAAGGACACAATGCCATTTGCAGCACCGTAGATGAGTCTAGAAGTCATCACGTGACTTGTAGTAAGTCAGAAAGTGAAAGACACATATCCTATCATATCACTTATAGGTGTTACCGAAAAATGGATACCAGGGCAGATATTTCCACGGAGAAGGCCAATCACAGATTCATTAAACAAACTTATGGTTCACCAATGGAAAGGTGTGAGGATTGGTTTCATTACGATATCGGGGTTAACAGACATATACAAACACAGGTGACATATATAATCACCAAAGACCTACAGAATACCAAGAGAGGACTACTCAACATTCTGTCATAACGTACATGGGAAAAGGATCCCAGGAAGAACAGACATCTGTATATGTGTAAAAGAACCACATCTTCCACACCTACAGCAAGCCAAACATTGTAATCAAACTTGCTGTAATAAAAAATTAAAAATTAAATTAAAAACACGAACAAGAAGTAGTGAGACAAACGTGAGGGGCTTTCTCCTGGCACATTCCATTCTAAACTCCAATCTAGATCACCACTTCCACTGAGGCTCTCTTGCCCTAGTAACCAGATTTGGTAAGGGTGAACTGCTGCCACCTTGTGGCCGTTTCACACAACAGCAGCTTTAATCCCAATGCTAATGGTCAGTTGATATTCAAAATCATTGCAGGCCTGTAAATGACACCTGCCCTGAAAACAAATCCTGGGGTCACATATCGACCAAAAATTTCAAAGGACGTCCATATTTCAAAACGACCGTTTCAAAAGGCATATTTTACGCACATTAGTGTTCTGCTTCTTTTCCTTTCTTTCCTTTTTTGTTAAAAAAAAACGGGAATGGAAAAAGGCCTCCCTCAGAATGGGTGAAAATCGTGGCAAACGAATCAATGGACAGAAGTTTAATCTCCAATATATATAAACAGCTCATGCAGCTTAATATTAAAAGAACAAACAACCCAAAAAAATGGGCAGAAGATCTAAAGAGACGTTTCTTCAAAGGAGACACAGAGATGGCCAAGACGCACATGAAAAGCTGCTCAACAGCACTAATTATTAGAGAAATGCAAATCAAAACTACAATGAGGTGTCACCTCACACCTGTTAGAATCGGCATCATCAGAAAATCTACAAACAACCAATTCTGGGGAGGGTGTGGACAAAAGGAGCCCTCTTCCACTATTGGTGGGAATGTAAATTGATACAGTCACTATGGAGAACAGTATGGAGTTTCCTTAAAAAATCTAGAAATAGAATTACCATCTGATCCAGCAATCCCACTTCTGGGCATATACCCAGAGAAAACCGTATTTCAAAAAGGCACATTCACCACAATGTTCGTTGCAGCACTATTTACAATAGCCAGGTAATGGAAGCAACCTAAATGCCCACAGACAGATGAATGGATAAAGATGTGGTACATATATAAAATGGAATATTACTCGGCCATAAAAAGGAATGAAACTGGGTCATTTGTAGAGACATCGATGGATCGAGAGAATGTCATACAGAATGAAGTAAGTCAGAAAGAGGGAAACAAATATTGTCTATTAACGCATATATGTGGAGCCTAAAAATGGTACAGATGAACTGGTTGGCAGGGAAGAAATAGAGACACAGAGGTAGAGAACAAACGTATGGACACCAAGTGTGGGAAGCCATGGGGTGGTGGTGGTGGGATGAGTTGGGAGTTTGGGATTGACCTGTATACATGTATATGCATAAAATACATAACTAATAATAACGTGCTGTATAAAAAAGAAAATAAAATAAAATTTCAAAATTTTTAAAAATAAAATTTAAAAATAAAAGAGAAAAAAGTTCTTCCCGTCACACAGATGTATTTATAGGAATGAATTATTTCCATGCTTATATCTATAAATACATAAAAGAGGAATAAATCTAACTTGAACCATAAAAGAAAAAAAAAATCCTGAACCCATGAGTTATACAGAGGAAAACCCTATCAGGGCACTTGCTCCAGTGGTAAACAATTCTGAAATTGGTCAGAGGTGGGGAATCATCTCCCATACAGCCAGCAACCCACCCCCCACGAAAGGAGCGTCCTCATTGCAAAGCTGGGGGACCGTGCCGAGGCATCTGTGAGTAAACGTGAGAGGAGCCCCAGCCCAGCTGCTGCTGAACTGTTCCCACCGTTTCCTGGTAAAACACCTGAATATGTACAAGGGCTTGAAAGCCTAAAGGAAGGACCGTGGAGCCACACCAGCGACAGCACACAGGCCAACTTGGTGCCTGCAGGCCAGCCAGGGTGGTCCTGGCCCCGGGCGCTCTTCCAGAAGCTTTCCATTGCCCTGCCTGAGATACCCCTCCTGTCCCGGCCCCCACTGCTTTTTTCCATCCTAACCTGTGTCCGGAGAGAAATTCCAGCGAAAGGTATGGGTGACACAACCTCTTCTTTACAGGCGGCAGCCTGGCAACTCCTGCAGAAAGGCCAGCAGATCCCCACTCACACCGGGCCACCCACAAAGCTGTGGCCCCTCACTCCCTCCCACCAGCACAGCCCCGAGACTGCTGACGGGGCAGAGAATATGGAGGCAGGCACAGCTTCAGGGGCTATTGCTGCCTGGAGCGCTGTTTATATTGACCTCAACGAGGCACACCTGGGGAGGGCGGGCCGGCAGGGTAAGGCTGCCCAGGTCAGGTAATCCACAACCCTAATCACATTGTGGAAAATGGACCCCGCTAAGGCAGAAGAGAAGCCAAGGAAAAAAAGGACACAATGCCATTTGCAGCACCGTAGATGAGTCTAGAAGTAATCACGTGAATTGTAGTAAGTCAGAAAGTGAAAGACACATATCATATCATATCACTTATAGGTGTTACCGAAAAATGGATACCAGGGCAGATATTTCCACGGAGAAGGGCAATCACAGATTCATTAAACAAACTTATGGTTCACCAATGGAAAGGTGTGAGGATTGGTTTCATTACGATATCGGGGTTAACAGACATATACAAACACAGGTGACATATATAATCACCAAAGACCTACAGAATACCAAGAGAGGACTACTCAACATTCTGTCATAACGTACATGGGAAAAGGATCCCAGGAAGAACAGACATCTGTATATGTGTAAAAGAACCACATCTTCCACACCTACAGCAAGCCAAACATTGTAATCAAAATTGCTGTAATAAAAAATAAAAAATTAAATTAAAAACACGAACAAGAAGTAGTGAGACAAACGTGAGGGGCTTTCTCCTGGCACATTCCATTCTAAACTCCAATCTAGAACACCACTTCCACTGAGGCTCTCTTGCCCTAGTAACCAGATTTGGTAAGGGTGAACTGCTGCCACCTTGTGGCCGTTTCACACAACAGCAGCTTTAATCCCAACGCTAATGGTCAGTTGATATTCAAAATCATTGCAGGCCTGTAAATGACACCTGCCCTGAAAACAAATCCTGGGGTCACATATCGACCAAAAAATTCAAAGGACGTCCATATTTCAAAACGACCGTTTCAAAAGGCATATTTTACGCACATTAGTGTTCTGCTTCTTTTCCTTTCTTTCCTTTTTTGTTAAAAAAAACGGGAATGGAAAAAGGCCTCCCTCAGAATGGGTGAAAATCGTGGCAAAGGAATCAATGGACAGAGGTTTAATCTCCAATATATATAAACAGCTCATGCAGCTTAATATTAAAAAAAAAACCCAAAAAATGGGCAGAAGATCTAAAGAGACGTTTCTTCAAAGGAGACACAGAGATGGCCAAGACGCACATGAAAAGCTGCTCAACAGCACTAATTTTTAGAGAAATGCAAATCAAAACTACAATGAGGTATCACCTCACACCTGTTAGAATCAGCATCATCAGAAAATCTACAAACAACCAATTCTGGGGAGGGTGTGGACAAAAGCAGCCCTTTTCCACAATTGGTGGGAATGTTAATTGATACAGTCACTATGGAGAACAGTATGGAGTTTCCTTAAAAAATCTAGAAATAGAATTACCATCTGATCCAGCAATCCCACATCTGGGCATATACCCAGAGAAAACCGTATTTCAAAAAGGCACATTCACCACAATGTTCGTTGCAGCACTATTTACAATAGCCAGGTAATGGAAGCAACCTAAATGCCCACAGACAGATGAATGGATAAAGATGTGGTACATATATAAAATGGAATATTACTCGGCCATAAAAAGGAATGAAACTGGGTCATTTGTAGAGACATCGATGGATCGAGAGACTGTCATACAGAATGAAGTAAGTCAGAAAGAGGAAAACAAATATTGTCTATTAACGCATATATGTGGAGCATAAAAATGGTACAGATGAACTGGTTTTCAGGGAAGAAATAGAGATACAGAGGTAGAGAACAAACGTATGGACACCAAGTGTGGGAAGCCATGGGGTGGTGGTGGTGGGATGAGTTGGGAGTTTGGGATTGACCTCTATACATGTATATGCATAAAATACATAACTAATAATAACGTGCTGTATAAAAAAAATAAATAAAATTAAATTTCAAAATTTTAAAAAATAAAATTTAAAAATAAAACAGAAAAAAGTTCTTCCCGTCACACTGATGTATTTATAGGAATGAATTATTTCCATGCTTCTATCTATAAATACATAAAAGAGGAATAAAATCTAACTTGAACCATAAAAGAAAAAAAAATCCTGAACCCACGAGTTATACAGAGGAAAACCCTATCAGGGCACTTGCTCCAGTGGTAAACAATTCTGAAATTGGTCAGAGGTGGGGAATCATCTCCCATACAGCCAGCAACCCACCCCCCACGCAAGGAGCGTCCTCATTGCAAAGCTGGGGGACCGTGCCGAGGCATCTGTGAGTAAACGTGAGCTGAGCCCCAGGCCAGCTGCTGCTGAACTGTTCCCACCCTTTCCAGGTAAAACACCTGAATATGTACAAGGGCTTGAAAGCCTAGAGGAAGGACCGTGGAGCCACACCAGCGACAGCACGCAGGCCAACTTGGTGCCTGCAGGCCAGCCAGGGTGGTCCTGGCCCCGGGCGCTCTTCCAGAAGCTTTCCATTGCCCTGCCTGAGATACCCCTCCTGTCCCGGCCCCCACTGCTTTTTTCCATCCTCACCTCTGTCCGGAGAGAAATTCCAGCGAAAGGTATGGGTGACACAACCTCTTCTTTACAGGCGGCAGCCTGGCAACTCCTGCAGAAAGGCCAGCAGAACCCCACTCACACCGGGCCACCCACAAAGCTGTGGCCCCTCACTCCCTCCCAGCAGCACAGCCCCGAGACTGCTGACGGGGCAGAGAATATGGAGGCAGGCACAGCTTCAGGGGCTATTGCTGCCTGGAGCGCTGTTTATATTGACCTCAACGAGGCACACCTGGGGAGGGCGGGCCGGCAGGGTAAGGCTGCCCAGGTCAGCTAATCCACAACCCTCAGGGAATCACATTGTTGAAAATGGACCCCGCTAAGGCAGAAGAGAAGCCAAGGGAAAAAAGGACACAATGCCATTTGCAGCACCGTAGATGAGTCTAGAAGTCATCACGTGACTTGTAGTAAGTCAGAAAGTGAAAGACACATATCCTATCATATCACTTATAGGTGTTACCGAAAAATGGATACCAGGGCAGATATTTCCACGGAGAAGGCCAATCACAGATTCATTAAACAAACTTATGGTTCACCAATGGAAAGGTGTGAGGATTGGTTTCATTACGATATCGGGGTTAACAGACATATACAAACACAGGTGACATATATAATCACCAAAGACCTACAGAATACCAAGAGAGGACTACTCAACATTCTGTCATAACGTACATGGGAAAAGGATCCCAGGAAGAACAGACATCTGTATATGTGTAAAAGAACCACATCTTCCACACCTACAGCAAGCCAAACATTGTAATCAAACTTGCTGTAATAAAAAATTAAAAATTAAATTAAAAACACGAACAAGAAGTAGTGAGACAAACGTGAGGGGCTTTCTCCTGGCACATTCCATTCTAAACTCCAATCTAGATCACCACTTCCACTGAGGCTCTCTTGCCCTAGTAACCAGATTTGGTAAGGGTGAACTGCTGCCACCTTGTGGCCGTTTCACACAACAGCAGCTTTAATCCCAATGCTAATGGTCAGTTGATATTCAAAATCATTGCAGGCCTGTAAATGACACCTGCCCTGAAAACAAATCCTGGGGTCACATATCGACCAAAAATTTCAAAGGACGTCCATATTTCAAAACGACCGTTTCAAAAGGCATATTTTACGCACATTAGTGTTCTGCTTCTTTTCCTTTCTTTCCTTTTTTGTTAAAAAAAAACGGGAATGGAAAAAGGCCTCCCTCAGAATGGGTGAAAATCGTGGCAAACGAATCAATGGACAGAAGTTTAATCTCCAATATATATAAACAGCTCATGCAGCTTAATATTAAAAGAACAAACAACCCAAAAAAATGGGCAGAAGATCTAAAGAGACGTTTCTTCAAAGGAGACACAGAGATGGCCAAGACGCACATGAAAAGCTGCTCAACAGCACTAATTATTAGAGAAATGCAAATCAAAACTACAATGAGGTGTCACCTCACACCTGTTAGAATCGGCATCATCAGAAAATCTACAAACAACCAATTCTGGGGAGGGTGTGGACAAAAGGAGCCCTCTTCCACTATTGGTGGGAATGTAAATTGATACAGTCACTATGGAGAACAGTATGGAGTTTCCTTAAAAAATCTAGAAATAGAATTACCATCTGATCCAGCAATCCCACTTCTGGGCATATACCCAGAGAAAACCGTATTTCAAAAAGGCACATTCACCACAATGTTCGTTGCAGCACTATTTACAATAGCCAGGTAATGGAAGCAACCTAAATGCCCACAGACAGATGAATGGATAAAGATGTGGTACATATATAAAATGGAATATTACTCGGCCATAAAAAGGAATGAAACTGGGTCATTTGTAGAGACATCGATGGATCGAGAGAATGTCATACAGAATGAAGTAAGTCAGAAAGAGGGAAACAAATATTGTCTATTAACGCATATATGTGGAGCCTAAAAATGGTACAGATGAACTGGTTGGCAGGGAAGAAATAGAGACACAGAGGTAGAGAACAAACGTATGGACACCAAGTGTGGGAAGCCATGGGGTGGTGGTGGTGGGATGAGTTGGGAGTTTGGGATTGACCTGTATACATGTATATGCATAAAATACATAACTAATAATAACGTGCTGTATAAAAAAGAAAATAAAATAAAATTTCAAAATTTTTAAAAATAAAATTTAAAAATAAAAGAGAAAAAAGTTCTTCCCGTCACACAGATGTATTTATAGGAATGAATTATTTCCATGCTTATATCTATAAATACATAAAAGAGGAATAAATCTAACTTGAACCATAAAAGAAAAAAAAAATCCTGAACCCATGAGTTATACAGAGGAAAACCCTATCAGGGCACTTGCTCCAGTGGTAAACAATTCTGAAATTGGTCAGAGGTGGGGAATCATCTCCCATACAGCCAGCAACCCACCCCCCACGAAAGGAGCGTCCTCATTGCAAAGCTGGGGGACCGTGCCGAGGCATCTGTGAGTAAACGTGAGAGGAGCCCCAGCCCAGCTGCTGCTGAACTGTTCCCACCGTTTCCTGGTAAAACACCTGAATATGTACAAGGGCTTGAAAGCCTAAAGGAAGGACCGTGGAGCCACACCAGCGACAGCACACAGGCCAACTTGGTGCCTGCAGGCCAGCCAGGGTGGTCCTGGCCCCGGGCGCTCTTCCAGAAGCTTTCCATTGCCCTGCCTGAGATACCCCTCCTGTCCCGGCCCCCACTGCTTTTTTCCATCCTAACCTGTGTCCGGAGAGAAATTCCAGCGAAAGGTATGGGTGACACAACCTCTTCTTTACAGGCGGCAGCCTGGCAACTCCTGCAGAAAGGCCAGCAGATCCCCACTCACACCGGGCCACCCACAAAGCTGTGGCCCCTCACTCCCTCCCACCAGCACAGCCCCGAGACTGCTGACGGGGCAGAGAATATGGAGGCAGGCACAGCTTCAGGGGCTATTGCTGCCTGGAGCGCTGTTTATATTGACCTCAACGAGGCACACCTGGGGAGGGCGGGCCGGCAGGGTAAGGCTGCCCAGGTCAGCTAATCCACAACCCTCAGGGAATCACATTGTTGAAAATGGACCCCGCTAAGGCAGAAGAGAAGCCAAGGGAAAAAAGGACACAATGCCATTTGCAGCACCGTAGATGAGTCTAGAAGTAATCACGTGACTTGTAGTAAGTCAGAAAGTGAAAGACACATATCATATCATATCACTTATAGGTGTTACCGAAAAATGGATACCAGGGCAGATATTTCCACGGAGAAGGGCAATCACAGATTCATTAAACAAACTTATGGTTCACCAATGGAAAGGTGTGAGGATTGGTTTCATTACGATATCGGGGTTAACAGACATATACAAACACAGGTGACATATATAATCACCAAAGACCTACAGAATACCAAGAGAGGACTACTCAACATTCTGTCATAACGTACATGGGAAAAGATCCCAGGAAGAACAGACATCTGTATATGTGTAAAAGAACCACATCTTCCACACCTACAGCAAGCCAAACATTGTAATCAAAATTGCTGTAATAAAAAATAAAAAATTAAATTAAAAACACGAACAAGAAGTAGTGAGACAAACGTGAGGGGCTTTCTCCTGGCACATTCCATTCTAAACTCCAATCTAGAACACCACTTCCACTGAGGCTCTCTTGCCCTAGTCACCAGATTTGGTAAGGGTGAACTGCTGCCACCTTGTGGCCGTTTCACACAACAGCAGCTTTAATCCCAACGCTAATGGTCAGTTGATATTCAAAATCATTGCAGGCCTGTAAATGACACCTGCCCTGAAAACAAATCCTGGGGTCACATATCGACCAAAAAATTCAAAGCACGTCCATATTTCAAAACGACCGTTTCAAAAGGCATATTTTACGCACATTAGTGTTCTGCTTCTTTTCCTTTCTTTCCTTTTTTGTTAAAAAAAAACGGGAATGGAAAAAGGCCTCCCTCAGAATGGGTGAAAATCGTGGCAAACGAATCAATGGACAGAGGTTTAATCTCCAATATATATAAACAGCTCATGCAGCTTAATATTAAAAAAACAAACAACCCAAAAAAAATGGGCAGAAGATCTAAAGAGACGTTTCTTCAAAGGAGACACAGAGATGGCCAAGACGCACATGAAAAGTTGCTCAACAGCACTAATTATTAGAGAAATGCAAATCAAAACTACAATGAGGTATCACCTCACACCTGTTAGAATCGGCATCATCAGAAACTCTACAAACAACCAATTCTGGGGAGGGTGTGGACAAAAGGAGCCCTCTTCCACTATTGGTGGGAATGTAAATTGATACAGTCACTATGGAGAACAGTATGGAGTTTCCTTAAAAAAACTAGAAATAGAATTACCATCTGATCCAGCAATCCCACTTCTGGGCATATACCCAGAGAAAACCGTATTTCAAAAAGGCACATTCACCACAATGTTCGTTGCAGCACTATTTACAATAGCCAGGTAATGGAAGCAACCTAAATGCCCACAGACAGATGAATGGATAAAGATGTGGTACATATATAAAATGGAATATTACTCGGCCATAAAAAGGAATGAAACTGGGTCATTTGTAGAGACATCGATGGATCGAGAGACTGTCATACAGAATGAAGTAAGTCAGAAAGAGGAAAACAAATATTGTCTATTAACGCATATATGTGGAGCCTAAAAATGGTACAGATGAACTGGTTTGCAGGGAAGAAATAGAGACACAGAGGTAGAGAACAAACGTATGGACACCAAGTGTGGGAAGCCATGGGGTGGTGGTGGTGGGATGAGTTGGGAGTTTGGGATTGACCTGTATACATGTATATGCATAAAATACATAACTAATAATAACGTGCTGTATAAAAAAGAAAATAAATAAAATAATATTTCAAAATTTTAAAAAATAAAATTTAAAAATAAAACAGAAATAAGTTCTTCCCGTCACACAGATGTATTTATAGGAATGAATTATTTCCATGCTTATATCTATAAATACATAAAAGAGGAATAAAATCTAACTTGAACCATAAAAGAAAAAAAAATCCTGAACCCACGAGTTATACAGAGGAAAGCCCTATCAGGGCACTTGCTCCAGTGGTAAACAATTCTGAAATTGGTCAGAGGTGGGGAATCATCTCCCATACAGCCAGCAACCCACCCCCCACGCAAGGAGCGTCCTCATTGCAAAGCTGGGGGACCGTGCCGAGGCATCTGTGAGTAAACGTGAGCTGAGCCCCAGGCCAGCTGCTGCTGAACTGTTCCTACCCTTTCCAGGTAAAACACTTGAATATGTACAAGGGCTTGAAAGCCTAGAGGAAGGCCCGTGGAGCCACACCAGCGACAGCACGCAGGCCAACTTGGTGCCTGCAGGCCAGCCAGGGTGGTCCTGGCCCCGGGCGCTCTTCCAGAAGCTTTCCATTGCCCTGCCTGAGATACCCCTCCTGTCCCGGCCCCCACTGCTTTTTTTTCCTTCCTCACCTCTGTGCGGAGAGAAATTCCAGCGGAAGGTATGGGTGACACAACCTCTTCTTTACAGGCGGCAGCCTGGCAACTCCTGCAGAAAGGCCAGCAGAACCCCACTCACACCGGGCCACCCACAAAGCTGTGGCCCCTCACTCCCTCCCAGCAGCACAGCCCCGAGACTGCTGACGGGGCAGAGAATATGGAGGCAGGCACAGCTTCAGGGGCTATTGCTGCCTGGAGCGCTGTTTATATTGACCTCAACGAGGCACACCTGGGGAGGGCGGGCCGGCAGGGTAAGGCTGCCCAGGTCAGCTAATCCACAACCCTCAGGGAATCACATTGTTGAAAATGGACCCCGCTAAGGCAGAAGAGAAGCCAAGGGAAAAAAGGACACAATGCCATTTGCAGCACCGTAGATGAGACTAGAAGTAATCACGTGACTTGTAGTAAGTCAGAAAGTGAAAGACACATATCATATCATATCACTTATAGGTGTTACCGAAAAATGGATACCAGGGCAGATATTTCCACGGAGAAGGGCAATCACAGATTCATTAAACAAACTTATGGTTCACCAATGGAAAGGTGTGAGGATTGGTTTCATTACGATATCGGGGTTAACAGACATATACAAACACAGGTGACATATATAATCACCAAAGACCTACAGAATACCAAGAGAGGACTACTCAACATTCTGTCATAACGTACATGGGAAAAGGATCCCAGGAAGAACAGACATCTCTATATGTGTAAAAGAACCACATCTTCCACACCTACAGCAAGCCAAACATTGTAATCAAACTTGCTGTAATAAAAAATAAAAAATTAAATTAAAAACACGAACAAGAAGTAGTGAGACAAACGTGAGGGGCTTTCTCCTGGCACATTCCATTCTAAACTCCAATCTAGAACACCACTTCCACTGAGGCTCTCTTGCCCTAGTCACCAGATTTGGTAAGGGTGAACTGCTGCCACCTTGTGGCCGTTTCACACAACAGCAGCTTTAATCCCAACGCTAATGGTCAGTTGATATTCAAAATCATTGCAGGCCTGTAAATGACACCTGCCCTGAAAACAAATCCTGGGGTCACATATCGACCAAAAAATTCAAAGGACGTCCATATTTCAAAACGACCGTTTCAAAAGGCATATTTTACGCACATTAGTGTTCTGCTTCTTTTCCTTTCTTTCCTTTTTTGTTAAAAAAAAACGGGAATGGAAAAAGGCCTCCCTCAGAATGGGTGAAAATCGTGGCAAACGAATCAATGGACAGAGGTTTAATCTCCAATATATATAAACAGCTCATGCAGCTTAATATTAAAAAAACAAACAACCCAAAAAAAAATGGGCAGAAGATCTAAAGAGACGTTTCTTCAAAGGAGACACAGAGATGGCCAAGACGCACATGAAAAGTTGCTCAACAGCACTAATTATTAGAGAAATGCAAATCAAAACTACAATGAGGTATCACCTCACACCTGTTAGAATCGGCATCATCAGAAACTCTACAAACAACCAATTCTGGGGAGGGTGTGGACAAAAGGAGCCCTCTTCCACTATTGGTGGGAATGTAAATTGATACAGTCACTATGGAGAACAGTATGGAGTTTCCTTAAAAAAACTAGAAATAGAATTACCATCTGATCCAGCAATCCCACTTCTGGGCATATACCCAGAGAAAACCGTATTTCAAAAAGGCACATTCACCACAATGTTCGTTGCAGCACTATTTACAATAGCCAGGTAATGGAAGCAACCTAAATGCCCACAGACAGATGAATGGATAAAGATGTGGTACATATATAAAATGGAATATTACTCGGCCATAAAAAGGAATGAAACTGGGTCATTTGTAGAGACATCGATGGATCGAGAGACTGTCATACAGAATGAAGTAAGTCAGAAAGAGGAAAACAAATATTGTCTATTAACGCATATATGTGGAGCCTAAAAATGGTACAGATGAACTGGTTTGCAGGGAAGAAATAGAGACACAGAGGTAGAGAACAAACGTATGGACACCAAGTGTGGGAAGCCATGGGGTGGTGGTGGTGGGATGAGTTGGGAGTTTGGGATTGACCTGTATACATGTATATGCATAAAATACATAACTAATAATAACGTGCTGTATAAAAAAGAAAATAAATAAAATAAAATTTCAAAATTTTAAAAAATAAAATTTAAAAATAAAACAGAAATAAGTTCTTCCCGTCACACAGATGTATTTATAGGAATGAATTATTTCCATGCTTATATCTATAAATACATAAAAGAGGAATAAAATCTAACTTGAACCATAAAAGAAAAAAAAATCCTGAACCCACGAGTTATACAGAGGAAAGCCCTATCAGGGCACTTGCTCCAGTGGTAAACAATTCTGAAATTGGTCAGAGGTGGGGAATCATCTCCCATACAGCCAGCAACCCACCCCCCACGCAAGGAGCGTCCTCATTGCAAAGCTGGGGGACCGTGCCGAGGCATCTGTGAGTAAACGTGAGCTGAGCCCCAGGCCAGCTGCTGCTGAACTGTTCCTACCCTTTCCAGGTAAAACACTTGAATATGTACAAGGGCTTGAAAGCCTAGAGGAAGGACCGTGGAGCCACACCAGCGACAGCACGCAGGCCAACTTGGTGCCTGCAGGCCAGCCAGGGTGGTCCTGGCCCCGGGCGCTCTTCCAGAAGCTTTCCATTGCCCTGCCTGAGATACCCCTCCTGTCCCGGCCCCCACTGCTTTTTTTTCCTTCCTCACCTCTGTGCGGAGAGAAATTCCAGCGGAAGGTATGGGTGACACAACCTCTTCTTTACAGGCGGCAGCCTGGCAACTCCTGCAGAAAGGCCAGCAGAACCCCACTCACACCGGGCCACCCACAAAGCTGTGGCCCCTCACTCCCTCCCAGCAGCACAGCCCCGAGACTGCTGACGGGGCAGAGAATATGGAGGCAGGCACAGCTTCAGGGGCTATTGCTGCCTGGAGCGCTGTTTATATTGACCTCAACGAGGCACACCAGGGGAGGGCGGGCCGGCAGGGTAAGGCTGCCCAGGTCAGCTAATCCACAACCCTCAGGGAATCACATTGTTGAAAATGGACCCCGCTAAGGCAGAAGAGAAGCCAAGGGAAAAAAGGACACAATGCCATTTGCAGCACCGTAGATGAGACTAGAAGTAATCACGTGACTTGTAGTAAGTCAGAAAGTGAAAGACACATATCATATCATATCACTTATAGGTGTTACCGAAAAATGGATACCAGGGCAGATATTTCCACGGAGAAGGGCAATCACAGATTCATTAAACAAACTTATGGTTCACCAATGGAAAGGTGTGAGGATTGGTTTCATTACGATATCGGGGTTAACAGACATATACAAACACAGGTGACATATATAATCACCAAAGACCTACAGAATACCAAGAGAGGACTACTCAACATTCTGTCGTAACGTACATGGGAAAAGGATCCCAGGAAGAACAGACATCTCTATATGTGTAAAAGAACCACATCTTCCACACCTACAGCAAGCCAAACATTGTAATCAAAATTGCTGTAATAAAAAATAAAAACTTAAATTAAAAACACGAACAAGAAGTAGTGAGACAAACGTGAGGGGCTTTCTCCTGGCACATTCCATTCTAAACTCCAATCTAGAACACCACTTCCACTGAGGCTCTCTTGCCCTAGTAACCAGATTTGGTAAGGGTGAACTGCTGCCACCTTGTGGCCGTTTCACACAACAGCAGCTTTAATCCCAACGCTAATGGTCAGTTGATATTCAAAATCATTGCAGGCCTGTAAATGACACCTGCCCTGAAAACAAATCCTGGGGTCACATATCGACCAAAAAATTCAAAGGACGTCCATATTTCAAAACGACCGTTTCAAAAGGCATATTTTACGCACATTAGTGTTCTGCTTCTTTTCCTTTCTTTCCTTTTTTGTTAAAAAAAACGGGAATGGAAAAAGGCATCCCTCAGAATGGGAGAAAATCGTGGCAAACGAATCAATGGACAGAGGTTTAATCTCCAATATATATAAACAGCTCATGCAGCTTAATATTAAAAAAAAACCCAAAAAAATGGGCAGAAGATCTAAAGAGACGTTTCTTCAAAGGAGACACAGAGATGGCCAAGACGCACATGAAAAGCTGCTCAACAGCACTAATTTTTAGAGAAATGCAAATCAAAACTACAATGAGGTATCACCTCACACCTTTTAGAATCAGCATCATCAGAAAATCTACAAACAACCAATTCTGGGGAGGGTGTGGACAAAAGCAGCCCTTTTCCACAATTGGTGGGAATGTAAATTGATACAGTCACTATGGAGAACAGTATGGAGTTTCCTTAAAAAATCTAGAAATAGAATTACCATCTGATCCAGCAATCCCACATCTGGGCATATACCCAGAGAAAACCGTATTTCAAAAAGGCACATTCACCACAATGTTCGTTGCAGCACTATTTACAATAGCCAGGTAATGGAAGCAACCTAAATGCCCACAGACAGATGAATGGATAAAGATGTGGTACATATATAAAATGGAATATTACTCGGCCATAAAAAGGAATGAAACTGGGTCATTTGTAGAGACATCCATGGATCAAGAGACTGTCATACAGAATGAAGTAAGTCAGAAAGAGGAAAACAAATATTGTATATTAACGCATATATGTGGAGCCTAAAAATGGTACAGATGAACTGGTTTTCAGGGAAGAAATAGAGACACAGAGGTAGAGAACAAACGTATGGACACCAAGTGTGGGAAGCCATGGGGTGGTGGTGGTGGGATGAGTTGGGAGTTTGGGATTGACCTGTATACATGTATATGCATAAAATACATAACTAATAATAACGTGCTGTATAAAAAAAATAAATAAAATTAAATTTCAAAATTTTAAAAAATAAAATTTAAAAATAAAACAGAAAAAAGTTCTTCCCGTCACACTGATGTATTTATAGGAATGAATTATTTCCATGCTTCTATCTATAAATACATAAAAGAGGAATAAAATCGAACTTGAACCATAAAAGAAAAAAAAATCCTGAACCCACGAGTTATACAGAGGAAAACCCTATCAGGGCACTTGCTCCAGTGGTAAACAATTCTGAAATTGGTCAGAGGTGGGGAATCATCTCCCATACAGCCAGCAACCCACCCCCCACGCAAGGAGCGTCCTCATTGCAAAGCTGGGAGACCGTGCCGAGGCATCTGTGAGTAAACGTGAGCTGAGCCCCAGGCCAGCTGCTGCTGAACTGTTCCCACCCTTTCCAGGTAAAACACCTGAATATGTACAAGGGCTTGAAAGCCTAGAGGAAGGACCGTGGAGCCACACCAGCGACAGCACGCAGGCCAACTTGGTGCCTGCAGGCCAGCCAGGGTGGTCCTGGCCCCGGGCGCTCTTCCAGAAGCTTTCCATTGCCCTGCCTGAGATACCCCTCCTTTCCCGGCCCCCACTGCTTTTTTCCATCCTCACCTCTGTCCGGAGAGAAATTCCAGCGAAAGGTATGGGTGACACAACCTCTTCTTTACAGGCGGCAGCCTGGCAACTCCTGCAGAAAGGCCAGCAGAACCCCACTCACACCGGGCCACCCACAAAGCTGTGGCCCCTCACTCCCTCCCACCAGCACAGCCCCGAGACTGCTGACGGGGCAGAGAATATGGAGTCAGGCACAGCTTCAGGGGCTATTGCTGCCTGGCGCTCTGTTTATATTGACCTCAACGAGGCACACCTGGGGAGGGCGGGCCGGCAGGGTAAGGCTGCCCAGGTCAGCTAATCCACAACCCTCAGGGAATCACATTGTTGAAAATGGACCCCGCTAAGGCAGAAGAGAAGCCAAGGGAAAAAAGGACACAATGCCATTTGCAGCACCGTAGATGAGTCTAGAAGTCATCACGTGACTTGTAGTAAGTCAGAAAGTGAAAGACACATATCATATCATATCACTTATAGGTGTTACCTAAAAATGGATACCAGGGCAGATATTTCCACGGAGAAGGGCAATCACAGATTCATTAAACAAACTTATGGTTCACCAATGGAAAGGTGTGAGGATTGGTTTCATTACGATATCGGGGTTAACAGACATATACAAACACAGGTGACATATATAATCACCAAAGACCTACAGAATACCAAGAGAGGACTAATCAACATTCTGTCATAACGTACATGGGAAAAGATCCCATGAAGAACAGACATCTGTATATGTGTAAAAGAACCACATCTTCCACACCTACAGCAAGCCAAACATTGTAATCAAACTTGCTGTAATAAAAAATTAAAAATTAAATTAAAAACACGAACAAGAAGTAGTGAGACAAACGTGAGGGGCTTTCTCCTGGCACATTCCATTCTAAACTCCAATCTAGAACACCACTTCCACTGAGGCTCTCTTTCCCTAGTCACCAGATTTGGTAAGGGTGAACTGCTGCCACCTTGTGGCCGTTTCACACAACAGCAGCTTTAATCCCAACGCTAATGGTCAGTTGATATTCAAAATCATTGCAGGCCTGTAAATGACACCTGCCCTGAAAACAAATCCTGGGGTCACATATCGACCAAAAAATTCAAAGGACGTCCATATTTCAAAACGACCGTTTCAAAAGGCATATTTTACGCACATTAGTGTTCTGCTTCTTTTCCTTTCTTTCCTTTTTTGTTAAAAAAAAACGGGAATGGAAAAAGGCCTCCCTCAGAATGGGTGAAAATCGTGGCAAACGAATCAATGGACAGAGGTTTAATCTCCAATATATATAAACAGCTCATGCAGCTTAATATTAAAAAAACAAACAACCCAAAAAAAATGGGCAGAAGATCTAAAGAGACGTTTCTTCAAAGGAGACACAGAGATGGCCAAGACGCACATGAAAAGTTGCTCAACAGCACTAATTATTAGAGAAATGCAAATCAAAACTACAATGAGGTATCACCTCACACCTGTTAGAATCGGCATCATCAGAATATCTACAAACAACCAATTCTGGGGAGGGTGTGGACAAAAGGAGCCCTCTTCCACTATTGGTGGGAATGTAAATTGATACAGTCACTATGGAGAACAGTATGGAGTTTCCTTAAAAAAACTAGAAATAGAATTACCATCTGATCCAGCAATCCCACTTCTGGGCATATACCCAGAGAAAACCGTATTTCAAAAAGGCACATTCACCATAATGTTCGTTGCAGCACTATTTACAATAGCCAGGTAATGGAAGCAACCTAAATGCCCACAGACAGATGAATGGATAAAGATGTGGTACATATATAAAATGGAATATTACTCGGCCATAAAAAGGAATGAAACTGGGTCATTTGTAGAGACATCGATGGATCGAGAGACTGTCATACAGAATGAAGTAAGTCAGAAAGAGGAAAACAAATATTGTCTATTAACGCATATATGTGGAGCCTAAAAATGGTACAGATGAACTGGTTTGCAGGGAAGAAATAGAGACACAGAGGTAGAGAACAAACGTATGGACACCAAGTGTGGGAAGCCATGGGGTGGTGGTGGTGGGATGAGTTGGGAGTTTGGGATTGACCTGTATACATGTATATGCATAAAATACATAACTAATAATAACGTGCTGTATAAAAAAGAAAATAAATAAAATAAAATTTCAAAATTTTAAAAAATAAAATTTAAAAATAAAACAGAAATAAGTTCTTCCCGTCACACAGATGTATTTATAGGAATGAATTATTTCCATGCTTATATCTATAAATACATAAAAGAGGAATAAAATCTAACTTGAACCATAAAAGAAAAAAAAATCCTGAACCCACGAGTTATACAGAGGAAAGCCCTATCAGGGCACTTGCTCCAGTGGTAAACAATTCTGAAATTGGTCAGAGGTGGGGAATCATCTCCCATACAGCCAGCAACCCACCCCCCACGCAAGGAGCGTCCTCATTGCAAAGCTGGGGGACCGTGCCGAGGCATCTGTGAGTAAACGTGAGCTGAGCCCCAGGCCAGCTGCTGCTGAACTGTTCCTACCCTTTCCAGGTAAATCACTTGAATATGTACAAGGGCTTGAAAGCCTAGAGGAAGGACCGTGGAGCCACACCAGCGACAGCACGCAGGCAAACTTGGTGCCTGCAAGCCAGCCAGGGTGGTCCTGGCCCCGGGCGCTCTTCCAGAAGCTTTCCATTGCCCTGCCTGAGATACCCCTCCTGTCCCGGCCCCCACTGCTTTTTTTTCCTTCCTCACCTCTGTGCGGAGAGAAATTCCAGCAGAAGGTATGGGTGACACAACCTCTTCTTTACAGGCGGCAGCCTGGCAACTCCTGCAGAAAGGCCAGCAGAACCCCACTCACACCGGGCAACCCACAAAGCTGTGGCCCCTCACTCCCTCCCAGCAGCACAGCCCCGAGACTGCTGACGGGGCAGAGAATATGGAGGCAGGCACAGCTTCAGGGGCTATTGCTGCCTGGAGCGCTGTTTATATTGACCTCAACGAGGCACACCAGGGGAGGGCGGGCCGGCAGGGTAAGGCTGCCCAGGTCAGCTAATCCACAACCCTCAGGGAATCACATTGTTGAAAATGGACCCCGCTAAGGCAGAAGAGAAGCCAAGGGAAAAAAGGACACAATGCCATTTGCAGCACCGTAGATGAGTCTAGAAGTCATCACGTGACTTGTAGTAAGTCAGAAAGTGAAAGACACATATCATATCATATCACTTATAGGTGTTACCGAAAAATGGATACCAGGGCAGATATTTCCACGGAGAAGGGCAATCACAGATTCATTAAACAAACTTATGGTTCACCAATGGAAAGGTGTGAGGATTGGTTTCATTACGATATCGGGGTTAACAGACATATACAAACACAGGTGACATATATAATCACCAAAGACCTACAGAATACCAAGAGAGGACTACTCAACATTCTGTCATAACGTACATGGGAAAAGGATCCCAGGAAGAACAGACATCTCTATATGTGTAAAAGAACCACATCTTCCACACCTACAGCAAGCCAAACATTGTAATCAAAATTGCTGTAATAAAAAATAAAAAATTAAATTAAAAACACGAACAAGAAGTAGTGAGACAAACGTGAGGGGCTTTCTCCTGGCACATTCCATTCTAAACTCCAATCTAGAACACCACTTCCACTGAGGCTCTCTTGCCCTAGTCACCAGATTTGGTAAGGGTGAACTGCTGCCACCTTGTGGCCGTTTCACACAACAGCAGCTTTAATCCCAACGCTAATGGTCAGTTGATATTCAAAATCATTGCAGGCCTGTAAATGACACCTGCCCTGAAAACAAATCCTGGGGTCACATATCGACCAAAAAATTCAAAGGACGTCCATATTTCAAAACGACCGTTTCAAAAGGCATATTTTACGCACATTAGTGTTCTGCTTCTTTTCCTTTCTTTCCTTTTTTGTTAAAAAAAACGGGAATGGAAAAAGGCATCCCTCACAATGGGAGAAAATCGTGGAAAACGAATCAATGGACAGAGGTTTAATCTCCAATATATATAAACAGCTCATGCAGCTTAATATTAAAAAAAAACCCAAAAAATGGGCAGAAGATCTAAAGAGACGTTTCTTCAAAGGAGACACAGAGATGGCCAAGACGCACATGAAAAGCTGCTCAGCAGCACTAATTTTTAGAGAAATGCAAATCAAAACTACAATGAGGTATCACCTCACACCTGTTAGAATCAGCATCATCAGAAAATCTACAAACAACCAATTCTGGGGAGGGTGTGGACAAAAGCAGCCCTTTTCCACAATTGGTGGGAATGTAAATTGATACAGTCACTATGGAGAACAGTATGGAGTTTCCTTAAAAAATCTAGAAATAGAATTACCATCTGATCCAGCAATCCCACATCTGGGCATATACCCAGAGAAAACCGTATTTCAAAAAGGCACATTCACCACAATGTTCGTTGCAGCACTATTTACAATAGCCAGGTAATGGAAGCAACCTAAATGCCCACAGACAGATGAATGGATAAAGATGTGGTACATATATAAAATGGAATATTACTCGGCCATAAAAAGGAATGAAACTGGGTCATTTGTAGAGACATCGATGGATCGAGAGACTGTCATACAGAATGAAGTTAGTCAGAAAGAGGAAAACAAATATTGTATATTAACGCGTATATGTGGAGCCTAAAAATGGTACAGATGAACTGGTTTTCAGGGAAGAAATAGAGATACAGAGGTAGAGAACAAACGTATGGACACCAAGTGTGGGAAGCCATGGGGTGGTGGTGGTGGGATGAGTTGGGAGTTTGGGATTGACCTGTATACATGTATATGCATAAAATACATAACTAATAATAACGTGCTGTATAAAAAAAATAAATAAAATAAAATTTCAAAATTTTAAAAAATAAAATTTAAAAATAAAACAGAAAAAAGTTCTTCCCGTCACACTGATGTATTTATAGGAATGAATTATTTCCATGCTTCTATCTATAAATACATAAAAGAGGAATAAAATCTAACTTGAACCATAAAAGAAAAAAAAATCCTGAACCCACGAGTTATACAGAGGAAAACCCTATCAGGGCACTTGCTCCAGTGGTAAACAATTCTGAAATTGGTCAGAGGTGGGGAATCATCTCCCATACAGCCAGCAACCCACCCCCCACGCAAGGAGCGTCCTCATTGCAAAGCTGGGGGACCGTGCCGAGGCATCTGTGAGTAAACGTGAGCTGAGCCCCAGGCCAGCTGCTGCTGAACTGTTCCCACCCTTTCCAGGTAAAACACCTGAATATGTACAAGGGCTTGAAAGCCTAGAGGAAGGACCGTGGAGCCACACCAGCGACAGCACGCAGGCCAACTTGGTGCCTGCAGGCCAGCCAGTGTGGTCCTGGCCCCGGGCGCTCTTCCAGAAGCTTTCCATTGCCCTGCCTGAGATACCCCTCCTGTCCCGGCCCCCACTGCTTTTTTCCATCCTCACCTCTGTCCGGAGAGAAATTCCAGCGAAAGGTATGGGTGACACAACCTCTTCTTTACAGGCGGCAGCCTGGCAACTCCTGCAGAAAGGCCAGCAGAGGCCCACTCACACCGGGCCACCCACAAAGCTGTGGCCCCTCACTCCCTCCCACCAGCACAGCCCCGAGACTGCTGACGGGGCAGAGAATATGGAGTCAGGCACAGCTTCAGGGGCTATTGCTGCCTGGAGCGCTGTTTATATTGACCTCAACGAGGCACACCTGTGGAGGGCGGGCCGGCAGGGTAAGGCTGCCCAGGTCAGCTAATCCACAACCCTCAGGGAATCACATTGTTGAAAATGGACCCCGCTAAGGCAGAAGAGAAGCCAAGGGAAAAAAGGACACAATGCCATTTGCAGCACCGTAGATGAGTCTAGAAGTAATCACGTGACTTGTAGTAAGTCAGAAAGTGAAAGACACATATCATATCATATCACTTATAGGTGTTACCTAAAAATGGATACCAGGGCAGATATTTCCACGGAGAAGGGCAATCACAGATTCATTAAACAAACTTATGGTTCACCAATGGAAAGGTGTGAGGATTGGTTTCATTACGATATCGGGGTTAACAGACATATACAAACACAGGTGACATATATAATCACCAAAGACCTACAGAATACCAAGAGAGGACTACTCAACATTCTGTCATAACGTACATGGGAAAAGGATCCCAGGAAGAACAGACATCTGTATATGTGTAAAAGAACCACATCTTCCACACCTACAGCAAGCCAAACATTGTAATCAAACTTGCTGTAATAAAAAATTAAAAATTAAATTAAAAACACGAACAAGAAGTAGTGAGACAAACGTGAGGGGCTTTCTCCTGGCACATTCCATTCTAAACTCCAATCTAGAACACCACTTCCACTGAGGCTCTCTTGCCCTAGTCACCAGATTTGGTAAGGGTGAACTGCTGCCACCTTGTGGCCGTTTCACACAACAGCAGCTTTAATCCCAATGCTAATGGTCAGTTGATATTCAAAATCATTGCAGGCCTGTAAATGACACCTGCCCTGAAAACAAATCCTGGGGTCACATATCGACCAAAAAATTCAAAGGACGTCCATATTTCAAAACGACCGTTTCAAAAGGCATATTTTACGCACATTAGTGTTCTGCTTCTTTTCCTTTCTTTCCTTTTTTGTTAAAAAAAAACGGGAATGGAAAAAGGCCTCCGTCAGAATGGGTGAAAATCGTGGCAAACGAATCAATGGACAGAGGTTTAATCTCCAATATATATAAACAGCTCATGCAGCTTAATATTAAAAAAACAAACAACCCAAAAAAAATAGGCAGAAGATCTAAAGAGACGTTTCTTCAAAGGAGACACAGAGATGGCCAAGACGCACATGAAAAGTTGCTCAACAGCACTAATTATTAGAGAAATGCAAATCAAAACTACAATGAGGTATCACCTCACACCTGTTAGAATCGGCATCATCAGAAAATCTACAAACAACCAATTCTGGGGAGGGTGTGGACAAAAGCAGCCCTTTTCCACAATTGGTGGGAATGTAAATTGATACAGTCACTATGGAGAACAGTATGGAGTTTCCTTAAAAAATCTAGAAATAGAATTACCATCTGATCCAGCAATCCCACTTCTGGGCATATACCCAGAGAAAACCGTATTTCAAAAAGGCACATTCACCACAATGTTCGTTGCAGCACTATTTACAATAGCCAGGTAATGGAAGCAACCTAAATGCCCACAGACAGATGAATGGATAAAGATGTGGTACATATATAAAATGGAATATTACTCGGCCATAAAAAGGAATGAAACTGGGTCATTTGTAGAGACATCGATGGATCGAGAGACTGTCATACAGAATGAAGTAAGTCAGAAAGAGGAAAACAAATATTGTATATTAATGCATATATGTGGAGCCTAAAAAATGGTACAGATGAACTGGTTTGCAGGGAAGAAATAGAGACACAGAGGTAGAGAACAAACGTATGGACACCAAGTGTGGGAAGCCATGGGGTGGTGGTGGTGGGATGAGTTGGGAGTTTGGGATTGACCTGTATACATGTATATGCATAAAATACATAACTAATAATAACGTGCTGTATAAAAAAGAAAATAAATAAAATAAAATTTCAAAATTTTAAAAAATAAAATTTAAAAATAAAACAGAAAAAAGTTCTTCCAGTCACACAGATGTATTTATAGGAATGAATTATTTCCATGCTTATATCTATAAATACATAAAAGAGGAATAAAATCTAACTTGAACCATAAAAGAAAAAAAAATCCTGAACCCACGAGTTATACAGAGGAAAACCCTATCAGGGCACTTGCTCCAGTGGTAAACAATTCTGAAATTGGTCAGAGGTGGGGAATCATCTCCCATACAGCCAGCAACCCACCCCCCACGCAAGGAGCGTCCTCATTGCAAAGCTGGGGGACCGTGCCGAGGCATCTGTGAGTAAACGTGAGCTGAGCCCCAGGCCAGCTGCTGCTGAACTGTTCCCACCCTTTCCAGGTAAAACACCTGAATATGTACAAGGGCTTGAAAGCCTAGAGGAAGGACCGTGGAGCCACACCAGCGACAGCACGCAGGCCAACTTGGTGCCTGCAGGCCAGCCAGGGTGGTCCTGGCCCCGGGCGCTCTTCCAGAAGCTTTCCATTGCCCTGCCTGAGATACCCCTCCTGTCCCGGCCCCCACTGCTTTTTTTCCTTCCTCACCTCTGTCCGGAGAGAAATTCCAGCGGAAGGTATGGGTGACACAACCTCTTCTTTACAGGCGGCAGCCTGGCAACTCCTGCAGAAAGGCCAGCAGAACCCCACTCACACCGGGCCACCCACAAAGCTGTGGCCCCTCACTCCCTCCCACCAGCACAGCCCCGAGACTTCTGACGGGGCAGAGAATATGGAGTCAGGCACAGCTTCAGGGGCTATTGCTGCCTGGAGCACTGTTTATATTGACCTCAACGAGGCACACCTGGGGAGGGCGGGCCGGCAGGGTAAGGCTGCCCAGGTCAGCTAATCCACAACCCTCAGGGAATCACATTGTTGAAAATGGACCCCGCTAAGGCAGAAGAGAAGCCAAGGGAAAAAAGGACACAATGCCATTTGCAGCACCGTAGATGAGTCTAGAAGTAATCACGTGACTTGTAGTAAGTCAGAAAGTGAAAGACACATATCATATCATATCACTTATAGGTGTTACCTAAAAATGGATACCAGGGCAGATATTTCCACGGAGAAGGGCAATCACAGATTCATTAAACAAACTTATGGTTCACCAATGGAAAGGTGTGAGGATTGGTTTCATTACGATATCGGGGTTAACAGACATATACAAACACAGGTGACATATATAATCACCAAAGACCTACAGAATACCAAGAGAGGACTACTCAACATTCTGTCATAACGTACATGGGAAAAGGATCCCAGGAAGAACAGACATCTGTATATGTGTAAAAGAACCACATCTTCCACACCTACAGCAAGCCAAACATTGTAATCAAAATTGCTGTAATAAAAAATAAAAAATTAAATTAAAAACACGAACAAGAAGTAGTGAGACAAACGTGAGGGGCTTTCTCCTGGCACATTCCATTCTAAACTCCAATCTAGAACACCACTTCCACTGAGGCTCTCTTGCCCTAGTCACCAGATTTGGTAAGGGTGAACTGCTGCCACCTTGTGGCCGTTTCACACAACAGCAGCTTTAATCCCAACGCTAATGGTCAGTTGATATTCAAAATCATTGCAGGCCTGTAAATGACACCTGCCCTGAAAACAAATCCTGGGGTCACATATCGACCAAAAAATTCAAAGGACGTCCATATTTGAAAACGACCGTTTCAAAAGGCATATTTTACGCACATTAGTGTTCTGCTTCTTTTCCTTTCTTTCCTTTTTTGTTAAAAAAAACGGGAATGGAAAAAGGCATCCCTCACAATGGCAGAAAATCGTGGCAAACGAATCAATGGACAGAGGTTTAATCTCCAATATATATAAACAGCTCATGCAGCTTAATATTAAAAAAAAAACCCAAAAAATGGGCAGAAGATCTAAAGAGACGTTTCTTCAAAGGAGACACAGAGATGGCCAAGACGCACATGAAAAGCTGCTCAACAGCACTAATTTTTAGAGAAATGCAAATCAAAACTACAATGAGGTATCACTTCACACCTGTTAGAATCAGCATCATCAGAAAATCTACAAACAACCAATTCTGGGGAGGGTGTGGACAAAAGCAGCCCTCTTCCACTATTGGTGGGAATGTAAATTGATACAGTCACTATGGAGAACAGTATGGAGTTTCCTTAAAAAATCTAGAAATAGAATTACCATCTGATCCAGCAATCCCACTTCTGGGCATATACCCAGAGAAAACCGTATTTCAAAAAGGCACATTCACCACAATGTTCGTTGCAGCACTATTTACAATAGCCAGGTAATGGAAGCAACCTAAATGCCCACAGACAGATGAATGGATAAAGATGTGGTACATATATAAAATGGAATATTACTCGGCCATAAAAAGGAATGAAACTGGGTCATTTGTAGAGACATCGATGGATCGAGAGACTGTCATACAGAATGAAGTAAGTCAGAAAGAGGAAAACAAATATTGTATATTAATGCATATATGTGGAGCCTAAAAAATGGTACAGATGAACTGGTTTGCAGGGAAGAAATAGAGACACAGAGGTAGAGAACAAACGTATGGACACCAAGTGTGGGAAGCCATGGGGTGGTGGTGGTGGGATGAGTTGGGAGTTTGGGATTGACCTGTATACATGTATATGCATAAAATACATAACTAATAATAACGTGCTGTATAAAAAAGAAAATAAATAAAATAAAATTTCAAAATTTTAAAAAATAAAATTTAAAAATAAAACAGAAAAAAGTTCTTCCCGTCACACAGATGTATTTATAGGAATGAATTATTTCCATGCTTATATCTATAAATACATAAAAGAGGAATAAAATCTAACTTGAACCATAAAAGAAAAAAAAATCCTGAACCCACGAGTTATACAGAGGAAAACCCTATCAGGGCACTTGCTCCAGTGGTAAACAATTCTGAAATTGGTCAGAGGTGGGGAATCATCTCCCATACAGCCAGCAACCCACCCCCCACGCAAGGAGCGTCCTCATTGCAAAGCTGGGGGACCGTGCCGAGGCATCTGTGAGTAAACGTGAGCTGAGCCCCAGGCCAGCTGCTGCTGAACTGTTCCCACCCTTTCCAGGTAAAACACCTGAATATGTACAAGGGCTTGAAAGCCTAGAGGAAGGACCGTGGAGCCACACCAGCGACAGCACGCAGGCCAACTTGGTGCCTGCAGGCCAGCCAGGGTGGTCCTGGCCCCGGGCGCTCTTCCAGAAGCTTTCCATTGCCCTGCCTGAGATACCCCTCCTGTCCCGGCCCCCACTGCTTTTTTTCCTTCCTCACCTCTGTCCGGAGAGAAATTCCAGCGGAAGGTATGGGTGACACAACCTCTTCTTTACAGGCGGCAGCCTGGCAACTCCTGCAGAAAGGCCAGCAGAACCCCACTCACACCGGGCCACCAACAAAGCTGTGGCCCCTCACTCCCTCCCACCAGCACAGCCCCGAGACTTCTGACGGGGCAGAGAATATGGAGTCAGGCACAGCTTCAGGGGCTATTGCTGCCTGGAGCACTGTTTATATTGACCTCAACGAGGCACACCTGGGGAGGGCGGGCCGGCAGGGTAAGGCTGCCCAGGTCAGCTAATCCACAACCCTCAGGGAATCACATTGTTGAAAATGGACCCCGCTAAGGCAGAAGAGAAGCCAAGGGAAAAAAGGACACAATGCCATTTGCAGCACCGTAGATGAGTCTAGAAGTAATCACGTGACTTGTAGTAAGTCAGAAAGTGAAAGACACATATCATATCATATCACTTATAGGTGTTACCTAAAAATGGATACCAGGGCAGATATTTCCACGGAGAAGGGCAATCACAGATTCATTAAACAAACTTATGGTTCACCAATGGAAAGGTGTGAGGATTGGTTTCATTACGATATCGGGGTTAACAGACATATACAAACACAGGTGACATATATAATCACCAAAGACCTACAGAATACCAAGAGAGGACTACTCAACATTCTGTCATAACGTACATGGGAAAAGGATCCCAGGAAGAACAGACATCTGTATATGTGTAAAAGAACCACATCTTCCACACCTACAGCAAGCCAAACATTGTAATCAAAATTGCTGTAATAAAAAATAAAAAATTAAATTAAAAACACGAACAAGAAGTAGTGAGACAAACGTGAGGGGCTTTCTCCTGGCACATTCCATTCTAAACTCCAATCTAGAACACCACTTCCACTGAGGCTCTCTTGCCCTAGTCACCAGATTTGGTAAGGGTGAACTGCTGCCACCTTGTGGCCGTTTCACACAACAGCAGCTTTAATCCCAACGCTAATGGTCAGTTGATATTCAAAATCATTGCAGGCCTGTAAATGACACCTGCCCTGAAAACAAATCCTGGGGTCACATATCGACCAAAAAATTCAAAGGACGTCCATATTTGAAAACGACCGTTTCAAAAGGCATATTTTACGCACATTAGTGTTCTGCTTCTTTTCCTTTCTTTCCTTTTTTGTTAAAAAAAACGGGAATGGAAAAAGGCATCCCTCACAATGGCAGAAAATCGTGGCAAACGAATCAATGGACAGAGGTTTAATCTCCAATATATATAAACAGCTCATGCAGCTTAATATTAAAAAAAAAACCCAAAAAATGGGCAGAAGATCTAAAGAGACGTTTCTTCAAAGGAGACACAGAGATGGCCAAGACGCACATGAAAAGCTGCTCAACAGCACTAATTTTTAGAGAAATGCAAATCAAAACTACAATGAGGTATCACTTCACACCTGTTAGAATCAGCATCATCAGAAAATCTACAAACAACCAATTCTGGGGAGGGTGTGGACAAAAGCAGCCCTTTTCCACAATTGGTGGGAATGTAAATTGATACAGTCACTATGGAGAACAGTATGGAGTTTCCTTAAAAAATCTAGAAATAGAATTACCATCTGATCCAGCAATCCCACATCTGGGCATATACCCAGAGAAAACCGTATTTCAAAAAGGCACATTCACCACAATGTTCGTTGCAGCACTATTTACAATAGCCAGGTAATGGAAGCAACCTAAATGCCCACAGACAGATGAATGGATAAAGATGTGGTACATATATAAAATGGAATATTACTCGGCCATAAAAAGGAATGAAACTGGGTCATTTGTAGAGACATCCATGGATCAAGAGACTGTCATACAGAATGAAGTAAGTCAGAAAGAGGAAAACAAATATTGTATATTAACGCATATATGTGGAGCCTAAAAATGGTACAGATGAACTGGTTTTCAGGGAAGAAATAGAGATACAGAGGTAGAGAACAAACGTATGGACACCAAGTGTGGGAAGCCATGGGGTGGTGGTGGTGGGATGAGTTGGGAGTTTGGGATTGACCTGTATACATGTATATGCATAAAATACATAACTAATAATAACGTGCTGTATAAAAAAAATAAATAAAATAAAATTTCAAAATTTTAAAAAATAAAATTTAAAAATAAAACAGAAAAAAGTTCTTCCCGTCACACTGATGTATTTATAGGAATGAATTATTTCCATGCTTCTATCTATAAATACATAAAAGAGGAATAAAATCTAACTTGAACCATAAAAGAAAAAAAAATCCTGAACCCACGAGTTATACAGAAGAAAACCCTATCAGGGCACTTGCTCCAGTGGTAAACAATTCTGAAATTGGTCAGAGGTGGGGAATCATCTCCCATACAGCCAGCAACCCACCCCCCACGCAAGGAGCGTCCTCATTGCAAAGCTGGGGGACCGTGCCGAGGCATCTGTGAGTAAACGTGAGCTGAGCCCCAGGCCAGCTGCTGCTGAACTGTTCCCACCCTTTCCAGGTAAAACACCTGAATATGTACAAGGGATTGAAAGCCTAGAGGAAGGACCGTGGAGCCACACCAGAGACAGCACGCAGGCCAACTTGGTGCCTGCAGGCCAGCCAGGGTGGTCCTGGCCCCAGGCGCTCTTCCAGAAGCTTTCCATTGCCCTGCCTGAGATACCCCTCCTGTCCCGGCCCCCACTGCTTTTTTCCATCCTCACCTCTGTCCGGAGAGAAATTCCAGCGAAAGGTATGGGTGACACAACCTCTTCTTTACAGGCGGCAGCCTGGCAACTCCTGCAGAAAGGCCAGCAGAACCCCACTCACACCGGGCCACCCACAAAGCTGTGGCCCCTCACTCCCTCCCACCAGCACAGCCCCGAGACTGCTGACGGGGCAGAGAATATGGAGTCAGGCACAGCTTCAGGGGCTATTGCTGCCTGGAGCGCTGTTTATATTGACCTCAACGAGGCACACCTGTGGAGGGCGGGCCGGCAGGGTAAGGCTGCCCAGGTCAGCTAATCCACAACCCTCAGGGAATCACATTGTTGAAAATGGACCCCGCTAAGGCAGAAGAGAAGCCAAGGGAAAAAAGGACACAATGC
Organism: Mesoplodon mirus; assembly: GCF_964341445.2. Taxonomy (NCBI): domain Eukaryota; kingdom Metazoa; phylum Chordata; class Mammalia; order Artiodactyla; family Ziphiidae; genus Mesoplodon; species Mesoplodon mirus. The sequence continues at coordinate 1,654,084 of NW_028295737.1, forward strand.
CATTTGCAGCACCGTAGATGAGTCTAGAAGTCATCACGTGACTTGTAGTAAGTCAGAAAGTGAAAGACACATATCATATCATATCACTTATAGGTGTTACCGAAAAATGGATACCAGGGCAGATATTTCCACGGAGAAGGGCAATCACAGATTCATTAAACAAACTTATGGTTCACCAATGGAAAGGTGTGAGGATTGGTTTCATTACGATATCGGGGTTAACAGACATATACAAACACAGGTGACATATATAATCACCAAAGACCTACAGAATACCAAGAGAGGACTACTCAACATTCTGTCATAACGTACATGGGAAAAGGATCCCAGGAAGAACAGACATCTGTATATGTGTAAAAGAACCACATCTTCCACACCTACAGCAAGCCAAACATTGTAATCAAACTTGCTGTAATAAAAAATTAAAAATTAAATTAAAAACACGAACAAGAAGTAGTGAGACAAACGTGAGGGGCTTTCTCCTGGCACATTCCATTCTAAACTCCAATCTAGAACACCACTTCCACTGAGGCTCTCTTGCCCTAGTCACCAGATTTGGTAAGGGTGAACTGCTGCCACCTTGTGGCCGTTTCACACAACAGCAGCTTTAATCCCAATGCTAATGGTCAGTTGATATTCAAAATCATTGCAGGCCTGTAAATGACACCTGCCCTGAAAACAAATCCTGGGGTCACATATCGACCAAAAAATTCAAAGGACGTCCATATTTCAAAACGACCGTTTCAAAAGGCATATTTTACGCACATTAGTGTTCTGCTTCTTTTCCTTTCTTTCCTTTTTTGTTAAAAAAAAACGGGAATGGAAAAAGGCCTCCGTCAGAATGGGTGAAAATCGTGGCAAACGAATCAATGGACAGAGGTTTAATCTCCAATATATATAAACAGCTCATGCAGCTTAATATTAAAAAAACAAACAACCCAAAAAAAATGGGCAGAAGTTCTAAAGAGACGTTTCTTCAAAGGAGACACAGAGATGGCCAAGACGCACATGAAAAGTTGCTCAACAGCACTAATTATTAGAGAAATGCAAATCAAAACTACAATGAGGTATCACCTCACACCTGTTAGAATCGGCATCATCAGAAAATCTACAAACAACCAATTCTGGGGAGGGTGTGGACAAAAGCAGCCCTTTTCCACAATTGGTGGGAATGTAAATTGATACAGTCACTATGGAGAACAGTATGGAGTTTCCTTAAAAAATCTAGAAATAGAATTACCATCTGATCCAGCAATCCCACTTCTGGGCATATACCCAGAGAAAACCGTATTTCAAAAAGGCACATTCACCACAATGTTCGTTGCAGCACTATTTACAATAGCCAGGTAATGGAAGCAACCTAAATGCCCACAGACAGATGAATGGATAAAGATGTGGTACATATATAAAATGGAATATTACTCGGCCATAAAAAGGAATGAAACTGGGTCATTTGTAGAGACATCGATGGATCGAGAGACTGTCATACAGAATGAAGTAAGTCAGAAAGAGGAAAACAAATATTGTATATTAATGCATATATGTGGAGCCTAAAAAATGGTACAGATGAACTGGTTTGCAGGGAAGAAATAGAGACACAGAGGTAGAGAACAAACGTATGGACACCAAGTGTGGGAAGCCATGGGGTGGTGGTGGTGGGATGAGTTGGGAGTTTGGGATTGACCTGTATACATGTATATGCATAAAATACATAACTAATAATAACGTGCTGTATAAAAAAGAAAATAAATAAAATAAAATTTCAAATTTTTAAAAAATAAAATTTAAAAATAAAACAGAAAAAAGTTCTTCCAGTCACACAGATGTATTTATAGGAATGAATTATTTCCATGCTTATATCTATAAATACATAAAAGAGGAATAAAATCTAACTTGAACCATAAAAGAAAAAAAAATCCTGAACCCACGAGTTATACAGAGGAAAACCCTATCAGGGCACTTGCTCCAGTGGTAAACAATTCTGAAATTGGTCAGAGGTGGGGAATCATCTCCCATACAGCCAGCAACCCACCCCCCACGCAAGGAGCGTCCTCATTGCAAAGCTGGGGGACCGTGCCGAGGCATCTGTGAGTAAACGTGAGCTGAGCCCCAGGCCAGCTGCTGCTGAACTGTTCCCACCCTTTCCAGGTAAAACACCTGAATATGTACAAGGGCTTGAAAGCCTAGAGGAAGGACCGTGGAGCCACACCAGCGACAGCACGCAGGCCAACTTGGTGCCTGCAGGCCAGCCAGGGTGGTCCTGGCCCCGGGCGCTCTTCCAGAAGCTTTCCATTGCCCTGCCTGAGATACCCCTCCTGTCCCGGCCCCCACTGCTTTTTTTCCTTCCTCACCTCTGTCCGGAGAGAAATTCCAGCGGAAGGTATGGGTGACACAACCTCTTCTTTACAGGCGGCAGCCTGGCAACTCCTGCAGAAAGGCCAGCAGAACCCCACTCACACCGGGCCACCCACAAAGCTGTGGCCCCTCACTCCCTCCCACCAGCACAGCCCCGAGACTTCTGACGGGGCAGAGAATATGGAGTCAGGCACAGCTTCAGGGGCTATTGCTGCCTGGAGCACTGTTTATATTGACCTCAACGAGGCACACCTGGGGAGGGCGGGCCGGCAGGGTAAGGCTGCCCAGGTCAGCTAATCCACAACCCTCAGGGAATCACATTGTTGAAAATGGACCCCGCTAAGGCAGAAGAGAAGCCAAGGGAAAAAAGGACACAATGCCATTTGCAGCACCGTAGATGAGTCTAGAAGTAATCACGTGACTTGTAGTAAGTCAGAAAGTGAAAGACACATATCATATCATATCACTTATAGGTGTTACCTAAAAATGGATACCAGGGCAGATATTTCCACGGAGAAGGGCAATCACAGATTCATTAAACAAACTTATGGTTCACCAATGGAAAGGTGTGAGGATTGGTTTCATTACGATATCGGGGTTAACAGACATATACAAACACAGGTGACATATATAATCACCAAAGACCTACAGAATACCAAGAGAGGACTACTCAACATTCTGTCATAACGTACATGGGAAAAGGATCCCAGGAAGAACAGACATCTGTATATGTGTAAAAGAACCACATCTTCCACACCTACAGCAAGCCAAACATTGTAATCAAAATTGCTGTAATAAAAAATAAAAAATTAAATTAAAAACACGAACAAGAAGTAGTGAGACAAACGTGAGGGGCTTTCTCCTGGCACATTCCATTCTAAACTCCAATCTAGAACACCACTTCCACTGAGGCTCTCTTGCCCTAGTCACCAGATTTGGTAAGGGTGAACTGCTGCCACCTTGTGGCCGTTTCACACAACAGCAGCTTTAATCCCAACGCTAATGGTCAGTTGATATTCAAAATCATTGCAGGCCTGTAAATGACACCTGCCCTGAAAACAAATCCTGGGGTCACATATCGACCAAAAAATTCAAAGGACGTCCAAATTTGAAAACGACCGTTTCAAAAGGCATATTTTACGCACATTAGTGTTCTGCTTCTTTTCCTTTCTTTCCTTTTTTGTTAAAAAAAACGGGAATGGAAAAAGGCATCCGTCACAATGGCAGAAAATCGTGGCAAACGAATCAATGGACAGAGGTTTAATCTCCAATATATATAAACAGCTCATGCAGCTTAATATTAAAAAAAAAACCCAAAAAATGGGCAGAAGATCTAAAGAGACGTTTCTTCAAAGGAGACACAGAGATGGCCAAGACGCACATGAAAAGCTGCTCAACAGCACTAATTTTTAGAGAAATGCAAATCAAAACTACAATGAGGTATCACTTCACACCTGTTAGAATCAGCATCATCAGAAAATCTACAAACAACCAATTCTGGGGAGGGTGTGGACAAAAGCAGCCCTTTTCCACAATTGGTGGGAATGTAAATTGATACAGTCACTATGGAGAACAGTATGGAGTTTCCTTAAAAAATCTAGAAATAGAATTACCATCTGATCCAGCAATCCCACATCTGGGCATATACCCAGAGAAAACCGTATTTCAAAAAGGCACATTCACCACAATGTTCGTTGCAGCACTATTTACAATAGCCAGGTAATGGAAGCAACCTAAATGCCCACAGACAGATGAATGGATAAAGATGTGGTACATATATAAAATGGAATATTACTCGGCCATAAAAAGGAATGAAACTGGGTCATTTGTAGAGACATCCATGGATCAAGAGACTGTCATACAGAATGAAGTAAGTCAGAAAGAGGAAAACAATTATTGTATATTAACGCATATATGTGGAGCCTAAAAATGGTACAGATGAACTGGTTTTCAGGGAAGAAATAGAGATACAGAGGTAGAGAACAAACGTATGGACACCAAGTGTGGGAAGCCATGGGGTGGTGGTGGTGGGATGAGTTGGGAGTTTGGGATTGACCTGTATACATGTATATGCATAAAATACATAACTAATAATAACGTGCTGTATAAAAAAAATAAATAAAATAAAATTTCAAAATTTTAAAAAATAAAATTTAAAAATAAAACAGAAAAAAGTTCTTCCCGTCACACTGATGTATTTATAGGAATGAATTATTTCCATGCTTCTATCTATAAATACATAAAAGAGGAATAAAATCTAACTTGAACCATAAAAGAAAAAAAAATCCTGAACCCACGAGTTATACAGAGGAAAACCCTATCAGGGCACTTGCTCCAGTGGTAAACAATTCTGAAATTGGTCAGAGGTGGGGAATCATCTCCCATACAGCCAGCAACCCACCCCCCACGCAAGGAGCGTCCTCATTGCAAAGCTGGGGGACCGTGCCGAGGCATCTGTGAGTAAACGTGAGCTGAGCCCCAGGCCAGCTGCTGCTGAACTGTTCCCACCCTTTCCAGGTAAAACACCTGAATATGTACAAGGGATTGAAAGCCTAGAGGAAGGACCGTGGAGCCACACCAGCGACAGCACGCAGGCCAACTTGGTGCCTGCAGGCCAGCCAGGGTGGTCCTGGCCCCAGGCGCTCTTCCAGAAGCTTTCCATTGCCCTGCCTGAGATACCCCTCCTGTCCCGGCCCCCACTGCTTTTTTCCATCCTCACCTCTGTCCGGAGAGAAATTCCAGCGAAAGGTATGGGTGACACAACCTCTTCTTTACAGGCGGCAGCCTGGCAACTCCTGCAGAAAGGCCAGCAGAACCCCACTCACACCGGGCCACCCACAAAGCTGTGGCCCCTCACTCCCTCCCACCAGCACAGCCCCGAGACTGCTGACGGGGCAGAGAATATGGAGTCAGGCACAGCTTCAGGGGCTATTGCTGCCTGGAGCGCTGTTTATATTGACCTCAACGAGGCACACCTGTGGAGGGCGGGCCGGCAGGGTAAGGCTGCCCAGGTCAGCTAATCCACAACCCTCAGGGAATCACATTGTTGAAAATGGACCCCGCTAAGGCAGAAGAGAAGCCAAGGGAAAAAAGGACACAATGCCATTTGCAGCACCGTAGATGAGTCTAGAAGTCATCACGTGACTTGTAGTAAGTCAGAAAGTGAAAGACACATATCATATCATATCACTTATAGGTGTTACCGAAAAATGGATACCAGGGCAGATATTTCCACGGAGAAGGGCAATCACAGATTCATTAAACAAACTTATGGTTCACCAATGGAAAGGTGTGAGGATTGGTTTCATTACGATATCGGGGTTAACAGACATATACAAACACAGGTGACATATATAATCACCAAAGACCTACAGAATACCAAGAGAGGACTACTCAACATTCTGTCATAACGTACATGGGAAAAGGATCCCAGGAAGAACAGACATCTGTATATGTGTAAAAGAACCACATCTTCCACACCTACAGCAAGCCAAACATTGTAATCAAACTTGCTGTAATAAAAAATTAAAAATTAAATTAAAAACACGAACAAGAAGTAGTGAGACAAACGTGAGGGGCTTTCTCCTGGCACATTCCATTCTAAACTCCAATCTAGAACACCACTTCCACTGAGGCTCTCTTGCCCTAGTCACCAGATTTGGTAAGGGTGAACTGCTGCCACCTTGTGGCCGTTTCACACAACAGCAGCTTTAATCCCAATGCTAATGGTCAGTTGATATTCAAAATCATTGCAGGCCTGTAAATGACACCTGCCCTGAAAACAAATCCTGGGGTCACATATCGACCAAAAAATTCAAAGGACGTCCATATTTCAAAACGACCGTTTCAAAAGGCATATTTTACGCACATTAGTGTTCTGCTTCTTTTCCTTTCTTTCCTTTTTTGTTAAAAAAAAACGGGAATGGAAAAAGGCCTCCGTCAGAATGGGTGAAAATCGTGGCAAACGAATCAATGGACAGAGGTTTAATCTCCAATATATATAAACAGCTCATGCAGCTTAATATTAAAAAAACAAACAACCCAAAAAAAATGGGCAGAAGATCTAAAGAGACGTTTCTTCAAAGGAGACACAGAGATGGCCAAGACGCACATGAAAAGTTGCTCAACAGCACTAATTATTAGAGAAATGCAAATCAAAACTACAATGAGGTATCACCTCACACCTGTTAGAATCGGCATCATCAGAAAATCTACAAACAACCAATTCTGGGGAGGGTGTGGACAAAAGCAGCCCTTTTCCACAATTGGTGGGAATGTAAATTGATACAGTCACTATGGAGAACAGTATGGAGTTTCCTTAAAAAATCTAGAAATAGAATTACCATCTGATCCAGCAATCCCACTTCTGGGCATATACCCAGAGAAAACCGTATTTCAAAAAGGCACATTCACCACAATGTTCGTTGCAGCACTATTTACAATAGCCAGGTAATGGAAGCAACCTAAATGCCCACAGACAGATGAATGGATAAAGATGTGGTACATATATAAAATGGAATATTACTCGGCCATAAAAAGGAATGAAACTGGGTCATTTGTAGAGACATCGATGGATCGAGAGACTGTCATACAGAATGAAGTAAGTCAGAAAGAGGAAAACAAATATTGTATATTAATGCATATATGTGGAGCCTAAAAAATGGTACAGATGAACTGGTTTGCAGGGAAGAAATAGAGACACAGAGGTAGAGAACAAACGTATGGACACCAAGTGTGGGAAGCCATGGGGTGGTGGTGGTGGGATGAGTTGGGAGTTTGGGATTGACCTGTATACATGTATATGCATAAAATACATAACTAATAATAACGTGCTGTATAAAAAAGAAAATAAATAAAATAAAATTTCAAAATTTTAAAAAATAAAATTTAAAAATAAAACAGAAAAAAGTTCTTCCCGTCCCACAGATGTATTTATAGGAATGAATTATTTCCATGCTTATATCTATAAATACATAAAAGAGGAATAAAATCTAACTTGAACCATAAAAGAAAAAAAAATCCTGAACCCACGAGTAATACAGAGGAAAACCCTATCAGGGCACTTGCTCCAGTGGTAAACAATTCTGAAATTGGTCAGAGGTGGGGAATCATCTCCCATACAGCCAGCAACCCACCCCCCACGCAAGGAGCGTCCTCATTGCAAAGCTGGGGGACCGTGCCGAGGCATCTGTGAGTAAACGTGAGCTGAGCCCCAGGCCAGCTGCTGCTGAACTGTTCCCACCCTTTCCAGGTAAAACACCTGAATATGTACAAGGGCTTGAAAGCCTAGAGGAAGGACCGTGGAGCCACACCAGCGACAGCACGCAGGCCAACTTGGTGCCTGCAGGCCAGCCAGGGTGGTCCTGGCCCCGGGCGCTCTTCCAGAAGCTTTCCATTGCCCTGCCTGAGATACCCCTCCTGTCCCGGCCCCCACTGCTTTTTTTCCTTCCTCACCTCTGTCCGGAGAGAAATTCCAGCGGAAGGTATGGGTGACACAACCTCTTCTTTACAGGCGGCAGCCTGGCAACTCCTGCAGAAAGGCCAGCAGAACCCCACTCACACCGGGCCACCCACAAAGCTGTGGCCCCTCACTCCCTCCCACCAGCACAGCCCCGAGACTGCTGACGGGGCAGAGAATATGGAGTCAGGCACAGCTTCAGGGGCTATTGCTGCCTGGAGCACTGTTTATATTGACCTCAACGAGGCACACCTGGGGAGGGCGGGCCGGCAGGGTAAGGCTGCCCAGGTCAGCTAATCCACAACCCTCAGGGAATCACATTGTTGAAAATGGACCCCGCTAAGGCAGAAGAGAAGCCAAGGGAAAAAAGGACACAATGCCATTTGCAGCACCGTAGATGAGTCTAGAAGTAATCACGTGACTTGTAGTAAGTCAGAAAGTGAAAGACACATATCATATCATATCACTTATAGGTGTTACCTAAAAATGGATACCAGGGCAGATATTTCCACGGAGAAGGGCAATCACAGATTCATTAAACAAACTTATGGTTCACCAATGGAAAGGTGTGAGGATTGGTTTCATTACGATATCGGGGTTAACAGACATATACAAACACAGGTGACATATATAATCACCAAAGACCTACAGAATACCAAGAGAGGACTACTCAACATTCTGTCATAACGTACATGGGAAAAGGATCCCAGGAAGAACAGACATCTGTATATGTGTAAAAGAACCACATCTTCCACACCTACAGCAAGCCAAACATTGTAATCAAAATTGCTGTAATAAAAAATAAAAAATTAAATTAAAAACACGAACAAGAAGTAGTGAGACAAACGTGAGGGGCTTTCTCCTGGCACATTCCATTCTAAACTCCAATCTAGAACACCACTTCCACTGAGGCTCTCTTGCCCTAGTCACCAGATTTGGTAAGGGTGAACTGCTGCCACCTTGTGGCCGTTTCACACAACAGCAGCTTTAATCCCAGCGCTAATGGTCAGTTGATATTCAAAATCATTGCAGGCCTGTAAATGACACCTGCCCTGAAAACAAATCCTGGGGTCACATATCGACCAAAAAATTCAAAGGACGTCCATATTTCAAAACGACCGTTTCAAAAGGCATATTTTACGCACATTAGTGTTCTGCTTCTTTTCCTTTCTTTCCTTTTTTGTTAAAAAAAACGGGAATGGAAAAAGGCATCCCTCACAATGGCAGAAAATCGTGGCAAACGAATCAATGGACAGAGGTTTAATCTCCAATATATATAAACAGCTCATGCAGCTTAATATTAAAAAAAAAACCCAAAAAATGGGCAGAAGATCTAAAGAGACGTTTCTTCAAAGGAGACACAGAGATGGCCAAGACGCACATGAAAAGCTGCTCAACAGCACTAATTTTTAGAGAAATGCAAATCAAAACTACAATGAGGTATCACTTCACACCTGTTAGAATCAGCATCATCAGAAAATCTACAAACAACCAATTCTGGGGAGGGTGTGGACAAAAGCAGCCCTTTTCCACAATTGGTGGGAATGTAAATTGATACAGTCACTATGGAGAACAGTATGGAGTTTCCTTAAAAAATCTAGAAATAGAATTACCATCTGATCCAGCAATCCCACATCTGGGCATATACCCAGAGAAAACCGTATTTCAAAAAGGCACATTCACCACAATGTTCGTTGCAGCACTATTTACAATAGCCAGGTAATGGAAGCAACCTAAATGCCCACAGACAGATGAATGGATAAAGATGTGGTACATATATAAAATGGAATATTACTCGGCCATAAAAAGGAATGAAACTGGGTCATTTGTAGAGACATCCATGGATCAAGAGACTGTCATACAGAATGAAGTAAGTCAGAAAGAGGAAAACAAATATTGTATATTAACGCATATATGTGGAGCCTAAAAATGGTACAGATGAACTGGTTTTCAGGGAAGAAATAGAGATACAGAGGTAGAGAACAAACGTATGGACACCAAGTGTGGGAAGCCATGGGGTGGTGGTGGTGGGATGAGTTGGGAGTTTGGGATTGACCTGTATACATGTATATGCATAAAATACATAACTAATAATAACGTGCTGTATAAAAAAAATAAATAAAATAAAATTTCAAAATTTTAAAAAATAAAATTTAAAAATAAAACAGAAAAAAGTTCTTCCCGTCACACTGATGTGTTTATAGGAATGAATTATTTCCATGCTTCTATCTATAAATACATAAAAGAGGAATAAAATCTAACTTGAACCATAAAAGAAAAAAAAATCCTGAACCCACGAGTTATACAGAGGAAAACCCTATCAGGGCACTTGCTCCAGTGGTAAACAATTCTGAAATTGGTCAGAGGTGGGGAATCATCTCCCATACAGCCAGCAACCCACCCCCCACGCAAGGAGCGTCCTCATTGCAAAGCTGGGGGACCGTGCCGAGGCATCTGTGAGTAAACGTGAGCTGAGCCCCAGGCCAGCTGCTGCTGAACTGTTCCCACCCTTTCCAGGTAAAACACCTGAATATGTACAAGGGATTGAAAGCCTAAAGGAAGGACCGTGGAGCCACACCAGCGACAGCACGCAGGCCAACTTGGTGCCTGCAGGCCAGCCAGGGTGGTCCTGGCCCCAGGCGCTCTTCCAGAAGCTTTCCATTGCCCTGCCTGAGATACCCCTCCTGTCCCGGCCCCCACTGCTTTTTTCCATCCTCACCTCTGTCCGGAGAGAAATTCCAGCGAAAGGTATGGGTGACACAACCTCTTCTTTACAGGCGGCAGCCTGGCAACTCCTGCAGAAAGGCCAGCAGAACCCCACTCACACCGGGCCACCCACAAAGCTGTGGCCCCTCACTCCCTCCCACCAGCACAGCCCCGAGACTGCTGACGGGGCAGACAATATGGAGTCAGGCACAGCTTCAGGGGCTATTGCTGCCTGGAGCGCTGTTTATATTGACCTCAACGAGGCACACCTGTGGAGGGCGGGCCGGCAGGGTAAGGCTGCCCAGGTCAGCTAATCCACAACCCTCAGGGAATCACATTGTTGAAAATGGACCCCGCTAAGGCAGAAGAGAAGCCAAGGGAAAAAAGGACACAATGCCATTTGCAGCACCGTAGATGAGTCTAGAAGTCATCACGTGACTTGTAGTAAGTCAGAAAGTGAAAGACACATATCATATCATATCACTTATAGGTGTTACCGAAAAATGGATACCAGGGCAGATATTTCCACGGAGAAGGGCAATCACAGATTCATTAAACAAACTTATGGTTCACCAATGGAAAGGTGTGAGGATTGGTTTCATTACGATATCGGGGTTAACAGACATATACAAACACAGGTGACATATATAATCACCAAAGACCTACAGAATACCAAGAGAGGACTACTCAACATTCTGTCATAACGTACATGGGAAAAGGATCCCAGGAAGAACAGACATCTGTATATGTGTAAAAGAACCACATCTTCCACACCTACAGCAAGCCAAACATTGTAATCAAACTTGCTGTAATAAAAAATTAAAAATTAAATTAAAAACACGAACAAGAAGTAGTGAGACAAACGTGAGGGGCTTTCTCCTGGCACATTCCATTCTAAACTCCAATCTAGAACACCACTTCCACTGAGGCTCTCTTGCCCTAGTCACCAGATTTGGTAAGGGTGAACTGCTGCCACCTTGTGGCCGTTTCACACAACAGCAGCTTTAATCCCAATGCTAATGGTCAGTTGATATTCAAAATCATTGCAGGCCTGTAAATGACACCTGCCCTGAAAACAAATCCTGGGGTCACATATCGACCAAAAAATTCAAAGGACGTCCATATTTCAAAACGACCGTTTCAAAAGGCATATTTTACGCACATTAGTGTTCTGCTTCTTTTCCTTTCTTTCCTTTTTTGTTAAAAAAAAACGGGAATGGAAAAAGGCCTCCGTCAGAATGGGTGAAAATCGTGGCAAACGAATCAATGGACAGAGGTTTAATCTCCAATATATATAAACAGCTCATGCAGCTTAATATTAAAAAAACAAACAACCCAAAAAAAATGGGCAGAAGATCTAAAGAGACGTTTCTTCAAAGGAGACACAGAGATGGCCAAGACGCACATGAAAAGTTGCTCAACAGCACTAATTATTAGAGAAATGCAAATCAAAACTACAATGAGGTATCACCTCACACCTGTTAGAATCGGCATCATCAGAAAATGTACAAACAACCAATTCTGGGGAGGGTGTGGACAAAAGCAGCCCTTTTCCACAATTGGTGGGAATGTAAATTGATACAGTCACTATGGAGAACAGTATGGAGTTTCCTTAAAAAATCTAGAAATAGAATTACCATCTGATCCAGCAATCCCACTTCTGGGCATATACCCAGAGAAAACCGTATTTCAAAAAGGCACATTCACCACAATGTTCGTTGCAGCACTATTTACAATAGCCAGGTAATGGAAGCAACCTAAATGCCCACAGACAGATGAATGGATAAAGATGTGGTACATATATAAAATGGAATATTACTCGGCCATAAAAAGGAATGAAACTGGGTCATTTGTAGAGACATCGATGGATCGTGAGACTGTCAAACAGAATGAAGTAAGTCAGAAAGAGGAAAACAAATATTGTATATTAATGCATATATGTGGAGCCTAAAAAATGGTACAGATGAACTGGTTTGCAGGGAAGAAATAGAGACACAGAGGTAGAGAACAAACGTATGGACACCAAGTGTGGGAAGCCATGGGGTGGTGGTGGTGGGATGAGTTGGGAGTTTGGGATTGACCTGTATACATGTATATGCATAAAATACATAACTAATAATAACGTGCTGTATAAAAAAGAAAATAAATAAAATAAAATTTCAAAATTTTAAAAAATAAAATTTAAAAATAAAACAGAAAAAAGTTCTTCCCGTCACACAGATGTATTTATAGGAATGAATTATTTCCATGCTTATATCTATAAATACATAAAAGAGGAATAAAATCGAACTTGAACCATAAAAGAAAAAAAAATCCTGAACCCACGAGTTATACAGAGGAAAACCCTATCAGGGCACTTGCTCCAGTGGTAAACAATTCTGAAATTGGTCAGAGGTGGGGAATCATCTCCCATACAGCCAGCAACCCACCCCCCACGCAAGGAGCGTCCTCATTGCAAAGCTGGGGGACCGTGCCGAGGCATCTGTGAGTAAACGTGAGCTGAGCCCCAGGCCAGCTGCTGCTGAACTGTTCCCACCCTTTCCAGGTAAAACACCTGAATATGTACAAGGGCTTGAAAGCCTAGAGGAAGGACCGTGGAGCCACACCAGCGACAGCACGCAGGCCAACTTGGTGCCTGCAGGCCAGCCAGGGTGGTCCTGGCCCCGGGCGCTCTTCCAGAAGCTTTCCATTGCCCTGCCTGAGATACCCCTCCTGTCCCGGCCCCCACTGCTTTTTTTCCTTCCTCACCTCTGTCCGGAGAGAAATTCCAGCGGAAGGTATGGGTGACACAACCTCTTCTTTACAGGCGGCAGCCTGGCAACTCCTGCAGAAAGGCCAGCAGAACCCCACTCACACCGGGCCACCCACAAAGCTGTGGCCCCTCACTCCCTCCCACCAGCACAGCCCCGAGACTTCTGACGGGGCAGAGAATATGGAGTCAGGCACAGCTTCAGGGGCTATTGCTGCCTGGAGCACTGTTTATATTGACCTCAACGAGGCACACCTGGGGAGGGCGGGCCGGCAGGGTAAGGCTGCCCAGGTCAGCTAATCCACAACCCTCAGGGAATCACATTGTTGAAAATGGACCCCGCTAAGGCAGAAGAGAAGCCAAGGGAAAAAAGGACACAATGCCATTTGCAGCACCGTAGATGAGTCTAGAAGTAATCACGTGACTTGTAGTAAGTCAGAAAGTGAAAGACACATATCATATCATAGAACTTATAGGTGTTACCTAAAAATGGATACCAGGGCAGATATTTCCACGGAGAAGGGCAATCACAGATTCATTAAACAAACTTATGGTTCACCAATGGAAAGGTGTGAGGATTGGTTTCATTACGATATCGGGGTTAACAGACATATACAAACACAGGTGACATATATAATCACCAAAGACCTACAGAATACCAAGAGAGGACTACTCAACATTCTGTCATAACGTACATGGGAAAAGGATCCCAGGAAGAACAGACATCTGTATATGTGTAAAAGAACCACATCTTCCACACCTACAGCAAGCCAAACATTGTAATCAAACTTGCTGTAATAAAAAATTAAAAATTAAATTTAAAACACGAACAAGAAGTAGTGAGACAAACGTGAGGGGCTTTCTCCTGGCACATTCCATTCTAAACTCCAATCTAGAACACCACTTCCACTGAGGCTCTCTTGCCCTAGTCACCAGATTTGGTAAGGGTGAACTGCTGCCACCTTGTGGCCGTTTCACACAACAGCAGCTTTAATCCCAACGCTAATGGTCAGTTGATATTCAAAATCATTGCAGGCCTGTAAATGACACCTGCCCTGAAAACAAATCCTGGGGTCACATATCGACCAAAAAATTCAAAGGACGTCCATATTTCAAAACGACCGTTTCAAAAGGCATATTTTACGCACATTAGTGTTCTGCTTCTTTTCCTTTCTTTCCTTTTTTGTTAAAAAAAACGGGAATGGAAAAAGGCATCCCTCAGAATGGGTGAAAATCGTGGCAGACGAATCAATGGACAGAGTTTTAATCTCCAATATATATAAACAGCTCATGCAGCTTAATATTAAAAAAAACAACCCAAAAAAATGGGCAGAAGATCTAAAGAGACGTTTCTTCAAAGGAGACACAGAGATGGCCAAGACGCACATGAAAAGCTGCTCAACAGCACTAATTATTAGAGAAATGCAAATCAAAACTACAATGAGGTATCACCTCACACCTGTTAGAATCGGCATCATCAGAATATCTACAAACAACCAATTCTGGGGAGGGTGTGGACAAAAGGAGCCCTCTTCCACTATTGGTGGGAATGTAAATTGATACAGTCACTATGGAGAACAGTATGGAGTTTCCTTAAAAAAACTAGAAATAGAATTACCATCTGATCCAGCAATCCCACTTCTGGGCATATACCCAGAGAAAACCGTATTTCAAAAAGGCACATTCACCACAATGTTCGTTGCAGCACTATTTACAATAGCCAGGTAATGGAAGCAACCTAAATGCCCACAGACAGATGAATGGATAAAGATGTGGTACATATATAAAATGGAATATTACTCGGCCATAAAAAGGAATGAAACTGGGTCATTTGTAGAGACATCGATGGATCGAGAGACTGTCATACAGAATGAAGTAAGTCAGAAAGAGGAAAACAAATATTGTCTATTAACGCATATATGTGGAGCCTAAAAATGGTACAGATGAACTGGTTTGCAGGGAAGAAATACAGACACAGAGGTAGAGAACAAACGTATGGACACCAAGTGTGGGAAGCCATGGGGTGGTGGTTGTGGGATGAGTTGGGAGTTTGGGATTGACCTGTATACATGTATATGCATAAAATACATAACTAATAATAACGTGCTGTATAAAAAAGAAAATAAATAAAATAAAATTTCAAAATTTTAAAAAATAAAATTTAAAAATAAAACAGAAAAAAGTTCTTCCCGTCACACAGATGTATTTATAGGAATGAATTATTTCCATGCTTCTATCTATAAATACATAAAAGAGGAATAAAATCTAACTTGAACCATAAAAGAAAAAAAAATCCTGAACCCACGAGTTATACAGAGGAAAGCCCTATCAGGGCACTTGCTCCTGTGGTAAACAATTCTGAAATTGGTCAGAGGTGGGGAATCATCTCCCATACAGCCAGCAACCCACCCCCCACGCAAGGAGCGTCCTCATTGCAAAGCTGGGGGACCGTGCCGAGGCATCTGTGAGTAAACATGAGCTGAGCCCCAGGCCAGCTGCTGCTGAACTGTTCCCACCCTTTCCAGGTAAAACACCTGAATATGTACAAGGGCTTGAAAGCCTAGAGGAAGGACCGTGGAGCCACACCAGCGACAGCACGCAGGCCAACTTGGTGCCTGCAGGCCAGCCAGGGTGGTCCTGGCCGCGGGCGATCTTCCAGAAGCTTTCCATTGCCCTGCCTGAGATACCCCTCCTGTCCCGGCCCCCACTGCTTTTTTTTCCTTCCTCACCTCTGTCCGGAGAGATATTCCAGCGGAAGGTATGGGTGACACAACCTCTTCTTTACAGGCGTCAGCCTGGCAACTCCTGCAGAAAGGCCAGCAGAACCCCATTCACACCGGGCCACCCACATAGCTGTGGCCCCTCACTCCCTCCCACCAGCACAGCCCCGAGACTTCTGACGGGGCAGAGAATATGGAGTCAGGCACAGCTTCAGGGGCTATTGCTGCCTGGAGCACTGTTTATATTGACCTCAACGAGGCACACCTGGGGAGGGCGGGCCGGCAGGGTAAGGCTGCCCAGGTCAGCTAATCCACAACCCTCAGGGAATCACATTGTTGAAAATGGACCCCGCTAAGGCAGAAGAGAAGCCAAGGGAAAAAAGGACACAATGCCATTTGCAGCACCGTAGATGAGTCTAGAAGTAATCACGTGACTTGTAGTAAGTCAGAAAGTGAAAGACACATATCATATCATAGAACTTATAGGTGTTACCTAAAAATGGATACCAGGGCAGATATTTCCACGGAGAAGGGCAATCACAGATTCATTAAACAAACTTATGGTTCACCAATGGAAAGGTGTGAGGATTGGTTTCATTACGATATCGGGGTTAACAGACATATACAAACACAGGTGACATATATAATCACCAAAGACCTACAGAATACCAAGAGAGGACTACTCAACATTCTGTCATAACGTACATGGGAAAAGGATCCCAGGAAGAACAGACATCTGTATATGTGTAAAAGAACCACATCTTCCACACCTACAGCAAGCCAAACATTGTAATCAAACTTGCTGTAATAAAAAATTAAAAATTAAATTTAAAACACGAACAAGAAGTAGTGAGACAAACGTGAGGGGCTTTCTCCTGGCACATTCCATTCTAAACTCCAATCTAGAACACCACTTCCACTGAGGCTCTCTTGCCCTAGTCACCAGATTTGGTAAGGGTGAACTGCTGCCACCTTGTGGCCGTTTCACACAACAGCAGCTTTAATCCCAACGCTAATGGTCAGTTGATATTCAAAATCATTGCAGGCCTGTAAATGACACCTGCCCTGAAAACAAATCCTGGGGTCACATATCGACCAAAAAATTCAAAGGACGTCCATATTTCAAAACGACCGTTTCAAAAGGCATATTTTACGCACATTAGTGTTCTGCTTCTTTTCCTTTCTTTCCTTTTTTGTTAAAAAAAACGGGAATGGAAAAAGGCATCCCTCAGAATGGGTGAAAATCGTGGCAGACGAATCAATGGACAGAGTTTTAATCTCCAATATATATAAACAGCTCATGCAGCTTAATATTAAAAAAAACAACCCAAAAAAATGGGCAGAAGATCTAAAGAGACGTTTCTTCAAAGGAGACACAGAGATGGCCAAGACGCACATGAAAAGCTGCTCAACAGCACTAATTATTAGAGAAATGCAAATCAAAACTACAATGAGGTATCACCTCACACCTGTTAGAATCGGCATCATCAGAATATCTACAAACAACCAATTCTGGGGAGGGTGTGGACAAAAGGAGCCCTCTTCCACTATTGGTGGGAATGTAAATTGATACAGTCACTATGGAGAACAGTATGGAGTTTCCTTAAAAAAACTAGAAATAGAATTACCATCTGATCCAGCAATCCCACTTCTGGGCATATACCCAGAGAAAACCGTATTTCAAAAAGGCACATTCACCACAATGTTCGTTGCAGCACTATTTACAATAGCCAGGTAATGGAAGCAACCTAAATGCCCACAGACAGATGAATGGATAAAGATGTGGTACATATATAAAATGGAATATTACTCGGCCATAAAAAGGAATGAAACTGGGTCATTTGTAGAGACATCGATGGATCGAGAGACTGTCATACAGAATGAAGTAAGTCAGAAAGAGGAAAACAAATATTGTCTATTAACGCATATATGTGGAGCCTAAAAATGGTACCGATGAACTGGTTTGCAGGGAAGAAATACAGACACAGAGGTAGAGAACAAACGTATGGACACCAAGTGTGGGAAGCCATGGGGTGGTGGTTGTGGGATGAGTTGGGAGTTTGGGATTGACCTGTATACATGTATATGCATAAAATACATAACTAATAATAACGTGCTGTATAAAAAAGAAAATAAATAAAATAAAATTTCAAAATTTTAAAAAATAAAATTTAAAAATAAAACAGAAAAAAGTTCTTCCCGTCACACAGATGTATTTATAGGAATGAATTATTTCCATGCTTCTATCTATAAATACATAAAAGAGGAATAAAATCTAACTTGAACCATAAAAGAAAAAAAAATCCTGAACCCACGAGTTATACAGAGGAAAGCCCTATCAGGGCACTTGCTCCTGTGGTAAACAATTCTGAAATTGGTCAGAGGTGGGGAATCATCTCCCATACAGCCAGCAACCCACCCCCCACGCAAGGAGCGTCCTCATTGCAAAGCTGGGGGACCGTGCCGAGGCATCTGTGAGTAAACATGAGCTGAGCCCCAGGCCAGCTGCTGCTGAACTGTTCCCACCCTTTCCAGGTAAAACACCTGAATATGTACAAGGGCTTGAAAGCCTAGAGGAAGGACCGTGGAGCCACACCAGCGACAGCACGCAGGCCAACTTGGTGCCTGCAGGCCAGCCAGGGTGGTCCTGGCCGCGGGCGATCTTCCAGAAGCTTTCCATTGCCCTGCCTGAGATACCCCTCCTGTCCCGGCCCCCACTGCTTTTTTTTCCTTCCTCACCTCTGTCCGGAGAGATATTCCAGCGGAAGGTATGGGTGACACAACCTCTTCTTTACAGGCGTCAGCCTGGCAACTCCTGCAGAAAGGCCAGCAGAACCCCATTCACACCGGGCCACCCACATAGCTGTGGCCCCTCACTCCCTCCCACCAGCACAGCCCCGAGACTGCTGACGGGGCAGAGAATATGGAGGCAGGCACAGCTTCAGGGGCTATTGCTGCCTGGAGCGCTGTTTATATTGACCTCAATGAGGCACACCTGGGGAGGGCGGGCCGGCAGGGTAAGGCTGTCCAGGTCAGCTAATCCACAACCCTCAGGGAATCACATTGTTGAAAATGGACCCCGCTAAGGCAGAAGAGAAGCCAAGGGAAAAAAGGACACAATGCCATTTGCAGCACCGTAGATGAGTGTAGAAGTAATCACGTGACTTGTAGTAAGTCAGAAAGTGAAAGACACATATCATATCATATCACTTATAGGTGTTACCGAAAAATGGATACCAGGGCAGATATTTCCTCGGAGAAGGGCAATCACAGATTCATTAAACAAACTTATGGTTCACCAATGGAAAGGTGTGAGGATTGGTTTCATTACGATATCGGGGTTAACAGACATATACAAACACAGGTGACATATATAATCACCAAAGACCTACAGAATACCAACAGAGGACTACTCAATATTCTGTCATAACGTACATGGGAAAAGGACCCCAGGAAGAACAGTCATCTGTATATGTGTAAAAGAACCACATCTTCCACACCTACAGCAAGCCAAACATTGTAATCAAACTTGCTATAATAAAAAATAAAAACTTAAATTAAAACATGAACAAGAAGTAGTGAGACAAACGTGAGGGGCTTTCTCCTGGCACATTCCATTCTAAACTCCAATCTAGAACACCACTTCCACTGAGGCTCTCTTGCCCTAGTAACCAGATTTGGTAAGGGTGAACTGCTGCCACCTTGTGGCCGTTTCACACAACAGCAGCTTTAATCCCAACGCTAAGGGTCAGTTGATATTCAAAATCATTGCAGGCCTGTAAATGACACCTGCCCTGAAAACAAATCCTGGGGTCACATATCGACCAAAAATTTCAAAGGACGTCCATATTTCAAAACGACCGTTTCAAAAGGCATATTTTACGCACATTAGTGTTCTGCTTCTTTTCCTTTCTTTCCTTTTTTGTTAAAAAAAACGGGAATGGAAAAAGGCATCCCTCAGAATGGGTGAAAATGGTTGCAGACGAATCAATGTACAGAGTTTTAATCTCCAATATATATAAACAGCTCATGCAGCTTAATATTAAAAAAAACAACCCAAAAAAATGGGCAGAAGATCTAAAGAGACGTTTCTTCAAAGGAGACACAGAGATGGCCAAGACGCACATGAAAAGCTGCTCAACAGCACTAATTATTAGAGAAATGCAAATCAAAACTACAATGAGGTATCACCTCACACCTATTAGAATCGGCATCATCAGAATATCTACAAACAACCAATTCTGGGGAGGGTGTGGACAAAAGGAGCCCTCTTCCACTATTGGTGGGAATGTAAATTGATACAGTCACTATGGAGAACAGTATGGAGATTCCTTAAAAAAACTAGAAATAGAATTACCATCTGATCCAGCAATCCCACTTCTGGGCATATACCCAGAGAAAACCGTATTTCAAAAAGGCACATTCACCACAATGTTCGTTGCAGCACTATTTACAATAGCCAGGTAATGGAAGCAACCTAAATGCCCACAGACAGATGAATGGATAAAGATGTGGTACATATATAAAATGGAATATTACTCGGCCATAAAAAGGAATGAAACTGGGTCATTTGTAGAGACATCGATGGATCAAGAGACTGTCATACAGAATGAAGTAAGTCAGAAAGAGGAAAACAAATATTGTCTATTAACGCATATATGTGGAGCCTAAAAATGGTACAGATGAACTGGTTTGCAGGGAAGAAATACAGACACAGAGGTAGAGAACAAACGTATGGACACCAAGTGTGGGAAGCCATGGGGTGGTGGTTGTGGGATGAGTTGGGAGGTTGGGATTGACCTGTATACATGTATATGCATAAAATACATAACTAATAATAACGTGCTGTATAAAAAAGAAAATAAATAAAATAAAATTTCAAAATTTTAAAAAATAAAATTTAAAAATAAAACAGAAAAAAGTTCTTCCCGTCACACAGATGTATTTATAGGAATGAATTATTTCCATGCTTATATCTATAAATACATAAAAGAGGAATAAAATCTAACTTGAACCATAAAAGAAAAAAAAAATCCTGAACCCACGAGTTATACAGAGGAAAACCCTATCAGGGCACTTGCTCCAGTGGTAAACAATTCTGAAATTGGTCAGAGGTGGGGAATCATCTCCCATACAGCCAGCAACCCACCCCCGACGCAAGGAGCGTCCTCATTGCAAAGCTGGGGGACCGTGCCGAGGCATCTGTGAGTAAACGTGAGCTGAGCCCCAGGCCAGCTGCTGCTGAACTGTTCCCACCCTTTCCAGGTAAAACACCTGAATATGTACAAGGGCTTGAAAGCCTAGAGGAAGGACCGTGGAGCCACACCAGCGACAACACGCAGGCAAACTTGGTGCCTGCAGGCCAGCCAGGGTGGTCCTGGACCCGGGCGCTCTTCCAGAAGCTTTCCATTGCCCTGCCTGATATACCCCTCCTGTCCCGGACCCCAATGCTTTTTTTTCCTTCCTCACCTCTGTGCGCAGAGAAATTCCAGCGGAAGGTATGGGTGACACAACCTCTTCTTTACAGGCGGCAGCCTGGCAACTCCTGCAGAAAGGCCAGCAGAACCCCACTCACACCGGGCCACCCACAAAGCTGTGGCCCCTCACTCCCTCCCACCAGCACAGCCCCAAGACTGCTGACGGGGCAGAGAATATGGAGGCAGGCACAGCTTCAGGGGCTATTGCTGCCTGGAGCGCTGTTTATATTGACCTCAACGAGGCACACCTGGGGAGGGCGGGCCGGCAGGGTAAGGCTGCCCAGGTCAGCTAATCCACAACCCTCAGGGAATCACATTGTTGAAAATGGACCCCGCTAAGGCAGAAGAGAAGCCAAGGGAAAAAAGGACACAATGCCATTTGCAGCACCGTAGATGAGTCTAGAAGTAATCACGTGACTTGTAGTAAGTCAGAAAGTGAAAGACACATATCATATCATATCACTTATAGGTGTTACCTAAAAATGCATACCAGGGCAGATATTTCCACGGAGAAGGGCAATCACAGATTCATTAAACAAACTTATGGTTCACCAATGGAAAGGTGTGAGGATTGGTTTCATTACGATATCGGGGTTAACAGACATATACAAACACAGGTGACATATATAATCACCAAAGACCTACAGAATACCAAGAGAGGACTACTCAACATTCTGTCATAACGTACATGGGAAAAGGATACCAGGAAGAACAGACATCTGTATATGTGTAAAAGAACCACATCTTCCACACCTACAGCAAGCCAAACATTGTAATCAAACTTGCTGTAATAAAAAACAAAAAATTAAATTAAAAACACGAACAAGAAGTAGTGAGACAAACGTGAGGGGCTTTCTCCTGGCACATTCCATTCTAAACTCCAATCTAGAACACCACTTCCACTGAGGCTCTCTTGCCCTAGTAACCAGAATTGGTAAGGGAGAACTGCTGCCACCTTGTGGCCGTTTCACACAACAGCAGCTTTAATCCCAACGCTAATGGTCAGTTGGTAATCAAAATCATTGCAGGCCTGTAAATGACACCTGCCCTGAAAACAAATCCTGGGGTCACATATCGACCAAAAAATTCAAAGGACGTCCATATTTCAAAACGACCGTTTCAAAAGGCATATTTTACGCACATTAGTGTTCTGCTTCTTTTCCTTTCTTTCCTTTTTTGTTAAAAAAAAACGGGAATGGAAAAAGGCATCCCTCAGAATGGGAGAAAATCGTGGCAAACGAATCAATGGACAGAGGTTTAATCTCCAATATATATAAACAGCTCATGCAGCTTAATATTTAAAAAAAAACCCAAAAAATGGGCAGAAGATCTAAAGAGACGTTTCTTCAAAGGAGACACAGAGATGGCCAAGACGCACATGAAAAGCTGCTCAACAGCACTAATTTTTAGAGAAATGCAAATCAAAACTACAATGAGGTATCACCTCACACCTGTTAGAATCAGCATCATCAGAAAATCTACAAACAACCAATTCTGGGGAGGGTGTGGACAAAAGCAGCCCTTTTCCACAATTGGTGGGAATGTAAATTGATACAGTCACTACGGAGAACAGTATGGAGTTTCCTTAAAAAATCTAGAAATAGAATTACCATCTGATCCAGCAATCCCACATCTGGGCATATACCCAGAGAAAACCGTATTTCAAAAAGGCACATTCACCACAATGTTCGTTGCAGCACTATTTACAATAGCCAGGTAATGGAAGCAACCTAAATGCCCACAGACAGATGAATGGATAAAGATGTGGTATATATATAAAATGGAATATTACTCGGCCATAAAAAGGAATGAAACTGGGTCATTTGTAGAGACATCGATGGATCGAGAGACTGTCATACAGAATGAAGTAAGTCAGAAAGAGGAAAACAAATATTGTATATTAACGCATATATATGGAGCCTAAAAATGGTACAGATGAACTGGTTTGCAGGGAAGAAATAGAGACACAGAGGTAGAGAACAAACGTATGGACACCAAGTGTGGGAAGCCATCGGGTGGTGGTGGTGGGATGAGTTGGGAGTTTGGGATTGACCTGTATACATGTATATGCATAAAATACATAACTAATAATAACGTGCTGTATAAAAAAAATAAATAAAATAAAATTTCAAAATTTCAAAAAATAAAATTTAAAAATAAAACAGAAAAAAGTTCTTCCCGTCACACAGATGTATTTATAGGAATGAATTATTTCCATGCTTCTATCTATAAATACATAAAAGAGGAATAAAATCTAACTTGAACCATAAAAGAAAAAAAAATCCTGAACCCACGAGTTATACAGAGGAAAACCCTATCAGGGCACTTGCTCCAGTGGTAAACAATTCTGAAATTGGTCAGAGGTGGGGAATCATCTCCCATACAGCCAGCAACCCACCCCCCACGCAAGGAGCGTCCTCATTGCAAAGCTGGGGGACCGTGCCGAGGCATCTGTGAGTAAACGTGAGCTGAGCCCCAGGCCAGCTGCTGCTGAACTGTTCCTACCCTTTCCAGGTAAAACACCTGAATATGTACAAGGGCTTGAAAGCCTAGAGGAAGGACCGTGGAGCCACACCAGCGACAGCACGCAGGCAAACTTGGTGCCTGCAGGCCAGCCAGCGTGGTCCTGGCCCCGGGCGCTCTTCCAGAAGCTTTCCATTGCCCTGCCTGAGATACCCCTCCTGTCCCGGCCCCCACTGTTTTTTCCATCCTCACCTCTGTCCGGAGAGAAATTCCAGCGGAAGGTATGGGTGACACAACCTCTTCTTTACAGGCGGCAGCCTGGCAACTCCTGCAGAAAGGCCAGCAGAACCCCACTCACACCAGGCCACCCACAAAGCTGTGGCCCCTCACTCCCTCCCACCAGCACAGCCCCGAGACTGCTGACGGGGCAGAGAATATGGAGGCAGGCACAGCTTCAGGGGCTATTGCTGCCTGGAGCGCTGTTTATATTGACCTCAACGAGGCACACCTGGGGAGGGCGGGCCGGCAGGGTAAGGCTGCCCAGGTCAGCTAATCCACAACCCTCAGGGAATCACATTGTTGAAAATGGACCCCGCTAAGGCAGAAGAGAAGCCAAGGGAAAAAAGGACACAATGCCATTTTCAGCACCGTACATGAGTCTAGAAATAATCACGTGACTTGTAGTAAGTCAGAAAGTGAAAGACACATATCATATCATATCACTTATAGGTGTTACCGAAAAATGGATACCAGGGCAGATATTTCCACGGAGAAGGGCAATCACAGATTCATTAAACAAACTTATGGTTCACCAATGGAAAGGTGTGAGGATTGGTTTCATTACGATATCGGGGTTAACAGACATATACAAACACAGGTGACATATATAATCACCAAAGACCTACAGAATACCAAGAGAGGACTACTCAACATTCTGTCATAACGTACATGGGAAAAGGATCCCAGGAAGAACAGACATCTGTATATGTGTAAAAGAACCACATCTTCCACACCTACAGCAAGCCAAACATTGTAATCAAACTTGCTGTAATAAAAAACAAAAAATTAAATTAAAAACACGAACAAGAAGTAGTGAGACAAACGTGAGGGGCTTTCTCCTGGCACATTCCATTCTAAACTCCAATCTAGAACACCACTTCCACTGAGGCTCTCTTGCCCTAGTAACCAGATTTGGTAAGGGTGAACTGCTGCCACCTTGTGGCCGTTTCACACAACAGCAGCTTTAATCCCAGCGCTAATGGTCAGTTGATATTCAAAATCATTGCAGGCCTGTAAATGACACCTGCCCTGAAAACAAATCCTGGGGTCACATATCGACCAAAAAATTCAAAGGACGTCCATATTTCAAAACGACCGTTTCAAAAGGCATATTTTACGCACATTAGTGTTCTGCTTCTTTTCCTTTCTTTCCTTTTTTGTTAAAAAAGACGGGAATGGAAAAAGGCATCCCTCAGAATGGGAGAAAATCGTGGCAAACGAATCAATGGACAGAGGTTTAATCTCCAATATATATAAACAGCTCATGCAGCTTAATATTAAAAAAAAACCCAAAAAAATGGGCAGAAGATCTAAAGAGACGTTTCTTCAAAGGAGACACAGAGATGGCCAAGACGCACATGAAAAGCAGCTCAACAGCACTAATTATTAGAGAAATGCAAATCAAAACTACTATGAGGTATCACCTCACACCTGTTAGAATCAGCATCATCAGAAAATCTACAAACAACCAATTCTGGGGAGGGTGTGGACAAAAGCAGCCCTTTTCCACAATTGGTGGGAATGTAAATTGATACAGTCACTATGGAGAACAGTATGGATTTTCCTGAAAAAATCTAGAAATAGAATTACCATCTGATCCAGCAATCCCACATCTGGGCATATACCCAGAGAAAACCGTATTTCAAAAATGCACATTCACCACAATGTTCGTTGCAGCACTATTTACAATAGCCAGGTAATGGAAGCAACCTAAATGCCCACAGACAGATGAATGGATAAAGATGTGGTACATATATAAAATGGAATATTACTCGGCCCTAAAAAGGAATGAAACTGGGTCATTTTTAGAGACATCGATGGATCGAGAGACTGTCATAAAGAATGAAGTAAGTCAGAAAGAGGAAAACAAATATTGTCTATTAACGCATATATGTGGAGCCTAAAATTGGTACAGATGAACTGGTTTTCAGGGAAGAAATAGAGACACAGAGGTAGAGAACAAACGTATGGACACCAAGTGTGGGAAGCCATGGGGTGGTGGTGGTGGGATGAGTTGGGAGTTTGGGATTGACCTGTATACATGTATATGCATAAAATACATAACTAATAATAACGTGCTGTATAAAAAAAATAAATAAAATAAAATTTCAAAATTTTAAAAAATAAAATTTAAAAATAAAACAGAAAAAAGTTCTTCCCGTCACACAGATGTATTTATAGGAATGAATTATTTCCATGCTTCTATCTATAAATACATAAAAGAGGAATAAAATCTAACTTGAACCATAAAAGAAAAAAAAATCCTGAACCCACGAGTTATACAGAGGAAAACCCTATCAGGGCACTTGCTCCAGTGGTAAACAATTCTGAAATTGGTCAGAGGTGGGGAATCATCTCCCATACAGCCAGCAACCCACCCCCCACGCAAGGAGCGTCCTCATTGCAAAGCTGGGGGACCGTGCCGAGGCATCTGTGAGTAAACGTGAGCTGAGCCCCAGGCCAGCTGCTGCTGAACTGTTCCCACCCTTTCCAGGTAAAACACCTGAATATGTACAAGGGCTTGAAAGCCTAGAGGAAGGACCGTGGAGCCACACCAGCGACAGCACGCAGGCCAACTTGGTGCCTGCAGGACAGCCAGGGTGGTCCTGGCCCCGGGCGCTCTTCCAGAAGCTTTCCATTGCCCTGCCTGAGATACCCCTCCTGTCCCGGCCCCCACTGCTTTTTTCCATTCTCACCTCTGTCCGGAGAGAAATTCCAGCCGAAGGTATGGGTGACACAACCTCTTCTTTACAGGCGGCAGCCTGGCAACTCCTGCAGAAAGGACAGCAGAACCCCACTCACACCGGGCCACCCACAAAGCTGTGGCCCCTCACTCCCTCCCACCAGCACAGCCCCGAGACTGCTGACGGGACAGACAATATGGAGTCACGCACAGCTTCAGGGGCTATTGCTGCCTGGAGCGCTGTTTATATTGACCTCAACGAGGCACACCTGGGGAGGGCGGGCCGGCAGGGTAAGGCTGCCCAGGTCAGCTAATCCACAACCCTCAGGGAATCACATTGTTGAAAATGGACCCCGCTAAGGCAGAAGAGAAGCCAAGGGAAAAAAGGACACAATGCCATTTGCAGCACCGTAGATGAGTCTAGAAGTAATCACGTGACTTGTAGTAAGTCAGAAAGTGAAAGACACATATCATATCATATCACTTATTGGTGTTACCGAAAAACGGATACCAGGGCAGATATTTCCACGGAGAAGGGCAATCACAGATTCATTAAACAAACTTATGGTTCACCAATGGAAAGGTGTGAGGATTGGTTTCATTACGATATCGGGGTTAACAGACATATACAAACACAGGTGACATATATAATCACCAAAGACCTACAGAATACCAAGAGAGGACTACTCAATATTCTGTCATAACGTACATGGGAAAAGGATCCCAGGAAGAACAGTCATCTGTATATGTGTAAAAGAACCACATCTTCCACACCTACAGCAAGCCAAACATTGTAATCAAACTTGCTGTAATAAAAAATAAAAAATTAAATTAAAAACACGAACAAGAAGTAGTGAGACAAACGTGAAGGGCTTTCTCCTGGCACATTCCTTTCTAAACTCCAATCTAGAACACCACTTCCACTGAGGCTCTCTTGCCCTAGTAACCAGATTTGGTAAGGGTGAACTGCTGCCACCTTGTGGCCGTTTCACACAACAGCAGCTTTAATCCCAACGCTAATGGTCAGTTGATATTCAAAATCATTGCAGGCCTGTAAATGACACCTGCCCTGAAAACAAATCCTGGGGTCACATATCGACCAAAAAATTCAAAGGACGTCCATATTTCAAAACGACCGTTTCAAAAGGCATATTTTACGCACATTAGTGTTCTGCTTCTTTTCCTTTCTTTCCTTTTTTGTTAAAAAACACGGGAATGGAAAAAGGCATCCCTCAGAATGGGCGAAAATGGTTGCAGACGAATCAATGGACAGAGGTTTAATCTCCAATATATATAAACAGCTCATGCAGCTTAATATTAAAAAAAACAAACAACCCCCCAAAAAATGGGCAGAAGATCTAAAGAGACGTTTCTTCAAAGGAGACACAGAGATGGCCAAGACGCACATGAAAAGCGGCTCAACAGCACTAATTATTAGAGAAATGCAAATCAAAACTACAATGAGGTATCACCTCACACCTGTTAGAATCAGCATCATCAGAAAATCTACAAACAACCAATTCTGGGGAGGGTGTGGACAAAAGCAGCCCTTTTCCACTATTGGTGGGAATGTAAATTGATACAGTCACTATGGAGAACAGTATGGAGTTTCCTTAAAAAATCTAGAAATAGAATTACCATCTGATCCAGCAATCCCACTTCTGGGCATATACCCAGAGAAAACCGTATTTCAAAAAGGCACATTCACCACAATGTTCGTTGCAGCACTATTTACAATAGCCAGGTAATGGAAGCAACCTAAATGCCCACAGACAGATGAATGGATAAAGATGTGGTATATATATAAAATGGAATATTACTCGGCCATAAAAAGGAATGAAACTGGGTCATTTGTAGAGACATCGATGGATCGAGAGACTGTCATACAGAATGAAGTAAGTAAGAAAGAGGAAAACAAATATTGTATATTAACGCATATATATGGAGCCTAAAAATGGTACAGATGAACTGGTTTGCAGGGAAGAAATAGAGACACAGAGGTAGAGAACAAACGTATGGACACCAAGTGTGGGAAGCCATCGGGTGGTGGTGGTGGGATGAGTTGGGAGTTTGGGATTGACCTGTATACATGTATATGCATAAAATACATAACTAATAATAACGTGCTGTATAAAAAAAATAAATAAAATAAAATTTCAAAATTTCAAAAAATAAAATTTAAAAATAAAACAGAAAAAAGTTCTTCCCGTCACACAGATGTATTTATAGGAATGAATTATTTCCATGCTTCTATCTATAAATACATAAAAGAGGAATAAAATCTAACTTGAACCATAAAAGAAAAAAAAATCCTGAACCCACGAGTTATACAGAGGAAAACCCTATCAGGGCACTTGATCCAGTGGTAAACAATTCTGAAATTGGTCAGAGGTGGGGAATCATCTCCCATACAGCCAGCAACCCACCCCCCACGCAAGGAGCGTCCTCATTGCAAAGCTGGGGGACCGTGCCGAGGCATCTGTGAGTAAACGTGAGCTGAGCCCCAGGCCAGCTGCTGCTGAACTGTTCCTACCCTTTCCAGGTAAAACACCTGAATATGTACAAGGGCTTGAAAGCCTAGAGGAAGGACAGTGGAGCCACACCAGCGACAGCACGCAGGCAAACTTGGTGCCTGCAGGCCAGCCAGCGTGGTCCTGGCCCCGGGCGCTCTTCCAGAAGCTTTCCATTGCCCTGCCTGAGATACCCCTCCTGTCCCGGCCCCCACTGTTTTTTCCATCCTCACCTCTGTCCGGAGAGAAATTCCAGCGGAAGGTATGGGTGACACAACCTCTTCTTTACAGGCGGCAGCCTGGCAACTCCTGCAGAAAGGCCAGCAGAACCCCACTCACACCAGGCCACCCACAAAGCTGTGGCCCCTCACACCCTCCCACCAGCACAGCCCCGAGACTGCTGACGGGGCAGAGAATATGGAGGCAGGCACAGCTTCAGGGGCTATTGCTGCCTGGAGCGCTGTTTATATTGACCTCAATGAGGCACACCTGGGGAGGGCGGGCCGGCAGGGTAAGGCTGCCCAGGTCAGCTAATCCACAACCCTCAGGGAATCACATTGTTGAAAATGGACCCCGCTAAGGCAGAAGAGAAGCCAAGGGAAAAAAGGACACAATGCCATTTTCAGCACCGTACATGAGTCTAGAAATAATCACGTGACTTGTAGTAAGTCAGAAAGTGAAAGACACATATCATATCATATCACTTATAGGTGTTACCGAAAAATGGATACCAGGGCAGATATTTCCACGGAGAAGGGCAATCACAGATTCATTAAACAAACTTATGGTTCACCAATGGAAAGGTGTGAGGATTGGTTTCATTACGATATCGGGGTTAACAGACATATACAAACACAGGTGACATATATAATCACCAAAGACCTACAGAATACCAAGAGAGGACTACTCAACATTCTGTCATAACGTACATGGGAAAAGGATCCCAGGAAGAACAGACATCTGTATATGTGTAAAAGAACCACATCTTCCACACCTACAGCAAGCCAAACATTGTAATCAAACTTGCTGTAATAAAAAACAAAAAATTAAATTAAAAACACGAACAAGAAGTAGTGAGACAAACGTGAGGGGCTTTCTCCTGGCACATTCCATTCTAAACTCCAATCTAGAACACCACTTCCACTGAGGCTCTCTTGCCCTAGTAACCAGATTTGGTAAGGGTGAACTGCTGCCACCTTGTGGCCGTTTCACACAACAGCAGCTTTAATCCCAGCGTTAATGGTCAGTTGATATTCAAAATCATTGCAGGCCTGTAAATGACACCTGCCCTGAAAACAAATCCTGGGGTCACATATCGACCAAAAAATTCAAAGGACGTCCATATTTCAAAACGACCGTTTCAAAAGGCATATTTTACGCACATTAGTGTTCTGCTTCTTTTCCTTTCTTTCCTTTTTTGTTAAAAAAGACGGGAATGGAAAAAGGCATCCCTCAGAATGGGAGAAAATCGTGGCAAACGAATCAATGGACAGAGGTTTAATCTCCAATATATATAAACAGCTCATGCAGCTTAATATTAAAAAAAAACCCAAAAAAATGGGCAGAAGATCTAAAGAGACGTTTCTTCAAAGGAGACACAGAGATGGCCAAGACGCACATGAAAAGCTGCTCAACAGCACTAATTTTTAGAGAAATGCAAATCAAAACTACTATGAGGTATCACCTCACACCTGTTAGAATCAGCATCATCAGAAAATCTACAAACAACCAATTCTGGGGAGGGTGTGGACAAAAGCAGCCCTTTTCCACAATTGGTGGGAATTTAAATTGATACAGTCACTACGGAGAACAGTATGGAGTTTCCTTAAAAAATCTAGAAATAGAATTACCATCTGATCCAGCAATCCCACATCTGGGCATATACCCAGAGAAAACCGTATTTCAAAAAGGCACATTCACCACAATGTTCGTTGCAGCACTATTTACAATAGCCAGGTAATGGAAGCAACCTAAATGCCCACAGACAGATGAATGGATAAAGATGTGGTACATATATAAAATGGAATATTACTCGGCCATAAAAAGGAATGAAACTGGGTCATTTGTAGAGACATCGATGGATCGAGAGACTGTCATAAAGAATGAAGTAAGTCAGAAAGAGGAAAACAAATATTGTATATTAACGCATATATGTGGAGCCTAAAAATGGTACAGATGAACTGGTTTGCAGGGAAGAAATAGAGACACAGAGGTAGAGAACAAACGTATGGACACCAAGTGTGGGAAGCCATGGGGTGGTGGTGGTGGGATGAGTTGGGAGTTTGGGATTGACCTGTATACATGTATATGCATAAAATACATAACTAATAATAACGTGCTGTATAAAAAAATAAATAAAATAAAATTTCACAATTTTAAAAAATAAAATTTAAAAATAAAACAGAAAAAAGTTCTTCCCGTCACACAGATGTATTTATAGGAATGAATTATTTCCTTGCTTCTATCTATAAATACATAAAAGAGGAATAAAATCTAACTTGAACCATAACAGAAAAAAAAATCCTGAACCCACGAGTTATACAGTCGAAAACCCTAACAGGGCACTTGCTCCAGTGGTAAACAATTCTGAAATTGGTCAGAGGTGGGGAATCATCTCCCATAGAGCCAGCAACCCACCCCCCACGCAAGGAGCGTCCTCATTGCAAAGCTGGGGGACCGTGCCGAGGCATCTGTGAGTAAACGTGAGCTGAGCCCCAGGCCAGCTGCTGCTGAACAGTTCCCACCCTTTCCAGGTAAAACACCTGAATATGTACAAGGGCTTGAAAGCCTAGAGGAAGGACCGTGGAGCCACACCAGCGACAGCACACAGGCCAACTTGGTGCCTGCAGGCCAGCCAGGGTGGTCCTGGCACCGGGCGCTCTTCCAGAAGCTTTCCATTGCCCTGCCTGAGATACCCCTCCTGTCCCGGCCCCCACTGCATTTTTTCCTTCCTCACCTCTGTCCGGAGAGAAATTCCAGCGGAAGGTATGGGTGACACAACCTCTTCTTTACAGGCGGCAGCCTGGCAACTCCTGCAGAAAGGCCAGCAGAACCCCACTCACACCGGGCCACCCACAAAGCTGTGGCCCCTCACTCCCTCCCACCAGCACAGCCCCGAGACTGCTGACAGGGCAGAGAATATGGAGTCAGGCACAGCTTCAGTGGCTATTGCTGACTGGAGCGCTGTTTATATTGACCTCAACGAGGCACACCTTGGGAGGGCGGGCCGGCAGGGTAAGGCTGCCCAGGTCAGCCAATCCACAACCCTCAGGGAATCACATTGTTGAAAATGGACCCCGCTAAGGCAGAAGAGAAGCCAAGGGAAAAAAGGACACAATGCCATTTGCAGCACCGTAGATGAGTCTAGAAGTAATCACGTGACTTGTAGTAAGTCAGAAAGTGAAAGACACATATCATATCATATCACTTATTGGTGTTACCGAAAAACGGATACCAGGGCAGATATTTCCACGGAGAAGGGCAATCACAGATTCATTAAACAAACTTATGGTTCACCAATGGAAAGGTGTGAGGATTGGTTTCATTACGATATCGGGGTTAACAGACATATACAAACACAGGTGACATATATAATCACCAAAGACCTACAGAATACCAAGAGAGGACTACTCAATATTCTGTCATAACGTACATGGGAAAAGGATCCCAGGAAGAACAGTCATCTGTATATGTGTAAAAGAACCACATCTTCCACACCTACAGCAAGCCAAACATTGTAATCAAACTTGCTGTAATAAAAAATAAAAAATTAAATTAAAAACACGAACAAGAAGTAGTGAGACAAACGTGAAGGGCTTTCTCCTGGCACATTCCTTTCTAAACTCCAATCTAGAACACCACTTCCACTGAGGCTCTCTTGCCCTAGTAACCAGATTTGGTAAGGGTGAACTGCTGCCACCTTGTGGCCGTTTCACACAACAGCAGCTTTAATCCCAACGCTAATGGTCAGTTGATATTCAAAATCATTGCAGGCCTGTAAATGACACCTGCCCTGAAAACAAATCCTGGGGTCACATATCGACCAAAAAATTCAAAGGACGTCCATATTTCAAAACGACCGTTTCAAAAGGCATATTTTACGCACATTAGTGTTCTGCTTCTTTTCCTTTCTTTCCTTTTTTGTTAAAAAACACGGGAATGGAAAAAGGCATCCCTCAGAATGGGCGAAAATGGTTGCAGACGAATCAATGGACAGAGGTTTAATCTCCAATATATATAAACAGCTCATGCAGCTTAATATTAAAAAAAACAAACAACCCCCCAAAAAATGGGCAGAAGATCTAAAGAGACGTTTCTTCAAAGGAGACACAGAGATGGCCAAGACGCACATGAAAAGCGGCTCAACAGCACTAATTATTAGAGAAATGCAAATCAAAACTACAATGAGGTATCACCTCACACCTGTTAGAATCAGCATCATCAGAAAATCTACAAACAACCAATTCTGGGGAGGGTGTGGACAAAAGCAGCCCTTTTCCACTATTGGTGGGAATGTAAATTGATACAGTCACTATGGAGAACAGTATGGAGTTTCCTTAAAAAATCTAGAAATAGAATTACCATCTGATCCAGCAATCCCACTTCTGGGCATATACCCAGAGAAAACCGTATTTCAAAAAGGCACATTCACCACAATGTTCGTTGCAGCACTATTTACAATAGCCAGGTAATGGAAGCAACCTAAATGCCCACAGACAGATGAATGGATAAAGATGTGGTATATATATAAAATGGAATATTACTCGGCCATAAAAAGGAATGAAACTGGGTCATTTGTAGAGACATCGATGGATCGAGAGACTGTCATACAGAATGAAGTAAGTAAGAAAGAGGAAAACAAATATTGTATATTAACGCATATATATGGAGCCTAAAAATGGTACAGATGAACTGGTTTGCAGGGAAGAAATAGAGACACAGAGGTAGAGAACAAACGTATGGACACCAAGTGTGGGAAGCCATGGGGTGGTGGTGGTGGGATGAGTTGGGAGTTTGGGATTGACCTGTATACATGTATATGCATAAAATACATAACTAATAATAACGTGCTGTATAAAAAAAATAAATAAAATAAAATTTCAAAATTTCAAAAAATAAAATTTAAAAATAAAACAGAAAAAAGTTCTTCCCGTCACACAGATGTATTTATAGGAATGAATTATTTCCATGCTTCTATCTATAAATACATAAAAGAGGAATAAAATCTAACTTGAACCATAAAAGAAAAAAAAATCCTGAACCCACGAGTTATACAGAGGAAAACCCTATCAGGGCACTTGCTCCAGTGGTAAACAATTCTGAAATTGGTCAGAGGTGGGGAATCATCTCCCATACAGCCAGCAACCCACCCCCCACGCAAGGAGCGTCCTCATTGCAAAGCTGGGGGACCGTGCCGAGGCATCTGTGAGTAAACGTGAGCTGAGCCCCAGGCCAGCTGCTGCTGAACTGTTCCTACCCTTTCCAGGTAAAACACCTGAATATGTACAAGGGCTTGAAAGCCTAGAGGAAGGACAGTGGAGCCACACCAGCGACAGCACGCAGGCAAACTTGGTGCCTGCAGGCCAGCCAGCGTGGTCCTGGCCCCGGGCGCTCTTCCAGAAGCTTTCCATTGCCCTGCCTGAGATACCCCTCCTGTCCCGGCCCCCACTGTTTTTTCCATCCTCACCTCTGTCCGGAGAGAAATTCCAGCGGAAGGTATGGGTGACACAACCTCTTCTTTACAGGCGGCAGCCTGGCAACTCCTGCAGAAAGGCCAGCAGAACCCCACTCACACCAGGCCACCCACAAAGCTGTGGCCCCTCACTCCCTCCCACCAGCACAGCCCCGAGACTGCTGACGGGGCAGAGAATATGGAGGCAGGCACAGCTTCAGGGGCTATTGCTGCCTGGAGCGCTGTTTATATTGACCTCAACGAGGCACACCTGGGGAGGGCGGGCCGGCAGGGTAAGGCTGCCCAGGTCAGCCAATCCACAACCCTCAGGGAATCACATTGTTGAAAATGGACCCCGCTAAGGCAGAAGAGAAGCCAAGGGAAAAAAGGACACAATGCCATTTTCAGCACCGTACATGAGTCTAGAAATAATCACGTGACTTGTAGTAAGTCAGAAAGTGAAAGACACATATCATATCATATCACTTATAGGTGTTACCGAAAAATGGATACCAGGGCAGATATTTCCACGGAGAAGGGCAATCACAGATTCATTAAACAAACTTATGGTTCACCAATGGAAAGGTGTGAGGATTGGTTTCATTACGATATCGGGGTTAACAGACATATACAAACACAGGTGACATATATAATCACCAAAGACCTACAGAATACCAAGAGAGGACTACTCAACATTCTGTCATAACGTACATGGGAAAAGGATCCCAGGAAGAACAGACATCTGTATATGTGTAAAAGAACCACATCTTCCACACCTACAGCAAGCCAAACATTGTAATCAAACTTGCTGTAATAAAAAACAAAAAATTAAATTAAAAACACGAACAAGAAGTAGTGAGACAAACGTGAGGGGCTTTCTCCTGGCACATTCCATTCTAAACTCCAATCTAGAACACCACTTCCACTGAGGCTCTCTTGCCCTAGTAACCAGATTTGGTAAGGGTGAACTGCTGCCACCTTGTGGCCGTTTCACACAACAGCAGCTTTAATCCCAGCGCTAATGGTCAGTTGATATTCAAAATCATTGCAGGCCTGTAAATGACACCTGCCCTGAAAACAAATCCTGGGGTCACATATCGACCAAAAAATTCAAAGGACGTCCATATTTCAAAACGACCGTTTCAAAAGGCATATTTTACGCACATTAGTGTTCTGCTTCTTTTCCTTTCTTTCCTTTTTTGTTAAAAAAGACGGGAATGGAAAAAGGCATCCCTCAGAATGGGAGAAAATCGTGGCAAACGAATCAATGGACAGAGGTTTAATCTCCAATATATATAAACAGCTCATGCAGCTTAATATTAAAAAAAACAAACAACCCAAAAAAATGGGCAGAAGATCTAAAGAGATGTTTCTTCAAAGGAGACACAGAGATGGCCAAGACGCACATGAAAAGCAGCTCAACAGCACTAATTATTAGAGAAATGCAAATCAAAACTACAATGAGGTATCACCTCACACCTGTTAGAATCAGCATCATCAGAAAATCTACAAACAACCAATTCTGGGGAGGGTGTGGACAAAAGCAGCCCTTTTCCACAATTGGTGGGAATGTAAATTGATACAGTCACTATGGAGAACAGTATGGATTTTCCTGAAAAAATCTAGAAATAGAATTACCATCTGATCCAGCAATCCCACATCTGGGCATATACCCAGAGAAAACCGTATTTCAAAAAGGCACATTCACCACAATGTTCGTTGCAGCACTATTTACAATAGCCAGGTAATGGAAGCAACCTAAATGCCCACAGACAGATGAATGGATAAAGATGTGGTACATATATAAAATGGAATATTACTCGGCCCTAAAAAGGAATGAAACTGGGTCATTTTTAGAGACATCGATGGATCGAGAGACTGTCATAAAGAATGAAGTAAGTCAGAAAGAGGAAAACAAATATTGTCTATTAACGCATATATGTGGAGCCTAAAATTGGTACAGATGAACTGGTTTGCAGGGAAGAAATAGAGACACAGAGGTAGAGAACAAACGTATGGACACCAAGTGTGGGAAGCCATGGGGTGGTGGTGGTGGGATGAGTTGGGAGTTTGGGATTGACCTGTATACATGTATATGCATAAAATACATAACTAATAATAACGTGCTGTATAAAAAAAATAAATAAAATAAAATTTCAAAATTTTAAAAAATAAAATTTAAAAATAAAACAGAAAAAAGTTCTTCCCGTCACACAGATGTATTTATAGGAATGAATTATTTCCATGCTTCTATCTATAAATACATAAAAGAGGAATAAAATCTAACTTGAACCATAAAAGAAAAAAAAATCCTGAACCCACGAGTTATACAGAGGAAAACCCTATCAGGGCACTTGCTCCAGTGGTAAACAATTCTGAAATTGGTCAGAGGTGGGGAATCATCTCCCATACAGCCAGCAACCCACCCCCCACGCAAGGAGCGTCCTCATTGCAAAGCTGGGGGACCGTGCCGAGGCATCTGTGAGTAAACGTGAGCTGAGCCCCAGGCCAGCTGCTGCTGAACTGTTCCCACCCTTTCCAGGTAAAACACCTGAATATGTACAAGGGCTTGAAAGCCTAGAGGAAGGACCGTGGAGCCACACCAGCGACAGCACGCAGGCCAACTTGGTGCCTGCAGGCCAGCCAGGGTGGTCCTGGCCCCGGGCGCTCTTCCAGAAGCTTTCCATTGCCCTGCCTGAGATACCCCTCCTGTCCCGGCCCCCACTGCTTTTTTCCATTCTCACCTCTGTCCGGAGAGAAATTCCAGCCGAAGGTATGGGTGACACAACCTCTTCTTTACAGGCGGCAGCCTGGCAACTCCTGCAGAAAGGACAGCAGAACCCCACTCACACCGGGCCACCCACAAAGCTGTGGCCCCTCACTCCCTCCCACCAGCACAGCCCCGAGACTGCTGACGGGGCAGACAATATGGAGTCACGCACAGCTTCAGGGGCTATTGCTGCCTGGAGCGCTGTTTATATTGACCTCAACGAGGCACACCTGGGGAGGGCGGGCCGGCAGGGTAAGGCTGCCCAGGTCAGCTAATCCACAACCCTCAGGGAATCACATTGTTGAAAATGGACCCCGCTAAGGCAGAAGAGAAGCCAACGGAAAAAAGGACACAATGCCATTTGCAGCACCGTAGATGAGTCTAGAAGTAATCACGTGACTTGTAGTAAGTCAGAAAGTGAA
The DNA here is from genome assembly GCF_964341445.2 of Mesoplodon mirus. Lineage (NCBI taxonomy): Eukaryota > Metazoa > Chordata > Mammalia > Artiodactyla > Ziphiidae > Mesoplodon > Mesoplodon mirus. The sequence continues at coordinate 1,692,347 of NW_028295737.1, forward strand.
AGACACATATCATATCATATCACTTATTGGTGTTACCGAAAAACGGATACCAGGGCAGATATTTCCACGGAGAAGGGCAATCACAGATTCATTAAACAAACTTATGGTTCACCAATGGAAAGGTGTGAGGATTGGTTTCATTACGATATCGGGGTTAACAGACATATATAAACACAGGTGACATATATAATCACCAAAGACCTACAGAATACCAAGAGAGGACTACTCAATATTCTGTCATAACGTACATGGGAAAAGGATCCCAGGAAGAACAGTCATCTGTATATGTGTAAAAGAACCACATCTTCCACACCTACAGCATGCCAAACATTGTAATCAAACTTGCTGTAATAAAAAATAAAAAATTAAATTAAAAACACGAACAAGAAGTAGTGAGACAAACGTGAAGGGCTTTCTCCTGGCACATTCCTTTCTAAACTCCAATCTAGAACACCACTTCCACTGAGGCTCTCTTGCCCTAGTAACCAGATTTGGTAAGGGTGAACTGCTGCCACCTTGTGGCCGTTTCACACAACAGCAGCTTTAATCCCAACGCTAATGGTCAGTTGATATTCAAAATCATTGCAGGCCTGTAAATGACACCTGCCCTGAAAACAAATCCTGGGGTCACATATCGACCAAAAAATTCAAAGGACGTCCATATTTCAAAACGACCGTTTCAAAAGGCATATTTTACGCACATTAGTGTTCTGCTTCTTTTCCTTTCTTTCCTTTTTTGTTAAAAAACACGGGAATGGAAAAAGGCATCCCTCAGAATGGGCGAAAATCGTTGCAGACGAATCAATGGACAGAGGTTTAATCTCCAATATATATAAACAGCTCATGCAGCTTAATATTAAAAAAAACAAACAACCCCCAAAAAAATGGGCAGAAGATCTAAAGAGACGTTTCTTCAAAGGAGACACAGAGATGGCCAAGACGCACATGAAAAGCGGCTCAACAGCACTAATTATTAGAGAAATGCAAATCAAAACTACAATGAGGTATCACCTCACACCTGTTAGAATCAGCATCATCAGAAAATCTACAAACAACCAATTCTGGGGAGGGTGTGGACAAAAGCAGCCCTTTTCCACTATTGGTGGGAATGTAAATTGATACAGTCACTATGGAGAACAGTATGGAGTTTCCTTAAAAAATCTAGAAATAGAATTACCATCTGATCCAGCAATCCCACTTCTGGGCATATACCCAGAGAAAACCGTATTTCAAAAAGGCACATTCACCACAATGTTCGTTGCAGCACTATTTACAATAGCCAGGTAATGGAAGCAACCTAAATGCCCACAGACAGATGAATGGATAAAGATGTGGTACATATATAAAATGGAATATTACTCGGCCATAAAAAGGAATGAAACTGGGTCATTTGTAGAGACATCGATGGATCGAGAGACTGTCATACAGAATGAAGTAAGTCACAAAGAGGAAAACAAATATTGTCTATTAATGCATATATGTGGAGCCTAAAAATGGTACAGATGAACTGGTTTGCAGGGAAGAAATAGAGACACAGAGGTAGAGAACAAACGTATGGACACCAAGTGTGGGAAGCCATGGGGTGGTGGTGGTGGGATGAGTTGGGAGTTTGGGATTGACCTGTATACATGTATATGCATAAAATACATAACTAATAATAGCATGCTGTATAAAAAAGAAAATAAATAAAATAAAATTTCAAAATTTTAAAAAATAAAATTTAAAAATAAAACAGAAAAAAGTTCTTCCCGTCACACAGATGTATTTATAGGAATGAATTATTTCCATGCTTATATCTATAAATACATAAAAGAGGAATAAAATCTAACTTGAAACATAAAAGAAAAAAAATCCTGAACCCACGAGTTATACAGACGAAAACCCTATCAGGGCACTTGCTCCAGTGGTAAACAATTCTGAAATTGGTCAGAGGTGGGGAATCATCTCCCATACAGCCAGCAACCCACCCCCCACGCAAGGAGCGTCCTCATTGCAAAGCTGGGGGACCGTGCCGAGGCATCTGTGAGTAAACGTGAGCTGAGCCCCAGGCCAGCTGCTGCTGAACTGTTCCCACCCTTTCCAGGTAAAACACCTGAATATGTACAAGGGCTTGAAAGCCTAGAGGAAGGACCGTGGAGCCACACCAGCGACAGCACGCAGGCCAACTTGGTGCCTGCAGGACAGCCAGGGTGGTCCTGGCCCCGGGCGCTCTTCCAGAAGCTTTCCATTGCCCTGCCTGAGATACCCCTCCTGTCCCGGCCCCCACTGCTTTTTTTTTCTTCCTCACCTCTGTCCGGAGAGAAATTCCAGCGGAAGGTATGGGTGACACAACCTCTTCTTTACAGGCGGCAGCCTGGCAACTCCTGCAGAAAGGCCAGCAGAACCCCACTCACACCGGGCCACCCACAAAGCTGTGGCCCCTCACTCCCTCCCACCAGCACAGCCCCGAGAGTGCTGACGGGGCAGAGAATATGGAGGCAGGCACAGCTTCAGGGGCTATTGCTGCCTGGAGCGCTGTTTATATTGACCTCAACGAGTCACACCTGGGGAGGGCGGGCCGGCAGGGTAAGGCTGCCCAGGTCAGCTAATCCACAACCCTCAGGGAATCACATTGTTGAAAATGGACCCCGGTAAGGCAGAAGAGAAGCCAAGGGAAAAAAGGACACAATGCCATTTGCAGCACCGTAGATGAGTCTAGAAGTAATCACGTGACTTGTAGTAAGTCAGAAAGTGAAAGACACATATCATATCATATCACTTATAGGTGTTACCTAAAAATGGATACCAGGGCAGATATTTCCACGGAGAAGGGCAATCACAGATTCATTAAACAAACTTATGGTTCACCAATGGAAAGGTGTGAGGATTGGTTTCATTACGATATCGGGGTTAACAGACATATACAAACACAGGTGACATATATAATCACCAAAGACCTACAGAATACCAAGAGAGGACTACTCAATATTCTGTCATAACGCACATGGGAAAAGGTTCCCAGGAAGAACAGTCATCTGTATATGTGTAAAAGAACCACATCTTCCACACCTACAGCAAGCCAAACATTGTAATCAAACTTGCTGTAATAAAAAATAAAAACTTAAATTAAAAACACGAACAAGAAGTAGTGAGACAAACGTGAGGGGCTTTCTCCTGGCACATTCCATTCTAAACTCCAATCTAGAACACCACTTCCACTGAGGCTCTCTTGCCCTAGTAACCAGATTTGGTAAGGGTGAACTGCTGCCACCTTGTGGCCGTTTCACACAACAGCAGCTTTAATCCCAACGCTAATGGTCAGTTGATATTCAAAATCATTGCAGGCCTGTAAATGACACCTGCCCTGAAAACAAATTCTGGGGTCACATATCGACCAAAAAATTCAAAGGACGTCCATATTTCAAAACGACCGTTTCAAAAGGCATATTTTACGCACATTAGTGTTCTGCTTCTTTTCCTTTCTTTCCTTTTTTGTTAAAAAACACGGGAATGGAAAAAGGCATCCCTCAGAATGGGCGAAAATCGTTGCAGACGAATCAATGGACAGAGGTTTAATCTCCAATATATATAAACAGCTCATGCAGCTTAATATTAAAAAAACAAACAACCCAAAAAAAATGGGCAGAAGATCTAAAGAGACGTTTCGTCAAAGGAGACACAGAGATGGCCAAGACGCACATGAAAAGCTGCTCAACAGCACTAATTATTAGAGAAATGCAAATCAAAACTACAATGAGGTATCACCTCACACCTGTTAGAATCGGCATCATCAGAAAATCTACAAACAACCAATTCTGGGGAGGGTGTGGACAAAAGCAGCCCTTTTCCACAATTGGTGGGAATGTAAATTGATACAGTCACTATGGAGAACAGTATGGAATTTCCTTAAAAAATCTAGAAATAGAATTACCATCTGATCCAGCAATCCCACTTCTGGGCATATACCCAGAGAAAACCGTATTTCAAAAAGGCACATTCACCACAATGTTCGTTGCAGCACTATTTACAATAGCCAGGTAATGGAAGCAACCTAAATGCCCACAGACAGTTGAATGTATAAAGCTGTGGTACATATATAAAATGGAATATTACTCGGCCATAAAAAGGAATGAAACTGGGTCATTTGTAGAGACATGGATGGATCGAGAGAGTGTCATACAGAATGAAGTAAGTCAGAAAGAGGAAAACAAATATTGTCTATTAACTCATATAAGTGGAGCCTAAAAATGGAAGAGATGAACAGGTTTGCAGGGAAGAAATAGAGACACAGAGGTAGAGAACAAACGTATGGACACCAAGTGTGGGAAACCATGGTGTGGTGATTGTGGGATGAGTTGGGAGTTTGGGATTAACCTGTATACATGTATATGCATAAAATACATAACTAATAATAACGTGCTGTATAAAAAAAAATAAATAAAATAAAATTTCAAAATTTTAAAAAATAAAATTTAAAAATAAAACAAAAAAAAGTACTTCCCGTCACACAGATGTATTTATAGGAATGAATTATTTCCATGCTTATATCTATAAATACATAAAAGAGGAATAAAATCTAACTTGAACCATAAAAGAAAAAAAAAATACCTGAACCCACGAGTTATACAGAGGAAAACCCTATCAGGGCACTTGCTCCAGTGGTAAACAATTCTGAAATTGGTCAGAGGTGGGGAATCATCTCCCATAGAGCCAGCAACCCACCCCCCACGCAAGGAGCGTCCTCATTGCAAAGCTGGGGGTCCGTGCCGAGGCATCTGTGAGTAAACGTGAGCTGAGCCCCAGGCCAGCTGCTGCTGAACTGTTCTCACCCTTTCCAGGTAAATCAACTGAATATGTACAAGGGCTTGAAAGCCTAGAGGAAGGACCATGGAGCCACACCAGCGACAGCACGCAGGCCAACTTGGTGCCTGCAGGCAAGCCAGCGTGGTCCTGGCCCCGGGCGATCTTCCAGAAGCTTTCCATTGCCCTGCCTGAGATACCCCTCCTGTCCCGGACCCCACTGCTTTTTTCCATCCTCACCTCTGTCCGGAGAGAAATTCCAGCCGAAGGTATGGGTGACACATCCTCTTCTTTACAGGCGGCAGCCTGGCAACTCCTGCAGAAAGGCCAGCAGAACCCCACTCACACCGGGCCACCCACAAAGCTGTGGCCCCTCACGCCCTCCCAACAGCACAGCCCCGAGACTGCTGACGGGGCAGAGAATATGGAGTCAGGCACAGCTTCAGGGGCTATTGCTGCCTGGAGCGCTGTTTATATTGACCTCAACGAGGCACACCTGGGGAGGGCGGGCCGGCAGGGTAAGGCTGCCCAGGTCAGCTAATCCACAACCCTCAGGGAATCACACTGTTGAAAATGGACCCCGCTAAGGCAGAAGAGAAGCCAAGGGAAAAAAGGACACAATGCCATTTGCAGCACCGTAGATGAGTCTAGAAGTAATCACGTGACTTGTAGTAAGTCAGAAAGTGAAAGACACATAACATATCATATCACTTATAGGTGTTACCTAAAAATGGATGCCGGGGCAGATATTTCCACGGAGAAGGGCAATCACAGATTCATTAAACAAACTTATGGTTCACCAATGGAAAGGTGTGAGGATTGGTTTCATTACGATATCGGGGTTAACAGACATATACAAACACAGGTGACATATATAAACACCAAAGACCTACAGAATACCAAGAGAGGACTACTCAATATTCTGTCATAACGTACATGGGAAAAGGATCCCAGGAAGAACAGTCATCTGTATATGTGTAAAAGAACCATATCTTCCAAACCTACAGCAAGCCAAACATTGTAATCAAACTTGCTGTAATAAAAAATAAAAACTTAAATTAAAAACACGAACAAGAAGTAGTGAGACAAACGTGAGGGGCTTTCTCCTGGCACATTCCATTCTAAACTCCAATCTAGAACACCACTTCCACTGAGGCTCTCTTGCCCTAGTAACCAGATTTGGTAAGGGTGAACTGCTGCCACCTTGTGGCCGTTTCACACAACAGCAGCTTTAATCCCAACGCTAATGGTCAGTTGATATTCAAAATCATTGCAGGCCTGTAAATGACACCTGCCCTGAAAACAAATCCTGGGGTCACATATCGACCAAAAAATTCAAAGGACGTCCATATTTCAAAACGACCGTTTCAAAAGGCATATTTTACGCACATTAGTGTTCTGCTTCTTTTCCTTTCTTTCCTTTTTTGTTATAAAACACGGGAATGGAAAAAGGCATCCCTCAGAATGGGCGAAAATCGTTGCAGACGAATCAATGGACAGAGGTTTAATCTCCAATATATATAAACAGCTCATGCAGCTTAATATTAAAAAAAACAAACAACCCAAAAAAAATGGGCAGAAGATCTAAAGAGACGTTTCTTCAAAGGAGACACAGACATGGCCAAGACGCACATGAAAAGCTGCTCAACAGCACTAATTATTAGAGAAATGCAAATCAAAACTACAATGAGGTATCACCTCACACCTGTTAGAATCAGCATCATCAGAAAATCTACAAACAACCAATTCTGGGGAGGGTGTGGACAAAAGCAGCCCTTTTCCACAATTGGTGGGAATGTAAATTGATACAGTCACTATGGAGAACAGTATGGAGTTTCCTTAAAAAATCTAGAAATAGAATTACCATCTGATCCAGAAATCCCACTTCTGGGCATATACCCAGAGAAAACCGTATTTCAAAAAGGCACATTCACCACAATGTTCGTTGCAGCACTATTTACAATAGCCAGGAAATGGAAGCAACCTAAATGCCCACAGACAGAGGAATGGATAAAGATGTGGTACATATATAAAATGGAATATTACTCGGCCATAAAAAGGAATGAAACTGGGTCATTTGTAGAGACATCGATGGATCGAGAGACTGTCATACAGAATGAAGTAAGTCAGAAAGAGGAAAACAAATATTGTCTATTAACGCATATATGTGGAGCCTAAAAATGGTACAGATGAACTGGTTGGCAGGGAAGAAATAGAGACACAGAGGTAGAGAACAAACGTATGGACACCAAGTGTGGGAAGCCATGGGGTGGTGGTGGTGGGATGAGTTGGGAGTTTGGGATTGACCTGTATACATGTATATGCATAAAATACATAACTAATAATAACGTGCTGTATAAAAAAGAAAATAAATAAAATAAAATTTCAAAATTTTAAAAAGTAAAATTTAAAAATAAAACAGAAAAATGTTCTTCCCGTCACACAGATGTATTTATAGGAATGAATTATTTCCATGCTTATATCTATAAATACATAAAAGAGGAATAAAATCTAACTTGAACCATAAAAGAAAAAAAATCCTGAACCCACGAGTTTTACAGTCGAAAACCCTAACAGGGCACTTGCTCCAGTGGTAAACAATTCTGAAATTGGTCAGAGGTGGGGAATCATCTCCCATACAGCCAGCAACCCACCCCCCACGCAAGGAGCGTCCTCATTGCAAAGCTGGGGGACCGTGCCGAGGCATCTGTGAGTAAACGTGAGCTGAGACCCAGGCCAGCTGCTGCTGAACTGTTCCCACCCTTTCCAGGTAAAACACCTGAATATGTACAAGGGCTTGAAAGCCTAGAGGACGGACTGTGGAGCCACACCAGCGACAGCAGGCAGGCCAACTTGGTGCCTGCAGGCCAGCCAGGGTGGTCCTGGGCCCGGGCGCTCTTCCAGAAGCTTTGCATTGCCCTGCCTGAGATACCCCTCCTGTCCCGGCCCCCACTGCTTTTTTTTCCTTCCTCACCTCTGTCCGGAGAGAAATTCCAGTGGAAGGTATGGGTGACACAACCTCTTCTTTACAGGCGGCAGCCTGGCAACTCCTGCAGAAAGGCCAGCAGAACCCCACTCACACCGGGCCACCCACAAAGCTGTGGCCACTCACTCCCTCCCACCAGCACAGCCCCGAGACTGCTGACGGGGCAGAGAATATGGAGTCAGGCACTGCTTCAGGGGCTATTGCTGCCTGGAGCTCTGTTTATATTGACCTCAACGAGGCACACCTGGGGAGGGCGGGCCGGCAGGGTAAGGCTGCCCAGGTCAGCTAATCCACAACCCTCAGGGAATCACATTGTTGAAAATGGACCCCGCTAAGGCAGAAGAGAAGCCAAGGGAAAAAAGGACACAATGCCATTTGCAGCACCGTAGATGAGTCTAGAAGTCATCACGTGACTTGCAGTAAGTCAGAAAGTGAAAGACACATATCCTATCATATCACTTATAGGTGTTACCTAAAAATGGATACCAGGGCAGATATTTCCACGGAGGAGGGCAATCACAGATTCATTAAACAAACTTATGGTTCACCAATGGAAAGGTGTGAGGATTGGTTTCATTACGATATCGGGGTTAACAGACATATACAAACACAGGTGACATATATAATCACCAAAGACCTACATAATACCAAGAGAGGACTACTCAATATTCTGTCATAACGTACATGGGAAAAGGATCCCAGGAAGAACAGTCATCTGTATATGTGTAAAAGAACCACATCTTCCACACCTACAGCAAGCCAAACATTGTAATCAAACTTGCTGTAATAAAAAATAAAAACTTAAATTAAAAACACGAACAAGAAGTAGTGAGACAAACGTGAGGGGCTTTCTCCTGGCACATTCCATTCTAAACTCCAATCTAGAACACCACTTCCACTGAGGCTCTCTTGCCCTAGTAACCAGATTTGGTAAGGGTGAACTGCTGCCACCTTGTGGTCGTTTCACACAACAGCAGCTTTAATCCCAACGCTAATGGTCAGTTGATATTCAAAATCATTGCAGGCCTGTAAATGACACCTGCCCTGAAAACAAATCCTGGGGTCACATATCGACCAAAAAATTCAAAGGACGTCCATATTTCAAAACGACCGTTTCAAAAGGCATATTTTACGCACATTAGTGTTCTGCTTCTTTTCCTTTCTTTCCTTTTTTGTTAAAAAACACGGGAATGGAAAAAGGCATCCCTCAGAATGGGCGAAAATCATTGCAGACGAATCAATGGACAGAGGTTTAATCTCCAATATATATAAACAGCTCATGCAGCTTAATATTAAAAAAACAAACAACCCCCCAAAAAATGGGCAGAAGATCTAAAGAGACGTTTCTTCAAAGGAGACACAGAGATGGCCAAGACGCACATGAAAAGCTGCTCAACAGCACTAATTTTTAGAGAAATGCAAATCAAAACTACAATGAGGTATCACCTCACACCTGTTAGAATCGGCATCATCAGAAAATCTACAAACAACCAATTCTGGGGAGGTTGTGGACAAAAGCAGCCCTTTTCCACAATTGGTGGGATTGTAAATTGATACAGTCACTATGGAGAACAGTATGGAATTTCCTAAAAAAATCTGGAAATAGAATTACCATCTGATCCAGCAATCCCACTTCTGGGCATATACCCAGAGAAAACCGTATTTCAAAAATGCACATTCACCACAATGTTCGTTGCAGCACTATTTACAATAGCCAGGTAATGGAAGCAACCTAAATGCCCACAGACAGTTGAATGTATAAAGCTGTGGTTCATATATAAAATGGAATATTACTCGGCCATAAAAAGGAATGAAACTGGGTCATTTGTAGAGACATCGATGGATCGAGAGACTGTCATACAGAATGAAGTATGTCAGAAAGAGGAAAACAAATATTGTCTATTAACGCATATATGTGGAGCCTAAAAATGGTACAGATGAACTGGTTGGCAGGGAAGAAATAGAGACACAGAGGTAGAGAACAAACGTATGGACACCAAGTGTGGGAAGCCATGGGGTGGTGGTGGTGGGATGAGTTGGGAGTTTGGGATTGACCTGTATACATGTATATGCATAAAATACATAACTAATAATAACGTGCTGTATAAAAAAGAAAATAAATAAAATAAAATTTCAAAATTTTAAAAAATAAAATTTAAAAATAAAACAGAAAAAAGTTCTTCCCGTCACACAGATGTATTTATAGGAATGAATTATTTCCATGCTTATATCTATAAATACATAAAAGAGGAATAAAATCTAACTTGAACCATAAAAGAAAAAAAAAATCCTGAACCCACGAGTTATACAGAGGAAAACCCTATCAGGGCACTTGCTCCAGTGGTAAACAATTCTGAAATTGGTCAGAGGTGGGGAATCATCTCCCATACAGCCAGCAATCCACCCCCGACGCAAGGAGCGTCCTCATTGCAAAGCTGGGGGACCATGCCGAGGCATCTGTGAGTAAACGTCAGCTGAGCCCCAGGCCAGCTGCTGCTGAACTGTTCCCACCCTTTCCAGGTAAAACACCTGAATATGTACACGGGATTGAAAGCCTAGAGGAAGGACCGTGGTGCCACATCAGCGACAGCACGCAGGCCAACTTGGTGCCTGCAGGCCAGCCAGGGTGGTCCTGGCCCCGGGCACTCTTCCAGAAGCTTTCCATTGCCCTGCCTGAGATACCCCTCCTGTCCCGGCCCCCACTGCTTTTTTCCATCCTCACCTCTGTCCGGAGAGAAATTCCAGCCGAAGGTTTGGGTGACACAACCTCTTCTTTACAGGCGACAGCCTGGCAACTCCTGCAGAAAGGCCAGCAGAACCCCACTCACACCGGGCCACCCACAAAGCTGTGGCCCCTCACTCCCTCCCAGCAGCACAGCCCCGAGACTGCTGACGGGGCAGAGAATATGGAGTCAGGCACAGCTTCAGGGGCTATTGCTGCCTGGAGCGCTGTTTATATTGACCTCAACAAGGCACACCTGGGGAGGGCGGGCCGGCAGGGTAAGGCTGCCCAGGTCAGCTAATCCACAACCCTCAGGGAATCACATTGTTGAAAATGGACCCCGCTAAGGCAGAAGAGAAGCCAAGGGAAAAAAAGGACACAATGACATTTGCAGCACCGTAGATGAGTCTAGAAGTCATCACGTGACTTGTAGTAAGTCAGAAAGTGAAAGACACATATCCTATCATATCACTTATAGGTGTTACCTAAAAATGGATACCAGGGCAGATATTTCCACGGAGAAGGGCAATCACAGATTCATTAAACAAACTTATGATTCACCAATGGAAAGGTGTGAGGATTGGTTTCATTACGATATCGGGGTTAACAGACATATACAAACACAGGTGACATATATAATCACCAAAGACCTACAGAATACCAAGAGAGAACTACTCAACATTCTGTCATAACGTACATGGGAAAACGATCCCAGGAAGAACAGACATCTGTATATGTGTAAAAGAACCACATCTTCCACACCTAGAGCAAGCCAAACATTGTAATCAAACTTGCTGTAATAAAAAATAAAAAATTAAATTAAAAACACGAACAAGAAGAAGTGAGACAAACGTGCGGGGCTTTCTCCTGGCACATTCCATTCTAAACTCCAATCTAGAACACCTCTTCCACTGAGGCTCTCTTGCCCTAGTAACCAGATTTGGTAAGGGTGAACTGCTGCCACCTTGTGGCCGTTTCACACAACAGCAGCTTTAATCCCAACGCTAATGGTCAGTTGATATTCAAAATCATTGCAGGCCTGTAAATGACACCTGCCCTGAAAACAAATCCTGGGGTCACATATCGACCAAAAATTTCAAAGGACGTCCATATTTCAAAACGACCGTTTCAAAAGGCATATTTTACGCACATTAGTGTTCTGCTTCTTTTCCTTTCTTTCCTTTTTTGTTAAAAAAAACGGGAATGGAAAAAGGCCTCCCTCAGAATGGGTGAAAATCGTGGCAAACGAATCAATGGACAGAGGTTTAATCTCCAATATATATAAACAGCTCATGCAGCTTAATATTAAAAAAACAAACAACCCCAAAAAAATGGGCAGAAGATCTAAAGAGACGTTTCTTCAAAGGAGACACAGAGATGGCCAAGACGCACATGAAAAGCTGCTCAACAGCACTAATTATTAGAGAAATGCAAATCAAAACTACAATGAGGTATCACCTCACACCTGTTAGAATCGGCATCATCAGAAAATCTACAAACAACCAATTCTGGGGAGGGTGTGGACAAAAGGAGCCCTCTTCCACTATTGGTGGGAATGTAAATTGATACAGTCACTATGGAGAACAGTATGGAGTTTCCTTAAAAAAACTAGAAATAGAATTACCATCTGATCCAGCAATCCCACTTCTGGGCATATACCCAGAGAAAACCGTATTTCAAAAAGGCACATTCACCACAATGTTCGTTGCAGCACTATTTACAATAGCCAGGTAATGGAAGCAACCTAAATGCCCACAGACAAATGAATTGATAAAGATGTGGTACATATATAAAATGGAATATTACTCAGCCATAAAAAGGAATGAAACTGGGTCATTTGTAGAGACATCGATGGATCGAGAGACTGTCATACAGAATGAAGTAAGTCAGAAAGAGGAAAACAAATATTGTCTATTAACTCATATAAGTGGAGCCTAAAAATGGTACAGATGAAATGGTTGGCAGGGAAGAAATAGAGACACAGAGGTAGAGAACAAACGTATGGACACCAAGTGTGGGAAGCCATGGGGTGGTGATTGTGGGATGAGTTGGGAGTTTGGGATAAACCTGTGTACATGTATATGCATAAAATACATAACTAATAATAACGTGCTGTATAAAAAAAATAAATAAAATAAAATTTCAAAATTTTAAAAAATAAAATTTAAAAATAAAACAAAAAAAGTACTTCCCGTCACACAGATGTATTTATAGGAATGAATTATTTCCATGCTTATATATATAAATACATAAAAGAGGAATAAAATCTAACTTGAACCATAAAAGAAAAAAAATACCTGAACCCACGAGTTATACAGAGGAAAACCCTATCAGGGCATTTGCTCCAGTGGTAAACAATTCTGAAATTGGTCAGAGGTGGGGAATCATCTCCCATAGAGCCAGCAACCCACCCCCCACGCAAGGAGCGTCCTCATTGCAAAGCTGGGGGACCGTGCCGAGGCATCTGTGAGTAAACGTGAGCTGAGCCCCAGGCCAGCTGCTGCTGAACTGTTCCCACCCTTTCCAGGTAAATCAACTGAATATGTACAAGGGCTTGAAAGCCTAGAGCAAGGACCATGGAGCCACACCAGCGACAGCACACAGGCCAACTTGGTGCCTGCAGGCAAGCCAGCGTTGTCCTGGCCCCGGGTGATCTTCCAGAAGCTTTCCATTGCCCTGCCTGAGATACCCCTCCTGTCCCGGACCCCACTGCTTTTTTCCATCCTCACCTCTGTCCGGAGAGAAATTCCAGCCGAAGGTATGGGTGACACATCCTCTTCTTTACAGGCGGGAGCCTGGCAACTCCTGCAGAAAGGCCAACAGAACCCCACTCACACCGGGCCACCCACAAAGCTGTGGCCCCTCACTCCCTCCCACCAGCACAGCCCCGAGACTGCTGACGGGGCAGAGAATATGGAGTCAGGCACAGCTTCAGGGGCTATTGCTGCCTGGAGCTCTGTTTATATTGACCTCAACGAGGCACACCTGGGGAGGGCGGGCCGGCAGGGTAAGGCTGCCCAGGTCAGCTAATCCACAACCCTCAGGGAATCACATTGTTGAAAATGGACCCCGCTAAGGCAGAAGAGAAGCCAAGGGAAAAAAGGACACAATGCCATTTGCAGCACCGTAGATGAGTCTAGAAGTAATCACGTGATTTGTAGTAAGTCAGAATGTGAAAGACACATATCATATCATATCACTTATAGGTGTTACCTAAAAATGGATACCAGGGCAGATATTTCCACGGAGAAGGGCAATCACAGATTCATTAAACAAACTTATGGTTCACCAATGGAAAGGTGTGAGGATTGGTTTCATTACGATATCGGGGTTAACAGACATATACAAACACAGGTGACATATATAATCACCAAAGACCTACAGAATACCAAGAGAGGACGACTCAACATTCTGTCATAACGTACATGGGAAAAGGATCCCAAGAAGAACAGTCATCTGTATATGTGTAAAAGAACCACATCTTCCACACCTACAACAAGCCAAACATTGTAATCAAACTTGCTGTAATAAAAAATAAAAACTTAAATTAAAAACACGAACAAGAAGTAGTGAGACAAACGTGAGGGGCTTTCTCCTGGCACATTCCATTCTAAACTCCAATCTAGAACACCACTTCCACTGAGGCTCTCTTGCCCTAGTAACCAGATTTGGTAAGGGTGAACTGCTGCCACCTTGTGGCCGTTTCACACAACAGCAGCTTTAATCCCAACGCTAATGGTCAGTTGATATTCAAAATCATTGCAGGCCTGTAAATGACACCTGCCCTGAAAACAAATCCTGGGGTCACATATCGACCAAAACATTCAAAGGACGTCCATATTTCAAAACGACCGTTTCAAAAGGCATATTTTACGCACATTAGTGTTCTGCTTCTTTTCCTTTCTTTCCTTTTTTGTTAAAAAACACGGGAATGGAAAAAGGCATCCCTCAGAATGGGCGAAAATGGTTGCAGACGAATCAATGGACAGAGGTTTAATCTCCAATATATATAAACAGCTCATGCAGCTTAATATTAAAAAAACAAACAACCCAAAAAAATGGGCAGAAGATCTAAAGAGACGTTTCTTCAAAGGAGACACTGAGATGGCCAAGACGCACATGAAAAGCTGCTCAACAGCACTAATTTTTAGAGAAATGCAAATCAAAACTACAATGAGGTATCACCTCACACCTGTTAGAATCGGCATCATCGGAAAATCTACAAACAACCAATACTGGGGAGGGTGTGGACAAAAGGAGCCCTCTTCCACTATTGGTGGGAATGTAAATTGATACAGTCACTAGGGAGAAGAGTATGGAGTTTCCTTAAAAAAACTAGAAATAGAATTACCATCTGATCCAGCAATCCCACTTCTGGGCATATAGCCAGAGAAAACCGTATTTCAAAAAGGCACATTCACCACAATGTTCGTTGCAGCACTATTTACAATAGCCAGGTAATGGAAGCAACCTAAATGCCCACAGACAGATGAATGGATAAAGATGTGGTACATATATAAAATGGAATATGACTCGGCCATAAAAAGGAATGAAACTGGGTCATTTGTAGAGACATCGATGGATCGAGAGAGTGTCATACAGAATGAAGTAAGTCAGAAAGAGGAAAACAAATATTGTATATTAATGCATATATGTGGAGCCTAAAAATGGTACAGATGAACTGGTTTGCAGGGAAGAAATAGAGACACAGAGGTAGAGAACAAACGTATGGACACCAAGTGTGGGAAGCCATGGGGTGGTGGGGGTGGGATGAGTTGGGAGTTTGGGATTGACCTGTATACATGTATATGCATAAAATACATAACTAATAATAACGAGCTGTATAAAAAAATAAATAAAATTTCAAAAGTTTAAAAAATAAAATTTAAAAATAAAACAGAAAAAAGTTCTTCCCGTCACAGAGATGTATTTATAGGAATGAATTATTTCCATGCTTATATCTATAAATACATAAAAGAGGAATAACATCTAACTTGAAACATAAAAGAAAAAAAAAGTGAACCCACGAGTTATACAGAGGAAAACCCTATCACAGCACTTGCTCCAGTGGTAAACAATTCTGAAATTGGTCAGAGGTGGGGAACCATCTCCCATACCGCCAGCAACCCAACCCCCACGCAAGGAGCGTCCTCATTGCAAAGCTGGGGGACCGTGCCGAGGCATCTGTGAGTAAACGTGAGCTGAGCCCCAGGTCAGCTGCTGCTGAACTGTTCCCACCCTTTCCAGGTAAAACACCTGAATATGTACAAGGACTTGAAAGCCTAGAGGAAGGACCGTGGAACCACACCAGCGACAGCACGCAGGCCAACTTGGTGCCTGCAGGCCAGCCAGCGTGGTCCTGGACCCTGGCGCTCTTCCAGAAGCTTTCCATTGCCCTGCCTGAGATACCCCTCCTGTCCCGGCCCCCACTGCTTTTTTCCTTCCTCACCTCTGTCCGGAGAGAAATTCCAGCGGAAGGTATGGGTGACACATCCTCTTCTTTACAGGCGGCAGCCTGGCAACTCCTGCAGAAAGGCCAGCAGAACCCCACTCACACCGGGCCACCCACAAAGCTGTGGCCCCTCACTCCCTCCCACCAGCACAGCCCCGAGACTGCTGACGGGGCAGAGAATATGGAGTCAGGCACAGCTTCAGGGGCTATTGCTGCCTGGAGCTCTGTTTATATTGACCTCAACGAGGCACACCTGGGGAGGGCGGGCCGGCAGGGTAAGGCTGCCCAGGTCAGCTAATCCACAACCCTCAGGGAATCACATTGTTGAAAATGGACCCCGCTAAGGCAGAAGAGAAGCCAAGGGAAAAAAGGACACAATGCCATTTGCAGCACCGTAGATGAGTCTAGAAGTAATCACGTGACTTGTAGTAAGTCAGAAAGTGAAAGACACATATCATATCATATCACTTATAGGTGTTACCTAAAAATGGATACCAGGGCAGATATTTCCACGGAGAAGGGCAATCACAGATTCATTAAACAAACTTATGGTTCACCAATGGAAAGGTGTGAGGATTGGTTTCATTACGATATCGGGGTTAACAGACATATACAAACACAGGTGACATATATAATCACCAAAGACCTACAGAATACCAAGAGAGGACTACTCAACATTCTGTCATAACGTACATGGGAAAAGGATCCCAAGAAGAACAGTCATCTGTATATGTGTAAAAGAACCACATCTTCCACACCTACAACAAGCCAAACATTGTAATCAAACTTGCTGTAATAAAAAATAAAAACTTAAATTAAAAACACGAACAAGAAGTAGTGAGACAAACGTGAGGGGCTTTCTCCTGGTACATTCCATTCTAAACTCCAATCTAGAACACCACTTCCACTGAGGCTCTCTTGCCCTAGTAACCAGATTTGGTAAGGGTGAACTGCTGCCACCTTGTGGCCGTTTCACACAACAGCAGCTTTAATCCCAACGCTAATGGTCAGTTGATATTCAAAATCATTGCAGGCCTGTAAATGAC
The DNA here is from genome assembly GCF_964341445.2 of Mesoplodon mirus. Classification (NCBI taxonomy): domain Eukaryota; kingdom Metazoa; phylum Chordata; class Mammalia; order Artiodactyla; family Ziphiidae; genus Mesoplodon; species Mesoplodon mirus. Next base: position 1,709,332 of record NW_028295737.1, read on the forward strand.
ACCTGCCCTGAAAACAAATCCTGGGGTCACATATCGACCAAAAATTTCAAAGGACGTCCATATTTCAAAACGACCGTTTCAAAAGGCATATTTTACGCACATTAGTGTTCTGCTTCTTTTCCTTTCTTTCCTTTTTTGTTAAAAAACACGGGAATGGAAAAAGGCATCCCTCAGAATGGGCGAAAATCGTTGCAGACGAATCAATGGACAGAGGTTTAATCTCCAATATATATAAACAGCTCATGCAGCTTAATATTAAAAAAACAAACAACCCAAAAAAAAATGGGCAGTAGATCTAAAGAGACGTTTCTTCAAAGGAGACACAGAGATGGCCAAGACGCACATGAAAAGCTGCTCAACAGCACTAATTATTAGAGAAATGCAAATCAAAACTACAATGAGGTATCACCTCACACCTGTTAGAATCGGCATCATCAGAAAATCTACAAACAACCAATTCTGGGGAGGGTGTGGACAAAAGGAGCCCTCTTCCACTATTGGTGGGAATGTAAATTGATACAGTCACTATGGAGAACAGTATGGAGTTTCCTTAAAAAATTAGAAATAGAATTACCATCTGATCCAGCAATCCCACTTCTGGGCATATACCCAGAGAAAATCGTATTTCAAAAAGGCACATTCACCACAATGTTCGTTGCAGCACTATTTACAATAGCCAGGTAATGGAAGCAACCTAAATGCCCACAGACAGATGAATGGATAAAGATGTGGTACATATATAAAATGGAATATTACTTGGCCATAAAAAGGAATGAAACTGGGTCATTTGTAGAGACATCGATGGATCGAGAGACTGTCATACAGAATGAAGTAAGTCAGAAAGAGGAAAACAAATATTGTATATTAATGCATATATGTGGAGCCTAAAAATGGTACAGATGAACTGGTTTGCAGGGAAGAAATAGAGACACAGAGGTAGAGAACAAACGTATGGACACCAAGTGTGGGAAGCCATGGGGTGGTGATTGTGGGATGAGTTGGGAGTTTGGGATTAACCTGTATACATGTATATGCATAAAATACATAACTAATAATAACGTGCTGTATAAAAAAAAATAAATAAAATAAAATTTCAAAATTTTAAAATTAAAATTTAAAAATAAAACAAAAAAAAGTACTTCCCGTCACACAGATGTATTTATAGGAATGAATTATTTCCATGCTTCTATCTATAAATACATAAAAGAGGAATAAAATCTAACTTGAATCATAAAAGAAAAAAAAATACCTGAACCCACGAGATATACAGAGGAAAACCCTATCAGGGCACTTGCTCCAGTGGTAAACAATTCTGAAATTGGTCAGAGGTGGGGAATCATCTCCCATACAGCCAGCAACCCACCCCCCACGCAAGGAGCGTCCTCATTGCAAAGCTGGGGGACCGTGCCGAGGCATCTGTGAGTAAACGTGAGCTGAACCCCAGGCCAGCTGCTGCTGAACTGTTCCCACCCTTTCCAGGTAAATCAACTGAATATGTACAAGGGCTTGAAAGCCTAGAGGAAGGACCATGGAGCCACACCAGCGACAGCACGCAGGCCAACTTGGGGCCTGTTGGCAAGCCAGCATGGTCCTGGCCCCGGGCGCTCTTCCAGAAGCTTTCCATTGCCCTGCCTGAGATACCCCTCCTGTCCCGGACCCCACTGCTTTTTTCCATCCTCACCTCTGTCCGGAGAGAAATTCCAGCGGAAGGTATGGGTGACACATCCTCTTCTTTACAGGCGGCAGCCTGGCAACTCCTGCAGAAAGGCCAGCAGAACCCCACTCACACCGGGCCACCCACAAAGCTGTGGCCCCTCACTCCCTCCCACCAGCACAGCCCCGAGACTGCTGAAGGGGCAGAGAATATGGAGTCAGGCACAGCTTCAGGGGCTATTGCTGCCTGGAGCTCTGTTTATATTGACCTCAACGAGGCACACCTGGGGAGGGCGGGCCGGCAGGGTAAGGCTGCCCAGGTCAGCTAATCCACAACCCTCAGGGAATCACATTGTTGAAAATGGACCCCGCTAAGGCAGAAGAGAAGCCAACGGAAAAAAGGACACAATGCCATTTGCAGCACCGTAGATGAGTCTAGAAGTAATCACGTGACTTGTAGTAAGTCAGAAAGTGAAAGACACATATCATATCATATCACTTATAGGTGTTACCTAAAAATGGATACCGGGGCAGATATTTCCACGGAGAAGGGCAATCACAGATTCATTAAACAAACTTATGGTTCACCAATGGAAAGGTGTGAGGATTGGTTTCATTACGATATCGGGGTTAACAGACATATACAAACAAAGGTGACATATATAATCACCAAAGACCTACAGAATACCAAGAGAGGACTACTCAATATTCTGTCATAACGTACATGGGAAAAGGATCCCAAGAAGAACAGTCATCTGTATATGTGTAAAAGAACCACATCTTCCACACCTACAACAAGCCAAACATTGTAATCAAACTTGCTGTAATAAAAAATAAAAACTTAAATTAAAAACACGAACAAGAAGTAGTGAGACAAACGTGAGGGGCTTTCTCCTGGCACATTCCATTCTAAACTCCAATCTAGAACACCACTTCCACTGAGGCTCTCTTGCCCTAGTAACCAGATTTGGTAAGGGTGAACTGCTGCCACCTTGTGGCCGTTTCACACAACAGCAGCTTTAATCCCAACGCTAATGGTCAGTTGATATTCAAAATCATTGCAGGCCTGTAAATGACACCTGCCCTGAAAACAAATCCTGGGGTCACATATCGACCAAAAAATTCAAAGGACGTCCATATTTCAAAACGACCGTTTCAAAAGGCATATTTTACGCACATTAGTGTTCTGCTTCTTTTCCTTTCTTTCCTTTTTTGTTAAAAAACACGGGAATGGAAAAAGGCATCCCTCAGAATGGGCGAAAATCGTTGCAGACGAATCAATGGACAGAGGTTTAATCTCCAATATATATAAACAGCTCATGCAGCTTAATATTAAAAAAACAAACAACCCAAAAAAATGGGCAGAAGATCTAAAGAGACGTTTCTTCAAAGGAGACACAGAGATGGCCAAGACGCACATGAAAAGCTGCTCAACAGCACTAATTATTAGAGAAATGCAAATCAAAACTACAATGAGGTATCACCTCACACCTGTTAGAATCGGCATCATCAGAAAATCTACAAACAACCAATTCTGGGGAGGGTGTGGAAAAAAGGAGCCCTCTTCCACTATTGGTGGGAATGTAAATTGATACAGTCACTATGGAGAACAGTATGGAGTTTCCTTAAAAAAACTAGAAATAGAATTACCATCTGATCCAGCAATCCCACTTCTGGGCATATACCCAGAGAAAACCGTATTTCAAAAAGGCACATTCACCACAATGTTCGTTGCAGCACTATTTACAATAGCCAGGTAATGGAAGCAACCTAAATGCCCACAGACAGATGAATGGATAAAGATGTGGTACATATATAAAATGGAATATGACTCTGCCATAAAAAGGAATGAAACTGGGTCATTTGTAGAGACATCGATGGATCGAGAGACTGTCATACAGAATGAAGTAAGTCAGAAAGAGGAAAACAAATATTGTATATTAATGCATATATGTGGAGCCTAAAAATGGTACAGATGAACTGGTTTGCCGGGAAGAAATAGAGACAAAGAGGTAGAGAACAAACGTATGGACACCAAGTGTGGGAAGCCATGGGGTGGTGGTGGTGGGATGAGTTGGGAGTTTGGGATTGACCTGTATACATGTATATGCATAAAATACATAACTAATAATAGCATGCTGTATAAAAAAGAAAATAAATAAAATAAAATTTCAAAATTTTAAAAAGTAAAATTTAAAAATAAAACAGAAAAATGTTCTTCCCGTCACACAGATGTATTTATAGGAATGAATTATTTCCATGCTTATATCTATAAATACATAAAAGAGGAATAAAATCTAACTTGAACCATAAAAGAAAAAAAATCCTGAACCCACGAGTTATACAGTCGAAAACCCTAACAGGGCACTTGCTCCAGTGGTAAACAATTCTGAAATTGGTCAGAGGTGGGGAATCATCACCCATACAGCCAGCAACCCACCCCCCACGCAAGGAGCATCCTCATTGCAAAGCTGGGGGACCGTGCCGAGGCATCTGTGAGTAAACGTGAGCTGAGCCCCAGGCCAGCTGCTGCTGAACTGTTCCCACCCTTTCCAGGTAAAACACCTGAATATGTACAAGGGCTTGAAAGCCTAGAGGAAGGACCGTGGAGCCACACCAGCGACAACAGGCAGGCCAACTTGGTGCCTGCAGGCCAGCCAGGGTGGTCCTGGGCCCGGGCGCTCTTCCAGAAGCTTTCCATTGCCCTGCCTGAGATACCCCTCCTGTCCCGGCCCCCACTGCTTTTTTTTCCTTCCTCACCTCTGTCCGGAGAGAAATTCCAGCGGAAGGTATGGGTGACACAACCTCTTCTTTACAGGCGGCAGCCTGGCAACTCCTGCAGAAAGGCCAGCAGAACCCCACTCACACCGGGCCACCCACAAAGCTGTGGCCCCTCACTCCCTCCCAGCAGCACAGCCCCGAGACTGCTGACGGGGCAGAGAATATGGAGTCAGGCACAGCTTCAGGGGCTATTGCTGCCTGGAGCTCTGTTTATATTGACCTCAACGAGGCACACCTGGGGAGGGCGGGCCGGCAGGGTAAGGCTGCCCAGGTCAGCTAATCCACAACCCTCAGGGAATCACATTGTTGAAAATGGACCCCGCTAAGGCAGAAGAGAAGCCAAGGGAAAAAAGGACACAATGCCATTTGCAGCACCGTAGATGAGTCTAGAAGTCATCACGTGACTTGCAGTAAGTCAGAAAGTGAAAGATACATATCATATCATATCACTTATAGGTGTTACCTAAAAATGGATACCAGGGCAGATATTTCCACGGAGAAGGGCAATCACAGATTCATTAAACAAACTTATGGTTCACCAATGGAAAGGTGTGAGGATTGGTTTCATTACGATATCGGGGTTAACAGACATATACAAACACAGGTGACATATATAATCACCAAAGACCTACAGAATACCAAGAGAGGACTACTCAATATTCTGTCATAACGTACATGGGAAAAGGATCCCAGGAAGAACAGTCATCTGTATATGTGTAAAAGAACCACATCTTCCACACCTACAGCAAGCCAAACATTGTAATCAAACTTGCTGTAATAAAAAATAAAAACTTAAATTAAAAACACGAACAAGAAGTAGTGAGACAAACGTGAGGGGCTTTCTCCTGGCACATTGCATTCTAAACTCCAATCTAGAACACCACTTCCACTGAGGCTCTCTTGCCCTAGTAACCAGATTTGGTAAGGGTGAACTGCTGCCACCTTGTGGCCGTTTCACACAACAGCAGCTTTAATCCCAACCCTAATGGTCAGTTGATATTCAAAATCATTGCAGGCCTGTAAATGACACCTGCCCTGAAAACAAATCCTGGGGTCACATATCGACCAAAAAATTCAAAGGACGTCCATATTTCAAAACGACCGTTTCAAAAGGCATATTTTACGCACATTAGTGTTCTGCTTCTTTTCCTTTCTTTCCTTTTTTGTTAAAAAACACGGGAATGGAAAAAGGCATCCCTCAGAATGGGCGAAAATCGTTGCAGACGAATCAATGGACAGAGGTTTAATCTCCAATATATATAAACAGCTCATGCAGCTTAATATTAAAAAAACAAACAACCCCCCAAAAAATGGGCAGAAGATCTAAAGAGACGTTTCTTCAAAGGAGACACAGAGATGGCCAAGACGCACATGAAAAGCTGCTCAACAGCACTAATTATTAGAGAAATGCAAATCAAAACTACAATGAGGTATCACCTCACACCTGTTAGAATCGGCATCATCAGAAAATCTACAAACAACCAATTCTGGGGAGGGTGTGGACAAAAGGAGCCCTCTTCCACTATTGGTGGGAATGTAAATTGATACAGTCACTATGGAGAACAGTATGGAGTTTCCTTAAAAAAACTAGAAATAGAATTACCATCTGATCCAGCAATCCCACTTCTGGGCATATACCCAGAGAAAACGGTAAATCAAAAAGGCACATTCACCACAATGTTCGTTGCAGCACTATTTACAATAGCCAGGTAATGGAAGCAACCTAAATGCCCACAGACAGATGAATGGATAAAGATGTGGTACATATATAAAATGAAATATTACTCGGCCATTAAAAGGAATGAAACTGGGTCATTTGTAGAGACATCGATGGATCGAGAGGCTGTCATACAGAATGAAGTAAGTCAGAAAGAGGAAACCAAATACTGTATATTAATGCATATATGTGGAACCTAAAAAAATGGTACAGATGAACTGGTTTGCAGGGAAGAAATAGAGACACAGAGGTAGAGAACAAACGTATGGACACCAAGTGTGGGAAGCCATGGGGTGGTGGTGGTGGGATGAGTTGGGAGATTGGGATTGACCTGTATACATGTATATGCATAAAATACATAACTAATAATAACGTGCTGTATAAAAAAAATAAAATTGAATTTCAAAATTTTAAAAAATAAAATTTAAAAATAAAAGAGAAAAATGTTCTTCCCGTCACACAGATGTATTTATAGGAATGAATTATTTCCATGCTTATATCTATAAATATATACAAGAGGAATAAAATCTAACTTGAACCATAAAAGAAAAAATCACCTGCACCCATGAGTTATACAGAGGAAAACCCTATCAGCGCACTTGCTCCAGTGGTAAACAATTCTGAAATTGGTCAGAGGTGGGGAATCATCTCCCATACAGCCAGCAACCCACCCCCCACGCAAGGAGCATCCTCATTGCAAAGCTGGGGGACCGTGCCGAGGCATCTGTGAGTAAACGTGAGCTGAGCCCCAGGCCAGCTGCTGCTGAACTGTTCCCACCCTTCCCAGGTAAAACACCTGAATATGTACAAGGGCTTGAAAGCCTAGAGGAAGGGCCGTCGAGCCACACCAGGGACAGCACGCATGCCAACTTGGTGCCTGCAGCCAGCCAGGGTGGTCTTGACCCCGGGCGCTCTTCCAGAAGCTTTCCATTGCCCTGCCTGAGATACCCCTCCTGTCCCGGCCCCCACTGCTTTTTTCCTTCCTCACCTCTGTCCGGAGAGAAATTCCAGCGGAAGGTATGGGTGACACATCCTCTTCTTTACAGGCGGCAGCCTGGCAACTCCTGCAGAAAGGCCAGCCGAGCCCCACTCACACCAGGCCACCCACAAAGCTCTGGCCCCTCACTCCCTCCCACCAGCACAGCCCCGAGACTGCTGATCGGGCAGAGAATATGGAGTGAGGCACAGCTTCAGGGGCTATAGCTGCCTGGAGCGCTGTTTATATTGACCTCAACGAGTCACACCTGGGGAGGGAGGGCCAGCAGGGTAAGGCTGCCCAGGTCAGCTAATCCACAACCCTCAGGGAATCACATTGTTGAAAATGGACCTCACTAAGGCAGAATAGAAGCCAAGGAAAAAAAGGACACAATGCCATTTGCAGCACCGTACATGAGTCTAGAAGTCATCACGTGACTTGTAGTAAGTCAGAAAGTGAAAGACACATATCATATCATATCACTTATAGGTGTTACCTAAAAATGGATACCAGGGCAGATATTTCCACGGAGAAGGGCAATCACAGATTCATTAAACAAACTTATGGTTCACCAATGGAAAGGTGTGAGGATTGGTTTCATTACGATATCGGGGTTAACAGACATATACAAACACAGGTGACATATATAATCACCAAAGACCTACAGAATACCAAGACAGGACTACTCAACATTCTGTCATAACGTACATGGGAAATGGATCCCAGGAAGAACAGACATCTGTATATGTGTAAAAGAACCACATCTTCCACACCTACAACAAGCCAAACATTGTAATCAAACTTGCTGTAATAAAAAATAAAAAACATTAAATTAAAAACACGAACAAGAAGTAGTGAGACAAACGTGAGGGGCTTTCTCCTTTCACATTCCATTCTAAATTCCAATCTAGAACACCCCTTCCACTGAGGCTCTCTTGCCCTAGTAACCAGATTTGGTAAGGGAGAACTGCTGCCACCTTGTGGCCGTTTCACACAACAGCAGCTTTAATCCCAGCGCTAATGGTCAGTTGATATTCAAAATCATTGCAGGCCTGTAAATGACACCTGCCCTGAAAACAAATCCTGGGGTCACATATTGACCAAAAAATTCAAAGGACGTCCATATTTCAAAACGACCGTTTCAAAAGGCATATTTTACGCACATTAGTGTTCTGCTTCTTTTCCTTTCTTTCCTTTTTTGTTAGAAAAAACGGGAATGGAAAAAGGCATCCCTCAGAATGGGCGAAAATCGTTGCAGACGAATCAATGGACAGAGGTTTAATCTCCAATATATATAAACAGCTCATGCAGCTTAATATTAAAAAAACAAACAACCCAAAAAAAAATGGGCAGTAGATCTAAAGAGACGTTTCTTCAAAGGAGACACAGAGATGGCCAAGACGCACATGAAAAGCTGCTCAACAGCACTAATTATTAGAGAAATGCAAATCAAAACTACAATGAGGTATCACCTCACACCTGTTAGAATCGGCATCATCAGAAAATCTACAAACAACCAATTCTGGGGAGGGTGTGGACAAAAGGAGCCCTCTTCCACTATTGGTGGGAATGTAAATTGATACAGTCACTATGGAGAACAGTATGGAGTTTCCTTAAAAAAATTAGAAATAGAATTACCATCTGATCCAGCAATCCCACTTCTGGGCATATACCCAGAGAAAATCGTATTTCAAAAAGGCACATTCACCACAATGTTCGTTGCAGCACTATTTACAATAGCCAGGTAATGGAAGCAACCTAAATGCCCACAGACAGATGAATGGATAAAGATGTGGTACATATATAAAATGGAATATTACTTGGCCATAAAAAGGAATGAAACTGGGTCATTTGTAGAGACATCGATGGATCGAGAGACTGTCATACAGAATGAAGTAAGTCAGAAAGAGGAAAACAAATATTGTATATTAATGCATATATGTGGAGCCTAAAAATGGTACAGATGAACTGGTTTGCAGGGAAGAAATAGAGACACAGAGGTAGAGAACAAACGTATGGACACCAAGTGTGGGAAGCCATGGGGTGGTGATTGTGGGATGAGTTGGGAGTTTGGGATTAACCTGTATACATGTATATGCATAAAATACATAACTAATAATAACGTGCTGTATAAAAAAAAATAAATAAAATAAAATTTCAAAATTTTAAAATTAAAATTTAAAAATAAAACAAAAAAAAGTACTTCCCGTCACACAGATGTATTTATAGGAATGAATTATTTCCATGCTTCTATCTATAAATACATAAAAGAGGAATAAAATCTAACTTGAATCATAAAAGAAAAAAAAAATACCTGAACCCACGAGATATACAGAGGAAAACCCTATCAGGGCACTTGCTCCAGTGGTAAACAATTCTGAAATTGGTCAGAGGTGGGGAATCATCTCCCATACAGCCAGCAACCCACCCCCCACGCAAGGAGCGTCCTCATTGCAAAGCTGGGGGACCGTGCCGAGGCATCTGTGAGTAAACGTGAGCTGAGCCCCAGGCCAGCTGCTGCTGAACTGTTCTCACCCTTTCCAGGTAAATCAACTGAATATGTACAAGGGCTTGAAAGCCTAGAGGAAGGACCATGGAGCCACACCAGCGACAGCACGCAGGCCAACTTGGGGCCTGTTGGCAAGCCAGCATGGTCCTGGCCCCGGGCGCTCTTCCAGAAGCTTTCCATTGCCCTGCCTGAGATACCCCTCCTGTCCCGGACCCCACTGCTTTTTTCCATCCTCACCTCTGTCCGGAGAGAAATTCCAGCGGAAGGTATGGGTGACACATCCTCTTCTTTACAGGCGGCAGCCTGGCAACTCCTGCAGAAAGGCCAGCAGAACCCCACTCACACCGGGCCACCCACAAAGCTGTGGCCCCTCACTCCCTCCCACCAGCACAGCCCCGAGACTGCTGAAGGGGCAGAGAATATGGAGTCAGGCACAGCTTCAGGGGCTATTGCTGCCTGGAGCTCTGTTTATATTGACCTCAACGAGGCACACCTGGGGAGGGCGGGCCGGCAGGGTAAGGCTGCCCAGGTCAGCTAATCCACAACCCTCAGGGAATCACATTGTTGAAAATGGACCCCGCTAAGGCAGAAGAGAAGCCAACGGAAAAAAGGACACAATGCCATTTGCAGCACCGTAGATGAGTCTAGAAGTAATCACGTGACTTGTAGTAAGTCAGAAAGTGAAAGACACATATCATATCATATCACTTATAGGTGTTACCTAAAAATGGATACCGGGGCAGATATTTCCACGGAGAAGGGCAATCACAGATTCATTAAACAAACTTATGGTTCACCAATGGAAAGGTGTGAGGATTGGTTTCATTACGATATCGGGGTTAACAGACATATACAAACAAAGGTGACATATATAATCACCAAAGACCTACAGAATACCAAGAGAGGACTACTCAATATTCTGTCATAACGTACATGGGAAAAGGATCCCAAGAAGTACAGTCATCTGTATATGTGTAAAAGAACCACATCTTCCACACCTACAACAAGCCAAACATTGTAATCAAACTTGCTGTAATAAAAAATAAAAACTTAAATTAAAAACACGAACAAGAAGTAGTGAGACAAACGTGAGGGGCTTTCTCCTGGCACATTCCATTCTAAACTCCAATCTAGAACACCACTTCCACTGAGGCTCTCTTGCCCTAGTAACCAGATTTGGTAAGGGTGAACTGCTGCCACCTTGTGGCCGTTTCACACAACAGCAGCTTTAATCCCAACGCTAATGGTCAGTTGATATTCAAAATCATTGCAGGCCTGTAAATGACACCTGCCCTGAAAACAAATCCTGGGGTCACATATCGACCAAAAAATTCAAAGGACGTCCATATTTCAAAACGACCGTTTCAAAAGGCATATTTTACGCACATTAGTGTTCTGCTTCTTTTCCTTTCTTTCCTTTTTTGTTAAAAAACACGGGAATGGAAAAAGGCATCCCTCAGAATGGGCGAAAATCGTTGCAGACGAATCAATGGACAGAGGTTTAATCTCCAATATATATAAACAGCTCATGCAGCTTAATATTAAAAAAACAAACAACCCAAAAAAATGGGCAGAAGATCTAAAGAGACGTTTCTTCAAAGGAGACACAGAGATGGCCAAGACGCACATGAAAAGCTGCTCAACAGCACTAATTATTAGAGAAATGCAAATCAAAACTACAATGAGGTATCACCTCACACCTGTTAGAATCGGCATCATCAGAAAATCTACAAACAACCAATTCTGGGGAGGGTGTGGAAAAAAGGAGCCCTCTTCCACTATTGGTGGGAATGTAAATTGATACAGTCACTATGGAGAACAGTATGGAGTTTCCTTAAAAAAACTAGAAATAGAATTACCATCTGATCCAGCAATCCCACTTCTGGGCATATACCCAGAGAAAACCGTATTTCAAAAAGGCACATTCACCACAATGTTCGTTGCAGCACTATTTACAATAGCCAGGTAATGGAAGCAACCTAAATGCCCACAGACAGATGAATGGATAAAGATGTGGTACATATATAAAATGGAATATGACTCTGCCATAAAAAGGAATGAAACTGGGTCATTTGTAGAGACATCGATGGATCGAGAGACTGTCATACAGAATGAAGTAAGTCAGAAAGAGGAAAACAAATATTGTATATTAATGCATATATGTGGAGCCTAAAAATGGTACAGATGAACTGGTTTGCCGGGAAGAAATAGAGACAAAGAGGTAGAGAACAAACGTATGGACACCAAGTGTGGGAAGCCATGGGGTGGTGGTGGTGGGATGAGTTGGGAGTTTGGGATTGACCTGTATACATGTATATGCATAAAATACATAACTAATAATAGCATGCTGTATAAAAAAGAAAATAAATAAAATAAAATTTCAAAATTTTAAAAAGTAAAATTTAAAAATAAAACAGAAAAATGTTCTTCCCGTCACACAGATGTATTTATAGGAATGAATTATTTCCATGCTTATATCTATAAATACATAAAAGAGGAATAAAATCTAACTTGAACCATAAAAGAAAAAAAATCCTGAACCCACGAGTTATACAGTCGAAAACCCTAACAGGGCACTTGCTCCAGTGGTAAACAATTCTGAAATTGGTCAGAGGTGGGGAATCATCACCCATACAGCCAGCAACCCACCCCCCACGCAAGGAGCATCCTCATTGCAAAGCTGGGGGACCGTGCCGAGGCATCTGTGAGTAAACGTGAGCTGAGCCCCAGGCCAGCTGCTGCTGAACTGTTCCCACCCTTTCCAGGTAAAACACCTGAATATGTACAAGGGCTTGAAAGCCTAGAGGAAGGACCGTGGAGCCACACCAGCGACAACAGGCAGGCCAACTTGGTGCCTGCAGGCCAGCCAGGGTGGTCCTGGGCCCGGGCGCTCTTCCAGAAGCTTTCCATTGCCCTGCCTGAGATACCCCTCCTGTCCCGGCCCCCACTGCTTTTTTTTCCTTCCTCACCTCTGTCCGGAGAGAAATTCCAGCGGAAGGTATGGGTGACACAACCTCTTCTTTACAGGCGGCAGCCTGGCAACTCCTGCAGAAAGGCCAGCAGAACCCCACTCACACCGGGCCACCCACAAAGCTGTGGCCCCTCACTCCCTCCCAGCAGCACAGCCCCGAGACTGCTGACGGGGCAGAGAATATGGAGTCAGGCACAGCTTCAGGGGCTATTGCTGCCTGGAGCTCTGTTTATATTGACCTCAACGAGGCACACCTGGGGAGGGCGGGCCGGCAGGGTAAGGCTGCCCAGGTCAGCTAATCCACAACCCTCAGGGAATCACATTGTTGAAAATGGACCCCGCTAAGGCAGAAGAGAAGCCAAGGGAAAAAAGGACACAATGCCATTTGCAGCACCGTAGATGAGTCTAGAAGTCATCACGTGACTTGCAGTAAGTCAGAAAGTGAAAGATACATATCATATCATATCACTTATAGGTGTTACCTAAAAATGGATACCAGGGCAGATATTTCCACGGAGAAGGGCAATCACAGATTCATTAAACAAACTTATGGTTCACCAATGGAAAGGTGTGAGGATTGGTTTCATTACGATATCGGGGTTAACAGACATATACAAACACAGGTGACATATATAATCACCAAAGACCTACAGAATACCAAGAGAGGACTACTCAATATTCTGTCATAACGTACATGGGAAAAGGATCCCAGGAAGAACAGTCATCTGTATATGTGTAAAAGAACCACATCTTCCACACCTACAGCAAGCCAAACATTGTAATCAAACTTGCTGTAATAAAAAATAAAAACTTAAATTAAAAACACGAACAAGAAGTAGTGAGACAAACGTGAGGGGCTTTCTCCTGGCACATTGCATTCTAAACTCCAATCTAGAACACCACTTCCACTGAGGCTCTCTTGCCCTAGTAACCAGATTTGGTAAGGGTGAACTGCTGCCACCTTGTGGCCGTTTCACACAACAGCAGCTTTAATCCCAACCCTAATGGTCAGTTGATATTCAAAATCATTGCAGGCCTGTAAATGACACCTGCCCTGAAAACAAATCCTGGGGTCACATATCGACCAAAAAATTCAAAGGACGTCCATATTTCAAAACGACCGTTTCAAAAGGCATATTTTACGCACATTAGTGTTCTGCTTCTTTTCCTTTCTTTCCTTTTTTGTTAAAAAACACGGGAATGGAAAAAGGCATCCCTCAGAATGGGCGAAAATCGTTGCAGACGAATCAATGGACAGAGGTTTAATCTCCAATATATATAAACAGCTCATGCAGCTTAATATTAAAAAAACAAACAACCCCCCAAAAAATGGGCAGAAGATCTAAAGAGACGTTTCTTCAAAGGAGACACAGAGATGGCCAAGACGCACATGAAAAGCTGCTCAACAGCACTAATTATTAGAGAAATGCAAATCAAAACTACAATGAGGTATCACCTCACACCTGTTAGAATCGGCATCATCAGAAAATCTACAAACAACCAATTCTGGGGAGGGTGTGGACAAAAGGAGCCCTCTTCCACTATTGGTGGGAATGTAAATTGATACAGTCACTATGGAGAACAGTATGGAGTTTCCTTAAAAAAACTAGAAATAGAATTACCATCTGATCCAGCAATCCCACTTCTGGGCATATACCCAGAGAAAACGGTAAATCAAAAAGGCACATTCACCACAATGTTCGTTGCAGCACTATTTACAATAGCCAGGTAATGGAAGCAACCTAAATGCCCACAGACAGATGAATGGATAAAGATGTGGTACATATATAAAATGAAATATTACTCGGCCATTAAAAGGAATGAAACTGGGTCATTTGTAGAGACATCGATGGATCGAGAGGCTGTCATACAGAATGAAGTAAGTCAGAAAGAGGAAACCAAATACTGTATATTAATGCATATATGTGGAACCTAAAAAAATGGTACAGATGAACTGGTTTGCAGGGAAGAAATAGAGACACAGAGGTAGAGAACAAACGTATGGACACCAAGTGTGGGAAGCCATGGGGTGGTGGTGGTGGGATGAGTTGGGAGATTGGGATTGACCTGTATACATGTATATGCATAAAATACATAACTAATAATAACGTGCTGTATAAAAAAAATAAAATTGAATTTCAAAATTTTAAAAAATAAAATTTAAAAATAAAAGAGAAAAATGTTCTTCCCGTCACACAGATGTATTTATAGGAATGAATTATTTCCATGCTTATATCTATAAATATATACAAGAGGAATAAAATCTAACTTGAACCATAAAAGAAAAAATCACCTGCACCCATGAGTTATACAGAGGAAAACCCTATCAGCGCACTTGCTCCAGTGGTAAACAATTCTGAAATTGGTCAGAGGTGGGGAATCATCTCCCATACAGCCAGCAACCCACCCCCCACGCAAGGAGCATCCTCATTGCAAAGCTGGGGGACCGTGCCGAGGCATCTGTGAGTAAACGTGAGCTGAGCCCCAGGCCAGCTGCTGCTGAACTGTTCCCACCCTTCCCAGGTAAAACACCTGAATATGTACAAGGGCTTGAAAGCCTAGAGGAAGGGCCGTCGAGCCACACCAGGGACAGCACGCATGCCAACTTGGTGCCTGCAGCCAGCCAGGGTGGTCTTGACCCCGGGCGCTCTTCCAGAAGCTTTCCATTGCCCTGCCTGAGATACCCCTCCTGTCCCGGCCCCCACTGCTTTTTTCCTTCCTCACCTCTGTCCGGAGAGAAATTCCAGCGGAAGGTATGGGTGACACATCCTCTTCTTTACAGGCGGCAGCCTGGCAACTCCTGCAGAAAGGCCAGCCGAGCCCCACTCACACCAGGCCACCCACAAAGCTCTGGCCCCTCACTCCCTCCCACCAGCACAGCCCCGAGACTGCTGATCGGGCAGAGAATATGGAGTGAGGCACAGCTTCAGGGGCTATAGCTGCCTGGAGCGCTGTTTATATTGACCTCAACGAGTCACACCTGGGGAGGGAGGGCCAGCAGGGTAAGGCTGCCCAGGTCAGCTAATCCACAACCCTCAGGGAATCACATTGTTGAAAATGGACCTCACTAAGGCAGAATAGAAGCCAAGGAAAAAAAGGACACAATGCCATTTGCAGCACCGTACATGAGTCTAGAAGTCATCACGTGACTTGTAGTAAGTCAGAAAGTGAAAGACACATATCATATCATATCACTTATAGGTGTTACCTAAAAATGGATACCAGGGCAGATATTTCCACGGAGAAGGGCAATCACAGATTCATTAAACAAACTTATGGTTCACCAATGGAAAGGTGTGAGGATTGGTTTCATTACGATATCGGGGTTAACAGACATATACAAACACAGGTGACATATATAATCACCAAAGACCTACAGAATACCAAGACAGGACTACTCAACATTCTGTCATAACGTACATGGGAAATGGATCCCAGGAAGAACAGACATCTGTATATGTGTAAAAGAACCACATCTTCCACACCTACAACAAGCCAAACATTGTAATCAAACTTGCTGTAATAAAAAATAAAAAACATTAAATTAAAAACACGAACAAGAAGTAGTGAGACAAACGTGAGGGGCTTTCTCCTTTCACATTCCATTCTAAATTCCAATCTAGAACACCCCTTCCACTGAGGCTCTCTTGCCCTAGTAACCAGATTTGGTAAGGGAGAACTGCTGCCACCTTGTGGCCGTTTCACACAACAGCAGCTTTAATCCCAGCGCTAATGGTCAGTTGATATTCAAAATCATTGCAGGCCTGTAAATGACACCTGCCCTGAAAACAAATCCTGGGGTCACATATTGACCAAAAAATTCAAAGGACGTCCATATTTCAAAACGACCGTTTCAAAAGGCATATTTTACGCACATTAGTGTTCTGCTTCTTTTCCTTTCTTTCCTTTTTTGTTAGAAAAAACGGGAATGGAAAAAGGCATCCCTCAGAATGGGCAAAAATCGTTGCAAACGAATCAATGGACAGAGGTTTAAACTCCAATATATATAAACAGCTCATGCAGCTTAATATTAAAAAAACAAACAACCCAATACAAAAATGGGCAGAAGATCTAAAGAGACTTTTCTTCAAAGAAGACACAGAGATGGCCAAGACGCACATGAAAAGCTGCTCAACAGCACTAATTATTAGAGAAATGCAAATCAAAACTACAATGAGGTATCACCTCACACCTGTTAGAATCGGCATCATCAGAAAATGTACAAACAACCAATTCTGGGGAGGGTGTGGACAAAAGGAGCCCTCTTCCACTATTGGTGGGAATGTAAATTGATACAGTCACTATGGAGAACAGTATGGAGTTTCCTTAAAAAAACTAGAAATAGAATTACCATCTGATCCAGCAATCCCACTTCTGGGCATATACCCAGAGAAAACGGTAAATCAAAAAGGCACATTCACTAAAATGTTCGTTGCAGCACTATTTACAATAGCCAGGTAATGGAAGCAACCTAAATGCCCACAGACAGATGAATGGATAAAGATGTGGTACATATATAAAATGAAATATTACTCGGCCATAAACAGGAATGAAACTGGGTCATTTGTAGAGACATCGATGGATCGAGAGGCTGTCATACAGAATGAAGTAAGTCTGAAAGAGGAAAACAAATACTGTATATTAATGCATATATGTGGAACCTAAAAAAATGGTACAGATGAACTGGTTGGCAGGGAAGAAATAGAGACACAGATGTAGAGAACAAACGTATGGACACCAAGTGTGGGAAGCCATGGGGTGGTGGTTGTGGGTTGAGTTGGGAGATTGGGATTGACCTGTATACATGTATATGCATAAAATACATAACTAATAATAACGTGCTGTATAAAAAAAATAAAATTAAATTTCAAAATTTTAAAAAATAAAATTTAAAAATAAAAGAGAAAAAAGTTCTTCCCGTCACACAGATGTATTTATAGGAATGAATTATTTCCATGCTTATATCTATAAATATATAAAAGAGGAATAAAATCTAACTTGAACCATAAAAGAAAAAATCACCTGCACCCATGAGTTATACAGAGGAATACCCTATCAGCGCACTTGCTCCAGCGGTAAACAATTCTGAAATTGGTCAGAGGTGGGAAACCATCTCCCATACAGCCAGCAACCCACGCCCCACGCAAGGAGCGTCCTCATTGCAAAGCTGTGGGACCGTGCCGAGGCATCTGTGAGTAAACGTGAGCTGAGCCCCAGGCCAGCTGCTGCTGAACTGTTCCCACCCTTCCCAGGTAAAACACCTGAATATGTACAAGGGCTTGAAAGCCTAGAGGAAGTGCCGTCGAGCCACACCAGGGACAGCACGCAGGCCAACTTGGTGCCTGCAGGCCAGCCAGTGTGGTCCTGGCACCGGGCGCTCTTCCAGAAGCTTTCCATTGCCCTGCCTGAGATACACTTCCTGTCCCGGCCCCCACTGCTTTTTTCCTTCCTCACCTCTGTCCGGAGAGAAATTCCAGCGGAAGGTATGGGTGACACATCCTCTTCTTTACAGGCGGCAGCCTGGCAACCCCTGCAGAAAGGCCAGCAGAGCCCCACTCACACCAGGCCACCCACAAAGCTGTGGCCCCTCACTCCCTCCCACCAGCACAGACCCGAGACTGCTGACGGGGCAGAGAATATGGAGTCAGGCACAGCTTCAGGGGCTAATGCTGCCTGGAGCTCTGTTTATATTGACCTCAACGAGGCACACCTGGGGAGGGCGGGCCCACAGGGTTAGGCTGCCCAGGTCAGGTAATCCACAACCCTCAGGGAATCACATTGTTGAAAATGGACCTCGCTAAGGCAGAAGAGGAGCCAAGGAAAAAAAGGACACAATGCCATTTGCAGCCCCGTAGATGAGTCTAGAAGTAATCACGTGACTTGTAGTAAGTCAGAAAGTGAAAGACACATATCATATCATATCACTTATAGGTGTTACCTAAAAATGGATACCAGGGCAGATATTTCCACGGAGAAGGGCAATCACAGATTCATTAAACAAACTTATGGTTCACCAATGGAAAGGTGTGAGGATTGGTTTCATTACGATATGGGGGTTAACAGACATATACAAACACAGGTGACATATATAATCACCAAAGACCTACAGAATACCAAGAGAGGACTACTCAACATTCTGTCATAACGTACATGGGAAAAGGATCCCAGGAAGAACAGACATCTGTATATGTGTAAAAGAACCACATATTCCACACCTACAACAAGCCAAACATTGTAATCAAACTTGCTGTAATAAAAAATAAAAAAATTAAATTAAAAACACGGACAAGAAGTAGTGAGACAAACTTGAGGGGCATTCTCCTGGCACATTCCATTCTAAATTCCAATCTAGAACACCACTTCCACTGAGGCTCTCTTGCCCTAGTAACCAGATTTGGTAAGGGTGAACTGCTGCCACCTTGTGGCCGTTTCACACAACAGCAGCTTTAATCCCAGCGCTAATGGTCAGTTGATATTCAAAATCATTGCAGGCCTGTAAATGACACCTGCCCTGAAAACAAATCCTGGGGTCACATATCGACCAAAAAATTCAAAGGACGTCCATATTTCAAAACGACCGTTTCAAAAGGCATATTTTACGCACATTAGTGTTCTGCTTCTTTTCCTTTCTTTCCTTTTTCGTTAGAAAAAACGGGAATGGAAAAAGGCATCCCTCAGAATGGGCAAAAATCGTTGCAAACGAATCAATGGACAGAGGTTTAATCTCCAATATATATAAACAGCTCATGCAGCTTAATATTAAAAAAACAAACAACCCAATACAAAAATGGGCAGAAGATCTAAAGAGACGTTTCTTCAAAGAAGACCCAGAGATGGCCAAGACGCACATGAAAAGCTGCTCAACAGCACTAATTATTAGAGAAATGCAAATCAAAACTACAATGAGGTATCACCTCACACCTGTTAGAATCGGCATCATCAGAAAATCTAGAAACAACCAATTCTGGGGAGGGTGTGGACAAAAGGAGCCCTCTTCCACTATTGGTGGGAATGTAAATTGATACAGTCACTATGGAGAACAGTATGGAGTTTCCTTAAAAAAACTAGAAATAGAATTACCATCTGATCCAGCAATCCCACTTCTGGGCATATACCCAGAGAAAACGGTAAATCAAAAAGGCACATTCACCACAATGTTCGTTGCAGCACTATTTACAATAGCCAGGTAATGGAAGCAACCTAAATGCCCACAGACAGATGAATGGATAAAGATGTGGTACATATATAAAATGGAATATTACTCGGCCATAAAAAGGAATGAAACTGGGTCATTTGTAGAGACATCGATGGATCGAGAGACTGTCATACAGAATGAAGTAAGTCAGAAAGAGGAAAACAAATATTGTATATTAATGCATATATGTGGAGCCTAAAAAATGGTACAGATGAACTGGTTTGCAGGGAAGAAAGAGAGACACAGAGGTAGAGAACAAACGTATGGACACCAAGTGTGGGAAGCCATGGGGTGGTGGTTCTGGGATGAGTTAGGAGATTGGGATTGACCTGTATACATGTATATGCATAAAATACATAACTAATAATAACGTGCTGTATAAAAAAATAAAATTAAATTTCAAAATTTTAAAAAATAAAATTTAAAAATAAAAGAGAAAAAAGTTCTTCCCGTCACACAGATGTATTTATAGGAATGAATTATTTCCATGCTTATATCTATAAATATATAAAAGATGAATAAAATCTAACTTGAACCATAAAAGAAAAAAAAAAACCTGAACCCACGAGTTATACAGAGGAAAACCCTATCAGGGCACTTGCTCCAGCGGTAAACAATTCTGAAATTGGTCAGAGGTGGGAAACCATCTCCCATACAGCCAGCAACCCACCCCCCACGCAAGGAGCGTCCTCATTGCAACGCTGGGGGACCGTGCCAAGGCATCTGTGAGTAAACGTGAGCTGAGCCCCAGGCCAGCTGCTGCTGAACTGTTCCCACCCTTCCCAGGTAAAACACCTTAATATGTACAAGGGCTTGAAAGCCTAGAGGAAGGGCCATTGAGCCACACCAGCGACAACACGCAGGCCAACTTGGTGCCTGCAGGCCAGCCAGGATGGTCTTGGCCCCGGGCGCTCTTCCGGAAGCTTTCCATTGCCCTGTGTGAGATACCCCTCATGTCCCGGCCCCCACTGCTTTTTTCCTTCCTCACCTCTGTCCGGAGAGAAATTCCAGCGGAAGGTATGGGTGACACATTCTCTTCTTTACATGTGGCAGCCTGGCAACTCCTGCAGAAAGGCCAGCAGAGTCCCACTCACACCGGGCCACCCACAAAGCTGTGGCCCCTCACTCCCTCCCACCAGCACAGCCCCGAGACTGCTGACGGGGCAGACAATATGGAGTCAGGCACAGCTTCAGGGGCTATTGCTGCCTGGAGCGCTGTTTATATTGACCTCAACGAGGCACACCTGGGGAGGGCGGGCCGGCAGGTTAAGGCTGCCCAGGTCAGCTAATCCACAAACCTCAGGGAATCACATTGTTGAAAATGGACCTCACTAAGGCAGAATAGAAGCCAAGGAAAAAAAGGACACAATGCCATTTGCAGCACCGTACATGAGTCTAGAAGTCATCACGTGACTTGTAGTAAGTCAGAAAGTGAAAGACACATATCCTATCATATCACTTATAGGTGTTACCTAAAAATGGATACCAGGGCAGATATTTCCACGGAGAAGGGCAATCACAGATTCATTAAACAAACTTATGGTTCACCAATGGAAAGGTGTGAGGATTGGTTTCATTACGATATCGGGGTTAACAGACATATACAAACACAGGTGACATATATAATCACCAAAGACCTACAGAATACCAAGACAGGACTACTCAACATTCTGTCATAACGTACATGGGAAATGGATCCCAGGAAGAACAGACATCTGTATATGTGTAAAAGAACCACATCTTCCACACCTACAACAAGCCAAACATTGTAATCAAACTTGCTGTAATAAAAAATAAAAAACATTAAATTAAAAACACGAACAAGAAGTAGTGAGACAAACGTGAGGGGCTTTCTCCTTTCACATTCCATTCTAAATTCCAATCTAGAACACCCCTTCCACTGAGGCTCTCTTGCCCTAGTAACCAGATTTGGTAAGGGAGAACTGCTGCCACCTTGTGGCCGTTTCACACAACAGCAGCTTTAATCCCAGCGCTAATGGTCAGTTGATATTCAAAATCATTGCAGGCCTGTAAATGACACCTGCCCTGAAAACAAATCCTGGGGTCACATATCGACCAAAAAATTCAAAGGACGTCCATATTTCAAAACGACCGTTTCAAAAGGCATATTTTACGCACATTAGTGTTCTGCTTCTTTTCCTTTCTTTCCTTTTTTGTTAAAAAACACGGGAATGGAAAAAGGCATCCCTCAGAATGGGCGAAAATCGTTGCAGACGAATCAATGGACAGAGGTTTAATCTCCAATATATATAAACAGCTCATGCAGCTTAATATTAAAAAAACAAACAACCCAATACAAAAATGGGCAGAAGATCTAAAGAAACGTTTCTTCAAAGAAGACACAGAGATGGCCAAGACGCACATGAAAAGCTGCTCAACAGCACTAATTATTAGAGAAATGCAAATCAAAACTACAATGAGGTATCACCTCACACCTGTTAGAATCGGCATCATCAGAAAATGTACAAACAACCAATTCTGGGGAGGGTGTGGACAAAAGGAGCCCTCTTCCACTATTGGTGGGAATGTAAATTGATACAGTCACTATGGAGAACAGTATGGAGTTTCCTTAAAAAAACTAGAAATAGAATTACCATCTGATCCAGCAATCCCACTTCTGGGCATATACCCAGAGAAAACGGTAAATCAAAAAGGCACATTCACCACAATGTTCGTTGCAGCACTATTTACAATAGCCAGGTAATGGAAGCAACCTAAATGCCCACAGACAGATGAATGGATAAAGATGTGGTAAATATATAAAATGAAATATTACTCGGTCATAAACAGGAATGAAACTGGGTCATTTGTAGAGACATCGATGGATCGAGAGGCTGTCATACAGAATGAAGTAAGTCTGAAAGAGGAAACCAAATACTGTATATTAATGCATATATGTGGAACCTAAAAAAATGGTACAGATGAACTGGTTGGCAGGGAAGAAATAGAGACACAGAGGTAGAGAACAAACGTATGGACACCAAGTGTGGGAAGCCATGGGGTGGTGGTTGTGGGTTGAGTTGGAAGATTGGGATTGACCTGTATACATGTATATGCATAAAATACATAACTAATAATAACGTGCTGTATAAAAAAAATAAAATTAAATTTCAAAATTTTAAAAAATAAAATTTAAAAATAAAAGAGAAAAAAGTTCTTCCCGTCACACAGATGTATTTATAGGAATGAATTATTTCCATGCTTATATCTATAAATATATAAAAGAGGAATAAAATCTAACTTGAACCATAAAAGAAAAAATCACCTGCACCCATGTGTTATACAGAGGAATACCCTATCAGCGCACTTGCTCCAGCGGTAAACAATTCTGAAATTGGTCAGAGGTGGGAAACCATCTCCCATACAGCCAGCAACCCACGCCCCACGCAAGGAGCGTCCTCATTGCAAAGCTGGGGGACCGTGCCGAGGCATCTGTGAGTAAACGTGAGCTGAGCCCCAGGCCAGCTGCTGCTGAACTGTTCCCACCCTTCCCAGGTAAAACACCTGAATATGTACAAGGGCTTGAAAGCCTAGAGGAAGTGCCGTCGAGCCACACCAGGGACAGCACGCAGGCCAACTTGGTGCCTGCAGGCCAGCCAGTGTGGTCCTGGCCCCGGGCGCTCTTCCAGAAGCTTTCCATTGCCCTGCCTGAGATACACCTCCTGTCCCGGCCCCCACTGCTTTTTTCCTTCCTCACCTCTGTCCGGAGAGAAATTCCAGCGGAAGGTATGGGTGACACATCCTCTTCTTTACAGGCGGCAGCCTGGCAACCCCTGCAGAAAGGCCAGCAGAGCCCCACTCACACCAGGCCACCCACAAAGCTGTGGCCCCTCACTCCCTCCCACCAGCACAGACCCGAGACTGCTGACGGGGCAGAGAATATGGAGTCATGCACAGCTTCAGGGGCTATTGCTGCCTGGAGCGCTGTTTATATTGACCTCAACGAGTCACACCTGGGGAGGGCGGGCCGGCAGGGTAAGGCTGCCCAGGTCAGCTAATCCACAACCCTCAGGGAATCACATTGTTGAAAATGGACCTCACTAAGGCAGAATAGAAGCCAAGGAAAAAAAGGACACAATGCCATTTGCAGCACCGTAAATGAGTCTAGAAGTAATCACGTGACTTGTAGTAAGTCAGAAAGTGAAAGACACATATCATATCATATCACTTATAGGTGTTACCTAAAAATGCATACCAGGGCAGATATTTCCACGGAGAAGGGCAATCACAGATTCATTAAACAAACTTATGGTTCACCAATGGAAAGGTGTGAGGATTGGTTTCATTACGATATCGGGGTTAACAGACATATACAAACACAGGTGACATATATAATCACCAAAGACCTACAGAATACCAAGAGAGGACTACTCAACATTCTGTCATAACGTACATGGGAAATGGATCCCAGGAAGAACAGACATCTGTATATGTGTAAAAGAACCACATCTTCCACACCTACAACAAGCCAAACATTGTAATCAAACTTGCTGTAATAAAAAATAAAAAACATTAAATTAAAAACACGAACAAGAAGTAGTGAGACAAACTTGAGGGGCTTTCTCCTGGCACATTCCATTCTAATTTCCAATCTAGAACACCACTTCCACTGAGGCTCTCTTGCCCTAGTAACCAGATTTGGTAAGGGAGAACTGCTGCCACCTTGTGGCCGTTTCACACAACAGCAGCTTTAATCCCAGCGCTAATGGTCAGTTGATATTCAAAATCATTGCAGGCCTGTAAATGACACCTGCCCTGAAAACAAATCCTGGGGTCACATATCGACCAAAAAATTCAAAGGACGTCCATATTTCAAAACGACCGTTTCAAAAGGCATATTTTACGCACATTAGTGTTCTGCTTCTTTTCCTTTCTTTCCTTTTTTGTTAAAAAACACGGGAATGGAAAAAGGCATCCCTCAGAATGGGCGAAAATCGTTGCAAACGAATCAATGGACAGAGGTTTAATCTCTAATATATATAAACAGCTCATGCAGCTTAATATTAAAAAAAACAAACAACCCAATACAAAAATGGGCAGAAGATCTAAAGAGACGTTTCTTCAAAGAAGACACAGAGATGGCCAAGACGCACATGAAAAGCTGCTCAACAGCACTAATTATTAGAGAAATGCAAATCAAAACTACAATGAGGTATCACCTCACACCTGTTAGAATCGGCATCATCAGAAAATCTACAAACAACCAATTCTGTGGAGGGTGTGGACAAAAGTAGCCCTCTTCCACTATTGGTGGGAATGTAAATTGATACAGTCACTATGGAGAACAGTATGGAGTTTCCTTAAAAAAACTAGAAATAGAATTACCATCTGATCCAGCAATCCCACTTCTGGGCATATACCCAGAGAAAACGGTAAATCAAAAAGGCACATTCACCACAATGTTCGTTGCAGCACTATTTACAATAGCCAGGTAATGGAAGCAACCTAAATGCCCACAGACAGATGAATGGATAAAGATGTGGTACATATATAAAATGGAATATTACTCGGCCATTAAAAGGAATGAAACTGGGTCATTTGTAGAGACATGGATGGATCGAGAGACTGTCATACAGAATGAAGTAAGTCAGAAAGAGGAAAACAAATATTGTATATTAATGCATATATGTGGAGCCTAAAAAATGGTACAGATGAACTGGTTGGCAGGGAAGAAAGAGAGACACAGAGGTAGAGAACAAACGTATGGACACCAAGTGTGGGAAGCCATGGGGTGGTGGTTCTGGGATGAGTTAGGAGATTGGGATTGACCTGTATACATGTATATGCATAAAATACATAACTAATAATAACGTGCTGTATAAAAAAATAAAATTAAATTTCAAAATTTTAAAAAATAAAATTTAAAAATAAAAGAGAAAAAAGTTCTTCCCGTCCCACAGATGTATTTATAGGAATGAATTATTTCCATGCTTATATCTATAAATATATAAAAGAGGAATAAAATCTAACTTGAACCATAAAAGAAAAAAAAAAACCTGGACCCACGAGTTATACAGAGGAAAACCCTATCAGGGCACTTGCTCCAGCGGTAAACAATTCTGAACTTGGTCAGAGGTGGGAAACCATCTCCCATACAGCCAGCAACCCACCCCCCACGCAAGGAGCGTCCTCATTGCAAAGCTGGGGGACCGTGCCAAGGCATCTGTGAGTAAACGTGAGCTGAGCCCCAGGCCAGCTGCTGCTGAACTGTTCCCACCCTTCCCAGGTAAAACACCTGAATATGTACAAGGGCTTGAAAGCCTAGAGGAAGGGCCGTCGAGCCACACCAGCGACAACACGCAGGCCAACTTGGTGCATGCAGGCCAGCCAGGATGGTCTTGGCCCCGGGCGCTCTTCCGGAAGCTTTCCATTGCCCCGTCTGAGATACCCCTCCTGTCCCGGCCCCCACTGCTTTTTTCCTTCCTCACCTCTGTCCGGAGAGAAATTCCAGCGGAAGGTATGGGTGACACATTCTCTTCTTTACAGGTGGCAGCCTGGCAACTCCTGCAGAAAGGCCAGCAGAGTCCCACTCACACCGGGCCACCCACAAAGCTGTGGCCCCTCACTCCCTCCCACCAGCACAGCCCCGAGACTGCTGACGGGGCAGACAATATGGAGTCAGGCACAGCTTCAGGGGCTATTGCTGCCTGGAGCGCTGTTTATATTGACCTCAACGAGGCACACCTGGGGAGGGCGGGCCGGCAGGTTAAGGCTGCCCAGGTCAGCTAATCCACAACCCTCAGGGAATCACATTGGTGAAAATGGACCTCGCTAAGGCAGAAGAGAAGCCAAGGAAAAAAAGGACACAATGCCATTTGCAGCACCGTAAATGAGTCTAGAAATAATCACGTGACATGTAGTAAGTCAGAAAGTGAAAGACACATATCATATCATATCACTTATAGGTGTTACCTAAAAATGGATACTAGGGCAGATATTTCCACGGAGAAGGGCAATCACAGATTCATTAAACAAACTTATGGTTCACCAATGGAATGGTGTGAGGATTGGTTTCATTACAATATCGGGGTTAACAGACATATACAAACACAGGTGACATATATAATCACCAAAGACCTACAGAATACCAAGAGAGGACTACTCAACATTCTGTCATAACGTACGTGGGAAAAGGATCCCAGGAAGAACAGACATCTGTATATGTGTAAAAGAACCACATCTTCCACACCTACAACAAGCCAAACTTTGTAATCAAACTTGCTGTAATAAAAAATAAAAAACATTAAATTAAAAACACGAACAAGAAGTAGTGAGACAAACGTGAGGGGCTTTCTCCTGGCACATTCTATTCTAAATTCCAATCTAGAACACCACTTCCACTGAGGCTCTCTTGCCCTAGTAACCAGATTTGGTAAGGGAGAACTGCTGCCACCTTGTGGCCGTTTCACACAACAGCAGCTTTAATCCCAGCGCTAATGGTCAGTTGATATTCAAAATCATTGCAGGCCTGTAAATGACACCTGCCCTGAAAACAAATCCTGGGGTCACATATCGACCAAAAAATTCAAAGGACGTCCATATTTCAAAACGACCGTTTCAAAAGGCATATTTTACGCACATTAGTGTTCTGCTTCTTTTCCTTTCTTTCCTTTTTTGTTAGAAAAAACGGGAATGGAAAAAGGCATCCCTCAGAATGGGCAAAAATCGTTGCAAACGAATCAATGGACAGAGGTTTAATCTCCAATATATATAAACAGCTCATGCAGCTTAATATTAAAAAAACAAACAACCCAATACAAAAATGGGCAGAAGATCTAAAGAGACTTTTCTTCAAAGAAGACACAGAGATGGCCAAGACGCACATGAAAAGCTGCTCAACAGCACTAATTATTAGAGAAATGCAAATCAAAACTACAATGAGGTATCACCTCACACCTGTTAGAATCGGCATCATCAGAAAATCTACAAACAACCAATTCTGGGGAGGGTGTGGACAAAAGGAGCCCTCTTCCACTATTGGTGGGAATGTAAATTGATACAGTCACTATGGAGAACAGTATGGAGTTTCCTTAAAAAAACTAGAAATAGAATTACCATCTGATCCAGCAATCCCACTTCTGGGCATATACCCAGAGAAAACCGTAAATCAAAAAGGCACATTCACCACAATGTTCGTTGCAGCACTATTTACAATAGCCAGGTAATGGAAGCAACCTAAATGCCCACAGACAGATGAATGGATAAAGATGTGGTACATATATAAAATGAAATATTACTCGGCCATAAACAGGAATGAAACTGGGTCATTTGTAGAGACATCGATGGATCGAGAGGCTGTCATACAGAATGAAGTAAGTCTGAAAGAGGAAAACAAATACTGTATATTAATGCATATATGTGGAACCTAAAAAATGGTACAGATGAACTGGTTGGCAGGGAAGAAATAGAGACACAGAGGTAGAGAACAAACGTATGGACACCAAGTGTGGGAAGCCATGGGGTGGTGGTTGTGGGTTGAGTTGGGAGATTGGGATTGACCTGTATACATGTATATGCATAAAATACATAACTAATAATAACGTGCTGTATAAAAAAAATAAAATTAAATTTCAAAATTTTAAAAAATAAAATTTAAAAATAAAAGAGAAAAAAGTTCTTCCCGTCACACAGATGTATTTATAGGAATGAATTATTTCCATGCTTATATCTATAAATATATAAAAGAGGAATAAAATCTAACTTGAACCATAAAAGAAAAAATCACCTGCACCCATGAGTTATACAGAGGAATACCCTATCAGCGCACTTGCTCCAGCGGTAAACAATTCTGAAATTGGTCAGAGGTGGGAAACCATCTCCCATACAGCCAGCAACCCACGCCCCACGCAAGGAGCGTCCTCATTGCAAAGCTGTGGGACCGTGCCGAGGCATCTGTGAGTAAACGTGAGCTGAGCCCCAGGCCAGCTGCTGCTGAACTGTTCCCACCCTTCCCAGGTAAAACACCTGAATATGTACAAGGGCTTGAAAGCCTAGAGGAAGTGCCGTCGAGCCACACCAGGGACAGCACGCAGGCCAACTTGGTGCCTGCAGGCCAGCCAGTGTGGTCCTGGCACCGGGCGCTCTTCCAGAAGCTTTCCATTGCCCTGCCTGAGATACACCTCCTGTCCCGGCCCCCACTGCTTTTTTCCTTCCTCACCTCTGTCCGGAGAGAAATTCCAGCGGAAGGTATGGGTGACACATCCTCTTCTTTACAGGCGGCAGCCTGGCAACTCCTGCAGAAAGGCCAGCAGAGCCCCACTCACACCAGGCCACCCACAAAGCTGTGGCCCCTCACTCCCTCCCACCAGCACAGACCCAAGACTGCTGACGGGGCAGAGAATATGGAGTCATGCACAGCTTCAGGGGCTATTGCTGCCTGGAGCGCTGTTTATATTGACCTCAACGAGTCACACCTGGGGAGGGCGGGCCGGCAGGGTAAGGCTGCCCAGGTCAGCTAATCCACAACCCTCAGGGAATCACATTGTTGAAAATGGACCTCACTAAGGCAGAATAGAAGCCAAGGAAAAAAAGGACACAATGCCATTTGCAGCACCGTAAATGAGTCTAGAAGTAATCACGTGACTTGTAGTAAGTCAGAAAGTGAAAGACACATATCATATCATATCACTTATAGGTGTTACCTAAAAATGCATACCAGGGCAGATATTTCCACGGAGAAGGGCAATCACAGATTCATTAAACAAACTTATGGTTCACCAATGGAAAGGTGTGAGGATTGGTTTCATTACGATATCGGGGTTAACAGACATATACAAACACAGGTGACATATATAATCACCAAAGACCTACAGAATACCAAGAGAGGACTACTCAACATTCTGTCATAACGTACATGGGAAATGGATCCCAGGAAGAACAGACATCTGTATATGTGTAAAAGAACCACATCTTCCACACCTACAACAAGCCAAACATTGTAATCAAACTTGCTGTAATAAAAAATAAAAAACATTAAATTAAAAACACGAACAAGAAGTAGTGAGACAAACTTGAGGGGCTTTCTTCTGGCACATTCCATTCTAAATTCCAATCTAGAACACCACTTCCACTGAGGCTCTCTTGCCCTAGTAACCAGATTTGGTAAGGGAGAACTGCTGCCACCTTGTGGCCGTTTCACACAACAGCAGCTTTAATCCCAGCGCTAATGGTCAGTTGATATTCAAAATCATTGCAGGCCTGTAAATGACACCTGCCCTGAAAACAAATCCTGGGGTCACATATCGACCAAAAAATTCAAAGGACGTCCATATTTCAAAACGACCGTTTCAAAAGGCATATTTTACGCACATTAGTGTTCTGCTTCTTTTCCTTTCTTTCCTTTTTTGTTAAAAAACACGGGAATGGAAAAAGGCATCCCTCAGAATGGGCGAAAATCGTTGCAAACGAATCAATGGACAGAGGTTTAATCTCTAATATATATAAACAGCTCATGCAGCTTAATATTAAAAAAAACAAACAACCCAATACAAAAATGGGCAGAAGATCTAAAGAGACGTTTCTTCAAAGAAGACACAGAGATGGCCAAGACGCACATGAAAAGCTGCTCAACAGCACTAATTATTAGAGAAATGCAAATCAAAACTACAATGAGGTATCACCTCACACCTGTTAGAATCGGCATCATCAGAAAATCTACAAACAACCAATTCTGTGGAGGGTGTGGACAAAAGTAGCCCTCTTCCACTATTGGTGGGAATGTAAATTGATACAGTCACTATGGAGAACAGTATGGAGTTTCCTTAAAAAAACTAGAAATAGAATTACCATCTGATCCAGCAATCCCACTTCTGGGCATATACCCAGAGAAAACGGTAAATCAAAAAGGCACATTCACCACAATGTTCGTTGCAGCACTATTTACAATAGCCAGGTAATGGAAGCAACCTAAATGCCCACAGACAGATGAATGGATAAAGATGTGGTACATATATAAAATGGAATATTACTCGGCCATAAAAAGGAATGAAACTGGGTCATTTGTAGAGACATCGATGGATCGAGAGACTGTCATACAGAATGAAGTAAGTCAGAAAGAGGAAAACAAATATTGTATATTAATGCATATATGTGGAGCCTAAAAAATGGTACAGATGAACTGGTTGGCAGGGAAGAAAGAGAGACACAGAGGTAGAGAACAAACGTATGGACACCAAGTGTGGGAAGCCATGGGGTGGTGGTTCTGGGATGAGTTAGGAGATTGGGATTGACCTGTATACATGTATATGCATAAAATACATAACTAATAATAACGTGCTGTATAAAAAAAATAAAATTAAATTTCAAAATTTTAGAAAATAAAATTTAAAAATAAAAGAGAAAAAAGTTCTTCCCGTCCCACAGATGTATTTATAGGAATGAATTATTTCCATGCTTATATCTATAAATATATAAAAGAGGAATAAAATCTAACTTGAACCATAAAAGAAAAAAAAAAACCTGGACCCACGGGTTATACAGAGGAAAACCCTATCAGGGCACTTGCTCCAGCGGTAAACAATTCTGAACTTGGTCAGAGGTGGGAAACCATCTCCCATACAGCCAGCAACCCACCCCCCACGCAAGGAGCGTCCTCATTGCAAAGCTGGGGGACCGTGCCAAGGCATCTGTGAGTAAACGTGAGCTGAGCCCCAGGCCAGCTGCTGCTGAACTGTTCCCACCCTTCCCAGGTAAAACACCTGAATATGTACAAGGGCTTGAAAGCCTAGAGGAAGGGCCGTCGAGCCACACCAGCGACAACACGCAGGCCAACTTGGTGCCTGCAGGCCAGCCAGGATGGTCTTGGCCCCGGGCGCTCTTCCGGAAGCTTTCCATTGCCCCGTCTGAGATACCCCTCCTGTCCCGGCCCCCACTGCTTTTTTCCTTCCTCACCTCTGTCCGGAGAGAAATTCCAGCGGAAGGTATGGGTGACACATTCTCTTCTTTACAGGTGGCAGCCTGGCAACTCCTGCAGAAAGGCCAGCAGAGTCCCACTCACACCGGGCCACCCACAAAGCTGTGGCCCCTCACTCCCTCCCACCAGCACAGCCCCGAGACTGCTGACGGGGCAGACAATATGGAGTCAGGCACAGCTTCAGGGGCTATTGCTGCCTGGAGCGCTGTTTATATTGACCTCAACGAGGCACACCTGGGGAGGGCGGGCCGGCAGGTTAAGGCTGCCTAGGTCAGCTAATCCACAACCCTCAGGGAATCACATTGGTGAAAATGGACCTCGCTAAGGCAGAAGAGAAGCCAAGGAAAAAAAGGACACAATGCCATTTTCAGCACCGTAAATGAGTCTAGAAATAATCACGTGACATGTAGTAAGTCAGAAAGTGAAAGACACATATCATATCATATCACTTATAGGTGTTACCTAAAAATGGATACCAGGGCAGATATTTCCACGGAGAAGGGCAATCACAGATTCATTAAACAAACTTATGGTTCACCAATGGAATGGTGTGAGGATTGGTTTCATTACAATATCGGGGTTAACAGACATATACAAACACAGGTGACATATATAATCACCAAAGACCTACAGAATACCAAGAGAGGACTACTCAACATTCTGTCATAACGTACGTGGGAAAAGGATCCCAGGAAGAACAGACATCTGTATATGTGTAAAAGAACCACATCTTCCACACCTACAACAAGCCAAACTTTGTAATCAAACTTGCTGTAATAAAAAATAAAAAACATTAAATTAAAAACACGAACAAGAAGTAGTGAGACAAACGTGAGGGGCTTTCTCCTGGCACATTCTATTCTAAATTCCAATCTAGAACACCACTTCCACTGAGGCTCTCTTGCCCTAGTAACCAGATTTGGTAAGGGAGAACTGCTGCCACCTTGTGGCCGTTTCACACAACAGCAGCTTTAATCCCAGCGCTAATGGTCAGTTGATATTCAAAATCATTGCAGGCCTGTAAATGACACCTGCCCTGAAAACAAATCCTGGGGTCACATATCGACCAAAAAATTCAAAGGACGTCCATATTTCAAAACGACCGTTTCAAAAGGCATATTTTACGCACATTAGTGTTCTGCTTCTTTTCCTTTCTTTCCTTTTTTGTTAGAAAAAACGGGAATGGAAAAAGGCATCCCTCAGAATGGGCAAAAATCGTTGCAAACGAATCAATGGACAGAGGTTTAATCTCCAATATATATAAACAGCTCATGCAGCTTAATATTAAAAAAACAAACAACCCAATACAAAAATGGGCAGAAGATCTAAAGAAACGTTTCTTCAAAAAGACACAGAGATGGCCAAGACGCACATGAAAAGCTGCTCAACAGCACTAATTATTAGAGAAATGCAAATCAAAACTACAATGAGGTATCACCTCACACCTGTTAGAATCGGCATCATCAGAAAATCTACAAACAACCAATTCTGGGGAGGGTGTGGACAAAAGGAGCCCTCTTCCACTATTGGTGGGAATGTAAATTGATACAGTCACTATGGAGAACAGTATGGAGTTTCCTTAAAAAAACTAGAAATAGAATTACCATCTGATCCAGCAATCCCACTTCTGGGCATATACCCAGAGAAAACCGTAAATCAAAAAGGCACATTCACCACAATGTTCGTTGCAGCACTATTTACAATAGCCAGGTAATGGAAGCAACCTAAATGCCCACAGACAGATGAATGGATAAAGATGTGGTACATATATAAAATGAAATATTACTCGGCCATAAACAGGAATGAAACTGGGTCATTTGTAGAGACATCGATGGATCGAGAGGCTGTCATACAGAATGAAGTAAGTCTGAAAGAAGAAAACAAATACTGTATATTAATGCATATATGTGGAACCTAAAATAATGGTACAGATGAACTGGTTGGCAGGGAAGAAATAGAGACACAGAGGTAGAGAACAAACGTATGGACACCAAGTGTGGGAAGCCATGGGGTGGTGGTTGTGGGTTGAGTTGGGAGATTGGGATTGACCTGTATACATGTATATGCATAAAATACATAACTAATAATAACGTGCTGTATAAAAAAAATAAAATTAAATTTCAAAATTTTAAAAAATAAAATTTAAAAATAAAAGAGAAAAAAGTTCTTCCCGTCACACAGATGTATTTATAGGAATGAATTATTTCCATGCTTATATCTATAAATATATAAAAGAGGAATAAAATCTAACTTGAACCATAAAAGAAAAAATCACCTGCACCCATGAGTTATACAGAGGAATACCCTATCAGCGCACTTGTTCCAGCGGTAAACAATTCTGAAATTGGTCAGAGGTGGGAAACCATCTCCCATACAGCCAGCAACCCACGCCCCACGCAAGGAGCGTCCTCATTGCAAAGCTGTGGGACCGTGCCGAGGCATCTGTGAGTAAACGTGAGCTGAGCCCCAGGCCAGCTGCTGCTGAACTGTTCCCACCCTTCCCAGGTAAAACACCTGAATATGTACAAGGGCTTGAAAGCCTAGAGGAAGTGCCGTCGAGCCACACCAGGGACAGCACGCAGGCCATCTTGGTGCCTGCAGGCCAGCCAGTGTGGTCCTGGCACCGGGCGCTCTTCCAGAAGCTTTCCATTGCCCTGCCTGAGATACACCTCCTGTCCCGGCCCCCACTGCTTTTTTCCTTCCTCACCTCTGTCCGGAGAGAAATTCCAGCGGAAGGTATGGGTGACACATCCTCTTTTTACAGGCGGCAGCCTGGCAACTCCTGCAGAAAGGCCAGCAGAACCCCACTCACACCAGGCCACCCACAAAGCTGTGGCCCCTCACTCCCTCCCACCAGCACAGACCCGAGACTGCTGACGGGGCAGAGAATATGGAGTCATGCACAGCTTCAGGGGCTATTGCTGCCTGGAGCGCTGTTTATATTGACCTCAACGAGTCACACCTGGGGAGGGCGGGCCGGCAGGGTAAGGCTGCCCAGGTCAGCTAATCCACAACCCTCAGGGAATCACATTGTTGAAAATGGACCTCACTAAGGCAGAATAGAAGCCAAGGAAAAAAAGGACACAATGCCATTTGCAGCACCGTAAATGAGTCTAGAAGTAATCACGTGACTTGTAGTAAGTCAGAAAGTGAAAGACACATATCATATCATATCACTTATAGGTGTTACCTAAAAATGCATACCAGGGCAGATATTTCCACGGAGAAGGGCAATCACAGATTCATTAAACAAACTTATGGTTCACCAATGGAAAGGTGTGAGGATTGGTTTCATTACGATATCGGGGTTAACAGACATATACAAACACAGGTGACATATAAAATCACCAAAGACCTACAGAATACCAAGAGAGGACTACTCAACATTCTGTCATAACGTACATGGGAAATGGATCCCAGGAAGAACAGACATCTGTATATGTGTAAAAGAACCACATCTTCCACACCTACAACAAGCCAAACATTGTAATCAAACTTGCTGTAATAAAAAATAAAAAACATTAAATTAAAAACACGAACAAGAAGTAGTGAGACAAACTTGAGGGGCTTTCTTCTGGCACATTCCATTCTAAATTCCAATCTAGAACACCACTTCCACTGAGGCTCTCTTGCCCTAGTAACCAGATTTGGTAAGGGAGAACTGCTGCCACCTTGTGGCCGTTTCACACAACAGCAGCTTTAATCCCAGCGCTAATGGTCAGTTGATATTCAAAATCATTGCAGGCCTGTAAATGACACCTGCCCTGAAAACAAATCCTGGGGTCACGTATCGACCAAAAAATTCAAAGGACGTCCATATTTCAAAACGACCGTTTCAAAAGGCATATTTTACGCACATTAGTGTTCTGCTTCTTTTCCTTTCTTTCCTTTTTTGTTAAAAAACACGGGAATGGAAAAAGGCATCCCTCAGAATGGGCGAAAATCGTTGCAAACGAATCAATGGACAGAGGTTTAATCTCTAATATATATAAACAGCTCATGCAGCTTAATATTAAAAAAAACAAACAACCCAATACAAAAATGGGCAGAAGATCTAAAGAGACGTTTCTTCAAAGAAGACACAGAGATGGCCAAGACGCACATGAAAAGCTGCTCAACAGCACTAATTATTAGAGAAATGCAAATCAAAACTACAATGAGGTATCACCTCAAACCTGTTAGAATCGGCATCATCAGAAAATCTACAAACAACCAATTCTGTGGAGGGTGTGGACAAAAGTAGCCCTCTTCCACTATTGGTGGGAATGTAAATTGATACAGTCACTATGGAGAACAGTATGGAGTTTCCTTAAAAAAACTAGAAATAGAATTACCATCTGATCCAGCAATCCCACTTCTGGGCATATACCCAGAGAAAACGGTAAATCAAAAAGGCACATACACCACAATGTTCGTTGCAGCACTATTTACAATAGCCAGGTAATGGAAGCAACCTAAATGCCCACAGACAGATGAATGGATAAAGATGTGGTACATATATAAAATGGAATATTACTCGGCCATAAAAAGGAATGAAACTGGGTCATTTGTAGAGACATCGATGGATCGAGAGACTGTCATACAGAATGAAGTAAGTCAGAAAGAGGAAAACAAATATTGTATATTAATGCATATATGTGGAGCCTAAAAAATGGTACAGATGAACTGGTTGGCAGGGAAGAAAGAGAGACACAGAGGTAGAGAACAAACGTATGGACACCAAGTGTGGGAAGCCATGGGGTGGTGGTTCTGGGATGAGTTAGGAGATTGGGATTGACCTGTATACATGTATATGCATAAAATACATAACTAATAATAACGTGCTGTATAAAAAAAATAAAATTAAATTTCAAAATTTTAAAAAATAAAATTTAAAAATAAAAGAGAAAAAAGTTCTTCCCGTCCCACAGATGTATTTATAGGAATGAATTATTTCCATGCTTATATCTATAAATATATAAAAGAGGAATAAAATCTAACTTGAACCATAAAAGAAAAAAAAAAACCTGGACCCACGAGTTATACAGAGGAAAACCCTATCAGGGCACTTGCTCCAGCGGTAAACAATTCTGAACTTGGTCAGAGGTGGGAAACCATTTCCCATACAGCCAGCAACCCACCCCCCACGCAAGGAGCGTCCTCATTGCAAAGCTGGGGGACCGTGCCAAGGCATCTGTGAGTAAACGTGAGCTGAGCCCCAGGCCAGCTGCTGCTGAACTGTTCCCACCCTTCCCAGGTAAAACACCTGAATATGTACAAGGGCTTGAAAGCCTAGAGGAAGGGCCGTCGAGCCACACCAGCGACAACACGCAGGCCAACTTGGTGCCTGCAGGCCAGCCAGGATGGTCTTGGCCCCGGGCGCTCTTCCAGAAGCTTTCCATTGCCCCGTCTGAGATACCCCTCCTGTCCCGGCCCCCACTGCTTTTTTCCTTCCTCACCTCTGTCCGGAGAGAAATTCCAGCGGAAGGTATGGGTGACACATTCTCTTCTTTACAGGTGGCAGCCTGGCAACTCCTGCAGAAAGGCCAGCAGAGTCCCACTCACACCGGGCCACCCACAAAGCTGTGGCCCCTCACTCCCTCCCACCAGCACAGCCCCGAGACTGCTGACGGGGCAGACAATATGGAGTCAGGCACAGCTTCAGGGGCTATTGCTGCCTGGAGCGCTGTTTATATTGACCTCAACGAGGCACACCTGGGGAGGGCGGGCCGGCAGGTTAAGGCTGCCCAGGTCAGCTAATCCACAACCCTCAGGGAATCACATTGGTGAAAATGGACCTCGCTAAGGCAGAAGAGAAGCCAAGGAAAAAAGGACACAATGCCATTTTCAGCACCGTAAATGAGTCTAGAAATAATCACGTGACATGTAGTAAGTCAGAAAGTGAAAGACACATATCATATCATATCACTTATAGGTGTTACCTAAAAATGGATACCAGGGCAGATATTTCCACGGAGAAGGGCAATCACAGATTCATTAAACAAACTTATGGTTCACCAATGGAATGGTGTGAGGATTGGTTTCATTACAATATCGGGGTTAACAGACATATACAAACACAGGTGACATATATAATCACCAAAGACCTACAGAATACCAAGAGAGGACTACTCAACATTCTGTCATAACGTACGTGGGAAAAGGATCCCAGGAAGAACAGACATCTGTATATGTGTAAAAGAACCACATCTTCCACACCTACAACAAGCCAAACTTTGTAATCAAACTTGCTGTAATAAAAAATAAAAAACATTAAATTAAAAACACGAACAAGAAGTAGTGAGACAAACGTGAGGGGCTTTCTCCTGGCACATTCTATTCTAAATTCCAATCTAGAACACCACTTCCACTGAGGCTCTCTTGCCCTAGTAACCAGATTTGGTAAGGGAGAACTGCTGCCACCTTGTGGCCGTTTCACACAACAGCAGCTTTAATCCCAGCGCTAATGGTCAGTTGATATTCAAAATCATTGCAGGCCTGTAAATGACACCTGCCCTGAAAACAAATCCTGGGGTCACATATCGACCAAAAAATTCAAAGGACGTCCATATTTCAAAACGACCGTTTCAAAAGGCATATTTTACGCACATTAGTGTTCTGCTTCTTTTCCTTTCTTTCCTTTTTTGTTAGAAAAAACGGGAATGGAAAAAGGCATCCCTCAGAATGGGCAAAAATCGTTGCAAACGAATCAATGGACAGAGGTTTAATCTCCAATATATATAAACAGCTCATGCAGCTTAATATTAAAAAAACAAACAACCCAATACAAAAATGGGCAGAAGATCTAAAGAAACGTTTCTTCAAAGAAGACACAGAGATGGCCAAGACGCACATGAAAAGCTGCTCAACAGCACTAATTATTAGAGAAATGCAAATCAAAACTACAATGAGGTATCACCTCACACCTGTTAGAATCGGCATCATCAGAAAATCTACAAACAACCAATTCTGGGGAGGGTGTGGACAAAAGGAGCCCTCTTCCACTATTGGTGGGAATGTAAATTGATACAGTCACTATGGAGAACAGTATGGAGTTTCCTTAAAAAAACTAGAAATAGAATTACCATCTGATCCAGCAATCCCACTTCTGGGCATATACCCAGAGAAAACCGTAAATCAAAAAGGCACATTCACCACAATGTTCGTTGCAGCACTATTTACAATAGCCAGGTAATGGAAGCAACCTAAATGCCCACAGACAGATGAATGGATAAAGATGTGGTACATATATAAAATGAAATATTACTCGGCCATAAACAGGAATGAAACTGGGTCATTTGTAGAGACATCGATGGATCGAGAGGCTGTCATACAGAATGAAGTAAGTCTGAAAGAAGAAAACAAATACTGTATATTAATGCATATATGTGGAACCTAAAAAAATGGTACAGATGAACTGGTTGGCAGGGAAGAAATAGAGACACAGAGGTAGAGAACAAACGTATGGACACCAAGTGTGGGAAGCCATGGGGTGGTGGTTGTGGGTTGAGTTGGGAGATTGGGATTGACCTGTATACATGTATATGCATAAAATACATAACTAATAATAACGTGCTGTATAAAAAAAATAAAATTAAATTTCAAAATTTTAAAAAATAAAATTTAAAAATAAAAGAGAAAAAAGTTCTTCCCGTCACACAGATGTATTTATAGGAATGAATTATTTCCATGCTTATATCTATAAATATATAAAAGAGGAATAAAATCTAACTTGAACCATAAAAGAAAAAATCACCTGCACCCATGAGTTATACAGAGGAATACCCTATCAGCGCACTTGCTCCAGCGGTAAACAATTCTGAAATTGGTCAGAGGTGGGAAACCATCTCCCATACAGCCAGCAACCCACGCCCCACGCAAGGAGCGTCCTCATTGCAAAGCTGGGGGACCGTGCCGAGGCATCTGTGAGTAAACGTGAGCTGAGCCCCAGGCCAGCTGCTGCTGAACTGTTCCCACCCTTCCCAGGTAAAACACCTGAATATGTACAAGGGCTTGAAAGCCTAGAGGAAGTGCCGTCGAGCCACACCAGGGACAGCACGCAGGCCAACTTGGTGCCTGCAGGCCAGCCAGTGTGGTCCTGGCACCGGGCGCTCTTCCAGAAGCTTTCCATTGCCCTGCCTGAGATACACCTCCTGTCCCGGCCCCCACTGCTTTTTTCCTTCCTCACCTCTGTCCGGAGAGAAATTCCAGCGGAAGGTATGGGTGACACATCCTCTTCTTTACAGGCGGCAGCCTGGCAACTCCTGCAGAAAGGCCAGCAGAACCCCACTCACACCAGGCCACCCACAAAGCTGTGGCCCCTCACTCCCTCCCACCAGCACAGACCCGAGACTGCTGACGGGGCAGAGAATATGGAGTCATGCACAGCTTCAGGGGCTATTGCTGCCTGGAGCGCTGTTTATATTGACCTCAACGAGGCACACCTGGGGAGGGCGGGCCGGCAGGGTAAGGCTGCCCAGGTCAGCTAATCCACAACCCTCAGGGAATCACATTGTTGAAAATGGACCTCACTAAGGCAGAATAGAAGCCAAGGAAAAAAAGGACACAATGCCATTTGCAGCACCGTAAATGAGTCTAGAAGTAATCACGTGACTTGTAGTAAGTCAGAAAGTGAAAGACACATATCATATCATATCACTTATAGGTGTTACCTAAAAATGCATACCAGGGCAGATATTTCCACGGAGAAGGGCAATCACAGATTCATTAAACAAACTTATGGTTCACCAATGGAAAGGTGTGAGGATTGGTTTCATTACGATATCGGGGTTAACAGACATATACAAACACAGGTGACATATATAATCACCAAAGACCTACAGAATACCAAGAGAGGACTACTCAACATTCTGTCATAACGTACATGGGAAATGGATCCCAGGAAGAACAGACATCTGTATATGTGTAAAAGAACCACATCTTCCACACCTACAACAAGCCAAACATTGTAATCAAACTTGCTGTAATAAAAAATAAAAAACATTAAATTAAAAACACGAACAAGAAGTAGTGAGACAAACTTGAGGGGCTTTCTTCTGGCACATTCCATTCTAAATTCCAATCTAGAACACCACTTCCACTGAGGCTCTCTTGCCCTAGTAACCAGATTTGGTAAGGGAGAACTGCTGCCACCTTGTGGCCGTTTCAGACAACAGCAGCTTTAATCCCAGCGCTAATGGTCAGTTGATATTCAAAATCATTGCAGGCCTGTAAATGACACCTGCCCTGAAAACAAATCCTGGGGTCACATATCGACCAAAAAATTCAAAGGACGTCCATATTTCAAAACGACCGTTTCAAAAGGCATATTTTACGCACATTAGTGTTCTGCTTCTTTTCCTTTCTTTCCTTTTTTGTTAAAAAACACGGGAATGGAAAAAGGCATCCCTCAGAATGGGCGAAAATCGTTGCAAACGAATCAATGGACAGAGGTTTAATCTCTAATATATATAAACAGCTCATGCAGCTTAATATTAAAAAAAACAAACAACCCAATACAAAAATGGGCAGAAGATCTAAAGAGACGTTTCTTCAAAGAAGACACAGAGATGGCCAAGACGCACATGAAAAGCTGCTCAACAGCACTAATTATTAGAGAAATGCAAATCAAAACTACAATGAGGTATCACCTCACACCTGTTAGAATCGGCATCATCAGAAAATCTACAAACAACCAATTCTGTGGAGGGTGTGGACAAAAGTAGCCCTCTTCCACTATTGGTGGGAATGTAAATTGATACAGTCACTATGGAGAACAGTATGGAGTTTCCTTAAAAAAACTAGAAATAGAATTACCATCTGATCCAGCAATCCCACTTCTGGGCATATACCCAGAGAAAACGGTAAATCAAAAAGGCACATTCACCACAATGTTCGTTGCAGCACTATTTACAATAGCCAGGTAATGGAAGCAACCTAAATGCCCACAGACAGATGAATGGATAAAGATGTGGT
The DNA here is from genome assembly GCF_964341445.2 of Mesoplodon mirus. NCBI lineage: Eukaryota > Metazoa > Chordata > Mammalia > Artiodactyla > Ziphiidae > Mesoplodon > Mesoplodon mirus. The sequence continues at coordinate 1,751,020 of NW_028295737.1, forward strand.
ACATATATAAAATGGAATATTACTCGGCCATAAAAAGGAATGAAACTGGGTCATTTGTAGAGACATCGATGGATCGAGAGACTGTCATACAGAATGAAGTAAGTCAGAAAGAGGAAAACAAATATTGTATATTAATGCATATATGTGGAGCCTAAAAAATGGTACAGATGAACTGGTTGGCAGGGAAGAAAGAGAGACACAGAGGTAGAGAACAAACGTATGGACACCAAGTGTGGGAAGCCATGGGGTGGTGGTTCTGGGATGAGTTAGGAGATTGGGATTGACCTGTATACATGTATATGCATAAAATACATAACTAATAATAACGTGCTGTATAAAAAAAATAAAATTAAATTTCAAAATTTTAAAAAATAAAATTTAAAAATAAAAGAGAAAAAAGTTCTTCCCGTCCCACAGATGTATTTATAGGAATGAATTATTTCCATGCTTATATCTATAAATATATAAAAGAGGAATAAAATCTAACTTGAACCATAAAAGAAAAAAAAAAACCTGGACCCACGAGTTATACAGAGGAAAACCCTATCAGGGCACTTGCTCCAGCGGTAAACAATTCTGAACTTGGTCAGAGGTGGGAAACCATCTCCCATACAGCCAGCAACCCACCCCCCACGCAAGGAGCGTCCTCATTGCAAAGCTGGGGGACCGTGCCAAGGCATCTGTGAGTAAACGTGAGCTGAGCCCCAGGCCAGCTGCTGCTGAACTGTTCCCACCCTTCCCAGGTAAAACACCTGAATATGTACAAGGGCTTGAAAGCCTAGAGGAAGGGCCGTCGAGCCACACCAGCGACAACACGCAGGCCAACTTGGTGCCTGCAGGCCAGCCAGGATGGTCTTGGCCCCGGGCGCTCTTCCGGAAGCTTTCCATTGCCCCGTCTGAGATACCCCTCCTGTCCCGGCCCCCACTGCTTTTTTCCTTCCTCACCTCTGTCCGGAGAGAAATTCCAGCGGAAGGTATGGGTGACACATTCTCTTCTTTACAGGTGGCAGCCTGGCAACTCCTGCAGAAAGGCCAGCAGAGTCCCACTCACACCGGGCCACCCACAAAGCTGTGGCCCCTCACTCCCTCCCACCAGCACAGCCCCGAGACTGCTGACGGGGCAGACAATATGGAGTCAGGCACAGCTTCAGGGGCTATTGCTGCCTGGAGCGCTGTTTATATTGACCTCAACGAGGCACACCTGGGGAGGGCGGGCCGGCAGGGTAAGGCTGCCCAGGTCAGCTAATCCACAACCCTCAGGGAATCACATTGGTGAAAATGGACCTCGCTAAGGCAGAAGAGAAGCCAAGGAAAAAAAGGACACAATGCCATTTGCAGCACCGTAAATGAGTCTAGAAATAATCACGTGACATGTAGTAAGTCAGAAAGTGAAAGACACATATCATATCATATCACTTATAGGTGTTACCTAAAAATGGATACCAGGGCAGATATTTCCACGGAGAAGGGCAATCACAGATTCATTAAACAAACTTATGGTTCACCAATGGAATGGTGTGAGGATTGGTTTCATTACAATATCGGGGTTAACAGACATATACAAACACAGGTGACATATATAATCACCAAAGACCTACAGAATACCAAGAGAGGACTACTCAACATTCTGTCATAACGTGCGTGGGAAAAGGATCCCAGGAAGAACAGACATCTGTATATGTGTAAAAGAACCACATCTTCCACACCTACAACAAGCCAAACTTTGTAATCAAACTTGCTGTAATAAAAAATAAAAAACATTAAATTAAAAACACGAACAAGAAGTAGTGAGACAAACGTGAGGGGCTTTCTCCTGGCACATTCTATTCTAAATTCCAATCTAGAACACCACTTCCACTGAGGCTCTCTTGCCCTAGTAACCAGATTTGGTAAGGGAGAACTGCTGCCACCTTGTGGCCGTTTCACACAACAGCAGCTTTAATCCCAGCGCTAATGGTCAGTTGATATTCAAAATCATTGCAGGCCTGTAAATGACACCTGCCCTGAAAACAAATCCTGGGGTCACATATCGACCAAAAAATTCAAAGGACGTCCATATTTCAAAACGACCGTTTCAAAAGGCATATTTTACGCACATTAGTGTTCTGCTTCTTTTCCTTTCTTTCCTTTTTTGTTAGAAAAAACGGGAATGGAAAAAGGCATCCCTCAGAATGGGCAAAAATCGTTGCAAACGAATCAATGGACAGAGGTTTAATCTCCAATATATATAAACAGCTCATGCAGCTTAATATTAAAAAAACAAACAACCCAATACAAAAATGGGCAGAAGATCTAAAGAAACGTTTCTTCAAAGAAGACACAGAGATGGCCAAGACGCACATGAAAAGCTGCTCAACAGCACTAATTATTAGAGAAATGCAAATCAAAACTACAATGAGGTATCACCTCACACCTGTTAGAATCGGCATCATCAGAAAATCTACAAACAACCAATTCTGGGGAGGGTGTGGACAAAAGGAGCCCTCTTCCACTATTGGTGGGAATGTAAATTGATACAGTCACTATGGAGAACAGTATGGAGTTTCCTTAAAAAAACTAGAAATAGAATTACCATCTGATCCAGCAATCCCACTTCTGGGCATATACCCAGAGAAAACCGTAAATCAAAAAGGCACATTCACCACAATGTTCGTTGCAGCACTATTTACAATAGCCAGGTAATGGAAGCAACCTAAATGCCCACAGACAGATGAATGGATAAAGATGTGGTACATATATAAAATGGAATATTACTCTGCAATAAAAAGGAATGAAACTGGGTCATTTGTAGAGACATCGATGGATCGAGAGACTGTCATACTGAATGAAGTAAGTCAGAAAGAGGAAACCAAATACTGTATATTAATGCATATATGTGGGACCTAAAAAATGGTACAGATGAACTGGTTTGCAGGGAAGAAATAGAGACACAGAGGTAGAGAACAAACGTATGGACACCAAGGGTGGGAAGCCATGGGGTGGTGGTGGTGGGATGAGTTGGGAGATTGGGATTGACCTGTATACATGTATATGCATAAAATACATAACTAATAATAACGTGCTGTATAAAAAAAATAAAATTAAATTTCAAAATTTTAAAAAATAAAATTTAAAAATAAAACAGAAAAAAGTTCTTCCCGTCACACAGATATATTTATAGGAATGAATTATTTCCATGCTTATATCTATAAATATATAAAAGAGGAATAAAATCTAACTTGAACCATAAAAGAAAAAAACACCTGAACCCATGAGTTATACAGAGGAAAACCCTATCAGCGCACTTGCTCCAGCGGTAAACAATTCTGAAATTGGTCAGAGGTGGGAAACCATCTCCCATACACCCAGCAACCCACCCACCACGCAAGGAGCGTCCTCATTGCAAAGCTGGGGGACCGTGCCGAGGCATCTGTGAGTAAACGTGAGCTGAGCCCCAGGCCAGCTGCTGCTGAACTGTTCCCACCCTTCCCAGGTAAAACACCTGAATATGTACAAGGGCTTGAAAGCCTAGAGGAAGGGCCGTCGAGCCACACCAGAGACAGCACGCAGGCCAAGTTGGTGCCTGCAGGCCAGCCAGGTTGGTCTTGGCCCCGGGCGCTCTTCCGGAAGCTTTCCATTGCCCTGCCTGAGATACCCCTCCTGTCCCGGCCCCCACTGCTTTTTTCCTTCCTCACCTCTGTCCGGAGAGAAATTCCAGCGGAAGGTATGGGTGACACATCCTCTTCTTTACAGGCGGCAGCCTGGCAACTCCTGCAGAAAGGCCAGCAGAGCCCCACTCACACCGGGCCACCCACAAAGCTGTGGCCCCTCACTCCCACCCACCTGCAGAGCCCCGAGACTGCTGACGGGGCAGAGAATATGGAGTCAGGCACAGCTTCAGGGGCTATTGCTGCCTGGAGCGCTGTTTATATTGACCTCAACGAGGCACACCTGGGGAGGGCGGGCCGGCAGGGTAAGGCTGCCCAGGTCAGCTAATCCACAACCCTCAGGGAATCACATTGTTGAAAATGGACCTCGCTAAGGCAGAAGAGAAGCCAAGGAAAAAAAGGACAGAATGCCATTTGCAGCACCGTAAATGAGTCTAGAAGTAATCATGTGACTTGTAGTAAGTCAGAAAGTGAAAGACACATACCATATCATATCACTTATAGGTGTTACCTAAAAATGGATACCAGGGCAGATATTTCCACGGAGAAGGGCAATCACAGATTCATTAAACAAACTTATGGTTCACGAATGGAAAGGTGTGAGGATTGGTTTCATTACGATATATGGATTAACAGACATATACAAACACAGGTGACATATATAATTACCAAAGACCTACAGAATACCAAGAGAGGACTACTCAACATTCTGTCATAACGTACATGGGAAAAGGATCCCAGGAAGAACAGACATCTGTATATGTGTAAAAGAACCACATCTTCCACACCTACAACAAGCCAAACATTGTAATCAAACTTGCTGTAATAAAAAATAAAAAATTAAATTAAAAACACGAACAAGAAGTAGTGAGACAAACTTGAGGGGCTTTCTCCTGGCACATTCCATTCTAAATTCCAATCTAGAACACCACTTCCACTGAGGCTCTCTTGCCTTAGTAACCAATTTGGTAAGGGAGAACTGCTGCCAGCTTGTGGCCATTTCACACAACAGCAGCTTTAATCCCAGCACTAATGGTCAGTTGATATTCAAAATCATTGCAGGCCTGTAAATGACACCTGCCCTGAAAACAAATCCTGGGGTCACATATCGAACAAAAAATTCAAAGGACGTCCATATTTCAAAACGACCGTTTCAAAAGGCATATTTTACGCACATTAGTGTTGTGCTTCTTTTCCTTTCTTACCTTTTTTGTTAAAAAAAACGGGAATGGAAAAATGCATCCCTCAGAATGGGCGAAAATCGTTGCAAACGAATCAATGGACAGAGGTTTAATCTCCAATATATATAAACAGCTCATGCACCTTAATATTAAAAAAACAAACAACCCAATACAAAAATGGGCAGAAGATCTAAAGAGACGTTTCTGCAAAGAAGACACAGAGGTGGCCAAGACGCACATGAAAAGCTGCTCAACAGCACTAATTATTAGAGAAATGCAAATCAAAACTACAATGAGGTATCACCTCACACCTGTTAGAATCGGCATCATCAGAAAATCTACAAACAACCAATTCTGGGTAAGGTGAGGACAAAAGGAGCCCTCTTCCACTATTGGTGGGAATGTAACTTGATACAGTCACTATGGAGAACAGTATGGAGTTTCCTTAAAAAAACTAGAAATAGAATTACCATCTGATCCAGCAATCCCACTTCTGGGCATATACCCAGAGAAAACCGTAAATCAAAAAGGCACATTCACCACAATGTTCATTGCAGCACTATTTACAATAGCCAGGTAATGGAAGCAACCTAAATGCCCACAGACAGATGAATGGATAAAGATGTGGTACATATATAAAATGAAATATTACTCGGCCATAAAAAGGAATGAAACTGGGTCATTTGTAGAGACTTCGATGGAACGAGAGACTGTCATACAGAATGAAGTAAGTCAGAAAGATGAAACCAAATACTGTATATTAATGCATATATGTGGAACCTAAAAAATGGTACAGATGAACTGGTTTGCAGGAAATAAATAGAGACACAGAGGTAGAGAACAAACGTATGGACACCAAGTGTGGGGAGCCATGGGGTGGTGGTGGTGGGATGAGTTGGGAGATTGGGATTGACCTGAATACATGTATATGCATAAAATACATAACTAATAATAACGTGCAGTATAAAAAAATAAATAAAATTAAATTTCAAAATTTTAAAAAATAAAATTTAAAAATAAAACAGAAAAAAGTTCTTCCCGTCACACAGATGTATTTATAGGAATGAATTATTTCCATGCTTATATCTATAAATACATAAAAGAGGAATAAAATCTAACTTGAACCATAAAAGAAAAAAAAACTGAACCCACGAGTTATACAGAGGAAAAACCTATCAGGGCACTTGCTCCAGGGGTAAACAATTCTGAAATTGGTCAGAGGTGGGGAACCATCTCGCATACATCCAGCAAACCACCCCCCACGCAAGGAGCGTCCTCATTGCAAAGCTGGGGGACCGTGCAGAGGCATCTGTGAGTAAATGTGAGCTGAGCCCCAGGCCAGCTGCTGCTGAACTGTTCCCACCCTTCCCAGGTAAAACACCTGAATATGTACAAGGGCTTGAAAGCCTAGAGGAAGGGCCGTCGAGCCACACCAGCGACAGCACGCAGGCCAATTTGGTGCCTGCAGGCCAGCCAGGGTGGTCTTGGCCCCGGGCGCTCTTCCGGAAGCTTTCCATTCCCCTGCCTGACATAGCCCTCCTGTCCCGGCACCCACTGCTTTTTTCCTTCCTCAACTCTGTCCAGCGAGAAATTCCAGCTGAAGGTATGGGTGACACATCCTGTTCTTTACACGTGTCAGCCTGGCAACTCCTGCAGAAAGGCCAGCAGAGCCCCACTCACACCGGGCCACCCACAAAGCTGTGGCCCCTCACTCCCTCCCACCAGCACAGACCCAAGACTGCTGAGGGGGCAGAGAATATGGAGTCAGGCAGACCTTCAGGGGCTATTGCTGCCTGGAGCGCTGTTTATATTGACCTCAACGAGTCACACCTGGGGCGGTCGGGCCGGCAGGGTAAGGCTGCCCAGGTCAGCTAATCCACAACCCTCAGGGAATTACATTGTTGAAAATGGACCTCGCTAAGGCAGAAGAGAAGCCAAGGGAAAAAAGGACAGAATGCCATTTGCAGCACCGTAGATGAGTCTAGAAGTAATCACGTGACTTGTAGTAAGTCAGAAAGTGAAAGACACATATCATATCATATCACTTATAGGTGTTACCTAAAAATGGATACCAGGACAGATATTTCCACGGAGAAGGGCAATCACAGATTCATTAAACAAACTTATGGTTCACCAATGGAAAGGTGTGAGGATTGGTTTCATTACGATATCGGGGTTAACAGACATATACAAACACAGGTGACATATATAATCACCAAAGACCTATAGAATACCAAGACACGACTACTCAACATTCTTTCATAACGTACATGGGAAATGGATCCCAGGAAGAACAGACATCTGTATATGTGTAAAAGAACCACATCTTCCACACCTACAACAAGCCTAACATTGTAATCAAACTTGCTGTAATAAAAAATAAAAAGAAATTTAAATTAAAAACACGTACAAGAAGTAGTGAGACAAAGTTGAGGGGCTTTCTCCTGGCACATTCCATTCTAATTTCCAATCTAGAACACCACTTCCACTGAGGCTCTCTTGCCCTAGTAACCAGATTTGGTAAGGGAGAACTGCTGCCACCTTGTGGCCGTTTCACACAACAGCAGCTTTAATCCCAGCGCTAATGGTCAGTTGATATTCAAAATCATTGCAGGCCTGTAAATGACACCTTCCCTGAAAACAAATCCTGGGGTCACATATCGACCAAAAAATTCAAAGGACGTCCATATTTCAAAACGACCGTTTCAAAAGGCATATTTTACGCACATTAGTGTTCTGCTTCTTTTCCTTTCTTTCCTTTTTTGTTAAAAAACACGGGAATGGAAAAAGGCATCCCTCAGAATGGGCGAAAATCGTTGCAAACGAATCAATGGACAGAGGTTTAAACTCCAATATATATAAACAGCTCATGCAGCTTAATATTAAAAAAACAAACAACCCAATACAAAAATGGGCAGAAGATCTAAAGAGACGTTTCTTCAAAGAAGACACAGAGATGGCCAAGACGCACATGAAAAGCTGCTCAACAGCACTAATTATTAGAGAAATGCAAATCAAAACTACAATGAGGTATCACCTCACACCTGTTAGAATCGGCATCATCAGAAAATCTACAAACAACCAATTCTGGGGAGGGTGTGGACAAAAGGAGCCCTCTTCCACTATTGGTGGGAATGTAAATTGATACAGTCACTATGGAGAACAGTATGGAGTTTCCTTAAAAAAACTAGAAATAGAATTACCATCTGATCCAGCAATCCCACTTCTGGGCATATACCCAGAGAAAACGGTAAATCAAAAAGGCACATTCACCACAATGTTCGTTGCAGCACTATTTACAATAGCCAGGTAATGGAAGCAACCTAAATGCCCACAGACAGATGAATGGATAAAGATGTGGTACATATATAAAATGAAATATTACTCGGCCATAAACAGGAATGAAACTGGGTCATTTGTAGAGACATTGATGGATCGAGAGGCTGTCATACAGAATGAAGTAAGTCTGAAAGAGGAAAACAAATACTGTATATTAATGCATATATGTGGAACCTAAAAAAATGGTACAGATGAACTGGTTGGCAGGGAAGAAATAGAGACACAGAGGTAGAGAACAAACGTATGGACACCAAGTGTGGGAAGCCATGGGGTGGTGGTTGTGGGTTGAGTTAGGAGATTGGGATTGACCTGTATACATGTATATGCATAAAATACATAACTAATAATAATGTGCTGTATAAAAAAAATAAAATTAAATTTCAAAATTTTAAAAAATAAAATTTAAAAATAAAAGAGAAAAAAGTTCTTCCCGTCACACAGATGTATTTATAGGAATGAATTATTTCCATGCTTATATCTATAAATATATAAAAGAGGAATAAAATCTAACTTGAACCATAAAAGAAAAAATCACCTGCACCCATGAGTTATACAGAGGAATACCCTATCAGCGCACTTGCTCCAGCGGTAAACAATTCTGAAATTGGTCAGAGGTGGGAAACCATCTCCCATACAGCCAGCAACCCACGCCCCACGCAAGGAGCGTCCTCATTGCAAAGCTGGGGGACCGTGCCGAGGCATCTGTGAGTAAACGTGAGCTGAGCCCCAGGCCAGCTGCTGCTGAACTGTTCCCACCCTTCCCAGGTAAAACACCTGAATATGTACAAGGGCTTGAAAGCCTAGAGGAAGTGCCGTCGAGCCACACCAGGGACAGCACGCAGGCCAACTTGGTGCCTGCAGGCCAGCCAGTGTGGTCCTGGCACCAGGCGCTCTTCCAGAAGCTTTCCATTGCCCTGCCTGAGATACACCTCCTGTCCCGGCCCCCACTGCTTTTTTCCTTCCTCACCTCTGTCCGGAGAGAAATTCCAGCGGAAGGTATGGGTGACACATCCTCTTCTTTACAGGCGGCAGCCTGGCAACTCCTGCAGAAAGGCCAGCAGAGCCCCACTCACACCAGGCCACCCACAAAGCTGTGGCCCCTCACTCCCTCCCACCAGCACAGACCCGAGACTGCTGACGGGGCAGAGAATATGGAGTCATGCACAGCTTCAGGGGCTATTGCTGCCTGGAGCGCTGTTTATATTGACCTCAACGAGTCACACCTGGGGAGGGCGGGCCGGCAGGGTAAGGCTGCCCAGGTCAGCTAATCCACAACCCTCAGGGAATCACATTGTTGAAAATGGACCTCACTAAGGCAGAATAGAAGCCAAGGAAAAAAAGGACACAATGCCATTTGCAGCACCGTAAATGAGTCTAGAAGTAATCACGTGACTTGTAGTAAGTCAGAAAGTGAAAGACACATATCATATCATATCACTTATAGGTGTTACCTAAAAATGCATACCAGGGCAGATATTTCCACGGAGAAGGGCAATCACAGATTCATTAAACAAACTTATGGTTCACCAATGGAAAGGTGTGAGGATTGGTTTCATTACGATATCGGGGTTAACAGACATATACAAACACAGGTGACATATATAATCACCAAAGACCTACAGAATACCAAGAGAGGACTACTCAACATTCTGTCATAACGTACATGGGAAATGGATCCCAGGAAGAACAGACATCTGTATATGTGTAAAAGAACCACATCTTCCACACCTACAACAAGCCAAACATTGTAATCAAACTTGCTGTAATAAAAAATAAAAAACATTAAATTAAAAACACGAACAAGAAGTAGTGAGACAAACTTGAGGGGCTTTCTTCTGGCACATTCCATTCTAAATTCCAATCTAGAACACCACTTCCACTGAGGCTCTCTTGCCCTAGTAACCAGATTTGGTAAGGGAGAACTGCTGCCACCTTGTGGCCGTTTCACACAACAGCAGCTTTAATCCCAGCGCTAATGGTCAGTTGATATTCAAAATCATTGCAGGCCTGTAAATGACACCTGCCCTGAAAACAAATCCTGGGGTCACGTATCGACCAAAAAATTCAAAGGACGTCCATATTTCAAAACGACCGTTTCAAAAGGCATATTTTACGCACATTAGTGTTCTGCTTCTTTTCCTTTCTTTCCTTTTTTGTTAAAAAACACGGGAATGGAAAAAGGCATCCCTCAGAATGGGCGAAAATCGTTGCAAACGAATCAATGGACAGAGGTTTAATCTCTAATATATATAAACAGCTCATGCAGCTTAATATTAAAAAAAACAAACAACCCAATACAAAAATGGGCAGAAGATCTAAAGAGACGTTTCTTCAAAGAAGACACAGAGATGGCCAAGACGCACATGAAAAGCTGCTCAACAGCACTAATTATTAGAGAAATGCAAATCAAAACTACAATGAGGTATCACCTCACACCTGTTAGAATCGGCATCATCAGAAAATCTACAAACAACCAATTCTGTGGAGGGTGTGGACAAAAGTAGCCCTCTTCCACTATTGGTGGGAATGTAAATTGATACAGTCACTATGGAGAACAGTATGGAGTTTCCTTAAAAAAACTAGAAATAGAATTACCATCTGATCCAGCAATCCCACTTCTGGGCATATACCCAGAGAAAACGGTAAATCAAAAAGGCACATTCACCACAATGTTCGTTGCAGCACTATTTACAATAGCCAGGTAATGGAAGCAACCTAAATGCCCACAGACAGATGAATGGATAAAGATGTGGTACATATATAAAATGGAATATTACTCGGCCATTAAAAGGAATGAAACTGGGTCATTTGTAGAGACATCGATGGATCGAGAGACTGTCATACAGAATGAAGTAAGTCAGAAAGAGGAAAACAAATATTGTATATTAATGCATATATGTGGAGCCTAAAAAATGGTACAGATGAACTGGTTGGCAGGGAAGAAAGAGAGACACAGAGGTAGAGAACAAACGTATGGACACCAAGTGTGGGAAGCCATGGGGTGGTGGTTCTGGGATGAGTTAGGAGATTGGGATTGACCTGTATACATGTATATGCATAAAATACATAACTAATAATAACGTGCTGTATAAAAAAATAAAATTAAATTTCAAAATTTTAAAAAATAAAATTTAAAAATAAAAGAGAAAAAAGTTCTTCCCGTCCCACAGATGTATTTATAGGAATGAATTATTTCCATGCTTATATCTATAAATATATAAAAGAGGAATAAAATCTAACTTGAACCATAAAAGAAAAAAAAAAACCTGGACCCACGAGTTATACAGAGGAAAACCCTATCAGGGCACTTGCTCCAGCGGTAAACAATTCTGAACTTGGTCAGAGGTGGGAAACCATCTCCCATACAGCCAGCAACCCACCCCCCACGCAAGGAGCGTCCTCATTGCAAAGCTGGGGGACCGTGCCAAGGCATCTGTGAGTAAACGTGAGCTGAGCCCCAGGCCAGCTGCTGCTGAACTGTTCCCACCCTTCCCAGGTAAAACACCTGAATATGTACAAGGGCTTGAAAGCCTAGAGGAAGGGCCGTCGAGCCACACCAGCGACAACACGCAGGCCAACTTGGTGCCTGCAGGCCAGCCAGGATGGTCTTGGCCCCGGGCGCTCTTCCGGAAGCTTTCCATTGCCCCGTCTGAGATACCCCTCCTGTCCCGGCCCCCACTGCTTTTTTCCTTCCTCACCTCTGTCCGGAGAGAAATTCCAGCGGAAGGTATGGGTGACACATTCTCTTCTTTACAGGTGGCAGCCTGGCAACTCCTGCAGAAAGGCCAGCAGAGTCCCACTCACACCGGGCCACCCACAAAGCTGTGGCCCCTCACTCCCTCCCACCAGCACAGCCCCGAGACTGCTGACGGGGCAGACAATATGGAGTCAGGCACAGCTTCAGGGGCTATTGCTGCCTGGAGCGCTGTTTATATTGACCTCAACGAGGCACACCTGGGGAGGGCGGGCCGGCAGGGTAAGGCTGCCCAGGTCAGCTAATCCACAACCCTCAGGGAATCACATTGGTGAAAATGGACCTCGCTAAGGCAGAAGAGAAGCCAAGGAAAAAAAGGACACAATGCCATTTGCAGCACCGTAAATGAGTCTAGAAATAATCACGTGACATGTAGTAAGTCAGAAAGTGAAAGACACATATCATATCATATCACTTATAGGTGTTACCTAAAAATGGATACCAGGGCAGATATTTCCACGGAGAAGGGCAATCACAGATTCATTAAACAAACTTATGGTTCACCAATGGAATGGTGTGAGGATTGGTTTCATTACAATATCGGGGTTAACAGACATATACAAACACAGGTGACATATATAATCACCAAAGACCTACAGAATACCAAGAGAGGACTACTCAACATTCTGTCATAACGTACGTGGGAAAAGGATCCCAGGAAGAACAGACATCTGTATATGTGTAAAAGAACCACATCTTCCACACCTACAACAAGCCAAACTTTGTAATCAAACTTGCTGTAATAAAAAATAAAAAACATTAAATTAAAAACACGAACAAGAAGTAGTGAGACAAACGTGAGGGGCTTTCTCCTGGCACATTCTATTCTAAATTCCAATCTAGAACACCACTTCCACTGAGGCTCTCTTGCCCTAGTAACCAGATTTGGTAAGGGAGAACTGCTGCCACCTTGTGGCCGTTTCACACAACAGCAGCTTTAATCCCAGCGCTAATGGTCAGTTGATATTCAAAATCATTGCAGGCCTGTAAATGACACCTGCCCTGAAAACAAATCCTGGGGTCACATATCGACCAAAAAATTCAAAGGACGTCCATATTTCAAAACGACCGTTTCAAAAGGCATATTTTACGCACATTAGTGTTCTGCTTCTTTTCCTTTCTTTCCTTTTTTGTTAGAAAAAACGGGAATGGAAAAAGGCATCCCTCAGAATGGGCAAAAATCGTTGCAAACGAATCAATGGACAGAGGTTTAATCTCCAATATATATAAACAGCTCATGCAGCTTAATATTAAAAAAACAAACAACCCAATACAAAAATGGGCAGAAGATCTAAAGAGACTTTTCTTCAAAGAAGACACAGAGATGGCCAAGACGCACATGAAAAGCTGCTCAACAGCACTAATTATTAGAGAAATGCAAATCAAAACTACAATGAGGTATCACCTCACACCTGTTAGAATCGGCATCATCAGAAAATCTACAAACAACCAATTCTGGGGAGGGTGTGGACAAAAGGAGCCCTCTTCCACTATTGGTGGGAATGTAAATTGATACAGTCACTATGGAGAACAGTATGGAGTTTCCTTAAAAAAACTAGAAATAGAATTACCATCTGATCCAGCAATCCCACTTCTGGGCATATACCCAGAGAAAACCGTAAATCAAAAAGGCACATTCACCACAATGTTCATTGCAGCACTATTTACAATAGCCAGGTAATGGAAGCAACCTAAATGCCCACAGACAGATGAATGGATAAAGATGTGGTACATATATAAAATGAAATATTACTCGGCCATAAAAAGGAATGAAACTGGGTCATTTGTAGAGACTTCGATGGAACGAGAGACTGTCATACAGAATGAAGTAAGTCAGAAAGATGAAACCAAATACTGTATATTAATGCATATATGTGGAACCTAAAAAATGGTACAGATGAACTGGTTTGCAGGAAATAAATAGAGACACAGAGGTAGAGAACAAACGTATGGACACCAAGTGTGGGAAGCCATGGGGTGGTGGTGGTGGGATGAGTTGGGAGATTGGGATTGACCTGAATACATGTATATGCATAAAATACATAACTAATAATAACGTGCAGTATAAAAAAATAAATAAAATTAAATTTCAAAATTTTAAAAAATAAAATTTAAAAATAAAAGAGAAAAAAGTTCTTCCCGTCACACAGATGTATTTATAGGAATGAATTATTTCCATGCTTATATCTATAAATATATAAAAGAGGAATAAAATCTAACTTGAACCATAAAAGAAAAAATCACCTGCACCCATGAGTTATACAGAGGAATACCCTATCAGCGCACTTGCTCCAGCGGTAAACAATTCTGAAATTGGTCAGAGGTGGGAAACCATCTCCCATACAGCCAGCAACCCACGCCCCACGCAAGGAGCGTCCTCATTGCAAAGCTGGGGGACCGTGCCGAGGCATCTGTGAGTAAACGTGAGCTGAGCCCCAGGCCAGCTGCTGCTGAACTGTTCCCACCCTTCCCAGGTAAAACACCTGAATATGTACAAGGGCTTGAAAGCCTAGAGGAAGTGCCGTCGAGCCACACCAGGGACAGCACGCAGGCCAACTTGGTGCCTGCAGGCCAGCCAGTGTGGTCCTGGCACCGGGCGCTCTTCCAGAAGCTTTCCATTGCCCTGCCTGAGATACACCTCCTGTCCCGGCCCCCACTGCTTTTTTCCTTCCTCACCTCTGTCCGGAGAGAAATTCCAGTGGAAGGTATGGGTGACACATCCTCTTCTTTACAGGCGGCAGCCTGGCAACTCCTGCAGAAAGGCCAGCAGAGCCCCACTCACACCAGGCCACCCACAAAGCTGTGGCCCCTCACTCCCTCCCACCAGCACAGACCCGAGACTGCTGACGGGGCAGAGAATATGGAGTCATGCACAGCTTCAGGGGCTATTGCTGCCTGGAGCGCTGTTTATATTGACCTCAACGAGTCACACCTGGGGAGGGCGGGCCGGCAGGGTAAGGCTGCCCAGGTCAGCTAATCCACAACCCTCAGGGAATCACATTGTTGAAAATGGACCTCACTAAGGCAGAATAGAAGCCAAGGAAAAAAAGGACACAATGCCATTTGCAGCACCGTAAATGAGTCTAGAAGTAATCACGTGACTTGTAGTAAGTCAGAAAGTGAAAGACACATATCATATCATATCACTTATAGGTGTTACCTAAAAATGGATACCAGGGCAGATATTTCCACGGAGAAGGGCAATCACAGATTCATTAAACAAACTTATGGTTCACCAATGGAAAGGTGTGAGGATTGGTTTCATTACGATATCGGGGTTAACAGACATATACAAACACAGGTGACATATATAATCACCAAAGACCTACAGAATACCAAGAGAGGACTACTCAACATTCTGTCATAACGTACATGGGAAATGGATCCCAGGAAGAACAGACATCTGTATATGTGTAAAAGAACCACATCTTCCACACCTACAACAAGCCAAACATTGTAATCAAACTTGCTGTAATAAAAAATAAAAAACATTAAATTAAAAACACGAACAAGAAGTAGTGAGACAAACTTGAGGGGCTTTCTTCTGGCACATTCCATTCTAAATTCCAATCTAGAACACCACTTCCACTGAGGCTCTCTTGCCCTAGTAACCAGATTTGGTAAGGGAGAACTGCTGCCACCTTGTGGCCGTTTCACACAACAGCAGCTTTAATCCCAGCGCTAATGGTCAGTTGATATTCAAAATCATTGCAGGCCTGTAAATGACACCTGCCCTGAAAACAAATCCTGGGGTCACATATCGACCAAAAAATTCAAAGGACGTCCATATTTCAAAACGACCGTTTCAAAAGGCATATTTTACGCACATTAGTGTTCTGCTTCTTTTCCTTTCTTTCCTTTTTTGTTAAAAAAAACGGGAATGGAAAAAGGCATCCCTCAGAATGGGCGAAAATCGTTGCAAACGAATCAATGGACAGAGGTTTAATCTCTAATATATATAAACAGCTCATGCAGCTTAATATTAAAAAAAACAAACAACCCAATACAAAAATGGGCAGAAGATCTAAAGAGACGTTTCTTCAAAGAAGACACAGAGATGGCCAAGACGCACATGAAAAGCTGCTCAACAGCACTAATTATTAGAGAAATGCAAATCAAAACTACAATGAGGTATCACCTCACACCTGTTAGAATCGGCATCATCAGAAAATCTACAAACAACCAATTCTGTGGAGGGTGTGGACAAAAGTAGCCCTCTTCCACTATTGGTGGGAATGTAAATTGATACAGTCACTATGGAGAACAGTATGGAGTTTCCTTAAAAAAACTAGAAATAGAATTACCATCTGATCCAGCAATCCCACTTCTGGGCATATACCCAGAGAAAACGGTAAATCAAAAAGGCACATTCACCACAATGTTCGTTGCAGCACTATTTACAATAGCCAGGTAATGGAAGCAACCTAAATGCCCACAGACAGATGAATGGATAAAGATGTGGTACATATATAAAATGGAATATTACTCGGCCATAAAAAGGAATGAAACTGGGTCATTTGTAGAGACATCGATGGATCGAGAGACTGTCATACAGAATGAAGTAAGTCAGAAAGAGGAAAACAAATATTGTATATTAATGCATATATGTGGAGCCTAAAAAATGGTACAGATGAACTGGTTGGCAGGGAAGAAATAGAGACACAGAGGTAGAGAACAAACGTATGGACACCAAGTGTGGGAAGCCATGGGGTGGTGGTTCTGGGATGAGTTAGGAGATTGGGATTGACCTGTATACATGTATATGCATAAAATACATAACTAATAATAACGTGCTGTATAAAAAAATAAAATTAAATTTCAAAATTTTAAAAAATAAAATTTAAAAATAAAAGAGAAAAAAGTTCTTCCCGTCCCACAGATGTATTTATAGGAATGAATTATTTCCATGCTTATATCTATAAATATATAAAAGAGGAATAAAATCTAACTTGAACCATAAAAGAAAAAATCACCTGCACCCATGAGTTATACAGAGGAATACCCTATCAGCGCACTTGCTCCAGCGGTAAACAATTCTGAAATTGGTCAGAGGTGGGAAACCATCTCCCATACAGCCAGCAACCCACGCCCCACGCAAGGAGCGTCCTCATTGCAAAGCTGGGGGACCGTGCCGAGGCATCTGTGAGTAAACGTGAGCTGAGCCCCAGGCCAGCTGCTGCTGAACTGTTCCCACCCTTCCCAGGTAAAACACCTGAATATGTACAAGGGCTTGAAAGCCTAGAGGAAGTGCCGTCGAGCCACACCAGGGACAGCACGCAGGCCAACTTGGTGCCTGCAGGCCAGCCAGTGTGGTCCTGGCACCGGGCGCTCTTCCAGAAGCTTTCCATTGCCCTGCCTGAGATACACCTCCTGTCCCGGCCCCCACTGCTTTTTTCCTTCCTCACCTCTGTCCGGAGAGAAATTCCAGTGGAAGGTATGGGTGACACATCCTCTTCTTTACAGGCGGCAGCCTGGCAACTCCTGCAGAAAGGCCAGCAGAGCCCCACTCACACCAGGCCACCCACAAAGCTGTGGCCCCTCACTCCCTCCCACCAGCACAGACCCGAGACTGCTGACGGGGCAGAGAATATGGAGTCATGCACAGCTTCAGGGGCTATTGCTGCCTGGAGCGCTGTTTATATTGACCTCAACGAGTCACACCTGGGGAGGGCGGGCCGGCAGGGTAAGGCTGCCCAGGTCAGCTAATCCACAACCCTCAGGGAATCACATTGTTGAAAATGGACCTCACTAAGGCAGAATAGAAGCCAAGGAAAAAAAGGACACAATGCCATTTGCAGCACCGTAAATGAGTCTAGAAGTAATCACGTGACTTGTAGTAAGTCAGAAAGTGAAAGACACATATCATATCATATCACTTATAGGTGTTACCTAAAAATGGATACCAGGGCAGATATTTCCACGGAGAAGGGCAATCACAGATTCATTAAACAAACTTATGGTTCACCAATGGAAAGGTGTGAGGATTGGTTTCATTACGATATCGGGGTTAACAGACATATACAAACACAGGTGACATATATAATCACCAAAGACCTACAGAATACCAAGAGAGGACTACTCAACATTCTGTCATAACGTACATGGGAAATGGATCCCAGGAAGAACAGACATCTGTATATGTGTAAAAGAACCACATCTTCCACACCTACAACAAGCCAAACATTGTAATCAAACTTGCTGTAATAAAAAATAAAAAACATTAAATTAAAAACACGAACAAGAAGTAGTGAGACAAACTTGAGGGGCTTTCTTCTGGCACATTCCATTCTAAATTCCAATCTAGAACACCACTTCCACTGAGGCTCTCTTGCCCTAGTAACCAGATTTGGTAAGGGAGAACTGCTGCCACCTTGTGGCCGTTTCACACAACAGCAGCTTTAATCCCAGCGCTAATGGTCAGTTGATATTCAAAATCATTGCAGGCCTGTAAATGACACCTGCCCTGAAAACAAATCCTGGGGTCACATATCGACCAAAAAATTCAAAGGACGTCCATATTTCAAAACGACCGTTTCAAAAGGCATATTTTACGCACATTAGTGTTCTGCTTCTTTTCCTTTCTTTCCTTTTTTGTTAAAAAAAACGGGAATGGAAAAAGGCATCCCTCAGAATGGGCGAAAATCGTTGCAAACGAATCAATGGACAGAGGTTTAATCTCTAATATATATAAACAGCTCATGCAGCTTAATATTAAAAAAAACAAACAACCCAATACAAAAATGGGCAGAAGATCTAAAGAGACGTTTCTTCAAAGAAGACACAGAGATGGCCAAGACGCACATGAAAAGCTGCTCAACAGCACTAATTATTAGAGAAATGCAAATCAAAACTACAATGAGGTATCACCTCACACCTGTTAGAATCGGCATCATCAGAAAATCTACAAACAACCAATTCTGTGGAGGGTGTGGACAAAAGTAGCCCTCTTCCACTATTGGTGGGAATGTAAATTGATACAGTCACTATGGAGAACAGTATGGAGTTTCCTTAAAAAAACTAGAAATAGAATTACCATCTGATCCAGCAATCCCACTTCTGGGCATATACCCAGAGAAAACGGTAAATCAAAAAGGCACATTCACCACAATGTTCGTTGCAGCACTATTTACAATAGCCAGGTAATGGAAGCAACCTAAATGCCCACAGACAGATGAATGGATAAAGATGTGGTACATATATAAAATGGAATATTACTCGGCCATAAAAAGGAATGAAACTGGGTCATTTGTAGAGACATCGATGGATCGAGAGACTGTCATACAGAATGAAGTAAGTCAGAAAGAGGAAAACAAATATTGTATATTAATGCATATATGTGGAGCCTAAAAAATGGTACAGATGAACTGGTTGGCAGGGAAGAAATAGAGACACAGAGGTAGAGAACAAACGTATGGACACCAAGTGTGGGAAGCCATGGGGTGGTGGTTCTGGGATGAGTTAGGAGATTGGGATTGACCTGTATACATGTATATGCATAAAATACATAACTAATAATAACGTGCTGTATAAAAAAATAAAATTAAATTTCAAAATTTTAAAAAATAAAATTTAAAAATAAAAGAGAAAAAAGTTCTTCCCGTCCCACAGATGTATTTATAGGAATGAATTATTTCCATGCTTATATCTATAAATATATAAAAGAGGAATAAAATCTAACTTGAACCATAAAAGAAAAAAAAAAACCTGGACCCACGAGTTATACAGAGGAAAACCCTATCAGGGCACTTGCTCCAGCGGTAAACAATTCTGAACTTGGTCAGAGGTGGGAAACCATCTCCCATACAGCCAGCAACCCACCCCCCACGCAAGGAGCGTCCTCATTGCAAAGCTGGGGGACCGTGCCAAGGCATCTGTGAGTAAACGTGAGCTGAGCCCCAGGCCAGCTGCTGCTGAACTGTTCCCACCCTTCCCAGGTAAAACACCTGAATATGTACAAGGGCTTGAAAGCCTAGAGGAAGGGCCGTCGAGCCACACCAGCGACAACACGCAGGCCAACTTGGTGCCTGCAGGCCAGCCAGGATGGTCTTGGCCCCGGGCGCTCTTCCGGAAGCTTTCCATTGCCCCGTCTGAGATACCCCTCCTGTCCCGGCCCCCACTGCTTTTTTCCTTCCTCACCTCTGTCCGGAGAGAAATTCCAGCGGAAGGTATGGGTGACACATTCTCTTCTTTACAGGTGGCAGCCTGGCAACTCCTGCAGAAAGGCCAGCAGAGTCCCACTCACACCGGGCCACCCACAAAGCTGTGGCCCCTCACTCCCTCCCACCAGCACAGCCCCGAGACTGCTGACGGGGCAGACAATATGGAGTCAGGCACAGCTTCAGGGGCTATTGCTGCCTGGAGCGCTGTTTATATTGACCTCAACGAGGCACACCTGGGGAGGGCGGGCCGGCAGGGTAAGGCTGCCCAGGTCAGCTAATCCACAACCCTCAGGGAATCACATTGGTGAAAATGGACCTCGCTAAGGCAGAAGAGAAGCCAAGGAAAAAAAGGACACAATGCCATTTGCAGCACCGTAAATGAGTCTAGAAATAATCACGTGACATGTAGTAAGTCAGAAAGTGAAAGACACATATCATATCATATCACTTATAGGTGTTACCTAAAAATGGATACCAGGGCAGATATTTCCACGGAGAAGGGCAATCACAGATTCATTAAACAAACTTATGGTTCACCAATGGAATGGTGTGAGGATTGGTTTCATTACAATATCGGGGTTAACAGACATATACAAACACAGGTGACATATATAATCACCAAAGACCTACAGAATACCAAGAGAGGACTACTCAACATTCTGTCATAACGTACGTGGGAAAAGGATCCCAGGAAGAACAGACATCTGTATATGTGTAAAAGAACCACATCTTCCACACCTACAACAAGCCAAACTTTGTAATCAAACTTGCTGTAATAAAAAATAAAAAACATTAAATTAAAAACACGAACAAGAAGTAGTGAGACAAACGTGAGGGGCTTTCTCCTGGCACATTCTATTCTAAATTCCAATCTAGAACACCACTTCCACTGAGGCTCTCTTGCCCTAGTAACCAGATTTGGTAAGGGAGAACTGCTGCCACCTTGTGGCCGTTTCACACAACAGCAGCTTTAATCCCAGCGCTAATGGTCAGTTGATATTCAAAATCATTGCAGGCCTGTAAATGACACCTGCCCTGAAAACAAATCCTGGGGTCACATATCGACCAAAAAATTCAAAGGACGTCCATATTTCAAAACGACCGTTTCAAAAGGCATATTTTACGCACATTAGTGTTCTGCTTCTTTTCCTTTCTTTCCTTTTTTGTTAGAAAAAACGGGAATGGAAAAAGGCATCCCTCAGAATGGGCAAAAATCGTTGCAAACGAATCAATGGACAGAGGTTTAATCTCCAATATATATAAACAGCTCATGCAGCTTAATATTAAAAAAACAAACAACCCAATACAAAAATGGGCAGAAGATCTAAAGAGACTTTTCTTCAAAGAAGACACAGAGATGGCCAAGACGCACATGAAAAGCTGCTCAACAGCACTAATTATTAGAGAAATGCAAATCAAAACTACAATGAGGTATCACCTCACACCTGTTAGAATCGGCATCATCAGAAAATCTACAAACAACCAATTCTGGGGAGGGTGTGGACAAAAGGAGCCCTCTTCCACTATTGGTGGGAATGTAAATTGATACAGTCACTATGGAGAACAGTATGGAGTTTCCTTAAAAAAACTAGAAATAGAATTACCATCTGATCCAGCAATCCCACTTCTGGGCATATACCCAGAGAAAACCGTAAATCAAAAAGGCACATTCACCACAATGTTCATTGCAGCACTATTTACAATAGCCAGGTAATGGAAGCAACCTAAATGCCCACAGACAGATGAATGGATAAAGATGTGGTACATATATAAAATGGAATATTACTCTGCAATAAAAAGGAATGAAACTGGGTCATTTGTAGAGACATCGATGGATCGAGAGACTGTCATACAGAATGAAGTAAGTCAGAAAGAGGAAACCAAATACTGTATATTAATGCATATATGTGGAACCTAAAAAATGGTACAGATGAACTGGTTTGCAGGGAAGAAATAGAGACACAGAGGTAGAGAACAAACGTATGGACACCAAGTGTGGGAAGCCATGGGGTGGTGGTGGTGGGATGAGTTGGGAGATTGGGATTGACCTGTATACATGTATATGCATAAAATACATAACTAATAATAACGTGCTGTATAAAAAAAATAAAATTAAATTTCAAAATTTTAAAAAATAAAATTTAAAAATAAAACAGAAAAAAGTTCTTCCCGTCACACAGATGTATTTATAGGAATGAATTATTTCCATGCTTATATCTATAAATATATAAAAGAGGAATAAAATCTAACTTGAACCATAAAAGAAAAAAACACCTGAACCCATGAGTTATACAGAGGAAAACCCTATCAGCGCACTTGCTCCAGCGGTAAACAATTCTGAAATTGGTCAGAGGTGGGAAACCATCTCCCATACAGCCAGCAACCCACCCACCACGCAAGGAGCGTCCTCATTGCAAAGCTGGGGGACCGTGCCGAGGCATCTGTGAGTAAACGTGAGCTGAGCCCCAGGCCAGCTGCTGCTGAACTGTTCCCACCCTTCCCAGGTAAAACACCTGAATATGTACAAGGGCTTGAAAGCCTAGAGAAAGGGCCGTCGAGCCACACCAGAGACAGCACGCAGGCCAAGTTGGTGCCTGCAGGCCGGCAAGGGTGGTCTTGGCCCCGGGCGCTCTTCCGGAAGCTTTCCATTGCCCTGCCTGAGATACCCCTCCTGTCCCGGCCCCCACTGCTTTTTTCCTTCCTCACCTCTGTCCGGAGAGAAATTCCAGGAGAAGGTATGGGTGACACAACCTCTTCTTTACAGGCGGCAGCCTGGCAACTCCTGCAGAAAGGCCAGCAGAACCCCACTCACACCGGGCCACCCACAAAGCTGTGGCCCCTCACTCCCTCCCACCAGCACAGCCCCGAGACTGCTGACGGGGCAGACAATATGGAGTCAGGCACAGCTTCAGGGGCTATTGCTGCCTGGAGCGCTGTTTATATTGACCTCAACGAGGCAGACCTGGGGAGGGCGGGCCGTCAGGGTAAGGCTGCCCAGGTCAGCTAATCCACAACCCTCAGGGAATCACATTGGTGAAAATGGACCCCGCTAAGGCAGAAGAGACGCCAAGGGAAAAAAGGACACAATGCCATTTGCAGCACCGTAGATGAGTCTAGAAGTAATCACGTGACTTGTAGTAAGTCAGAAAGTGAAAGACACATATCATATCATATCACTTATAGGTGTTACCTAAAAATGGATACCAGGGCAGATATTTCCACGGAGAAGGGCAATCACAGATTCATTACACAAACTTATGGTTCACCAATGGAAAGGTGTGAGGATTGGTTTCATTACGATATCGGGGTTAACAGACATATACAAACACAGGTGACATATATAATCACCAAAGACCTACAGAATACCAAGAGAGGACTACTCAACATTCTGTCATAACGTACATGGGAAAAGGATCCCAGGAAGAACAGACATCTGTATACGTGTAAAAGAACCACATCTTCCACATCTACAACAAGCCAAACATTGTAATCAAACTTGCTGTAATAAGAAATAAAAAATTAAATTAAAAACACGAACAAGAAGTAGTGAGACAAACGTGAGGGGCTTTCTCCTGGCACATTCCATTCTAAACTCCAATCTAGAACACCACTTCCACTGAGGTTCTCTTGCCCTAGTAACCAGATTTGGTAAGGGTGAACTGCTGCCACCTTGTGGCCGTTTCACACAACAGCAGCTTTAATCCCAACGCTAATGGTCAGTTGATATTCAAAATCATTGCAGGCCTGTAAATGACACCTGCCCTGAAAACAAATCCTGGGGTCACATATCGACCAAAAAATTCAAAGGACGTCCATATTTCAAAACGACCGTTTCAAAAGGCATATTTTACGCACATTAGTGTTCTGCTTCTTTTCCTTTCTTTCCTTTTTTGTTAAAAAACACGGGAATGGAAAAAGGCATCCCTCTGAATGGGGGAAAATCGTTGCAAACGAATCAATGGACAGAGGTTTAATCTCCAATCTATATAAACAGCTCATGCAGCTTAATATTAAAAAAACAAACAACCCCAAAAAAATGGGCAGAAGATCTAAAGAGACGTTTCTTCAAAGGAGACACAGAGATGGCCAAGACGCACATGAAAAGCTGCTCAACAGCACTAATTATTAGAGAAATGCAAATCAAAACTACAATGAGGTATCACCTCACACCTGTTAGAATCGGCATCATCAGAAAATCTACAAACAACCAATTCTGGGGAGGGTGTGGACAAAAGGAGCCCTCTTCCACTATTGGTGGGAATGTAAATTGATACAGTCACTATGGAGAACAGTATGGAGTTTCCTTAAAAAAATTAGAAATAGAATTTCCATCTGATCCAGCAATCCCACTTCTGGGCATATACCCAGAGAAAACCGTATTTCAAAAAGGCACATTCACCACAGTGTTCGTTGCAGCACTATTTACAATAGCCAGGTAATGGAAGCAACCTAAATGCCCACAGACAGATGAATGGATAAAGATGTGGTACATATATAAAATGGAATATTACTCGGCCATTAAAAGGAATGAAACTGGGTCATTTGTAGAGACATCGATGGATCGAGAGACTGTCATACAGAAAGAAGTAAGTCAGAAAGAGGAAAACAAATATTGTATATTAATGCACATATGTGGAGCCTAAAAATGGTACAGATGAACTGGTTTGCAGGGAAGAAATAGAGAAACAGAGGTAGAGAACAAATGTATGGACACCAAGTGTGGGAAGCCATGGGGTGGTGGTGGTGGGATGAGTTGGGAGTTTGGGATTGACCTGTATACATGTATATGCATAAAATACATAACTAATAATAACGTGCTGTATAAAAAAATAAATAAAATTAAATTTCAAAATTTAAAAAAATAAAATTTAAAAATAAAACAGAAAAAAGTTCTTCCCGTCACACAGATGTATTTATAGGAATGAATTATTTCCATGCTTATATCTATAAATACATAAAAGAGGAATAAAATATAAGTTGAACCATAAAAAAAAAAACCTGAACCCACGAGTTATACAGAGGATAACCCTATCAGGGCACTTGCTCCAGCGGTAAACAATTCTGAAATTGGTCAGAGATGGGGAACCATCTCCCATACAGCCAGCAACCCACACCCCACGCAAGGAGCGTCCTCATTGCAAAGCTGGGGGACCGTGCCGAGGCATCTGTGAGTAAACGTGAGCTGAGCCCCAGGCCAGCTGCTGCTGAACTGTTCCCACCCTTTCCAGGTAAAACACCTGAATATGTACAAGGGCTTGAAAGCCTAGAGGAAGGACCGTGGAGCCACACCAGTGACAGCACGCAGGCCAACTTGGTGCCTGCAGGCCAGCCAGTGTGGTCCTGGCACCGGGCGCTCTTCCAGAAGCTTTCCATTGCCCTGCCTGAGATACCCCTCCTGTCCCGGCCCCCACTGCTTTTTTCCTTCCTCAACTCTGTCCGGAGAGAAATTCCAGCAGAAGGTATGGGTGACACAACCTCTTCTTTACAGGCGGCAGCCTGGTAACTCCTGCAGAAAGGCCAGCATAACCCCACTCACACCGGGCCACCCACAATGCTGTGGCCCCACACTCCCTCCCACCAGCACAGCCCCGAGACTGCTGACGGGGCAGACAATATGGAGTCAGGCACAGCTTCAGGGGCTATTGCTGCCTGGAGCGCTGTTTATATTGACCTCAACGAGGCAGACCTGGGGAGGGCGGGCCGTCAGGGTAAGGCTGCCCAGGTCAGCTAATCCACAACCCTCAGGGAATCACATTGTTGAAAATGGACCCCGCTAAGGCAGAAGAGACGCCAAGGGAAAAAAGGACACAATGCCATTTGCAGCACCGTAGATGAGTCTAGAAGTAATCACGTGACTTGTAGTGAGTCAGAAAGTGAAAGACACATATCATATCATATCACTTATAGGTGTTACCTAAAAATGGATACCAGGGCAGATATTTCCACGGAGAAGGGCAATCACAGATTCATTAAACAAACTTATGGTTCACCAATGGAAAGGTGTGAGGATTGGTTTCATTACGATATCGGGGTTAACAGACATATACAAACACAGGTGACATATATAATCACCAAAGACCTACAGAATACCAAGAGAGGACTACTCAAC
This sequence comes from Mesoplodon mirus, assembly GCF_964341445.2. Classification (NCBI taxonomy): domain Eukaryota; kingdom Metazoa; phylum Chordata; class Mammalia; order Artiodactyla; family Ziphiidae; genus Mesoplodon; species Mesoplodon mirus. The sequence goes on from NW_028295737.1 coordinate 1,777,209, forward strand.
ATTCTGTCATAACGTACATGGGAAAAGGATCCCAGGAAGAACAGACATCTGTATACGTGTAAAAGAACCACATCTTCCACATCTACAACAAGCCAAACATTGTAATCAAACTTGCTGTAATAAGAAATAAAAAATTAAATTAAAAACACGAACAAGAAGTAGTGAGACAAACGTGAGGGGCTTTCTCCTGGCACATTCCATTCTAAACTCCAATCTAGAACACCACTTCCACTGAGGTTCTCTTGCCCTAGTAACCAGATTTGGTAAGGGTGAACTGCTGCCACCTTGTGGCCGTTTCACACAACAGCAGCTTTAATCCCAACGCTAATGGTCAGTTGATATTCAAAATCATTGCAGGCCTGTAAATGACACCTGCCCTGAAAACAAATCCTGGGGTCACATATCGACCAAAAAATTCAAAGGACGTCCATATTTCAAAACGACCGTTTCAAAAGGCATATTTTACGCACATTAGTGTTCTGCTTCTTTTCCTTTCTTTCCTTTTTTGTTAAAAAACACGGGAATGGAAAAAGGCATCCCTCAGAATGGGGGAAAATCGTTGCAAACGAATCAATGGACAGAGGTTTAATCTCCAATCTATATAAACAGCTCATGCAGCTTAATATTAAAAAAACAAACAACCCCAAAAAAATGGGCAGAAGATCTAAAGAGACATTTCTTCAAAGGAGACACAGAGATGGCCAAGACGCACATGAAAAGCTGCTCAACAGCACTAATTATTAGAGAAATGCAAATCAAAACTACAATGAGGTATCACCTCACACCTGTTAGAATCGGCATCATCAGAAAATCTACAAACAACCAATTCTGGGGAGGGTGTGGACAAAAGGAACCCTCTTCCACTACTGGTGGGAATGTAAATTGATACAGTCACTATGGAGAACAGTATGGAGTTTCCTTAAAAAAATTAGAAATAGAATTTCCATCTGATCCAGCAATCCCACTTCTGGGCATATACCCAGAGAAAACCGTATTTCAAAAAGGCACATTCACCACAATGTTCGTTGCAGCACTATTTACAATAGCCAGGTAATGGAAGCAACCTAAATGCCCACAGACAGATGAATGGATAAAGATGTGGTACATATATAAAATGGAATATTACTCGGCCATTAAAAGGAATGAAACTGGGTCATTTGTAGAGACATCGATGGATCGAGAGACTGTCATACAGAAAGAAGTAAGTCAGAAAGAGGAAAACAAATATTGTATATTAATGCACATATGTGGAGCCTAAAAATGGTACAGATGAACTGGTTTGCAGGGAAGAAATAGAGACACAGAGGTAGAGAACAAACGTATGGACACCAAGTGTGGGAAGCCATGGGGTGGTGGTGGTGGGATGAGTTGGGAGTTTGGGATTGACCTGTATACATGTATATGCATAAAATACATAACTAATAATAACGTGCCGTATAAAAAAATAAATAAAATTAAATTTCAAAATTTAAAAAAATAAAATTTAAAAATAAAACAGAAAAAAGTTCTTCCCGTCACACAGATGTATTTATAGGAATGAATTATTTCCATGCTTATATCTATAAATACATAAAAGAGGAATAAAATCTAAGTTGAACCATAAAAAAAAAACCTGAACCCACGAGTTATACAGAGGATAACCCTATCAGGGCACTTGCTCCAGCGGTAAACAATTCTGAAATTGGTCAGAGGTGGGGAACCATCTCCCATACAGCCAGCAACCCACACCCCACGCAAGGAGCGTCCTCATTGCAAAGCTGGGGGACCGTGCCGAGGCATCTGTGAGTAAACGTGAGCTGAGCCCCAGGCCAGCTGCTGCTGAACTGTTCCCACCCTTTCCAGGTAAAACACCTGAATATGTACAAGGGCTTGAAAGCCTAGAGGAAGGACCGTGGAGCCACACCAGTGACAGCACGCAGGCCAACTTGGTGCCTGCAGGCCAGCCAGTGTGGTCCTGGCACCGGGCGCTCTTCCAGAAGCTTTCCATTGCCCTGCCTGAGATACCCCTCCTGTCCCGGCCCCCACTGCTTTTTTCCTTCCTCAACTCTGTCCGGAGAGAAATTCCAGCAGAAGGTATGGGTGACACAACCTCTTCTTTACAGGCGGCAGCCTGGTAACTCCTGCAGAAAGGCCAGCATAACCCCACTCACACCGGGCCACCCACAAAGCTGTGGCCCCTCACTCCCTCCCACCAGCACAGCCCCGAGACTGCTGATGGGGCAGACAATATGGAGTCAGGCACAGCTTCAGGGGCTATTGCTGCCTGGAGCGCTGTTTATATTGACCTCAACGAGGCAGACATGGGGAGGGCGGGCCATCAGGGTAAGGCTGCCCAGGTCAGCTAATCCACAACCCTCAGGGAATCACATTGTTGAAAATGGACCCCGCTAAGGCAGAAGAGATGCCAAGGGAAAAAAGGACACAATGCCATTTGCAGCACCGTAGATGAGTCTAGAAGTAATCACGTGACTTGTAGTAAGTCAGAAAGTGAAAGACACATATCATATCATATCACTTATAGGTGTTACCTAAAAATGGATACCAGGGCAGATATTTCCACGGAGAAGGGCAATCACAGATTCATTACACAAACTTATGGTTCACCAATGGAAAGGTGTGAGGATTGGTTTCATTACGATATCGGGGTTAACAGACATATACAAACACAGGTGACATATATAATCACCAAAGACCTACAGAATACCAAGAGAGGACTACTCAACATTCTGTCATAACGTACATGGGAAAAGGATCCCAGGAAGAACAGACATCTGTATACGTGTAAAAGAACCACATCTTCCACATCTACAACAAGCCAAACATTGTAATCAAACTTGCTGTAATAAGAAATAAAAAATTAAATTAAAAACACGAACAAGAAGTAGTGAGACAAACGTGAGGGGCTTTCTCCTGGCACATTCCATTCTAAACTCCAATCTAGAACACCACTTCCACTGAGGTTCTCTTGCCCTAGTAACCAGATTTGGTAAGGGTGAACTGCTGCCACCTTGTGGCCGTTTCACACAACAGCAGCTTTAATCCCAACGCTAATGGTCAGTTGATATTCAAAATCATTGCAGGCCTGTAAATGACACCTGCCCTGAAAACAAATCCTGGGGTCACATATCGACCAAAAAATTCAAAGGACGTCCATATTTCAAAACGACCGTTTCAAAAGGCATATTTTACGCACATTAGTGTTCTGCTTCTTTTCCTTTCTTTCCTTTTTTGTTAAAAAACACGGGAATGGAAAAAGGCATCCCTCTGAATGGGGGAAAATCGTTGCAAACGAATCAATGGACAGAGGTTTAATCTCCAATCTATATAAACAGCTCATGCAGCTTAATATTAAAAAAACAAACAACCCCAAAAAAATGGGCAGAAGATCTAAAGAGACGTTTCTTCAAAGGAGACACAGAGATGGCCAAGACGCACATGAAAAGCTGCTCAACAGCACTAATTATTAGAGAAATGCAAATCAAAACTACAATGAGGTATCACCTCACACCTGTTAGAATCGGCATCATCAGAAAATCTACAAACAACCAATTCTGGGGAGGGTGTGGACAAAAGGAGCCCTCTTCCACTATTGGTGGGAATGTAAATTGATACAGTCACTATGGAGAACAGTATGGAGTTTCCTTAAAAAAATTAGAAATAGAATTTCCATCTGATCCAGCAATCCCACTTCTGGGCATATACCCAGAGAAAACCGTATTTCAAAAAGGCACATTCACCACAATGTTCGTTGCAGCACTATTTACAATAGCCAGGTAATGGAAGCAACCTAAATGCCCACAGACAGATGAATGGATAAAGATGTGGTACATATATAAAATGGAATATTACTCGGCCATTAAAAGGAATGAAACTGGGTCATTTGTAGAGACATCGATGGATCGAGAGACTGTCATACAGAAAGAAGTAAGTCAGAAAGAGGAAAACAAATATTGTATATTAATGCATATATGTGGAGCCTAAAAATGGTACAGATGAACTGGTTTGCAGGGAAGAAATAGAGACACAGAGGTAGAGAACAAACGTATGGACACCAAGTGTGGGAAGCCATGGGGTGGTGGTGGTGGGATGAGTTGGGAGTTTGGGATTGACCTGTATACATGTATATGCATAAAATACATAACTAATAATAACGTGCTGTATAAAAAAAATAAATAAAATTAAATTTCAAAATTTTAAAAAATAAAATTTAAAAATAAAACAGAAAAAAGTTCTTCCCGTCACACAGATGTATTTATAGGAATGAATTATTTCCATGCTTATATCTATAAATACATAAAAGAGGAATAAAATCTAACTTGAACCATAAAAAAAAAAAACCTGAACCCACGAGTTATACAGAGGATAACCCTATCAGGGCACTTGCTCCAGTGGTAAACAATTCTGAAATTGGTCAGAGGTGGGGAACCATCTCCCATACAGCCAGCAACCCACACCCCACGCAAGGAGCGTCCTCATTGCAAAGCTGGGGGACCGTGCCGAGGCATCTGTGAGTAAACGTGAGCTGAGCCCCAGGCCAGCTGCTGCTGAACTGTTCCCACCCTTTCCAGGTAAAACACCTGAATATGTACAAGGGCTTGAAAGCCTAGAGGAAGGACCGTGGAGCCACACCAGTGACAGCACGCAGGCCAACTTGGTGCCTGCAGGCCAGCCAGTGTGGTCCTGGCACCGGGCGCTCTTCCAGAAGCTTTCCATTGCCCTGCCTGAGATACCCCTCCTGTCCCGGCCCCCACTGCTTTTTTCCTTCCTCACCTCTGTCCGGAGAGAAATTCCAGGAGAAGGTATGGGTGACACAACCTCTTCTTTACAGGCGGCAGCCTGGCAACTCCTGCAGAAAGGCCAGCAGAACCCCACTCACACCGGGCCACCCACAAAGCTGTGGCCCCTCACTCCCTCCCACCAGCACAGCCCCGAGACTGCTGACGGGGCAGACAATATGGAGTCAGGCACAGCTTCAGGGGCTATTGCTGCCTGGAGCGCTGTTTATATTGACCTCAACGAGGCACACCTGGGGAGGGCGGGCCGGCAGGGTAAGGCTGCCCAGGTCAGCTAATCCACAACCCTCAGGGAATCACATTGTTGAAAATGGACCCCGCTAAGGCAGAAGAGACGCCAAGGGAAAAAAGGACACAATGCCATTTGCAGCACCGTAGATGAGTCTAGAAGTAATCACGTGACTTGTAGTAAGTCAGAAAGTGAAAGACACATATCATATCATATCACTTATAGGTGTTACCTAAAAATGGATACCAGGGCAGATATTTCCACGGAGAAGGGCAATCACAGATTCATTAAACAAACTTATGGTTCACCAATGGAAAGGTGTGAGGATTGGTTTCATTACGATATCGGGGTTAACAGACATATACAAACACAGGTGACATATATAATCACCAAAGACCTACAGAATACCAAGAGAGGACTACTCAACATTCTGTCATAACGTACATGGGAAAAGGATCCCAGGAAGAACAGACATCTGTATACGTGTAAAAGAACCACATCTTCCACATCTACAACAAGCCAAACATTGTAATCAAACTTGCTGTAATAAGAAATAAAAAATTAAATTAAAAACACGAACAAGAAGTAGTGAGACAAACGTGAGGGGCTTTCTCCTGGCACATTCCATTCTAAACTCCAATCTAGAACACCACTTCCACTGAGGTTCTCTTGCCCTAGTAACCAGATTTGGTAAGGGTGAACTGCTGCCACCTTGTGGCCGTTTCACACAACAGCAGCTTTAATCCCAACGCTAATGGTCAGTTGATATTCAAAATCATTGCAGGCCTGTAAATGACACCTGCCCTGAAAACAAATCCTGGGGTCACATATCGACCAAAAAATTCAAAGGACGTCCATATTTCAAAACGACCGTTTCAAAAGGCATATTTTACGCACATTAGTGTTCTGCTTCTTTTCCTTTCTTTCCTTTTTTGTTAAAAAACACGGGAATGGAAAAAGGCATCCCTCAGAATGGGGGAAAATCGTTGCAAACGAATCAATGGACAGAGGTTTAATCTCCAATCTATATAAACAGCTCATGCAGCTTAATATTAAAAAAACAAACAACCCCAAAAAAATGGGCAGAAGATCTAAAGAGACGTTTCTTCAAAGGAGACACAGAGATGGCCAAGACGCACATGAAAAGCTGCTCAACAGCACTAATTATTAGAGAAATGCAAATCAAAACTACAATGAGGTATCACCTCACACCTGTTAGAATCGGCATCATCAGAAAATCTACAAACAACCAATTCTGGGGAGGGTGTGGACAAAAGGAGCCCTCTTCCACTATTGGTGGGAATGTAAATTGATACAGTCACTATGGAGAACAGTATGGAGTTTCCTTAAAAAAATTAGAAATAGAATTTCCATCTGATCCAGCAATCCCACTTCTGGGCATATACCCAGAGAAAACCGTATTTCAAAAAGGCACATTCACCACAATGTTCGTTGCAGCACTATTTACAATAGCCAGGTAATGGAAGCAACCTAAATGCCCACAGACAGATGAATGGATAAAGATGTGGTACATATATAAAATGGAATATTACTCGGCCATTAAAAGGAATGAAACTGGGTCATTTGTAGAGACATCGATGGATCGAGAGACTGTCATACAGAAAGAAGTAAGTCAGAAAGAGGAAAACAAATATTGTATATTAATGCATATATGTGGAGCCTAAAAATGGTACAGATGAACTGGTTTGCAGGGAAGAAATAGAGACACAGAGGTAGAGAACAAACGTATGGACACCAAGTGTGGGAAGCCATGGGGTGGTGGTGGTGGGATGAGTTGGGAGTTTGGGATTGACCTGTATACATGTATATGCATAAAATACATAACTAATAATAACGTGCTGTATAAAAAAAATAAATAAAATTAAATTTCAAAATTTTAAAAAATAAAATTTAAAAATAAAACAGAAAAAAGTTCTTCCCGTCACACAGATGTATTTATAGGAATGAATTATTTCCATGCTTATATCTATAAATACATAAAAGAGGAATAAAATCTAACTTGAACCATAAAAAAAAAAAACCTGAACCCACGAGTTATACAGAGGATAACCCTATCAGGGCACTTGCTCCAGTGGTAAACAATTCTGAAATTGGTCAGAGGTGGGGAACCATCTCCCATACAGCCAGCAACCCACACCCCACGCAAGGAGCGTCCTCATTGCAAAGCTGGGGGACCGTGCCGAGGCATCTGTGAGTAAACGTGAGCTGAGCCCCAGGCCAGCTGCTGCTGAACTGTTCCCACCCTTTCCAGGTAAAACACCTGAATATGTACAAGGGCTTGAAAGCCTAGAGGAAGGACCGTGGAGCCACACCAGTGACAGCACGCAGGCCAACTTGGTGCCTGCAGGCCAGCCAGTGTGGTCCTGGCACCGGGCGCTCTTCCAGAAGCTTTCCATTGCCCTGCCTGAGATACCCCTCCTGTCCCGGCCCCCACTGCTTTTTTCCTTCCTCACCTCTGTCCGGAGAGAAATTCCAGGAGAAGGTATGGGTGACACAACCTCTTCTTTACAGGCGGCAGCCTGGCAACTCCTGCAGAAAGGCCAGCAGAACCCCACTCACACCGGGCCACCCACAAAGCTGTGGCCCCTCACTCCCTCCCACCAGCACAGCCCCGAGACTGCTGACGGGGCAGACAATATGGAGTCAGGCACAGCTTCAGGGGCTATTGCTGCCTGGAGCGCTGTTTATATTGACCTCAACGAGGCACACCTGGGGAGGGCGGGCCGGCAGGGTAAGGCTGCCCAGGTCAGCTAATCCACAACCCTCAGGGAATCACATTGTTGAAAATGGACCCCGCTAAGGCAGAAGAGACGCCAAGGGAAAAAAGGACACAATGCCATTTGCAGCACCGTAGATGAGTCTAGAAGTAATCACGTGACTTGTAGTAAGTCAGAAAGTGAAAGACACATATCATATCATATCACTTATAGGTGTTACCTAAAAATGGATACCAGGGCAGATATTTCCACGGAGAAGGGCAATCACAGATTCATTAAACAAACTTATGGTTCACCAATGGAAAGGTGTGAGGATTGGTTTCATTACGATATCGGGGTTAACAGACATATACAAACACAGGTGACATATATAATCACCAAAGACCTACAGAATACCAAGAGAGGACTACTCAACATTCTGTCATAACGTACATGGGAAAAGGATCCCAGGAAGAACAGACATCTGTATACGTGTAAAAGAACCACATCTTCCACATCTACAACAAGCCAAACATTGTAATCAAACTTGCTGTAATAAGAAATAAAAAATTAAATTAAAAACACGAACAAGAAGTAGTGAGACAAACGTGAGGGGCTTTCTCCTGGCACATTCCATTCTAAACTCCAATCTAGAACACCACTTCCACTGAGGTTCTCTTGCCCTAGTAACCAGATTTGGTAAGGGTGAACTGCTGCCACCTTGTGGCCGTTTCACACAACAGCAGCTTTAATCCCAACGCTAATGGTCAGTTGATATTCAAAATCATTGCAGGCCTGTAAATGACACCTGCCCTGAAAACAAATCCTGGGGTCACATATCGACCAAAAAATTCAAAGGACGTCCATATTTCAAAACGACCGTTTCAAAAGGCATATTTTACGCACATTAGTGTTCTGCTTCTTTTCCTTTCTTTCCTTTTTTGTTAAAAAACACGGGAATGGAAAAAGGCATCCCTCAGAATGGGGGAAAATCGTTGCAAACGAATCAATGGACAGAGGTTTAATCTCCAATCTATATAAACAGCTCATGCAGCTTAATATTAAAAAAACAAACAACCCCAAAAAAATGGGCAGAAGATCTAAAGAGACGTTTCTTCAAAGGAGACACAGAGATGGCCAAGACGCACATGAAAAGCTGCTCAACAGCACTAATTATTAGAGAAATGCAAATCAAAACTACAATGAGGTATCACCTCACACCTGTTAGAATCGGCATCATCAGAAAATCTACAAACAACCAATTCTGGGGAGGGTGTGGACAAAAGGAGCCCTCTTCCACTATTGGTGGGAATGTAAATTGATACAGTCACTATGGAGAACAGTATGGAGTTTCCTTAAAAAAATTAGAAATAGAATTTCCATCTGATCCAGCAATCCCACTTCTGGGCATATACCCAGAGAAAACCGTATTTCAAAAAGGCACATTCACCACAATGTTCGTTGCAGCACTATTTACAATAGCCAGGTAATGGAAGCAACCTAAATGCCCACAGACAGATGAATGGATAAAGATGTGGTACATATATAAAATGGAATATTACTCGGCCATTAAAAGGAATGAAACTGGGTCATTTGTAGAGACATCGATGGATCGAGAGACTGTCATACAGAAAGAAGTAAGTCAGAAAGAGGAAAACAAATATTGTATATTAATGCACATATGTGGAGCCTAAAAATGGTACAGATGAACTGGTTTGCAGGGAAGAAATAGAGAAACAGAGGTAGAGAACAAACGTATGGACACCAAGTGTGGGAAGCCATGGGGTGGTGGTGGTGGGATGAGTTGGGAGTTTGGGATTGACCTGTATACATGTATATGCATAAAATACATAACTAATAATAACGTGCTGTATAAAAAAATAAATAAAATTAAATTTCAAAATTTAAAAAAATAAAATTTAAAAATAAAACAGAAAAAAGTTCTTCCCGTCACACAGATGTATTTATAGGAATGAATTATTTCCATGCTTATATCTATAAATACATAAAAGAGGAATAAAATCTACGTTGAACCATAAAAAAAAAACCTGAACCCACGAGTTATACAGAGGATAACCCTATCAGGGCACTTGCTCCAGCGGTAAACAATTCTGAAATTGGTCAGAGGTGGGGAACCATCTCCCATACAGCCAGCAACCCACACCCCACGCAAGGAGCGTCCTCATTGCAAAGCTGGGGGACCGTGCCGAGGCATCTGTGAGTAAACGTGAGCTGAGCCCCAGGCCAGCTGCTGCTGAACTGTTCCCACCCTTTCCAGGTAAAACACCTGAATATGTACAAGGGCTTGAAAGCCTAGAGGAAGGACCGTGGAGCCACACCAGTGACAGCACGCAGGCCAACTTGGTGCCTGCAGGCCAGCCAGTGTGGTCCTGGCACCGGGCGCTCTTCCAGAAGCTTTCCATTGCCCTGCCTGAGATACCCCTCCTGTCCCGGCCCCCACTGCTTTTTTCCTTCCTCAACTCTGTCCGGAGATAAATTCCAGCAGAAGGTATGGGTGACACAACCTCTTCTTTACAGGCGGCAGCCTGGTAACTCCTGCAGAAAGGCCAGCATAACCCCACTCACACCGGGCCACCCACAAAGCTGTGGCCCCTCACTCCCTCCCACCAGCACAGCCCCGAGACTGCTGACGGGGCAGACAATATGGAGTCAGGCACAGCTTCAGGGGCTATTGCTGCCTGGAGCGCTGTTTATATTGACCTCAACGAGGCAGACCTGGGGAGGGCGGGCCGTCAGGGTAAGGCTGCCCAGGTCAGCTAATCCACAACCCTCAGGGAATCACATTGTTGAAAATGGACCCCGCTAAGGCAGAAGAGACGCCAAGGGAAAAAAGGACACAATGCCATTTGCAGCACCGTAGATGAGTCTAGAAGTAATCACGTGACTTGTAGTGAGTCAGAAAGTGAAAGACACATATCATATCATATCACTTATAGGTGTTACCTAAAAATGGATACCAGGGCAGATATTTCCACGGAGAAGGGCAATCACAGATTCATTACACAAACTTAAGGTTCACCAATGGAAAGGTGTGAGGATTGGTTTCATTACGATATCGGGGTTAACAGACATATACAAACACAGGTGACATATATAATCACCAAAGACCTACAGAATACCAAGAGAGGACTACTCAACATTCTGTCATAACGTACATGGGAAAAGGATCCCAGGAAGAACAGACATCTGTATACGTGTAAAAGAACCACATCTTCCACATCTACAACAAGCCAAACATTGTAATCAAACTTGCTGTAATAAGAAATAAAAAATTAAATTAAAAACACGAACAAGAAGTAGTGAGACAAACGTGAGGGGCTTTCTCCTGGCACATTCCATTCTAAACTCCAATCTAGAACACCACTTCCACTGAGGTTCTCTTGCCCTAGTAACCAGATTTGGTAAGGGTGAACTGCTGCCACCTTGTGGCCGTTTCACACAACAGCAGCTTTAATCCCAACGCTAATGGTCAGTTGATATTCAAAATCATTGCAGGCCTGTAAATGACACCTGCCCTGAAAACAAATCCTGGGGTCACATATCGACCAAAAAATTCAAAGGACGTCCATATTTCAAAACGACCGTTTCAAAAGGCATATTTTACGCACATTAGTGTTCTGCTTCTTTTCCTTTCTTTCCTTTTTTGTTAAAAAACACGGGAATGGAAAAAGGCATCCCTCAGAATGGGGGAAAATCGTTGCAAACGAATCAATGGACAGAGGTTTAATCTCCAATCTATATAAACAGCTCATGCAGCTTAATATTAAAAAAACAAACAACCCCAAAAAAATGGGCAGAAGATCTAAAGAGACGTTTCTTCAAAGGAGACACAGAGATGGCCAAGACGCACATGAAAAGCTGCTCAACAGCACTAATTATTAGAGAAATGCAAATCAAAACTACAATGAGGTATCACCTCACACCTGTTAGAATCGGCATCATCAGAAAATCTACAAACAACCAATTCTGGGGAGGGTGTGGACAAAAGGAGCCCTCTTCCACTATTGGTGGGAATGTAAATTGATACAGTCACTATGGAGAACAGTATGGAGTTTCCTTAAAAAAATTAGAAATAGAATTTCCATCTGATCCAGCAATACCACTTCTGGGCATATACCCAGAGAAAACCGTATTTCAAAAAGGCACATTCACCACAATGTTCGTTGCAGCACTATTTACAATAGCCAGGTAATGGAAGCAACCTAAATGCCCACAGACAGATGAATGGATAAAGATGTGGTACATATATAAAATGGAATATTACTCGGCCATTAAAAGGAATGAAACTGGGTCATTTGTAGAGACATCGATGGATCGAGAGACTGTCATACAGAAAGAAGTAAGTCAGAAAGAGGAAAACAAATATTGTATATTAATGCATATATGTGGAGCCTAAAAATGGTACAGATGAACTGGTTTGCAGGGAAGATATAGAGACACAGAGGTAGAGAACAAACGTATGGACACCAAGTGTGGGAAGCCATGGGGTGGTGGTGGTGGGATGAGTTGGGAGTTTGGGATTGACCTGTATACATGTATATGCATAAAATACATAACTAATAATAACGTGCTGTATAAAAAAATAAATAAAATTAAATTTCAAAATTTTAAAAAATAAAATTTAAAAATAAAACAGAAAAAAGTTCTTCCCGTCACACAGATGTATTTATAGGAATGAATTATTTCCATGCTTATATCTATAAATACATAAAAGAGGAATAAAATCTAACTTGAACCATAAAAAAAAAAAACCTGAACCCACGAGTTATACAGAGGATAACCCTATCAGGGCACTTGCTCCAGTGGTAAACAATTCTGAAATTGGTCAGAGGTGGGGAACCATCTCCCATACAGCCAGCAACCCACACCCCACGCAAGGAGCGTCCTCATTGCAAAGCTGGGGGACCGTGCTGAGGCATCTGTGAGTAAACGTGAGCTGAGCCCCAGGCCAGCTGCTGCTGAACTGTTCCCACCCTTTCCAGGTAAAACACCTGAATATGTACAAGGGCTTGAAAGCCTAGAGGAAGGACCGTGGAGCCACACCAGTGACAGCACGCAGGCCAACTTGGTGCCTGCAGGCCAGCCAGTGTGGTCCTGGCACCGGGCGCTCTTCCAGAAGCTTTCCATTGCCCTGCCTGAGATACCCCTCCTGTCCCGGCCCCCACTGCTTTTTTCCTTCCTCAACTCTGTCCGGAGAGAAATTCCAGCAGAAGGTATGGGTGACACAACCTCTTCTTTACAGGCGGCAGCCTGGTAACTCCTGCAGAAAGGCCAGCAGAACCCCACTCACACCGGGCCACCCACAATGCTGTGGCCCCTCACTCCCTCCCACCAGCACAGCCCCGAGACTGCTGACGGGGCAGACAATATGGAGTCAGGCACAGCTTCAGGGGCTATTGCTGCCTGGAGCGCTGTTTATATTGACCTCAACGAGGCAGACCTGGGGAGGGCGGGCCGGCAGGGTAAGGCTGCCCAGGTCAGCTAATCCACAACCCTCAGGGAATCACATTGTTGAAAATGGACCCCGCTAATGCAGAAGAGACGCCAAGGGAAAAAAGGACACAATGCCATTTGCAGCACCGTAGATGAGTCTAGAAGTAATCACGTGACTTGTAGTAAGTCAGAAAGTGAAAGACACATATCATATCATATCACTTATAGGTGTTACCTAAAAATGGATACCAGGGCAGATATTTCCACGGAGAAGGGCAATCACAGATTCATTACACAAACTTATGGTTCACCAATGGAAAGGTGTGAGGATTGGTTTCATTACGATATCGGGGTTAACAGACATATACAAACACAGGTGACATATATAATCACCAAAGACCTACAGAATACCAAGAGAGGACTACTCAACATTCTGTCATAACGTACATGGGAAAAGGATCCCAGGAAGAACAGACATCTGTATACGTGTAAAAGAACCACATCTTCCACATCTACAACAAGCCAAACATTGTAATCAAACTTGCTGTAATAAGAAATAAAAAATTAAATTAAAAACACGAACAAGAAGTAGTGAGACAAACGTGAGGGGCTTTCTCCTGGCACATTCCATTCTAAACTCCAATCTAGAACACCACTTCCACTGAGGTTCTCTTGCCCTAGTAACCAGATTTGGTAAGGGTGAACTGCTGCCACCTTGTGGCCGTTTCACACAACAGCAGCTTTAATCCCAACGCTAATGGTCAGTTGATATTCAAAATCATTGCAGGCCTGTAAATGACACCTGCCCTGAAAACAAATCCTGGGGTCACATATCGACCAAAAAATTCAAAGGACGTCCATATTTCAAAACGACCCTTTCAAAAGGCATATTTTACGCACATTAGTGTTCTGCTTCTTTTCCTTTCTTTCCTTTTTTGTTAAAAAACACGGGAATGGAAAAAGGCATCCCTCAGAATGGGGGAAAATCGTTGCAAACGAATCAATGGACAGAGGTTTAATCTCCAATCTATATAAACAGCTCATGCAGCTTAATATTAAAAAAACAAACAACCCCAAAAAAATGGGCAGAAGATCTAAAGAGACGTTTCTTCAAAGGAGACACAGAGATGGCCAAGACGCACATGAAAAGCTGCTCAACAGCACTAATTATTAGAGAAATGCAAATCAAAACTACAATGAGGTATCACCTCACACCTGTTAGAATCGGCATCATCAGAAAATCTACAAACAACCAATTCTGGGGAGGGTGTGGACAAAAGGAACCCTCTTCCACTACTGGTGGGAATGTAAATTGATACAGTCACTATGGAGAACAGTATGGAGTTTCCTTAAAAAAATTAGAAATAGAATTTCCATCTGATCCAGCAATCCCACTTCTGGGCATATATCCAGAGAAAACCGTATTTCAAAAAGGCACATTCACCACAATGTTCGTTGCAGCACTATTTACAATAGCCAGGTAATGGAAGCAACCTAAATGCCCACAGACAGATGAATGGATAAAGATGTGGTACATATATAAAATGGAATATTACTCGGCCATTAAAAGGAATGAAACTGGGTCATTTGTAGAGACATCGATGGATCGAGAGACTGTCATACAGAAAGAAGTAAGTCAGAGAGAGGAAAACAAATATTGTATATTAATGCACATATGTGGAGCCTAAAAATGGTACAGATGAACTGGTTTGCAGGGAAGAAATAGAGACACAGAGGTAGAGAACAAACGTATGGACACCAAGTGTGGGAAGCCATGGGGTGGTGGTGGTGGGATGAGTTGGGAGTTTGGGATTGACCTGTATACATGTATATGCATAAAATACATAACTAATAATAACGTGCCGTATAAAAAATAAATAAAATTAAATTTCAAAATTTAAAAAAATAAAATTTAAAAATAAAACAGAAAAAAGTTCTTCCCGTCACACAGATGTATTTATAGGAATGAATTATTTCCATGCTTATATCTATAAATACATAAAAGAAGAATAAAATCTAACTTGAACCATAAAAAAAAAAAACCTGAACCCACGAGTTATACAGAGGATAACCCTATCAGGGCACTTGCTCCAGCGGTAAACAATTCTGAAATTGGTCAGAGGTGGGGAACCATCTCCCATACAGCCAGCAACCCACCCCCCACGCAAGGAGCGTCCTCATTGCAAAGCTGGGGGACCGTGCCGAGGCATCAGTGAGTAAACGTGAGCTGAGCCCCAGGCCAGCTGCTGCTGAACTGTTCCCACCCTTTCCAGGTAAAACACCTGAATATGTACAAGGGCTTGAAAGCCTAGAGGAAGGACCGTGGAGCCACACCAGTGACAGCACGCAGGCCAACTTGGTGCCTGCAGGGCAGCCAGTGTGGTCCTGGCACCGGGCGCTCTTCCAGAAGCTTTCCATTGCCCTGCCTGAGATACCCCTCCTGTCCCGGCCCCCACTGCTTTTTTCCTTCCTCAACTCTGTCCGGAGAGAAATTCCAGCAGAAGGTATGGGTGACACAACCTCTTCTTTACAGGCGGCAGCCTGGTAACTCCTGCAGAAAGGCCAGCATAACCCCACTCACACCGGGCCACCCACAATGCTGTGGCCCCTCACTCCCTCCCACCAGCACAGCCCCGAGACTGCTGACGGGGCAGACAATATGGAGTCAGGCACAGCTTCAGGGGCTATTGCTGCCTGGAGCGCTGTTTATATTGACCTCAACGAGGCAGACCTGGGGAGGGCGGGCCGTCAGGGTAAGGCTGCCCAGGTCAGCTAATCCACAACCCTCAGGGAATCACATTGTTGAAAATGGACCCCGCTAAGGCAGAAGAGACGCCAAGGGAAAAAAGGACACAATGCCATTTGCAGCACCGTAGATGAGTCTAGAAATAATCACGTGACATGTAGTAAGTCAGAAAGTGAAAGACACATATCATATCATATCACTTATAGGTGTTACCTAAAAATGGATACCAGGGCAGATATTTCCACGGAGAAGGGCAATCACAGATTCATTACACAAACTTATGGTTCACCAATGGAAAGGTGTGAGGATTGGTTTCATTACGATATCGGGGTTAACAGACATATACAAACACAGGTGACATATATAATCACCAAAGACCTACAGAATACCAAGAGAGGACTACTCAACATTCTGTCATAACGTACATGGGAAAAGGATCCCAGGAAGAACAGACATCTGTATACGTGTAAAAGAACCACATCTTCCACATCTACAACAAGCCGAACATTGTAATCAAACTTGCTGTAATAAGAAATAAAAAATTAAATTAAAAACACGAACAAGAAGTAGTGAGACAAACGTGAGGGGCTTTCTCCTGGCACATTCCATTCTAAACTCCAATCTAGAACACCACTTCCACTGAGGCTCTCTTGCCCTAGTAACCAGATTTGGTAAGGGTGAACTGCTGCCACCTTGTGGCCGTTTCACACAACAGCAGCTTTAATCCCAACGCTAATGGTCAGTTGATATTCAAAATCATTGCAGGCCTGTAAATGACACCTGCCCTGAAAACAAATCCTGGGGTCACATATCGACCAAAAAATTCAAAGGACGTCCATATTTCAAAACGACCGTTTCAAAAGGCATATTTTACGCACATTAGTGTTCTGCTTCTCTTCCTTTCTTTCCTTTTTTGTTAAAAAACACGGGAATGGAAAAAGGCATCCCTCAGAATGGGCGAAAATCGTTGCAAACGAATCAATGGACAGAGGTTTAATCTCCAATCTATATAAACAGCTCATGCAGCTTAATATTAAAAAAACAAACAACCCCAAAAAAATGGGCAGAAGATCTAAAGAGACGTTTCTTCAAAGGAGACACAGACATGGCCAAGACGCACATGAAAAGCTGCTCAACAGCACTAATTATTAGAGAAATGCAAATCAAAACTACAATGAGGTATCACCTCACACCTGTTAGAATCGGCATCATCAGAAAATCTACAAACAACCAATTCTGGGGAGGGTGTGGACAAAAGGAGCTCTCTTCCACTATTGGTGGGAATGTAAATTGATACAGTCACTATGGAGAACAGTATGGAGTTTCCTTAAAAAAATTAGAAATAGAATTTCCATCTGATCCAGCAATCCCACTTCTGGGCATATACCCAGAGAAAACCGTATTTCAAAAAGGCACATTCACCACAATGTTCGTTGCAGCACTATTTACAATAGCCAGGTAATGGAAGCAACCTAAATGCCCACAGACAGATGAATGGATAAAGATGTGGTACATATATAAAATGGAATATTACTCGGCCATTAAAAGGAATGAAACTGGGTCATTTGTAGAGACATCGATGGATCGAGAGACTGTCATACAGAAAGAAGTAAGTCAGAAAGAGGAAAACAAATATTGTATATTAATGCATATATGTGGAGCCTAAAAATGGTACAGATGAACTGGTTTGCAGGGAAGATATAGAGACACAGAGGTAGAGAACAAACGTATGGACACCAAGTGTGGGAAGCCATGGGGTGGTGGTGGTGGGATGAGTTGGGAGTTTGGGATTGACCTGTATACATGTATATGCATAAAATACATAACTAATAATAACGTGCTGTATAAAAAAAATAAATAAAATTAAATTTCAAAATTTTAAAAAATAAAATTTAAAAATAAAACAGAAAAAAGTTCTTCCCGTCACACAGATGTATTTATAGGAATGAATTATTTCCATGCTTATATCTATAAATACATAAAAGAGGAATAAAATCTAACTTGAACCATAAAAAAAAAAAACCTGAACCCACGAGTTATACAGAGGATAACCCTATCAGGGCACTTGCTCCAGTGGTAAACAATTCTGAAATTGGTCAGAGGTGGGGAACCATCTCCCATACAGCCAGCAACCCACACCCCACGCAAGGAGCGTCCTCATTGCAAAGCTGGGGGACCGTGC
Source organism: Mesoplodon mirus (assembly GCF_964341445.2). NCBI lineage: Eukaryota > Metazoa > Chordata > Mammalia > Artiodactyla > Ziphiidae > Mesoplodon > Mesoplodon mirus. The sequence goes on from NW_028295737.1 coordinate 1,795,330, forward strand.
CGAGGCATCTGTGAGTAAACGTGAGCTGAGCCCCAGGCCAGCTGCTGCTGAACTGTTCCCACCCTTTCCAGGTAAAACACCTGAATATGTACAAGGGCTTGAAAGCCTAGAGGAAGGACCGTGGAGCCACACCAGTGACAGCACGCAGGCCAACTTGGTGCCTGCAGGCCAGCCAGTGTGGTCCTGGCACCGGGCGCTCTTCCAGAAGCTTTCCATTGCCCTGCCTGAGATACCCCTCCTGTCCCGGCCCCCACTGCTTTTTTTCCTTCCTCACCTCTGTCCGGAGAGAAATTCCAGCAGAAGGTATGGGTGACACAACCTCTTCTTTACAGGCGGCAGCCTGGCAACTCCTGCAGAAAGGCCAGCAGAACCCCACTCACACCGGGCCACCCACAAAGCTGTGGCCCCTCACTCCCTCCCACCAGCACAGCCCCGAGACTGCTGATGAGGCAGACAATATGGAGTCAGGCACAGCTTCAGGGGCTATTGCTGCCTGGAGCGCTGTTTATATTGACCTCAACGAGGCAGACCTGGGGAGGGCGGGCCGTCAGGGTAAGGCTGCCCAGGTCAGCTAATCCACAACCCTCAGGGAATCACATTGTTGAAAATGGACCCCGCTAAGGCAGAAGAGACGCCAAGGGAAAAAAGGACACAATGCCATTTGCAGCACCGTAGATGAGTCTAGAAGTAATCACGTGACTTGTAGTAAGTCAGAAAGTGAAAGACACATATCATATCATATCACTTATAGGTGTTACCTAAAAATGGATACCAGGGCAGATATTTCCACGGAGAAGGGCAATCACAGATTCATTAAACAAACTTATGGTTCACCAATGGAAAGGTGTGAGGATTGGTTTCATTACGATATCGGGGTTAACAGACATATACAAACACAGGTGACATATATAATCACCAAAGACCTACAGAATACCAAGAGAGGACTACTCAACATTCTGTCATAACGTACATGGGAAAAGGATCCCAGGAAGAACAGACATCTGTATACGTGTAAAAGAACCACATCTTCCACATCTACAACAAGCCAAACATTGTAATCAAACTTGCTGTAATAAGAAATAAAAAATTAAATTAAAAACACGAACAAGAAGTAGTGAGACAAACGTGAGGGGCTTTCTCCTGGCACATTCCATTCTAAACTCCAATCTAGAACACCACTTCCACTGAGGTTCTCTTGCCCTAGTAACCAGATTTGGTAAGGGTGAACTGCTGCCACCTTGTGGCCGTTTCACACAACAGCAGCTTTAATCCCAACGCTAATGGTCAGTTGATATTCAAAATCATTGCAGGCCTGTAAATGACACCTGCCCTGAAAACAAATCCTGGGGTCACATATCGACCAAAAAATTCAAAGGACGTCCATATTTCAAAACGACCGTTTCAAAAGGCATATTTTACGCACATTAGTGTTCTGCTTCTTTTCCTTTCTTTCCTTTTTTGTTAAAAAACACGGGAATGGAAAAAGGCATCCCTCAGAATGGGGGAAAATCGTTGCAAACGAATCAATGGACAGAGGTTTAATCTCCAATCTATATAAACAGCTCATGCAGCTTAATATTAAAAAAAACAAACAACCCCCAAAAAATGGGCAGAAGATCTAAAGAGACGTTTCTTCAAAGGAGACACAGAGATGGCCAAGACGCACATGAAAAGCTGCTCAACAGCACTAATTATTAGAGAAATGCAAATCAAAACTACAATGAGGTATCACCTCACACCTGTTAGAATCGGCATCATCAGAAAATCTACAAACAACCAATTCTGGGGAGGGTGTGGACAAAAGGAGCCCTCTTCCACTATTGGTGGGAATGTAAATTGATACAGTCACTATGGAGAACAGTATGGAGTTTCCTTAAAAAAATTAGAAATAGAATTTCCATCTGATCCAGCAATCCCACTTCTGGGCATATACCCAGAGAAAACCGTATTTCAAAAAGGCACATTCACCACAATGTTCGTTGCAGCACTATTTACAATAGCCAGGTAATGGAAGCAACCTAAATGCCCACAGACAGATGAATGGATAAAGATGTGGTACATATATAAAATGGAATATTACTCGGCCATTAAAAGGAATGAAACTGGGTCATTTGTAGAGACATCGATGGATCGAGAGACTGTCATACAGAAAGAAGTAAGTCAGAAAGAGGAAAACAAATATTGTATATTAATGCATATATGTGGAGCCTAAAAATGGTACAGATGAACTGGTTTGCAGGGAAGAAATAGAGACACAGAGGTAGAGAACAAACGTATGGACACCAAGTGTGGGAAGCCATGGGGTGGTGGTGGTGGGATGAGTTGGGAGTTTGGGATTGACCTGTATACATGTATATGCATAAAATACATAACTAATAATAACGTGCTGTATAAAAAAATAAATAAAATTAAATTTCAAAATTTTAAAAAATAAAATTTAAAAATAAAACAGAAAAAAGTTCTTCCCGTCACACAGATGTATTTATAGGAATGAATTATTTCCATGCTTAAATCTATAAATACATAAAAGAGGAATAAAATCTAACTTGAACCATAAAAAAAAAACCTGAACCCACGAGTTATACAGAGGATAACCCTATCAGGGCACTTGCTCCAGTGGTAAACAATTCTGAAATTGGTCAGAGGTGGGGAACCCTCTCCCATACAGCCAGCAACCCACACCCCACGCAAGGAGCGTCCTCATTGCAAAGCTGGGGGACCGTGCCGAGGCATCTGTGAGTAAACGTGAGCTGAGCCCCAGGCCAGCTGCTGCTGAACTGTTCCCACCCTTTCCAGGTAAAACACCTGAATATGTAAAAGGGCTTGAAAGCCTAGAGGAAGGACCGTGGAGCCACACCAGTGACAGCACGCAGGCCAACTTGGTGCCTGCAGGCCAGCCAGTGTGGTCATGGCCCCGCGCGCTCTTCCAGAAGCTTTCCATTGCCCTGCCTGAGATTCCCCTCCTGTCCCGGCCCCCACTACTTTTTTCCTTCCTCACCTCTGTCCGGAGAGAAATTCCAGCAGAAGGTATGGGTGACACAACCTCTTCTTTACAGGCGGCAGCCTGGCAACTCCTGCAGAAAAGCCAGCAGAACCCCACTCACACCGGGCCACCCACAAAGCTGTGGCCCCTCACTCCCTCCCACCAGCACAGCCCCGAGACTGCTGACGGGGCAGACAATATGGAGTCAGGCACAGCTTCAGGGGCTATTGCTGCCTGGAGCGCTGTTTATATTGACCTCAACGAGGCAGACCTGGGGAGGGCGGGCCGTCAGGGTAAGGCTGCCCAGGTCAGCTAATCCACAACCCTCAGGGAATCACATTGTTGAAAATGGACCCCGCTAAGGCAGAAGAGACGCCAAGGGAAAAAAGGACACAATGCCATTTGCAGCACCGTAGATGAGTCTAGAAGTAATCACGTGACTTGTAGTAAGTCAGAAAGTGAAAGACACATATCATATCATATCACTTATAGGTGTTACCTAAAAATGGATACCAGGGCAGATATTTCCACGGAGAAGGGCAATCACAGATTCATTAAACAAACTTATGGTTCACCAATGGAAAGGTGTGAGGATTGGTTTCATTACGATATCGGGGTTAACAGACATATACAAACACAGGTGACATATATAATCACCAAAGACCTACAGAATACCAAGAGAGGACTACTCAACATTCTGTCATAACGTACATGGGAAAAGGATCCCAGGAAGAACAGACATCTGTATACGTGTAAAAGAACCACATCTTCCACATCTACAACAAGCCAAACATTGTAATCAAACTTGCTGTAATATGAAATAAAAAATTAAATTAAAAACACGAACAAGAAGTAGTGAGACAAACGTGAGGGGCTTTCTCCTGGCACATTCCATTCTAAACTCCAATCTAGAACACCACTTCCACTGAGGCTCTCTTGCCCTAGTAACCAGATTTGGTAAGGGTGAACTGCTGCCACCTTGTGGCCGTTTCACACAACAGCAGCTTTAATCCCAACGCTAATGGTCAGTTGATATTCAAAATCATTGCAGGCCTGTAAATGACACCTGCCCTGAAAACAAATCATGGGGTCACATATCGACCAAAAAATTCAAAGGACGTCCATATTTCAAAACGACCGTTTCAAAAGGCATATTTTACGCACATTAGTGTTCTGCTTCTTTTCCTTTCTTTCCTTTTTTGTTAAAAAACACGGGAATGGAAAAAGGCATCCCTCAGAATGGGGGAAAATCGTTGCAAACGAATCAATGGACAGAGGTTTAATCTCCAATCTATATAAACAGCTCATGCAGCTTAATATTAAAAAAAACAAACAACCCCAAAAAAATGGGCAGAAGATCTAAAGAGACGTTTCTTCAAAGGAGACACAGAGATGGCCAAGACGCACATGAAAAGCTGCTCAACAGCACTAATTATTAGAGAAATGCAAATCAAAACTACAATGAGGTATCACCTCACACCTGTTAGAATCGGCATCATCAGAAAATCTACAGACAACCAATTCTGGGGAGGGTGTGGACAAAAGGAGCCCTCTTCCACTATTGGTGGGAATGTAAATTGATACAGTCACTATGGAGAACAGTATGGAGTTTCCTTAAAAAAATTAGAAATAGAATTTCCATCTGATCCAGCAATCCCACTTCTGGGCATATACCCAGAGAAAACCGTATTTCAAAAAGGCACATTCACCACAATGTTCGTTGCAGCACTATTTACAATAGCCAGGTAATGGAAGCAACCTAAATGCCCACAGACAGATGAATGGATAAAGATGTGGTACATATATAAAATGGAATATTACTCGGCCATTAAAAGGAATGAAACTGGCTCATTTGTAGAGACATCGATGGATCGAGAGACTGTCATACAGAAAGAAGTAAGTCAGAAAGAGGAAAACAAATATTGTATATTAATGCATATATGTGGAGCCTAAAAATGGTACAGATGAACTGGTTTGCAGGGAAGAAATAGAGACACAGAGGTAGAGAACAAACGTATGGACACCAAGTGTGGGAAGCCATGGGGTGGTGGTGGTGGGATGAGTTGGGAGTTTGGGATTGACCTGTATACATGTATATGCATAAAATACATAACTAATAATAACGTGCTGTATAAAAAAATAAATAAAATTAAATTTCAAAATTTTAAAAAATAAAATTTAAAAATAAAACAGAAAAAAGTTCTTCCCGTCACACAGATGTATTTATAGGAATGAATTATTTCCATGCTTAAATCTATAAATACATAAAAGAGGAATAAAATCTAACTTGAACCATAAAAAAAAAACCTGAACCCACGAGTTATACAGAGGATAACCCTATCAGGGCACTTGCTCCAGTGGTAAACAATTCTGAAATTGGTCAGAGGTGGGGAACCATCTCCCATACAGCCAGCAACCCACACCCCACGCAAGGAGCGTCCTCATTGCAAAGCTGGGGGACCGTGCCGAGGCATCTGTGAGTAAACGTGAGCTGAGCCCCAGGCCAGCTGCTGCTGAACTGTTCCCACCCTTTCCAGGTAAAACACCTGAATATGTACAAGGGCTTGAAAGCCTAGAGGAAGGACCGTGGAGCCACACCAGTGACAGCACGCAGGCCAACTTGGTGCCTGCAGGCCAGCCAGTGTGGTCCTGGCCCCGGGCGCTCTTCCAGAAGCTTTCCATTGCCCTTCCTGAGATTCCCCTCCTGTCCCGGCCCCCACTACTTTTTTCCTTCCTCACCTCTGTCCGGAGAGAAATTCCAGCAGAAGGTATGGGTGACACAACCTCTTCTTTACAGGCGGCAGCCTGGCAACTCCTGCAGAAAAGCCAGCAGAACCCCACTCACACCGGGCCACCCACAAAGCTGTGGCCCCTCACTCCCTCCCACCAGCACAGCCCCGAGACTGCTGACGGGGCAGACAATATGGAGTCAGGCACAGCTTCAGGGGCTATTGCTGCCTGGAGCGCTGTTTATATTGACCTCAACGAGGCAGACCTGGGGAGGGCGGGCCGTCAGGGTAAGGCTGCCCAGGTCAGCTAATCCACAACCCTCAGGGAATCACATTGTTGAAAATGGACCCCGCTAAGGCAGAAGAGACGCCAAGGGAAAAAAGGACACAATGCCATTTGCAGCACCGTAGATGAGTCTAGAAGTAATCACGTGACTTGTAGTAAGTCAGAAAGTGAAAGACACATATCATATCATATCACTTATAGGTGTTACCTAAAAATGGATACCAGGGCAGATATTTCCACGGAGAAGGGCAATCACAGATTCATTAAACAAACTTATGGTTCACCAATGGAAAGGTGTGAGGATTGGTTTCATTACGATATCGGGGTTAACAGACATATACAAACACAGGTGACATATATAATCACCAAAGACCTACAGAATACCAAGAGAGGACTACTCAACATTCTGTCATAACGTACATGGGAAAAGGATCCCAGGAAGAACAGACATCTGTATACGTGTAAAAGAACCACATCTTCCACATCTACAACAAGCCAAACATTGTAATCAAACTTGCTGTAATAAGAAATAAAAAATTAAATTAAAAACACGAACAAGAAGTAGTGAGACAAACGTGAGGGGCTTTCTCCTGGCACATTCCATTCTAAACTCCAATCTAGAACACCACTTCCACTGAGGCTCTCTTGCCCTAGTAACCAGATTTGGTAAGGGTGAACTGCTGCCACCTTGTGGCCGTTTCACACAACAGCAGCTTTAATCCCAACGCTAATGGTCAGTTGATATTCAAAATCATTGCAGGCCTGTAAATGACACCTGCCCTGAAAACAAATCCTGGGGTCACATATCGACCAAAAATTTCAAAGGACGTCCATATTTCAAAACGACCGTTTCAAAAGGCATATTTTACGCACATTAGTGTTCTGCTTCTTTTCCTTTCTTTCCTTTTTTGTTAAAAAACACGGGAATGGAAAAAGGCATCCCTCAGAATGGGGGAAAATCGTTGCAAACGAATCAATGGACAGAGGTTTAATCTCCAATCTATATAAACAGCTCATGCAGCTTAATATTAAAAAAACAAACAACCCAAAACAAATGGGCAGAAGATCTAAAGAGACGTTTCTTCAAAGGAGACCAGAGATGGCCAAGACGCACATGAAAAGCTGCTCAACAGCACTAATTATTAGAGAAATGCAAATCAAAACTACAATGAGGTATCACCTCACACCTGTTAGAATCGGCATCATCAGAAAATCTACAGACAACCAATTCTGGGGAGGGTGTGGACAAAAGGAGCCCTCTTCCACTATTGGTGGGAATGTAAATTGATACAGTCACTATGGAGAACAGTATGGAGTTTCCTTAAAAAAATTAGAAATAGAATTTCCATCTGATCCAGCAATCCCACTTCTGGGCATATACCCAGAGAAAACCGTATTTCAAAAAGGCACATTCACCACAATGTTCGTTGCAGCACTATTTAAAATAGCCAGGTAATGGAAGCAACCTAAATGCCCACAGACAGATGAATGGATAAAGATGTGGTACATATATAAAATGGAATATTACTCGGCCATTAAAAGGAATGAAACTGGGTCATTTGTAGAGACATCGATGGATCGAGAGACTGTCATACAGAAAGAAGTAAGTCAGAAAGAGGAAAACAAATATTGTATATTAATGCATATATGTGGAGCCTAAAAATGGTACAGATGAACTGGTTTGCAGGGAAGATATAGAGACACAGAGGTAGAGAACAAACGTATGGACACCAAGTGTGGGAAGCCATGGGGTGGTGGTGGTGGGATGAGTTGGGAGTTTGGGATTGACCTGTATACATGTATATGCATAAAATACATAACTAATAATAACGTGCCGTATAAAAAAAATAAATAAAATTAAATTTCAAAATTTTAAAAAATAAAATTTAAAAATAAAACAGAAAAAAGTTCTTCCCGTCACACAGATGTATTTATAGGAATGAATTATTTCCATGCTTATATCTATAAATACATAAAAGAGGAATAAAATCTAACTTGAACCATAAAAAAAAAAAACCTGAACCCACGAGTTATACAGAGGATAACCCTATCAGGGCACTTGCTCCAGTGGTAAACAATTCTGAAATTGGTCAGAGGTGGGGAACCATCTCCCATACAGCCAGCAACCCACACCCCACGCAAGGAGCGTCCTCATTGCAAAGCTGGGGGACCGTGCCGAGGCATCTGTGAGTAAACGTGAGCTGAGCCCCAGGCCAGCTGCTGCTGAACTGTTCCCACCCTTTCCAGGTAAAACACCTGAATATGTACAAGGGCTTGAAAGCCTAGAGGAAGGACCGTGGAGCCACACCAGTGACAGCACGCAGGCCAACTTGGTGCCTGCAGGCCAGCCAGTGTGGTCCTGGCACCGGGCACTCTTCCAGAAGCTTTCCATTGCCCTGCCTGAGATACCCCTCCTGTCCCGGCCCCCACTGCTTTTTTTCCTTCCTCACCTCTGTCCGGAGAGAAATTCCAGCAGAAGGTATGGGTGACACAACCTCTTCTTTACAGGCGGCAGCCTGGCAACTCCTGCAGAAAGGCCAGCAGAACCCCACTCACACCGGGCCACCCACAAAGCTGTGGCCCCTCACTCCCTCCCACCAGCACAGCCCCGAGACTGCTGATGGGGCAGACAATATGGAGTCAGGCACAGCTTCAGGGGCTATTGCTGCCTGGAGCGCTGTTTATATTGACCTCAACGAGGCAGACCTGGGGAGGGCGGGCCGTCAGGGTAAGGCTGCCCAGGTCAGCTAATCCACAACCCTCAGGGAATCACATTGTTGAAAATGGACCCCGCTAAGGCAGAAGAGACGCCAAGGGAAAAAAGGACACAATGCCATTTGCAGCACCGTAGATGAGTCTAGAAGTAATCACGTGACTTGTAGTAAGTCAGAAAGTGAAAGACACATATCATATCATATCACTTATAGGTGTTACCTAAAAATGGATACCAGGGCAGATATTTCCACGGAGAAGGGCAATCACAGATTCATTAAACAAACTTATGGTTCACCAATGGAAAGGTGTGAGGATTGGTTTCATTACGATATCGGGGTTAACAGACATATACAAACACAGGTGACATATATAATCACCAAAGACCTACAGAATACCAAGAGAGGACTACTCAACATTCTGTCATAACGTACATGGGAAAAGGATCCCAGGAAGAACAGACATCTGTATACGTGTAAAAGAACCACATCTTCCACATCTACAACAAGCCAAACATTGTAATCAAACTTGCTGTAATAAGAAATAAAAAATTAAATTAAAAACACGAACAAGAAGTAGTGAGACAAACGTGAGGGGCTTTCTCCTGGCACATTCCATTCTAAACTCCAATCTAGAACACCACTTCCACTGAGGCTCTCTTGCCCTAGTAACCAGATTTGGTAAGGGTGAACTGCTGCCACCTTGTGGCCGTTTCACACAACAGCAGCTTTAATCCCAACGCTAATGGTCAGTTGATATTCAAAATCATTGCAGGCCTGTAAATGACACCTGCCCTGAAAACAAATCCTGGGGTCACATATCGACCAAAAATTTCAAAGGACGTCCATATTTCAAAACGAACGTTGCAAAAGGCATATTTTACGCACATTAGTGTTCTACTTCTCTTCCTTTCTTTCCTTTTTTGTTAAAAAACACGGGAATGGAAAAAGGCATCCCTCAGAATGGGCGAAAATCGTTGCAAACGAATCAATGGACAGAGGTTTAATCTCCAATCTATATAAACAGCTCATGCAGCTTAATATTAAAAAAACAAACAACCCCAAAAAAATGGGCAGAAGATCTAAAGAGACGTTTCTTCAAAGGAGACACAGAGATGGCCAAGACGCACATGAAAAGCTGCTCAACAGCACTAATTATTAGAGAAATGCAAATCAAAACTACAATGAGGTATCACCTCACACCTGTTAGAATTGGCATCATCAGAAAATCTACAAACAACCAATTCTGGGGAGGGTGTGGACAAAAGGAGCCCTCTTCCACTATTGGTGGGAATGTAAATTGATACAGTCACTATGGAGAACAGTATGGAGTTTCCTTAAAAAAATTAGAAATAGAATTTCCATCTGATCCAGCAATCCCACTTCTGGGCATATACCCAGAGAAAACCGTATTTCAAAAAGGCACATTCACCACAATGTTCGTTGCAGCACTATTTACAATAGCCAGGTAATGGAAGCAACCTAAATGCCCACAGACAGATGAATGGATAAAGATGTGGTACATATATAAAATGGAATATTACTCGGCCATTAAAAGGAATGAAACTGGGTCATTTGTAGAGACATCGATGGATCGAGAGACTGTCATACAGAAAGAAGTAAGTCAGAAAGAGGAAAACAAATATTGTATATTAATGCATATATGTGGAGCCTAAAAATGGTACAGATGAACTGGTTTGCAGGGAAGATATAGAGACACAGAGGTAGAGAACAAACGTATGGACACCAAGTGTGGGAAGCCATGGGGTGGTGGTGGTGGGATGAGTTGGGAGTTTGGGATTGACCTGTATACATGTATATGCATAAAATACATAACTAATAATAACGTGCTGTATAAAAAAATAAATAAAATTAAATTTCAAAATTTTAAAAAATAAAATTTAAAAATAAAACAGAAAAAAGTTCTTCCCGTCACACAGATGTATTTATAGGAATGAATTATTTCCATGCTTATATCTATAAATACATAAAAGAGGAATAAAATCTAACTTGAACCATAAAAAAAAAAACCTGAACCCACGAGTTATACAGAGGATAACCCTATCAGGGCACTTGCTCCAGTGGTAAACAATTCTGAAATTGGTCAGAGGTGGGGAACCATCTCCCATACAGCCAGCAACCCACACCCCACGCAAGGAGCGTCCTCATTGCAAAGCTGGGGGACCGTGCCGAGGCATCTGTGAGTAAACGTGAGCTGAGCCCCAGGCCAGCTGCTGCTGAACTGTTCCCACCCTTTCCAGGTAAAACACCTGAATATGTACAAGGGCTTGAATGCCTAGAGGAAGGACCGTGGAGCCACACCAGTGACAGCACGCAGGCCAACTTGGTGCCTGCAGGCCAGCCAGTGTGGTCCTGGCACCGGGCGCTCTTCCAGAAGCTTTCCATTGCCCTGCCTGTGATACCCCTCCTGTCCCGGCCCCCACTGCTTTTTTTCCTTCCTCACCTCTGTCCGGAGAGAAATTCCAGCAGAAGGTATGGGTGACACAACCTCTTCTTTACAGGCGGCAGCCTGGCAACTCCTGCAGAAAGGCCAGCAGAACCCCACTCACACCGGGCCACCCACAAAGCTGTGGCCCCTCACTCCCTCCCAGCAGCACAGCCCCGAGACTGCTGACGGGGCAGACAATATGGAGTCAGGCACAGCTTCAGGGGCTATTGCTGCCTGGAGCGCTGTTTATATTGACCTCAACGAGGCAGACCTGGGGAGGGCGGGCCGTCAGGGTAAGGCTGCCCAGGTCAGCTAATCCACAACCCTCAGGGAATCACATTGTTGAAAATGGACCCCGCTAAGGCAGAAGAGACGCCAAGGGAAAAAAGGACACAATGCCATTTGCAGCACCGTAGATGAGTCTAGAAGTAATCACGTGACTTGTAGTAAGTCAGAAAGTGAAAGACACATATCATATCATATCACTTATAGGTGTTACCTAAAAATGGATACCAGGGCAGATATTTCCACGGAGAAGGGCAATCACAGATTCATTAAACAAACTTATGGTTCACCAATGGAAATGTGTGAGGATTGGTTTCATTACGATATCGGGGTTAACAGACATATACAAACACAGGTGACATATATAATCACCAAAGACCTACAGAATACCAAGAGAGGACTACTCAACATTCTGTCATAACGTACATGGGAAAAGGATCCCAGGAAGAACAGACATCTGTATACGTGTAAAAGAACCACATCTTCCACATCTACAACAAGCCAAACATTGTAATCAAACTTGCTGTAATAAGAAATAAAAAATTAAATTAAAAACACGAACAAGAAGTAGTGAGACAAACGTGAGGGGCTTTCTCCTGGCACATTCCATTCTAAACTCCAATCTAGAACACCACTTCCACTGAGGTTCTCTTGCCCTAGTAACCAGATTTGGTAAGGGTGAACTGCTGCCACCTTGTGGCCGTTTCACACAACAGCAGCTTTAATCCCAACGCTAATGGTCAGTTGATATTCAAAATCATTGCAGGCCTGTAAATGACACCTGCCCTGAAAACAAATCCTGGGGTCACATATCGACCAAAAAATTCAAAGGACGTCCATATTTCAAAACGACCGTTTCAAAAGGCATATTTTACGCACATTAGTGTTCTGCTTCTTTTCCTTTCTTTCCTTTTTTGTTAAAAAACACGGGAATGGAAAAAGGCATCCCTCAGAATGGGGGAAAATCGTTGCAAACGAATCAATGGACAGAGGTTTAATCTCCAATCTATATAAACAGCTCATGCAGCTTAATATTAAAAAAACAAACAACCCCAAAAAAATGGGCAGAAGATCTAAAGAGACGTTTCTTCAAAGGAGACACAGAGATGGCCAAGACGCACATGAAAAGCTGCTCAACAGCACTAATTATTAGAGAAATGCAAATCAAAACTACAATGAGGTATCACCTCACACCTGTTAGAATCGGCATCATCAGAAAATCTACAAACAACCAATTCTGGGGAGGGTGTGGACAAAAGGAGCCCTCTTCCACTATTGGTGGGAATGTAAATTGATACAGTCACTATGGAGAACAGTATGGAGTTTCCTTAAAAAAATTAGAAATAGAATTTCCATCTGATCCAGCAATCCCACTTCTGGGCATATACCCAGAGAAAACCGTATTTCAAAAAGGCACATTCACCACAATGTTCGTTGCAGCACTATTTACAATAGCCAGGTAATGGAAGCAACCTAAATGCCCACAGACAGATGAATGGATAAAGATGTGGTACATATATAAAATGGAATATTACTCGGCCATTAAAAGGAATGAAACTGGGTCATTTGTAGAGACATCGATGGATCGAGAGACTGTCATACAGAAAGAAGTAAGTCAGAAAGAGGAAAACAAATATTGTATATTAATGCATATATGTGGAGCCTAAAAATGGTACAGATGAACTGGTTTGCAGGGAAGAAATAGAGACACAGAGGTAGAGAACAAACGTATGGACACCAAGTGTGGGAAGCCATGGGGTGGTGGTGGTGGGATGAGTTGGGAGTTTGGGATTGACCTGTATACATGTATATGCATAAAATACATAACTAATAATAACGTGCTGTATAAAAAAATAAATAAAATTAAATTTCAAAATTTTAAAAAATAAAATTTAAAAATAAAACAGAAAAAGGTTCTTCCCGTCACACAGATGTATTTATAGGAATGAATTATTTCCATGCTTAAATCTATAAATACATAAAAGAGGAATAAAATCTAACTTGAACCATAAAAAAAAAACCTGAACCCACGAGTTATACAGAGGATAACCCTATCAGGGCACTTGCTCCAGTGGTAAACAATTCTGAAATTGGTCAGAGGTGGGGAACCCTCTCCCATACAGCCAGCAACCCACACCCCACGCAAGGAGCGTCCTCATTTCAAAGCTGGGGGACCGTGCCGAGGCATCTGTGAGTAAACGTGAGCTGAGCCCCAGGCCAGCTGCTGCTGAACTGTTCCCACCATTTCCAGGTAAAACACCTGAATATGTACAAGGGCTTGAAAGCCTAGAGGAAGGACCGTGGAGCCACACCAGTGACAGCACGCAGGCCAACTTGGTGCCTGCAGGCCAGCCAGTGTGGTCCTGGCCCCGCGCGCTCTTCCAGAAGCTTTCCATTGCCCTGCCTGAGATTCCCCTCCTGTCCCGGCCCCCACTACTTTTTTCCTTCCTCACCTCTGTCCGGAGAGAAATTCCAGCAGAAGGTATGGGTGACACAACCTCTTCTTTACAGGCGGCAGCCTGGCAACTCCTGCAGAAAGGCCAGCAGAACCCCACTCACACCGGGCCACCCACAAAGCTGTGGCCCCTCACTCCCTCCCACCAGCACAGCCCCGAGACTGCTGACGGGGCAGACAATATGGAGTCAGGCACAGCTTCAGGGGCTATTGCTGCCTGGAGCGCTGTTTATATTGACCTCAACGAGGCAGACCTGGGGAGGGCGGGCCGTCAGGGTAAGGCTGCCCAGGTCAGCTAATCCACAACCCTCAGGGAATCACATTGTTGAAAATGGACCCCGCTAAGGCAGAAGAGACGCCAAGGGAAAAAAGGACACAATGCCATTTGCAGCACCGTAGATGAGTCTAGAAGTAATCACGTGACTTGTAGTAAGTCAGAAAGTGAAAGACACATATCATATCATATCACTTATAGGTGTTACCGAAAAATGGATACCAGGGCAGATATTTCCACGGAGAAGGCCAATCACAGATTCATTAAACAAACTTATGGTTCACCAATGGAAAGGTGTGAGGATTGGTTTCATTACGATATCGGGGTTAACAGACATATACAAACACAGGTGACATATATAATCACCAAAGACCTACAGAATACCAAGAGAGGACTACTCAACATTCTGTCATAACGTACATGGGAAAAGGATCCCAGGAAGAACAGACATCTGTATACGTGTAAAAGAACCACATCTTCCACATCTACAACAAGCCAAACATTGTAATCAAACTTGCTGTAATAAGAAATAAAAAATTAAATTAAAAACACGAACAAGAAGTAGTGAGACAAACGTGAGGGGCTTTCTCCTGGCACATTCCATTCTAAACTCCAATCTAGAACACCACTTCCACTGAGGTTCTCTTGCCCTAGTAACCAGATTTGGTAAGGGTGAACTGCTGCCACCTTGTGGCCGTTTCACACAACAGCAGCTTTAATCCCAACGCTAATGGTCAGTTGATATTCAAAATCATTGCAGGCCTGTAAATGACACCTGCCCTGAAAACAAATCCTGGGGTCACATATCGACCAAAAAATTCAAAGGACGTCCATATTTCAAAACGACCGTTTCAAAAGGCATATTTTACGCACATTAGTGTTCTGCTTCTTTTCCTTTCTTTCCTTTTTTGTTAAAAAACACGGGAATGGAAAAAGGCATCCCTCAGAATGGGGGAAAATCGTTGCAAACGAATCAATGGACAGAGGTTTAATCTCCAATCTATATAAACAGCTCATGCAGCTTAATATTAAAAAAACAAACAACCCCAAAAAAATGGGCAGAAGATCTAAAGAGACGTTTCTTCAAAGGAGACACAGAGATGGCCAAGACGCACATGAAAAGCTGCTCAACAGCACTAATTATTAGAGAAATGCAAATCAAAACTACAATGAGGTATCACCTCACACCTGTTAGAATCGGCATCATCAGAAAATCTACAAACAACCAATTCTGGGGAGGGTGTGGACAAAAGGAGCCCTCTTCCACTATTGGTGGGAATGTAAATTGATACAGTCACTATGGAGAACAGTATGGAGTTTCCTTAAAAAAATTAGAAATAGAATTTCCATCTGATCCAGCAATCCCACTTCTGGGCATATACCCAGAGAAAACCGTATTTCAAAAAGGCACATTCACCACAATGTTCGTTGCAGCACTATTTACAATAGCCAGGTAATGGAAGCAACCTAAATGCCCACAGACAGATGAATGGATAAAGATGTGGTACATATATAAAATGGAATATTACTCGGCCATTAAAAGGAATGAAACTGGGTCATTTGTAGAGACATCGATGGATCGAGAGACTGTCATACAGAAAGAAGTAAGTCAGAAAGAGGAAAACAAATATTGTATATTAATGCATATATGTGGAGCCTAAAAATGGTACAGATGAACTGGTTTGCAGGGAAGAAATAGAGACACAGAGGTAGAGAACAAACGTATGGACACCAAGTGTGGGAAGCCATGGGGTGGTGGTGGTGGGATGAGTTGGGAGTTTGGGATTGACCTGTATACATGTATGTGCATAAAATACATAACTAATAATAACGTGCTGTATAAAAAATAAATAAAATTAAATTTCAAAATTTTAAAAAATAAAATTTAAAAATAAAACAGAAAAAAGTTCTTCCTGTCACACAGATGTATTTATAGGAATGAATTATTTCCATGCTTATATCTATAAATACATAAAAGAGGAATAAAATCTAACTTGAACCATAAAAAAAAACCCTGAACCCACGAGTTATACAGAGGAAAACCCTATCAGGGCACTTGCTCCAGTGGTAAACAATTCTGAAATTGGTCAGAGGTGGGGAACCATCTCCCATACAGCCAGCAACCCACCCCCCACGCAAGGAGCGTCCTCATTGCAAAGCTGGGGGACCGTGCCGAGGCATCTGTGAGTAAACGTGAGCTGAGCCCCAGGCCAGCTGCTGCTGAACTGTTCCCACCCTTTCCAGGTAAAACACCTGAATATGTACAAGGGCTTGAAAGCCTAGAGGAAGGACCGTGGAGCCACACCAGTGACAGCACGCAGGCCAACTTGGTGCCTGCAGGCCAGCCAGTGTGGTCCTGGCACCGGGCGCTCTTCCAGAAGCTTTCCATTGCCCTGCCTGAGATACCCCTCCTGTCCCGGCCCCCACTGCTTTTTTCCTTCCTCACCTCTGTCCGGAGAGAAATTCCAGCAGAAGGTATGGGTGACACAACCTCTTCTTTACAGGCGGCAGCCTGGCAACTCCTGCAGAAAGGCCAGCAGAACCCCACTCACACCGGGCCACCCACAAAGCTGTGGCCACTCACTCCCTCCCACCAGCACAGCCCCGAGACTGCTGACGGGGCAGACAATATGGAGTCAGGCACAGCTTCAGGGGCTATTGCTGCCTGGAGCGCTGTTTATATTGACCTCAACGAGGCAGACCTGGGGAGGGCGGGCCGTCAGGGTAAGGCTGCCCAGGTCAGCTAATCCACAACCCTCAGGGAATCACATTGTTGAAAATGGACCCCGCTAAGGCAGAAGAG
Organism: Mesoplodon mirus; assembly: GCF_964341445.2. Taxonomy (NCBI): domain Eukaryota; kingdom Metazoa; phylum Chordata; class Mammalia; order Artiodactyla; family Ziphiidae; genus Mesoplodon; species Mesoplodon mirus. The sequence continues at coordinate 1,812,305 of NW_028295737.1, forward strand.
ACGCCAAGGGAAAAAAGGACACAATGCCATTTGCAGCACCGTAGATGAGTCTAGAAGTAATCACGTGACTTGTAGTAAGTCAGAAAGTGAAAGACACATATCATATCATATCACTTATAGGTGTTACCTAAAAATGGATACCAGGGCAGATATTTCCACGGAGAAGGGCAATCACAGATTCATTAAACAAACTTATGGTTCACCAATGGAAAGGTGTGAGGATTGGTTTCATTACGATATCGGGGTTAACAGACATATACAAACACAGGTGACATATATAATCACCAAAGACCTACAGAATACCAAGAGAGGACTACTCAACATTCTGTCATAACGTACATGGGAAAAGGATCCCAGGAAGAACAGACATCTGTATACGTGTAAAAGAACCACATCTTCCACATCTACAACAAGCCAAACATTGTAATCAAACTTGCTGTAATAAGAAATAAAAAATTAAATTAAAAACACGAACAAGAAGTAGTGAGACAAACGTGAGGGGCTTTCTCCTGGCACATTCCATTCTAAACTCCAATCTAGAACACCACTTCCACTGAGGCTCTCTTGCCCTAGTAACCAGATTTGGTAAGGGTGAACTGCTGCCACCTTGTGGCCGTTTCACACAACAGCAGCTTTAATCCCAACGCTAATGGTCAGTTGATATTCAAAATCATTGCAGGCCTGTAAATGACACCTGCCCTGAAAACAAATCCTGGGGTCACATATCGACCAAAAAATTCAAAGGACGTCCATATTTCAAAACGACCGTTTCAAAAGGCATATTTTACGCACATTAGTGTTCTGCTTCTTTTCCTTTCTTTCCTTTTATGTTAAAAACCACGGGAATGGAAAAAGGCATCCCTCAGAATGGGTGAAAATCGTTGCAAACGAATCAATGGACAGAGGTTTAATCTCCAATCTATATAAACAGCTCATGCAGCTTAATATTAAAAAAACAAACAACCCAAAACAAATGGGCAGAAGATCTAAAGAGACGTTTCTTCAAAGGAGACACAGAGATGGCCAAGACGCACATGAAAAGCTGCTCAACAGCACTAATTATTAGAGAAATGCAAATCAAAACTACAATGAGGTATCACCTCACACCTGTTAGAATCGGCATCATCAGAAAATCTACAAACAACCAATTCTGGGGAGGGTGTGGACAAAAGGAGCCCTCTTCCACTATTGGTGGGAATGTAAATTGATACAGTCACTATGGAGAACAGTATGGAGTTTCCTTAAAAAAACTAGAAATAGAATTACCATCTGATCCAGCAATCCCACTTCTGGGCATATACCCAGAGAAAACCGTATTTCAAAAAGGCACATTCACCACAATGTTCGTTGCAGCACTATTTACAATAGCCAGGTAATGGAAGCAACCTAAATGCCCACAGAAAGATGAATGGATACAGATGTGGTACATATATAAAATGGAATATTACTCGGCCATAAAAAGGAATGAAACTGGGTCATTTGTAGAGACATCGATGGATCGAGAGACTGTCATACAGAAAGAAGTAAGTCAGAAAGAGGAAAACAAATATTGTATATTAATGCATATATGTGGAGCCTAAAAATGGTACAGATGAACTGGTTTGCAGGGAAGAAATAGAGACACAGAGGTAGAGAACAAACGTATGGACACCAAGTGTGGGAAGCCATGGGGTGGTGGTGGTGGGATGAGTTGGGAGTTAGGGATTGACCTGTATACATGTATATGCATAAAATACATAACTAATAATAACGTGCTGTATAAAAAAATAAATAAAATTAAATTTCAAAATTTTAAAAAATAAAATTTAAAAATAAAACAGAAAAAAGTTCTTCCCATCACACAGATGTATTTATAGGAATGAATTATTTCCATGCTTATATCTATAAATACATAAAAGAGGAATAAAATCTAACTTGAACCATAAAAAAAAAAAACCTGAACCCACGAGTTATACAGAGGATAACCCTATCAGGGCACTTGCTCCAGTGGTAAACAATTCTGAAATTGGTCAGAGGTGGGGAACCATCTCCCATACAGCCAGCAACCCACACCCCACGCAAGGAGCGTCCTCATTGCAAAGCTGGGGGACCGTGCCGAGGCATCTGTGAGTAAACGTGAGCTGAGCCCCAGGCCAGCTGCTGCTGAACTGTTCCCACCCTTTCCAGGTAAAACACCTGAATATGTACAAGGGCTTGAAAGCCTAGAGGAAGGACAGTGGAGCCACACCAGTGACAGCACGCAGGCCAACTTGGTGCCTGCAGGCCAGCCAGTGTGGTCCTGGCACCGGGCGCTCTTCCAGAAGCTTTCCATTGCCCTGCCTGAGATTCCCCTCCTGTCCCGGCCCCCACTACTTTTTTCCTTCCTCACCTCTGTCCGGAGAGAAATTCCAGCAGAAGGTATGGGTGACACAACCTCTTCTTTACAGGCGGCAGCCTGGAAACTCCTGCAGAAAGGCCAGCAGAACCCCACTCACACCGGGCCACCCACAAAGCTGTGGCCCCTCACTCCCTCCCAGCAGCACAGCCCCGAGACTGCTGACGGGGCAGACAATATGGAGTCAGGCACAGCTTCAGGGGCTATTGCTGCCTGGAGCGCTGTTTATATTGACCTCAACGAGGCAGACCTGGGGAGGGCGGGCCGTCAGGGTAAGGCTGCCCAGGTCAGCTAATCCACAACCCTCAGGGAATCACATTGTTGAAAATGGACCCCGCTAAGGCAGAAGAGACGCCAAGGGAAAAAAGGACACAATGCCATTTGCAGCACCGTAGATGAGTCTAGAAGTAATCACGTGACTTGTAGTAAGTCAGAAAGTGAAAGACACATATCATATCATATCACTTATAGGTGTTACCTAAAAATGGATACCAGGGCAGATATTTCCACGGAGAAGGGCAATCACAGATTCATTAAGCAAACTTATGGTTCACCAATGGAAAGGTGTGAGGATTGGTTTCATTACGATATCGGGGTTAACAGACATATACAAACACAGGTGACATATATAATCACCAAAGACCTACAGAATACCAAGAGAGGACTACTCAACATTCTGTCATAACGTACATGGGAAAAGGATCCCAGGAAGAACAGACATCTGTATACGTGTAAAAGAACCACATCTTCCACATCTACAACAAGCCAAACATTGTAATCAAACTTGCTGTAATAAGAAATAAAAAATTAAATTAAAAACACGAACAAGAAGTAGTGAGACAAACGTGAGGGGCTTTCTCCTGGCACATTCCATTCTAAACTCCAATCTAGAACACCACTTCCACTGAGGCTCTCTTGCCCTAGTAACCAGATTTGGTAAGGGTGAACTGCTGCCACCTTGTGGCCGTTTCACACAACAGCAGCTTTAATCCCAACGCTAATGGTCAGTTGATATTCAAAATCATTGCAGGCCTGTAAATGACACCTGCCCTGAAAACAAATCCTGGGGTCACATATCGACCAAAAAATTCAAAGGACGTCCATATTTCAAAACGACCGTTTCAAAAGGCATATTTTACGCACATTAGTGTTCTGCTTCTTTTCCTTTCTTTCCTTTTTTGTTAAAAAACACGGGAATGGAAAAAGGCATCCCTCAGAATGGGGGAAAATCGTTGCAAACGAATCAATGGACAGAGATTTAATCTCCAATCTATATAAACAGCTCATGCAGCTTAATATTAAAAAAACAAACAACCCCAAAAAAATGGGCAGAAGATCTAAAGAGACGTTTCTTCAAAGGAGACACAGAGATGGCCAAGACGCACATGAAAAGCTGCTCAACAGCACTAATTATTAGAGAAATGCAAATCAAAACTACAATGAGGTATCACCTCACACCTGTTAGAATCGGCATCATCAGAAAATCTACAAACAACCAATTCTGGGGAGGGTGTGGACAAAAGGAGCCCTCTTCCACTATTGGTGGGAATGTAAATTGATACAGTCACTATGGAGAACAGTATGGAGTTTCCTTAAAAAAATTAAAAATAGAATTTCCATCTGATCCAGCAATCCCACTTCTGGGCATATACCCAGAGAAAACCGTATTTCAAAAAGGCACATTCACCACAATGTTCGTTGCAGCACTATTTACAATAGCCAGGTAATGGAAGCAACCTAAATGCCCACAGACAGATGAATGGATAAAGATGTGGTACATATATAAAATGGAATATTACTCGGCCATTAAAAGGAATGAAACTGGGTCATTTGTAGAGACATCGATGGATCGAGAGACTGTCATACAGAAAGAAGTAAGTCAGAAAGAGGAAAACAAATATTGTATATTAATGCATATATGTGGAGCCTAAAAATGGTACAGATGAACTGGTTTGCAGGGAAGAAATAGAGACACAGAGGTAGAGAACAAACGTATGGACACCAAGTGTGGGAAGCCATGGGGTGGTGGTGGTGGGATGAGTTGGGAGTTTGGGATTGACCTGTATACATGTATATGCATAAAATACATAACTAATAATAACGTGCTGTATAAAACAATAAATAAAATTAAATTTCAAAATTTTAAAAAATAAAATTTAAAAATAAAACAGAAAAAAGTTCTTCCCGTCACACAGATGTATTTATAGGAATGAATTATTTCCATGCTTATATCTATAAATACATAAAAGAGGAATAAAATCTAACTTGAACCATAAAAAAAAAACCTGAACCCACGAGTTATACAGAGGATAACCCTATCAGGGCACTTGCTCCAGTGGTAAACAATTCTGAAATTGGTCAGAGGTGGGGAACCATCTCCCATACAGCCAGCAACCCACACCCCACGCAAGGAGCGTCCTCATTGCAAAGCTGGGGGACCGTGCCGAGGCATCTGTGAGTAAACGTGAGCTGAGCCCCAGGCCAGCTGCTGCTGAACTGTTCCCACCCTTTCCAGGTAAAACACCTGAATATGTACAAGGGCTTGAAAGCCTAGAGGAAGGACCGTGGAGCCACACCAGTGACAGCACGCAGGCCAACTTGGTGCCTGCAGGCCAGCCAGTGTGGTCCTGGCCCCGGGCGCTCTTCCAGAAGCTTTCCATTGCCCTTCCTGAGATTCCCCTCCTGTCCGGCCCCCACTACTTTTTTCCTTCCTCACCTCTGTCCGGAGAGAAATTCCAGCAGAAGGTATGGGTGACACAACCTCTTCTTTACAGGCGGCAGCCTGGCAACTCCTGCAGAAAGGCCAGCAGAACCCCACTCACACCGGGCCACCCACAAAGCTGTGGCCCCTCACTCCCTCCCACCAGCACAGCCCCGAGACTGCTGACGGGGCAGACAATATGGAGTCAGGCACAGCTTCAGGGGCTATTGCTGCCTGGAGCGCTGTTTATATTGACCTCAACGAGGCAGACCTGGGGAGGGCGGGCCGTCAGGGTAAGGCTGCCCAGGTCAGCTAATCCACAACCCTCAGGGAATCACATTGTTGAAAATGGACCCCGCTAAGGCAGAAGAGACGCCAATGGAAAAAAGGACACAATGCCATTTGCAGCACCGTAGATGAGTCTAGAAGTAATCACGTGACTTGTAGTAAGTCAGAAAGTGAAAGACACATATCATATCATATCACTTATGGGTGTTACCTAAAAATGGATACCAGGGCAGATATTTCCACGGAGAAGGGCAATCACAGATTCATTAAACAAACTTATGGTTCACCAATGGAAAGGTGTGAGGATTGGTTTCATTACGATATCGGGGTTAACAGACATATACAAACACAGGTGACATATATAATCACCAAAGACCTACAGAATACCAAGAGAGGACTACTCAACATTCTGTCATAACGTACATGGGAAAAGGATCCCAGGAAGAACAGACATCTGTATACGTGTAAAAGAACCACATCTTCCACATCTACAACAAGCCAAACATTGTAATCAAACTTGCTGTAATATGAAATAAAAAATTAAATTAAAAACACGAACAAGAAGTAGTGAGACAAACGTGAGGGGCTTTCTCCTGGCACATTCCATTCTAAACTCCAATCTAGAACACCACTTCCACTGAGGCTCTCTTGCCCTAGTAACCAGATTTGGTAAGGGTGAACTGCTGCCACCTTGTGGCCGTTTCACACAACAGCAGCTTTAATCCCAACGCTAATGGTCAGTTGATATTCAAAATCATTGCAGGCCTGTAAATGACACCTGCCCTGAAAACAAATCCTGGGGTCACATATCGACCAAAAAATTCAAAGGACGTCCATATTTCAAAACGACCGTTTCAAAAGGCATATTTTACGCACATTAGTGTTCTGCTTCTCTTCCTTTCTTTCCTTTTTTGTTAAAAAACACGGGAATGGAAAAAGGCATCCCTCAGAATGGGGGAAAATCGTTGCAAACGAATCAATGGACAGAGGTTTAATCTCCAATCTATATAAACAGCTCATGCAGCTTAATATTAAAAAAACAAACAACCCAAAACAAATGGGCAGAAGATCTAAAGAGACGTTTCTTCAAAGGAGACCAGAGATGGCCAAGACGCACATGAAAAGCTGCTCAACAGCACTAATTATTAGAGAAATGCAAATCAAAACTACAATGAGGTATCACCTCACACCTGTTAGAATCGGCATCATCAGAAAATCTACAGACAACCAATTCTGGGGAGGGTGTGGACAAAAGGAGCCCTCTTCCACTATTGGTGGGAATGTAAATTGATACAGTCACTATGGAGAACAGTATGGAGTTTCCTTAAAAAAAATTAGAAATAGAATTTCCATCTGATCCAGCAATCCCACTTCTGGGCATATACCCAGAGAAAACCGTATTTCAAAAAGGCACATTCACCACAATGTTCGTTGCAGCACTATTTACAATAGCCAGGTAATGGAAGCAACCTAAATGCCTACAGACAGATGAATGGATAAAGATGTGGTACATATATAAAATGGAATATTACTCGGCCATTAAAAGGAATGAAACTGGGTCATTTGTAGAGACATCGATGGATCGAGAGACTGTCATACAGAAAGAAGTAAGTCAGAAAGAGGAAAACAAATATTGTATATTAATGCATATATGTGGAGCCTAAAAATGGTACAGATGAACTGGTTTGCAGGGAAGAAATAGAGACACAGAGGTAGAGAACAAACGTATGGACACCAAGTGTGGGAAGCCATGGGGTGGTGGTGGTGGGATGAGTTGGGAGTTTGGGATTGACCTGTATACATGTATATGCATAAAATACATAACTAATAATAACGTGCTGTATAAAAAATAAATAAAATTAAATTTCAAAATTTTAAAAAATAAAATTTAAAAATAAAACAGAAAAAAGTTCTTCCCGTCACACAGATGTATTTATAGGAATGAATTATTTCCATGCTTATATCTATAAATACATAAAAGAGGAATAAAATCTAACTTGAACCATAAAAAAAAAAAACCTGAACCCACGAGTTATACAGAGGATAACCCTATCAGGGCACTTGCTCCAGTGGTAAACAATTCTGAAATTGGTCAGAGGTGGGGAACCATCTCCCATACAGCCAGCAACCCACACCCCACGCAAGGAGCGTCCTCATTGCAAAGCTGGGGGACCGTGCCGAGGCATCTGTGAGTAAACGTGAGCTGAGCCCCAGGCCAGCTGCTGCTGAACTGTTCCCACCCTTTCCAGGTAAAACACCTGAATATGTACAAGGGCTTGAAAGCCTAGAGGAAGGACAGTGGAGCCACACCAGTGACAGCACGCAGGCCAACTTGGTGCCTGCATGCCAGCCAGTGTGGTCCTGGCCCCAGGCGCTCTTCCAGAAGCTTTCCATTGCCCTTTCTGAGATTCCCCTCCTGTCCCGGCCCCCACTACTTTTTTCCTTCCTCACCTCTGTCCGGAGAGAAATTCCAGCAGAAGGTATGGGTGACACAACCTCTTCTTTACAGGCGGCAGCCTGGCAACTCCTGCAGAAAGGCCAGCAGAACCCCACTCACACCGGGCCACCCACAAAGCTGTGGCCCCTCACTCCCTCCCACCAGCACAGCCCCGAGACTGCTGACGGGGCAGACAATATGGAGTCAGGCACAGCTTCAGGGGCTATTGCTGCCTGGAGCGCTGTTTATATTGACCTCAACGAGGCACACCTGGGGAGGGCGGGCCGGCAGGGTAAGGCTGCCCAGGTCAGCTAATCCACAACCCTCAGGGAATCACATTGTTGAAAATGGACCCCGCTAAGGCAGAAGAGACGCCAAGGGAAAAAAGGACACAATGCCATTTGCAGCACCGTAGATGAGTCTAGAAGTAATCACGTGACTTGTAGTAAGTCAGAAAGTGAAAGACACATATCATATCATATCACTTATAGGTGTTACCTAAAAATGGATACCAGGGCAGATATTTCCACGGAGAAGGGCAATCACAGATTCATTAAACAAACTTATGGTTCACCAATGGAAAGGTGTGAGGATTGGTTTCATTACGATATCGGGGTTAACAGACATATACAAACACAGGTGACATATATAATCACCAAAGACCTACAGAATACCAAGAGAGGACTACTCAACATTCTGTCATAACGTACATGGGAAAAGGATCCCAGGAAGAACAGACATCTGTATACGTGTAAAAGAACCACATCTTCCACATCTACAACAAGCCAAACATTGTAATCAAACTTGCTGTAATAAGAAATAAAAAATTAAATTAAAAACACGAACAAGAAGTAGTGAGACAAACGTGAGGGGCTTTCTCTTGGCACATTCCATTCTAAACTCCAATCTAGAACACCACTTCCACTGAGGCTCTCTTGCCCTAGTAACCAGATTTGGTAAGGGTGAACTGCTGCCACCTTGTGGCCGTTTCACACAACAGCAGCTTTAATCCCAACGCTAATGGTCAGTTTATATTCAAAATCATTGCAGGCCTGTAAATGACACCTGCCCTGAAAACAAATCCTGGGGTCACATATCGACCAAAAAATTCAAAGGACGTCCATATTTCAAAACGACCGTTTCAAAAGGCATATTTTACGCACATTAGTGTTCTGCTTCTTTTCCTTTCTTTCCTTTTTTGTTAAAAAACACGGGAATGGAAAAAGGCATCCCTCAGAATGGGGGAAAATCGTTGCAAACGAATCAATGGACAGAGGTTTAATCTCCAATCTATATAAACAGCTCATGCAGCTTAAGATTAAAAAAACAAACAACCCCAAAAAAATGGGCAGAAGATCTAAAGAGACGTTTCTTCAAAGGAGACACAGAGATGGCCAAGACGCACATGAAAAGCTGCTCAACAGCACTAATTATTAGAGAAATGCAAATCAAAACTACAATGAGGTATCACCTCACACCTGTTAGAATCGGCATCATCAGAAAATCTACAAACAACCAATTCTGGGGAGGGTGTGGACAAAAGGAGCCCTCTTCCACTATTGGTGGGAATGTAAATTGATACAGTCACTATGGAGAACAGTATGGAGTTTCCTTAAAAAAATTAGAAATAGAATTACCATCTGATCCAGCAATCCCACTTCTGGGCATATACCCAGAGAAAACCGTATTTCAAAAAGGCACATTCACCACAATGTTCGTTGTAGCACTATTTACAATAGCCAGGTAATGGAAGCAACCTAAATGCCCACAGACGGATGAATGGATAAAGATGTGGTACATATATAAAATGGAATATTACTCGGCCATTAAAAGGAATGAAACTGGGTCATTTGTAGAGACATCGATGGATCGAGAGACTGTCATACAGAAAGAAGTAAGTCAGAAAGAGGAAAACAAATATTGTATATTAATGCATATATGTGGAGCCTAAAAATGGTACAGATGAACTGGTTTCCAGGGAAGAAATAGAGACACAGAGGTAGAGAACAAACGTATGGACACCAAGTGTGGGAAGCCATGGGGTGGTGGTGGTGGGATGAGTTGGGAGTTTGGGATTGACCTGTATACATGTATATGCATAAAATACATAACTAATAATAACGTGCTGTATAAAAAAATAAATAAAATTAAATTTCAAAATTTTAAAAAATAAAATTTAAAAATAAAACAGAAAAAAGTTCTTCCCATCACACAGATGTATTTATAGGAATGAATTATTTCCATGCTTATATCTATAAATACATAAAAGAGGAATAAAATCTAACTTGAACCATAAAAAAAAAAACCTGAACCCACGAGTTATACAGAGGATAACCCTATCAGGGCACTTGCTCCAGTGGTAAACAATTCTGAAATTGGTCAGAGGTGGGGAACCATCTCCCATACAGCCAGCAACCCACACCCCACACAAGGAGCGTCCTCATTGCAAAGCTGGGGGACCGTGCCGAGGCATCTGTGAGTAAACGTGAGCTGAGCCCCAGGCCAGCTGCTGCTGAACTGTTCCCACCCTTTCCAGGTAAAACACCTGAATATGTACAAGGGCTTGAAAGCCTAGAGGAAGGACAGTGGAGCCACACCAGTGACAGCACGCAGGCCAACTTGGTGCCTGCAGGCCAGCCAGTGTGGTCCTGGCACCGGGCGCTCTTCCAGAAGCTTTCCATTGCCCTGCCTGAGATTCCCCTCCTGTCCCGGCCCCCACTACTTTTTTCCTTCCTCACCTCTGTCCGGAGAGAAATTCCAGCAGAAGGTATGGGTGACACAACCTCTTCTTTACAGGCGGCAGCCTGGAAACTCCTGCAGAAAGGCCAGCAGAACCCCACTCACACCGGGCCACCCACAAAGCTGTGGCCCCTCACTCCCTCCCACCAGCACAGCCCCGAGACTGCTGACGGGGCAGACAATATGGAGTCAGGCACAGCTTCAGGGGCTATTGCTGCCTGGAGCGCTGTTTATATTGACCTCAACGAGGCACACCTGGGGAGGGCGGGCCGTCAGGGTAAGGCTGCCCAGGTCAGCTAATCCACAACCCTCAGGGAATCACATTGTTGAAAATGGACCCCGCTAAGGCAGAAGAGACGCCAAGGGAAAAAAGGACACAATGCCATTTGCAGCACCGTAGATGAGTCTAGAAGTAATCACGTGACTTGTAGTAAGTCAGAAAGTGAAAGACACATATCATATCATATCACTTATAGGTGTTACCTAAAAATGGATACCAGGGCAGATATTTCCACGGAGAAGGGCAATCACAGATTCATTAAGCAAACTTATGGTTCACCAATGGAAAGGTGTGAGGATTGGTTTCATTACGATATCGGGGTTAACAGACATATACAAACACAGGTGACATATATAATCACCAAAGACCTACAGAATACCAAGAGAGGACTACTCAACATTCTGTCATAACGTACATGGGAAAAGGATCCCAGGAAGAACAGACATCTGTATACGTGTAAAAGAACCACATCTTCCACATCTACAACAAGCCAAACATTGTAATCAAACTTGCTGTAATAAGAAATAAAAAATTAAATTAAAAACACGAACAAGAAGTAGTGAGACAAACGTGAGGGGCTTTCTCCTGGCACATTCCATTCTAAACTCCAATCTAGAACACCACTTCCACTGAGGCTCTCTTGCCCTAGTAACCAGATTTGGTAAGGGTGAACTGCTGCCACCTTGTGGCCGTTTCACACAACAGCAGCTTTAATCCCAACGCTAATGGTCAGTTGATATTCAAAATCATTGCAGGCCTGTAAATGACACCTGCCCTGAAAACAAATCCTGGGGTCACATATCAACCAAAAAATTCAAAGGACGTCCATATTTCAAAACGACCGTTTCAAAAGGCATATTTTACGCACATTAGTGTTCTGCTTCTTTTCCTTTCTTTCCTTTTATGTTAAAAACCACGGGAATGGAAAAAGGCATCCCTCAGAATGGGTGAAAATCGTTGCAAACGAATCAATGGACAGAGGTTTAATCTCCAATCTATATAAACAGCTCATGCAGCTTAATATTAAAAAAACAAACAACCCAAAACAAATGGGCAGAAGATCTAAAGAGACGTTTCTTCAAAGGAGACACAGAGATGGCCAAGACGCACATGAAAAGCTGCTCAACAGCACTAATTATTAGAGAAATGCAAATCAAAACTACAATGAGGTATCACCTCACACCTGTTAGAATCGGCATCATCAGAAAATCTACAAACAACCAATTCTGGGGAGGGTGTGGACAAAAGGAGCCCTCTTCCACTATTGGTGGGAATGTAAATTGATACAGTCACTATGGAGAACAGTATGGAGTTTCCTTAAAAAAACTAGAAATAGAATTACCATCTGATCCAGCAATCCCACTTCTGGGCATATACGCAGAGAAAACCGTATTTCAAAAAGGCACATTCACCACAATGTTCGTTGCAGCACTATTTACAATAGCCAGGTAATGGAAGCAACCTAAATGCCCACAGAAAGATGAATGGATACAGATGTGGTACATATATAAAATGGAATATTACTCGGCCATAAAAAGGAATGAAACTGGGTCATTTGTAGAGACATCGATGGATCGAGAGACTGTCATACAGAAAGAAGTAAGTCAGAAAGAGGAAAACAAATATTGTATATTAATGCATATATGTGGAGCCTAAAAATGGTACAGATGAACTGGTTTGCAGGGAAGAAATAGAGACACAGAGGTAGAGAACAAACGTATGGACACCAAGTGTGGGAAGCCATGGGGTGGTGGTGGTGGGATGAGTTGGGAGTTTGGGATTGACCTGTATACATGTATATGCATAAAATACATAACTAATAATAACGTGCTGTATAAAAAAATAAATAAAATTAAATTTCAAAATTTAAAAAAATAAAATTTAAAAATAAAACAGAAAAAAGTTCTTCCCGTCACACAGATGTATTTATACGAATGAATTATTTCCATGCTTATATCTATAAATACATAAAAGAGGAATAAAATCTAACTTGAACCATAAAAGAAAAAAAACTGAACCCACGAGTTATACAGAGGAAAAACCCTATCAGGTCACTTGCTCCAGCGGTAAACAATTCTGAAATTGGTCAGAGGTGGGGAACCATCTCCCATACAGCCAGCAACCCACCCCCCACGCAAGGAGCGTCCTCATTGCAAAGCTGGGGGACCGTGCCGAGGCATCTGTGAGTAAACGTGAGCTGAGCCCCAGGCCAGCTGCTGCTGAACTGTTCCCACCCTTTCCAGGTAAAACACCTGAATATGTACAAGGGCTTGAAAGCCTAGAGGAAGGACCGTGGAGCCACACCAGTGACAGCACGCAGGCCAACTTGGTGCCTGTAGGCCAGCCAGTGTGGTCCTGGCACCGGGCGCTCTTCCAGAAGCTTTCCATTGCCCTGCCTGAGATACCCCTCCTGTCCCGGCCCCCACTGCTTTTTTCCTTCCTCACCTCTGTCCGGAGAGAAATTCCAGCAGAAGGTATGGGTGACACAACCTCTTCTTTACAGGCGGCAGCCTGGCAACTCCTGCAGAAAGGCCAGCAGAACCCCACTCACACCGGGCCACCCACAAAGCTGTGGCCCCTCACTCCCTCCCACCAGCACAGCCCCGAGACTGCTGACGGGGCAGACAATATGGAGTCAGGCACAGCTTCAGGGGCTATTGCTGCCTGGAGCGCTGTTTATATTGACCTCAACGAGGCAGACCTGGGGAGGGCGGGCCGTCAGGGTAAGGCTGCCCAGGTCAGCTAATCCACAACCCTCAGGGAATCACATTGTTGAAAATGGACCCCGCTAAGGCAGAAGAGACGCCAAGGGAAAAAAGGACACAATGCCATTTGCAGCACCGTAGATGAGTCTAGAAGTAATCACGTGACTTGTAGTAAGTCAGAAAGTGAAAGACACATATCATATCATATCACTTATAGGTGTTACCTAAAAATGGATACCAGGGCAGATATTTCCACGGAGAAGGGCAATCACAGATTCATTAAACAAACTTATGGTTCACCAATGGAAAGGTGTGAGGATTGGTTTCATTACGATATCGGGGTTAACAGACATATACAAACACAGGTGACATATATAATCACCAAAGACCTACAGAATACCAAGAGAGGACTACTCAACATTCTGTCATAACGTACATGGGAAAAGGATCCCAGGAAGAACAGACATCTGTATACGTGTAAAAGAACCACATCTTCCACATCTACAACAAGCCAAACATTGTAATCAAACTTGCTGTAATAAGAAATAAAAAATTAAATTAAAAACACGAACAAGAAGTAGTGAGACAAACGTGAGGGGCTTTCTCCTGGCACATTCCATTCTAAACTCCAATCTAGAACACCACTTCCACTGAGGCTCTCTTGCCCTAGTAACCAGATTTGGTAAGGGTGAACTGCTGCCACCTTGTGGCCGTTTCACACAACAGCAGCTTTAATCCCAACGCTAATGGTCAGTTGATATTCAAAATCATTGCAGGCCTGTAAATGACACCTGCCCTGAAAACAAATCCTGGGGTCACATATCAACCAAAAAATTCAAAGGACGTCCATATTTCAAAACGACCGTTTCAAAAGGCATATTTTACGCACATTAGTGTTCTGCTTCTTTTCCTTTCTTTCCTTTTATGTTAAAAACCACGGGAATGGAAAAAGGCATCCCTCAGAATGGGTGAAAATCGTTGCAAACGAATCAATGGACAGAGGTTTAATCTCCAATCTATATAAACAGCTCATGCAGCTTAATATTAAAAAAACAAACAACCCAAAACAAATGGGCAGAAGATCTAAAGAGACGTTTCTTCAAAGGAGACACAGAGATGGCCAAGACGCACATGAAAAGCTGCTCAACAGCACTAATTATTAGAGAAATGCAAATCAAAACTACAATGAGGTATCACCTCACACCTGTTAGAATCGGCATCATCAGAAAATCTACAAACAACCAATTCTGGGGAGGGTGTGGACAAAAGGAGCCCTCTTCCACTATTGGTGGGAATGTAAATTGATACAGTCACTATGGAGAACAGTATGGAGTTTCCTTAAAAAAACTAGAAATAGAATTACCATCTGATCCAGCAATCCCACTTCTGGGCATATACGCAGAGAAAACCGTATTTCAAAAAGGCACATTCACCACAATGTTCGTTGCAGCACTATTTACAATAGCCAGGTAATGGAAGCAACCTAAATGCCCACAGAAAGATGAATGGATACAGATGTGGTACATATATAAAATGGAATATTACTCGGCCATAAAAAGGAATGAAACTGGGTCATTTGTAGAGACATCGATGGATCGAGAGACTGTCATACAGAAAGAAGTAAGTCAGAAAGAGGAAAACAAATATTGTATATTAATGCATATATGTGGAGCCTAAAAATGGTACAGATGAACTGGTTTGCAGGGAAGAAATAGAGACACAGAGGTAGAGAACAAACGTATGGACACCAAGTGTGGGAAGCCATGGGGTGGTGGTGGTGGGATGAGTTGGGAGTTTGGGATTGACCTGTATACATGTATATGCATAAAATACATAACTAATAATAACGTGCTGTATAAAAAAATAAATAAAATTAAATTTCAAAATTTAAAAAAATAAAATTTAAAAATAAAACAGAAAAAAGTTCTTCCCGTCACACAGATGTATTTATACGAATGAATTATTTCCATGCTTATATCTATAAATACATAAAAGAGGAATAAAATCTAACTTGAACCATAAAAGAAAAAAAACTGAACCCACGAGTTATACAGAGGAAAAACCCTATCAGGTCACTTGCTCCAGCGGTAAACAATTCTGAAATTGGTCAGAGGTGGGGAACCATCTCCCATACAGCCAGCAACCCACCCCCCACGCAAGGAGCGTCCTCATTGCAAAGCTGGGGGACCGTGCCGAGGCATCTGTGAGTAAACGTGAGCTGAGCCCCAGGCCAGCTGCTGCTGAACTGTTCCCACCCTTTCCAGGTAAAACACCTGAATATGTACAAGGGCTTGAAAGCCTAGAGGAAGGACCGTGGAGCCACACCAGTGACAGCACGCAGGCCAACTTGGTGCCTGTAGGCCAGCCAGTGTGGTCCTGGCACCGGGCGCTCTTCCAGAAGCTTTCCATTGCCCTGCCTGAGATACCCCTCCTGTCCCGGCCCCCACTGCTTTTTTCCTTCCTCACCTCTGTCCGGAGAGAAATTCCAGCAGAAGGTATGGGTGACACAACCTCTTCTTTACAGGCGGCAGCCTGGCAACTCCTGCAGAAAGGCCAGCAGAACCCCACTCACACCGGGCCACCCACAAAGCTGTGGCCCCTCACTCCCTCCCACCAGCACAGCCCCGAGACTGCTGACGGGGCAGACAATATGGAGTCAGGCACAGCTTCAGGGGCTATTGCTGCCTGGAGCGCTGTTTATATTGACCTCAACGAGGCAGACCTGGGGAGGGCGGGCCGTCAGGGTAAGGCTGCCCAGGTCAGCTAATCCACAACCCTCAGGGAATCACATTGTTGAAAATGGACCCCGCTAAGGCAGAAGAGACGCCAAGGGAAAAAAGGACACAATGCCATTTGCAGCACCGTAGATGAGTCTAGAAGTAATCACGTGACTTGTAGTAAGTCAGAAAGTGAAAGACACATATCATATCATATCACTTATAGGTGTTACCTAAAAATGGATACCAGGGCAGATATTTCCACGGAGAAGGGCAATCACAGATTCATTAAACAAACTTATGGTTCACCAATGGAAAGGTGTGAGGATTGGTTTCATTACGATATCGGGGTTAACAGACATATACAAACACAGGTGACATATATAATCACCAAAGACCTACAGAATACCAAGAGAGGACTACTCAACATTCTGTCATAACGTACATGGGAAAAGGATCCCAGGAAGAACAGACATCTGTATACGTGTAAAAGAACCACATCTTCCACATCTACAACAAGCCAAACATTGTAATCAAACTTGCTGTAATAAGAAATAAAAAATTAAATTAAAAACACGAACAAGAAGTAGTGAGACAAACGTGAGGGGCTTTCTCCTGGCACATTCCATTCTAAACTCCAATCTAGAACACCACTTCCACTGAGGCTCTCTTGCCCTAGTAACCAGATTTGGTAAGGGTGAACTGCTGCCACCTTGTGGCCGTTTCACACAACAGCAGCTTTAATCCCAACGCTAATGGTCAGTTGATATTCAAAATCATTGCAGGCCTGTAAATGACACCTGCCCTGAAAACAAATCCTGGGGTCACATATCAACCAAAAAATTCAAAGGACGTCCATATTTCAAAACGACCGTTTCAAAAGGCATATTTTACGCACATTAGTGTTCTGCTTCTTTTCCTTTCTTTCCTTTTTTGTTAAAAAACACGGGAATGGAAAAAGGCATCCCTCAGAATGGGGGAAAATCGTTGCAAACGAATCAATGGACAGAGGTTTAATCTCCAATCTATATAAACAGCTCATGCAGCTTAATATTAAAAAAACAAACAACCCCAAAAAAATGGGCAGAAGATCTAAAGAGACGTTTCTTCAAAGGAGACACAGAGATGGCCAAGACGCACATGAAAAGCTGCTCAACAGCACTAATTATTAGAGAAATGCAAATCAAAACTACAATGAGGTATCACCTCACACCTGTTAGAATCGGCATCATCAGAAAATCTACAAACAACCAATTCTGGGGAGGGTGTGGACAAAAGGAGCCCTCTTCCACTATGGGTGGGAATGTAAATTGATACAGTCACTATGGAGAACAGTATGGAGTTTCCTTAAAAAAATTAGAAATAGAATTTCCATCTGATCCAGCAATCCCACTTCTGGGCATATACCCAGAGAAAACCGTATTTCAAAAAGGCACATTCGCCACAATGTTCGTTGCAGCACTATTTACAATAGCCAGGTAATGGAAGCAACCTAAATGCCCACAGACAGATGAATGGATAAAGATGTGGTACATATATAAAATGGAATATTACTCGGCCATTAAAAGGAATGAAACTGGGTCATTTGTAGAGACATCGATGGATCGAGAGACTGTCATACAGAAAGAAGTAAGTCAGAAAGAGGAAAACAAATATTGTATATTAATGCATATATGTGGAGCCTAAAAATGGTACAGATGAACTGGTTTGCAGGGAAGAAATAGAGACACAGAGGTAGAGAACAAACGTATGGACACCAAGTGTGGGAAGCCATGGGGTGGTGGTGGTGGGATGAGTTGGGAGTTTGGGATTGACCTGTATACATGTATATGCATAAAATACATAACTAATAATAACGTGCTGTATAAAAAATAAATAAAATTAAATTTCAAAATTTTAAAAAATAAAATTTAAAAATAAAACAGAAAAAAGTTCTTCCCGTCACACAGATGTATTTATAGGAATGAATTATTTCCATGCTTATATCTATAAATACATAAAAGAGGAATAAAATCTAACTTGAACCATAAAAAAAAAACCTGAACCCACGAGTTATACAGAGGATAACCCTATCAGGGCACTTGCTCCAGTGGTAAACAATTCTGAAATTGGTCAGAGGTGGGGAACCATCTCCCATACAGCCAGCAACCCACACCCCATGCAAGGAGCGTC